>NC_141691.1:287063335-287663335 GCF_964263255.1 Lissotriton vulgaris
TCATAAGGCTCTCTAATTTCATGAGAAGTGCTACTGTGCACACCTTCGTTTGACTAGTTTCGATGTTTAATCCTTGATCATCAACTGAGCGTGCAACCCGTTTTCACGTGATCCGCCCTGGTTCACGCATAAGTTTAATAGTGAAATGAATGGACCGTATTTGCAGTCCTTAACGAGCGCACAGCATTTACTTTCCATTAATGCATCTTTTCCTTTTTTGCACATTAATCAAAGTTCAGTGAAGTTTTTTTGTGAAATATTCTTTTATTTCCAGAGTTCAATCACACGTGAGACATAATTAGTTGAATTGCTTCTAATGCCTGAGATATGCTCATCCGAGCCTTTTACTGGGCACGTATCAACAAAAAACATCCTCAGAAGTGAATCAGTTGTTACCCAATGCATTTAGGATTTAGTGGGAAAACGCTAACTATGGGCTATATGCAAGATAAGGCGGAGGTTTAAAGTTGTTAAATTTCGAGTGACCAATCATGTACAAAGTAGGCACTTGGGCTTAAATTTAAAACTGACTGCATGTTCTTTATTTGTAGTGAAACCCCTGAAGAAGAGCCGCTTAAGGCTTGAAATGCATTGGGTAACAACTGATTCACTTCTGAGGATGTTTTTTGTTGATACGTGCCCAGAAAAAGGCTCGGATGAGCATATCTCAGGCATTAGAAGCAATTCAACTAATTATGTCTCACGTGTGATTGAACTCTGGAAATAAAAGAATATTTCACAAAAAAACTTCACTGAACTTTGATTAATGTGCAAAAAAGGTAAAGATGCATTAATGGAAAGTAAATGCTGTGCGCTCGTTAAGGACTGCAAATACGGTCCATTCATTTCATAAGGCTCTCTACCACAACACCCCACAATACCTAGCTCAGAAACTGGTGCTCTCAGTAAGAAGCAGAGCCTCCCGGAGTGCCAAGACTCTTATCCTACAACCACAGCGATTTGCCAAGAAAGAAACTTACAACCGGTCCTATTCCGGTATGGTTCCAAGGATTTGGAACGCTCTACCCAGTGAAACTAGAATGAACCCTTCGCCGGCCTCCTTCAAAAGAGAAGTAAAAGCTATCCTCATGGCTCAATCCACGCGAACTCTCTGTTCTATTCTATTTGCTGTACTTTATTACCTGCATTTACTCGCTTATATTCTTTCTTTCAATGCCATTTTGCACTAGCATCGCACCGCATTGTCTTGTTCTAGATGTATCTTGTACTTAATTATTGCGTGACTCATTATATCGTTATATATTCAGTATAAATTTCGACTTGTCATGTAAAGTGCTCTGATACTCGCAAGAGTCTGGTTTGCGCTATCTAAAACTTTCAAATAAATAAATAAATAAATAAATAAATAAGCATGCTCAGGATACTGAGCTTGTAACTGAGGTCTTCTTGGGGCCACCCTTCAGTTTGCGACATGGTGGGGCAATTTTGGCCACAGAGGTCAAGGTCCTTGAAGTCTGGTCAAGTCCAGCAAATAATCAGTTGCCACTGATCTAGTGGTCTCTGATTACAGCAAAACCAGTGGTTCCCTTTACCTGGCAGTATCTTCCTTACAGGGTGACCAAACTGTACACTGACAACTCTCCCACATTCAGCAGATTCAGCAGCAACTTTTGATGGTTGGGTCTCAGTGTCCCAGGCTCCACGTTGGTGGTCAGCGGCAGTCCAGCATTCTTGTCTACCAACTCACCAAGGCAAGCTTCTTCAGCTTTTGTGGCCTTGGAGCTGTAACAGGAGTTTGGCCAAATGACCCCGGTAGTCACTTCTTCTGTCTGAAGCTCGTGGACAATTTTTCCTTCAACACATTTCCAGTGCCAAGAGAACTTTTGGTGAATGTGAGCTATACAAAACGGCCTATAACATAACACATAATATAACAAGGTGAGTCAACACTGACTCAACACTGGACCCCCTTACAATGATCAACTCCACATAATCAAATCAATTTCAGAACATTAAAAATTAAAAAAGTGTCAAACATTTGAAAGGTCCGGCCTCACTCACCCATGGGGTGTCAAGCATCAAATTATGCCGAGGTTACTTATGCCGTACGCGCAGACACTCATGGACAACATAACTCATTCCGATAGTTAAATTCTCCTGCTAAATGGAGATTTGCTTTAATCGTGTTGTTGAGGGGGTCCCTACGCTAAGCTAGGGTGCGCTCCATGGAGAAGATAGATGAGGGTGGCCTTGTAGTCACACATTTGTCATAGTTAACCCCCTGCTTGCACACCTATCATGGATGTATTGTCTCCTCCCTACGATCATCAGATTTCACTACTGGCACCAGTTCGTATGGTGTACATGTGTGCTTGTGTGTAGGCCATGAGTTACTTAGGCAGAATTTAGTGAATAAAGGATCCCTTGTCCTGAAGCAAGCCAAGGGCCCCCTGGGGCCATTCAGATGAAAGTTGTCAACCATTTTCAGGTGCAAAAGTAATGGCAACTCCCTGGCTTCACTATATATATATATATATATATATATATATATATACCGCTTTACCTGCACCCGCCCGCGAGTGCCTCCCGTTTTACATTGTGGAAATCGGAGCTGGTTCGTTAAGGAGGCACCGCCGGAAACAGCAAATTTGCTGCGCTACTACATTATGTCATGTGCGGAACTTCGTGCCGAGAGAAGGAGAAGAATCCTCAGCGTTTGAGCCATCTGTATGAAAACGCCGCTTCGGTGAGTCACGCACATTAGCGCATTGCATATACTCGGACTGCATGAGTATTTAAACAGTATTGCCGGCAGAGCTTGGGGTAGCTTTACGAATTGCAAGCACAGTGGTTTTGACGGCCGTTAAACCCACTTACAGCCAGAATACCTTACCATGGCACAAGCCATGTTTTGAACAAGAGCGTCGAGAAGCAGCTAAGGGCATGTTCAAAAGGCAAGACATGAGACAAGCCCAGATTGCTGCCAGCAGCCAGGAACAACCTGAGGGCAAAGTAACTGAAATCATGACAAAATTAGAGCGTCTCTACGAGCGAGAAACACGCAAATGGTGGGAGGCCACCAGCTTACAAAATACATTGATGAGCAACTTGTCCCTAGAGGGCTGAGGGTATACACTGTGCCTTCTTATGAGAATCCGGGCCCGCAGCTACTGATTGGGCGGAACATACTGCGCAATATTGCAGAGGAACACTTGATATACTGGTGAAGTATGTGTGGAGTGATAGGGATAAAGCCCTCCAGGAAATTAAGGAACTAGAAGGAGATTTGTCTAAGGAAGATCTAGACAAGAAAATCTTGGTTGATATGATGGGCCAAATGAAATTGCGATTAACTAAATATGAACAAAAGATCAAGTCACGAAAACAAGAAAAATTTGCACGTGACGAAAATGATTACTTACAAGGAAGGTTCTTACCTTCGCCCGCAAGTTTGATGGACCCAGAAAGGAAGTAAATCAACGATCCAAACAAATCGCTACCAGAGTAGAAACCTCTGAATCGGAAGTCACTGAGAATGAGTCAGGAGATGAAGGGTCAAGTACAAGAACTGAAGGGAGTAAAACACCTACTCCTTTTCATGACGAAATCAAGATTATCCGACAGTCGTGGCTCCGGGTGACAAAAACAAACCACCGGAAGGAGGCGCAGAAAACCCCGTAGAGGTGGGGGAGGCAGGCAGAGGAAGGGGCCGAACCCGAAGCTGGGCGAATCGCAAGAAGAACATGAACAGGCAATAATGGCGTCGAATTTGACAGTAGTCAATCTCACGGAAAGGACCCTTACTGAAGTGGAGCATAAGATACTCACAATGGGATTAACATTTTGCCCAAGCAACCGATTGGAGTACACACAAGCACGCATTGACCTGTTTAGCTTTGTGCTGAAGCTAAAGCTCCACAAATATTTCAAAACTAGATCAGATTTGAAAGAACTTAAGGGGAATACCATGCAGATGACTGCAACCGACGCCCTCACTGGGAGAGATCTGCCTGCAATAGAGTGCCTGGAAGAATTGAGATCTGAAACTGGTGGTGAACCAGTGCATGAAATTCCAGATTTTCCAACAAGAGCAGCAAATATAGGTGTGGAACAGGACAGAGAAGAGAGTCCATTTAAACCTAAGTCTCTGTTTAACCCACAGATGCCACCCGATGCTATTGACATTTTTTCTGATGCGATGACCAATGACCTCCTCAAGTTCAGAAGGAGACCCAAGCATCATTTACGCTCGGATAATCTAACAAAAACGGAGAAACAAGCATTACAGCAATTAATACAAGACCATAAGATCGTCATAAAACCCTCAGATAAGGGGGGCAATCTAGTACTACAAACAAGGGAAGCATATTGTGAGGAAGCACTCCGCCAATTGAATACAGACTGTTATCTGAAAGTCACAGCTAAGGAGTATCAGACCAGCATCTTGGAGTATGATAATCTAATTGCCAAGTGGTATAGCAAAAACATGCTAGGTTGGGAAGAACATTTGTTTTTACGAAGTTCGAATCCAGTAACACCAACCTTCTATCACATACCCAACCTACATAAGGACGATAAACATCCGCCCGGCAGGCCCGTTGTTTCTTCCATGAATGGATTAACCGAACATTTGTCCATGTTCATCGATCACTTTTTATCTACATGGGTACTTCAACTTGACTCTTATATTAGGGATACCCAAGACTTTCTAAACAAAATAGTAAACATCGAATGGGACCCTAGTTATCAACTGATGGTTTTAGACATTGCCAGTCTGTATACGTGCATAAGGCACGAGGAAGGTATAACAGCGGTAATGTCTTTTTTAGAAAGACGCCAATTGAGGTACTCATCACATACTATCATGCTCACTGAGTATATCGAGTTCTGCCTAACTCACAACATTTTTCTATTCGGAGACCAACACTATGGGCAACTCACTGGGATGGTGATGGGCACCTGCTTTGCCCCCAGCTATGCGAACTTGTTCGTTGGCTGGTGGGAGGAGCGGGTGCCCAGAACCTACCACAGTGAGTTCAACTCAGGACAGGCCATAAAGTGGTATCGATATATCGATGATTTATTCATCATCTGGCAGAGAAATACAAAGTAAGCCAATCGATATATCGATCTCCTCAACAACAATCAAATCAATCTTAGATTCTCGGGTACAGTTAGTCCAGTGGCAGTGGACTACCTAGACCTGAGGATCTATGTTGAGGAGAAGACCCTACAAACCACTCTGTTCTGTAAAGCAACGGCAGCAACTCAATACTCTTTGCCAGCAGCAGCCATCCACAAAAACTCATCCAAAGCATTCCCTATGGGGAATTGCTTAGGCTGAGAAGAAACTATTCAACAGACCATGAATTTGAAAAAGCTGCCGCTGCAAGCATTGCCAGATTTAGAGTCAGGGGATATGATTCAGCTACCCTTGACACTACATTAGATAAAGTGAGAGGTATACACAGAAAGCAACTGCTCACTGGCAGTAAGAGGGCCACAGATGAGGTGGGCAAGTTCCGGATGGTAACTCCCTACTCAGCTGAGGCAAGTTATCTCAAAAAAATGCTACGCAAAAACTGGCCCATCCTCCTAGCAGATACTATGATTGGTATGGACGTTCCTCCTCAACCACTGGTCACTTTTAAAAGAGCGAGATCCCTGCGTGATATCTTGGTCAAAAGTCATCTTGACAAATTGCCTGGAAAACCTAGTGGGCTAAAACAGATGAATGGCTTCTTCCCGTGCAGTAAATGCAAGGCCTTCGCAAACAGTAGGAGGGTGTTGACATATAAAATACCAGAAGCAGGAATTAACACCAAAAAGATAATGAAGTTTATCACCTGCACAACACCCTTTGTTGTATATTGTTTGTTGTGCCCGTGCGGTCTCCGATACATCGGGAGCACCGTTAACCCAGTAAAAATGCGGGTGTTAGAACACATGCGGGCCATCGATAAAAACGATCAGGCATATCCTGTTGCGCGCCATTTTGCAGAAAAACATAGCAGAGACCGCAACCAACTACAATATTTTGGTTTGGACTATGTAGATCAGAGTCCAAGGGGTGGAGACAGACTAAAGAAGTTGCACAGGTTAGAATCACGATACATCATTGACCTGCACACTAAACATCCGTATGGTTTAAATTGTGGGGTGAAACTGACAGTCCACATAGGCTGAAAATTGCAGCAAAATCATAGTACAGGGGGTTCGGGTCATTGGATTTGTATATAGCAGTAATGAACTGAGAAACTTATGAATGTACCAATATTGGATAATTGATATCTTAATGTTTTGCCTTGATTTTGACATGCACCTAGATGAATTTATGTATTATTACATAGCAATATGTTCACGCATTCCTAATGTTTATGACTAGTTATAATCTATCCTGATCCATGGTGCGATTGGGATGTTATATGGAAGGATACTAGCCGATCCACGGCTCTATTAGCAAAGTTTTCATCTATGGTGAAATCCCTGATTCATAAACGTTATTTAATGAAATAATGAATCATGAAACACCTTTAAGATGATAAATTGTCGTTAGAAGTGGAACGCAAGTCCTTCCTCAATTTTGATAATGTGAATGCAAATATAACATGGTGTTTCACACGAGTGCCGGTAACATCGAAAAAGGCACTTCTGCCAAAATGCGTCTGTTGCTGTAAAATAAACAAGAAACTTGCAATTCAAGCTGCCCGGAGTGCGTTTTCTTTGGGCACGTCAAGTGCAATACTTGGATTTGAGCATAATATATATATATATATATATATATATATATATATATATATATATATATATATATATATATATATATATATATATATATATATTACCTACTGGCTATCGCCAGTAGGTATATATAGTTAGAATTTTTTCTCTATGGGACTTTTGAAAATTCTATGTCTAATAACTTTGGCGTTTGTGGACGGAATCGGCTGAAATTTTCAGGAAAATGGCACATTCTGTTTCTGAGCAGCCCCTGAAAATTTGGTGGGGTTTCGTCAAGGGGGGGCTGAGAAAAAAGGGGGGTCTCAAAACGCGTTTTTTGCATTGAGTTTTCCATAGGGCGGTTGGACTCACTTTTAGCTCGAACGGCTGAATGGATTTGCACGAAACTTGGCAAAATTGTAGGGACTGTTAGCCCGATGTACCTTTGCTAGGTCTCAATATATGTGCTCCAATAGTTTTTGAGAAATTAACGTTCAAACCAAGATATATATCTGTAACAGCGCTCTGGGCAGCGATCCGGTCCGCTTACTTTTCGCTTATCGGAACTTTGCGCGCAGAAAGCTGATTGGCTCTCCGGTGTCTGTCAACATTCTAAACAGTCCGGAGCGGACGCCATCTTGTCTCTCGGTAGGATCGAGAGAGAAGAAGAGGTGGAAAACGAAGGGGGAATTTAATGAAAGGGGGCAAGGTATCCCCCTCTTGACCCCCTAGGAATGTTGTTGGGGTTATTAAAGGGTCCCGTGGGGAAAATAAAAAAAAAATGATTTTTCACGGTAGAAGCGCGGCCGCGAACTGGTAGCGAAACGGGAATTCGCCATTTTGTGCTTCGTAAATTAAATTACTAGTTATAAGTGGGTGCGGGAGACGTATCCTAATCCCCTATGTTTCCTGAGGGTGGGTGAGGAGGCTGATATATGTTGATACATCTCTTCCAGCGGCTGTGCGTGAGCTTTTTTTTTTTTTTTGCTGCGTGACAGTCCGGAGCGGCCGCCATCTTGTCTCTTGGTAGGATCGAGAGAGAAGAAAAGGTGAAAAACTAAGGGGGAATTTAATGAAAGGGGGCAAGGTATCCCCCTCTTGAGCCCCTAGGAATGTTGTTGGGGTTATTAAAGGGTCCCGTGGGGAAAATAAAAAAAAAATGATTTTTCACGGTAGAAGCGCTTCACGGGCCGCGAACTGGGCCGCAAACTGGTAGCGAAACGGGAATTCGCCATTTTGTGCTTCGTTAATTAAAGTACTAGGTATAAGGGGGTGCGGGAGACGTATCCTAATCCCCTATGTTTCCTGAGGGTGGCTGAGGAGGCTGATATATGTTGATACATCTCTTCCAGCGGCTGCGCCATCTTGCCTTTTTTCGAATGCCACAATTTTGTCGTGCACTGCAGCCATTTTAGATGCCAGGCTGGTCCCAGGCTATCACCTAACCCTGCGGATGTAGTTTATGGCCCCAGCTGTAGAGAATTCAGACATGCCAATCCTCCTGATTCAGGCGTGTGAGTACTGATTTCAGTGCTAGTCTCCCGCCTCCCGATTTCTGCAAGCAAAAACCCGGGGGCATATTACGAACAACTAGCGATAATTTTTGTCTCTAACTTGTTTAGAGACAAAAATTATCGCCGCACATCGGCGATTTTTATCGCAGATAAACCTTGCTATTATCGCAGAAAAGTCAGCGATATTCATGTATTATCGACCTAATGCTCTTAGCCATGTTATCCACCTCCCATTGGATAACATGGCTAAGAACTGCTCAGGGCAGGTGTTAGATTTTGGAGATATTCGCGCTTAGCGCGAATATCTCCAAAAGTTGGTAATAGAAGGTAGCGATGTTAGGGACTGTTTCCAGTCGCTAACATCTTGGCACGCCACTTTGCATGTCATTAGTGATAAGTATCACTGACATGCAAAGCGGGGCCCAAGATGGTCGCTATCTCCTTTTAGCTGTCACTAACTGGTGTTAGCGACAGCTTGATAATAGGGAAATAATTTTATCTCCGCTTTCATGGTTTTTAAAGCCAAAAAAGCGGAGATAAACCCCCTTGATAATATGCCCCACGATTCCTTGGGGGTTTCAGCTGACAGGGCTTGGTATTGTGTTACATGGTAATTTTTCCATGAAACGTCAGAGGGTCGATGCAGGGGTTCTAGAAGAGGTGATAAACCATTTAAGCCTCATGAACAAGCGCATGGTCTTTTAAAGATTTGTGAAGTACTCGGGGCGGCGGTGTGTGTGTGCCCTCTTTCAGGAGCGGGCGGGGGGGCACTGCCAGCAACTTGCCAGGTCAGGTAGTGTTCAACACGTGCATCACCCTTTCTCTGCCTGCTATTGCGCTCCATGCTTCGGAAAGGTAAGAAAAAGAACGTGCATTTGAGTTTGAAATGTCCGATCCTGCAGCAGCACACTTCCAAAGCCCACACATGACAATAACCCGATTCAAGGCCCCATTCACCCGTTTTTAAAAAAATAGATAACACTCCAACAAAATAAGGTTATAAAACTTTATTAACTACTAACTTTAACGAACGGAACAAAAACTAAAAACATTTAAACATTTCTCAATACAAAAAGCAACAATGGTTAGAAGCTGTCTTTTGTGCGAATAGTCCCAAGGCAGCACAACGTGCAGAGTTCTGGACGGCACCCAGGTGATGTCGCCTGGGTGCAGCACTGGTTTAGGGATCCTACAATGCTGCTCCGAAAATTGGCGTGGGGCGTCCCGGGTGGGGCGGGGGGAGGCCTCGTCAGTAGCGGTCTGTTGTGCGAATAGTCCCAAGGCAGCACAACGTGCAGAGTTCTGGACGGCACCCAGGTGATGTCGCCTGGGTGCCGCACTGGTTTAGGGATCCTACAATGCAGCACAGAAAAACAGCGTGGGGCGTCCCGGGTGGTGCGGGGGGAGGCCTCGTCAGTAGCGGTCTGTGTCCAGTGTCACATGGCTGACACAACATGTACGACAGGCACCCAGGTGATGTCCAGTAAACTGCCGCACTGGTTTTGGTATCCTACAATGCTGCTCCGAAAATTGGCGTGCGGCGGCCCGGGGGGGGGGGCGTGGGGGAGCCGGCGTGACCGGGCCTCCCCAGGTGGCGGCCATCTAGCTGAGTTGCGCTCGCTCTTGCGGCCACAGCGTCTCGCTCACCATGTTGTTGAGTTGCTCCCACTCTTGCAGTGCAGCGATAGGCGGCTGCCACATGGCTCTTAAAATGGCGGACAGCTCCTCGGTTTTAGGCCTGGTCCACTGAAATGGTCCTGGGACACTTTGGAACTCGGACGCTTGCCTGCTAGGGCTTGGGTTCCATTCTCGAAAAGCGTCCCCTCAGCCGTGAAGATTGTATAATAGTCTTGGGGGCCCCCGACTCCCGCAGGCTTCCGGTGGGGAGCGGCTGCCATGATTGCTCGCGGAATGACCACGACGGAGCCACGAGATGGTGGTGCTCTCATGCTGACGCCAGCTTCAGTCTGAATGATCCAGAAACAAGGTGGGGCTTTCATCGTTTGGGAAAAAAAAATGTTCTAAACCAATGAAAAGTGTTATTTTTAGGTCATATGACCAAGCCTTCCATCTTTAGGAAACCAAAAGTAAAATGAACCAATGAAAAGTTTTATAAACAAGTCACATGACCTGTTATGCGGCATAGGGCTACAAAAAGCGTAGAAAATCCGTTGGCACGTGAGGCGGCGTCAGTAGCGGACCGATGTGCGAATAGGCCGAAGGCAGCACAACGGGCCGAGATCCGGATGGTACCGAGGTGGTGTCCAGCTAATTGCCGCACTGGTGTGGCCATCCTACAATGCTGCGCCGAAAGACGGTGTGTCCAGCTGAATTGCGGTCACTGTTGCGGTACAGTGACTCGAACGCGCCGAGATCCGGATGGCACCGAGGTGGTGTCCAGCAAATTGCCGCACTGGTGTGGCCATCCTACAATGCTGCTCCGAAAGACGGCGTGTCCAGCTGAATTGCGGTCACTGTTGCGGTACAGTGACTCGAACGCGCCGAGATCCGGATGGCACCGAGGTGGTGTCCAGCAAATTGCCGCACTGGTGTGGCATCCTACAATGCTGCGCCGAAAGACGGCGTGTCCAGCTGAGTTGCGGTCACTGTTGCGGTACAGTGAGTCGAACGCGCCGAGATCTGGATGGCCCCGATGTTGTGTCCAGCAAGTTGCCGCACTGGTGTGGCCATCCTACAATGCTGCGCCGAAAGTCGGCGTGGGGTGCCCCGTTGGCTTATGAGGTGATGTCAGTAGTGGACCGATGTGTGAATAGGTCGGAACCAGCACAAGGCACCAAGATCCGAATGGCAAGTCCTGGATGTTGAGTGCCTCAGTTGAGATTTCTGAGCAGTGCTTGTAAGACTGTCTGAAGCTTATTTGCACCTGCTGCAGCTTCACTAGGTCCGGCGGAACTTTTTGCCTTTTCCTTTCTGCTTCTTTTCCTACAATGCGTTTCATCTGAAGACACGACCAGGTCCCTGAATGTGTGCAGGGGGACGCTATTGATTGAATGAACGCGCCGAGATCTGGATGGCACCGAGGTGGTGTCCAGCAAATTGCCGCACTGGTGTGGCCATCCTACAATGCTGCGCCGAAAGTCGGCGTGGGGTGCCCCGTTGGTTTATGAGGTGATGTCAGTAGTGGACCGATGTGTGAATAGGTCGGAACCAGCACAAGGCGCCCTGCACTGTTGAGCCTTTTTCAATGCCTGTTTTTTGTTGTTTCCCCTCCATCAAAAACGAAACAAAAATACAAGGCGCCAAGATCCGAATGGCAAGTCCTGGATGTTGAGTGCCTCAGTTGAGAGTTCTGAGCAGTGCTTGTAAGACTGTCTGAAGCTTATTTACACCTGCTGCAGCTTCACTAGGTCCGGCGGAACTTTTTTCCTTTTCCTTTCTGCTTCTTTTCCTACAATGCGTTTCATCTGAAGACACGACCAGGTCCCTGAATGTGTGCAGGGGGACGCTATTGATTGAATGAAAATAGCGGCTTGACACAAAGCTGACTCAAGCGTTACTGTTGGTGCTATACAGACAAAAATTGGTTTTCAGTTTGTACATTCTTCTGGTTTTTTTTTCCATCCAAGTCTGATTGAGAGTTTGTAGAAAAATGGCTTCAGATTTTCCACATACTACTCTTCAACATTCTTCCTAAATGTAACAATGTGAAACTCACTAGGAGAACGGCTGTTTCTGTTTCCTTTCAAAATGCTGCCACCAATATTTTCTGAATGGAAGACACCATCTTGTAGCATAAAGGGCCGAAAGGGGTTCTGGTCTGGCCGATGGTTGGTGGAGACATTTTGACTATATCTTGGACCTGCCCGGCCTCGCCCAAAATGGCGCCGGTATAAATGGGACTCGTAACTCTTTGCCCGCAAATGTATATCTAGAAAATGTTATTGTAAGTGGCCCTGTCGTATTTTAATTACAAAATGTACGTCCACCGATTCCGCAACTGTTAGACACCTTTGTTCTTGTCACCTAATGGCCCGCTCGTTACGTTCTTCTACAGTGTAAATGTCTCCTCATCATATACGATTTCAGTTTGCTCCGTGGCCGGCCCACGTGGTTATAGGCCCGTATTTGTATACTGACATTTTCACAATAAAGGTTTTTAAAACAATACACGGTAGTAGTATTTTCATTTGTAAAGTTTTTACTTTTAGTGACTGTTTTCGAATCAGTAAAAGGCAAGTGAAATAAAGCAGTCCAATTACATGACGGATAAAAGGTATAATATGTAGGAACGCAGTAAAGATAAATGGTCAAGGGCAGTTGTGTTTTTCATGTCTGCAACATAAAGTGATCGATAAGAATCTGATAATCAGGCGTATCGGCGACTAAGACAGCAGGCCGAATCTCTTTTACTCAACGGCTCCGTCATGGAAGGAAGAAACGCCCTTTTTCTCGAAAAAGGAATATATTTTACTTGCAAGACAGTTGTACATTTTCCGGGAAAGTACATTAGCCTGGAATATTATAACATATGTTTGAAAAAAAAATATTGTTCGAAAATAATAAAAAGCGTAATTTTTAGGTCATATGACCAAGCTTTTCATCATTAAATTAACAAAAGTAAAATGAACCAATGAAAAGTTTTATTAACAAGTCACATGACCTGTTATGCTTACGTTACGCGCTGCGCGCCGCGCCTCGGATCACTTCCGGGTGCGCTAACGCGGCGTGTCATAAAACGCATTACGCGACAACGTAGGTCAAGAATATAGTCTAAATGTCTCCACCAACCAGCGTTCAGAACACAACCCCTTTCAGCAGTCCAAAAAGTTCTGTTAAATGACAACAGAGGGGACAGGCAACAAGAACCATCAGTCAAAGAGGGGAGGGCAAGTTCTTCTCTTCCGGGTCATGTTGGGGCGCTACCGGAACTGATCGAATTGGTAGTCTACAGTGTTTCTGGATGTTTCAGACTAAAGCTGGCGTCAGCATGAGACCACTACCATCTCGTAGCTCCGTCGTGGCCATTCCACGAGCAATCATGGCAGCCGCTCCCCACCAGAAGCCTGCGGGAGTCGGAGGCCCCCAAGACTTTTGTAGAATCTTCACGGCTGAGGGGACGCTTTTCGAGAATGGGACCCAAGCCCTAGCAGACAAGCGTCCGAGTTCCAAGGTGTCCCAGGGCCATTTTAGTGGACCAGGCCCAAAACCGAAGAGCCGGCCGCCATTTTGAGAGTCCTGTGGCAGCCGCCTATCGCTGCACCGCAAGAGCGGCGCATCTCAACTACATGGTGAGCGAGACGCTGTAGTCGCAAGAGCGGGCGGTAAACAGCTGAATGGCGGAAGAGGCACAGTGTAGCAAAAGCGGGCGGAATGGCAACTAAAACGATAAAGGGGCGCCCCACTACAGCTTGTCTTCAGGTCAAACGGATTGTGGGACAAGGTCCAGAATTGAAGAGTCATCAAAAGGCAAAAAGTTCCGCCGGACCCCGGGAGCCGGCCGCCTATGTCGGGGGCGATCTCAGGCTACACCAGTGCTATAAGACTTGGGGAGGGTGTCGGAGCAAAGCGTCTTCTCCGAGTCCATGGCCATCACACCGCCCCTCAGGGGCCTCCGTCAAGCTGTTTAGGAAGGTAACATATCACATTGTTTTCTAATGCAGTCAGGTCCACAAACGACACTCACTTACTTTGAGAATAGTGAAGCTGCAGTAGGTGGAAATAAGCTTCAGACAGTGTTACAAGCACTGCTCAGAACTCTTAACTATGGCACCCAACATCCAGAACTTATGCTATTTGAGAATGGTAGTGACATCGAAGCATCTCAGGGACCAAAACCATTAACGTAGTTTCACGTATGAAAATCTTACTTGGGGAGGGGGCAGGAGCGAAGCGCCCCCTCCCAGTCAGCGCCACCACACCGTATGTTGAAAATCTGAAGCCATCGTTCTACAAAGTCAACCAAACTTGGATTGAAAAATCTAGAAAAATGTACAAACTGAAAACCAGTTTTGGTCTGCATAGCATCAGTAACAACGCTTGAGTCAGCTTTGTGTCAAGCCGCCATTTTGATTCAACAAAGCACAGGCATTGAAAAAGGCTGAAATTCAGAACTCTAAACTATGGCACCCAACATCCAGGAGCTTGCTATCCGGATCTTGGAGCCTTGTGCTGTTTTCGATCTATTCACACATCGGTCCACTACTGACATCATCTTATAAACCAACGTTATGTAAATAGTTTTTTAATAAAATGTTTTACCCTGTTTCTTTGCTGGTGTGTTGTCTATATTTTTAATATTTGCATAGGGTTTGTCGTTATTTTGTGCGGGATGGGTGATGGAGCCGAGCTGTCTTGCAGCCCTCATGGTGTGGAGCTCAGTTCATCTCACTATTTTCGTATTTCTCAAGAAGGGTTGTTCCTAATATTTCTATTTTAGCGAGGTCAAAAAGAGATCCAATTAGTGGCCTACTGATTTTGCTCGATTACTTTTATTTTTTTACACGATTTTTCACTATCTGCAAAGACTAAACAGAGTATTGCGACTTTGTGCTTGTTTGTAAATAGAGAATGATCCAAAGAGAACCAATTCTAAAACAGTAAATGCTTGGACAACAATCAATCAAATGGAGAGACAAGGAGGCACGACGGATTACAACGGGGGTAAAGGCCTGCGTTAACTACCCTTCAGTATCTGCAAAGAGAGAGTACTACTAAGGCAAAAGAGGGGAGGGGGGGGGGGGTGCAGCGTTCAAAGCACATCAGCGTGCATAAATACGAAAATGTTTTTATCTATCACGTACTTGACATTTTAAAGCTTTTCATATTTGCTATTAAAAAACCAATGAAATTCACAGAAAAAACCATAGGTTATAGTGGATATATAGTTAGGAATTTGCATTTACAAAACCTTGAAAATTCAATGAAAAAACCATAGGTTATAGGCCATATATAGTTAGGAATTAGCATTTACAAAACCTTATTTTACTCGCATAAAACCATTGAAATTCCATATATAGTTAGAAGCGCTAACTATATATCGCGCACCCGCAATCCACTGCTGATGATGTCACATATTACATCATTCATGACATGGTCAGTGACATCACTGATGACATCACTGATGACATCTCAAATGACATCACTGATGACAACTCAAATGACATCAATGATGACATCTCAAATGACATCACTGATGACATCACTGATGACAACTCAAATGACATCACTGATGACATCTCATTTGTCATCACTGATCACATCACTCATGTGATAATACAATGAACCTCTTCAGACTCTAATATAACCTTACATACACTCAGTATAAACAGACACTCACAGACTGTCACTCATCCATGGAATTACTCACACACCTAGTCAGTCATGCAAAGAATCAATCACACCTCCATTTCCTCAACTATACAGTTATACACATCTTACTTATTCAAACATATAATAACACATATTTACTCTCTTATATAATCCCTGATACAAGCTCACAGTGATCGATACAGCCACTCACACATTCACTGGCTCTTATGTTCAGTTATTTATATATCTCAACTCTCACATGTATTGTGTTTTACATACGTACTTACTTGCACATGTAGCAATGAGAAATCCATTCACTCACCAACACACCCATGCACAGTCAACCGCCCATATAGCTGTTTCCACATGCACTCTTGAACTCATACTCCTAGTGAATCAACTGCTTACACATCTATGCACAGAGTCACGCACCTCCCAGCCACCCACACACACACTCAGCCTCCCATTCAAATACTTGGGCAACCAATCAATAACCCATATGGCCACTCTTATAGCTACTGATCAACACATGCAGCAGCTTACACAACAACAAACATACTGATGCACGAATTAAGACAGTTTAGTCACTAACCCATGTACTCAGTGAGACACATTTAATCACTCACTCATACAGTCAGTCATGCACCTACTAAATTCTTCATCCAGACACTTATACATCCACTCATTCTTCAATATGTGAAACATATTTAAACTTTACAGACACATACAATCACTGGATGTTGTGATCAGTGATGTCATCAGTGATGTCATTTGAGATGTCATCAGTGATGTCATCAGTGATGTCACTGACCATGTCATGAATGATGTAATATGTGACATCATCAGCAGTGGATTGCGGGTGCGCGATATATAGTTAGCGCTTCTAACTATATATGGAATTTCAATGGTTTTATGCGAGTAAAATAAGGTTTTGTAAATGCTAATTCCTAACTATATATGGCCTATAACCTATGGTTTTTTCATTGAATATATATATATATATATATATATATATATATATATTTGAAGTAATCAGGGTTCCCAAGGCCTACATGCTCCGAAGATAACCCACTTACACTCAAGAACTGTTGGCACGGAAACTGTAAAAGGCAAAGAACAACTTTATTAAGACCCCATGGGGTGGTGGTACACTCAAACAGCACCCTTCGGTAATGCAAGAGGTATCACCCCGAACACCGGTGTGACCCCGATTTATATACAGTTTTGGGGCAATAAAAGATAGGCGGCACAAGTGAGAACACACTTTAGAGACATATATGGTCATGTTTTGGAACACCGCCAGCTCATTGGAGGGGGCACAACTCCGCTGGTCAGTTTGGCGCACATTCCTAAAGGCTTACTGGTCAATTGGGACTGCGCATGTGCAAGCTTGACCAGTACTAAAAATAGCCTGTTGCTGGGCAGACTGAAGTGGTCAGTGAAACGGACAATGGACTAAAGGGCACGCCGGCCACGAGGCCGCTTATGCTTTGAGATGGCCGCTGCAGTATTCAAAATGGCGTTCTCGTTTTCAGCCAAGTTAAAGAGGACAACGTGTAGTTTCAGCTAATCGCTAACGCGGCCATGCCAATTACGACAGACGACCCTTTTAGCGTTTAGCTGAATCTACCTCATAGTGAACATAATCAGGATGTTCGTCCTCGATGTCAATTAACATTATTTGAGTTACTTCTTTATGAAGCATCACTTTGTCATGGGCAAGAGCTCGTCGTGATGGTATGCAAACTGATAGGCACATAGAACATAAGGCTGGGCCACATTGAATACATAGGCACATAAAAAACATTGCTCCCACAATTATACATAGAATTGTCAACAGTTTCCAGCCCCAAGTAGCAAGCATGGACCAGAACCATCCTGAAAGTGTCCAAGTTCCATTGTCTGGATGTATCTCAGCTGCGATCTTGTGGAGCTTAGATATCGCATCATAAACAGATGGAGAATTGTCTGGAATGTATACACAACAGCTGCTTCCGATAATTCTACATGGCCCCCCACGATCAGCCAAAACTACGTCCAACACCATCCTGTTTTGAAGCGTAACGATCCTAGAAATCTGTAGTTCCTCTGTGATGTTTCCCAGGGCAATGGCAGTGTCATTCGCTACAGCCTCAACAACACGTGTCAGTCGTCTTATTTTCCGGCTGTTCAGTGCAGCCCCCACAAAGGAGAATAGTCCCAAATTAAAGTCCACATACTGTTGCAAAGCAGTGTCGGTCTGGTCGATGTCATCCAGAACAACAGTTCGCTTAACCCTATTCAAGACGAAGTCATGGTATAACGTGTAATCATTGTGATACATTGGTGGGGCAATGAATACAGGAGGTAGTACAAACGATACATAGCACGTGCCCAACCACCCCAATGGAAGCTGATGGTAACCCTTCGTTCCACAAATAAAATACGTATTCCGTGATGCAACAAATGAGATGCCATTCGGGCTATCAAAAGTGAGAGTAGTATTACATTCGCTTTTCCCCACTGCAATCGAACCCTTATTTCTGATACATAAATCGGCTTTTGTGGCAATGACATTAATGACATGTGCACTGGATACATTAATATTCCTCTGGTTGCTGTACACACGTGGGGCAGACACGTTATCGGGCCTGTACTCTTCCCATTCAAATCGAGTACCCTCAGCTCGTGGAAACCCATCCTTGTCATGGGAACATACTTTATTCAAACGGAAAAGCACCCCCCCTTTGGTTGGCCATCTCAAAGTAAAGAGGAGGGTGTACCAGGCGTTGCATGATCCATTATGTGAAAACGGGAGTGGAATAAGTGGGGTGCCCCCTCTCTTTTGGTGCCCTGGCAACATCCCACACACCCAACAGTTTGAGGTATTGGTCATGTTATGTGTGTGGTGAAGAATCTGAATGAAGCTGTTATTTAGATACGTTTGCCTATGACGTTCTTCATGAAAGGGTAATGTAAAATGAAAATGTTCAGACGGAGCCGGGGTAGTCGGCAGCAAATGTTCACGTACAGGCACCACAAGTTCAACTACCCAGGCTATAACAGCTATCACCACAATAGTCAGAACAAAAAGAAAGGCACCCAATACTTTTTTATCTCGTGATGTTGTTGATGCCATAGTTTAGAAATGTTCGTGCAAAGTCTCAAATAGCACAAATTGTTCACAAAGTCTCAGATAAACGTGCGTGTATACCTAAAAAAGAAAAATACGGTGCTGAACTCCGAGGTAGCCGTTGTTTTCTTCTCCGGGCCAAGACGGGTGTCGCTACACTGGCAGAACTGATCCCCCCCCCTTGGAATTCCCGGTTTCCGTTTCACAAACCTGGAGCGGTAACCAACCAGTCATAAAAAAACAAAAATCTTCTTATCGAGGGCGCAAGTTGTAGCGCTCCCGTCTGGCAACAGCGTGGTCCGGGAAGGCTCCCTCTACTTCGGCCGACGTCGCAGCTGGGCTCTTTTCTTTATCCAAGATCTCTTTGTAGTCGGTCAGCACAGCAGGAGTCACCAGATCCGGAGAGACACGGCGGCAGTGTGTCGAATGCACCCACCGCTTCCTGTTGGTCACTCGTACAGCGGTTCGGGTTGCAAGGAGGACCTGTTCGGGGCCCTTCCACCTGGGCTCCAGACTGCTTGCTCTCTCAAACGACCGAATCATCACGTGGTCACCAGGGCGAAGATCATGGCCCTCTCCAGTAGAGTTGTCAGGGAGCGCTTCTCGAACCTGTTGATGAATAGAGAGTAAATCACTTGTTAATCGTGCCAAATAGTCGTTCATCATAACACAAGGCACATCATGTATTAGTCGCGGCTTAGGCACCCCCCAGATATTCATGGGGCGCCCAAACACCACCTCATAGGGCGTAAGGCCAGTTCGTGAATGGGGTACTGATCTAAGAGAGAGTAGTGCTAGCGGCAAAGCGTCTGGCCACTTCAACGATGTAGACGCCACAATTTTGGCCAGTTTAAGCTTCAACGTAGCATTTTACCGCTCGACCAGACCTGCTGACTGAGGGTGGAATACAGCGTGGAACTTCTGCTGAATCCCTAACCCCTTCGGTACATATTCCACAATCTTTCCAACAAAATGAGGCCCATTATCGCTCCACAGAAATTTACAAACTCCAAAGCGAGGAAAGAATTCCTTAAGCAACACCTTAGCTGTTGTCAAAGCCGTATTGTCTTTCGTGGGGAAGGCCTCAACCCATTTGCTAAAAGCACATACCACCACTAAGACATACTTCAGGTTGTTGCAGCGCTCGAGTTGGATGTAATCCATTTGGAGTACCTCAAATGGTGCAGAAGGTGGAACGAACCCTCCTTTCGGAGTATGGGTCCCCTTTCCAGGATTGTGCTGTAAACAAACCAGGCAGGTCTGCACTACTCTCTTCGCAGTGTTAGCAATCTCAGGATGTTCCCAAACTCGTGTTAAAAGCCGAGTGATTGCAAGAGCTCCGACATGCGCCAGTCCATGTGTCATCTGGACCATCGCCTGCAAGTAAGCCGCAGGCAATTTCCACTTCTCCATGTCTTTGCTTCGCCAACAACACTCATCATCTAGTACCCCATCTGCTGCCCATGCCGCAAGTTCAGATTCAGTAGCTGACTTTTGAATATCCAATATTTCTGCTCTAGCATCACTCCATCGCTCAGCCTGCGATTGTATCACGTACATGGGGGAGCTAGTTCGGGACATAGCCGTTTGTCTTGCTATGCTGTCTGCAAAGGCATTTCCTTGGCCCACTTTATCCGTGATCTTTTTGTGGGCACTGCACTTCACTATCGCTACTTTCTTTGGGCCAAGCAGCGCATTTAGGAGATCACGCACTAGCTCTCCGTGCATAATGTGCTCTCCATGTGATGTCAAAAACCCACGTTCTCTCCAGAGTAGCCCGAAGTCATGTGCCACTCCGAAGGCATACCGGCTGTCCGTGTATATGTTCACACATAGACCAGTACTCAATTCGCAGGCTCTTGTTTAGGCTATCAGCTCTGCTGCCTGAGCCGATTTTTGTGGTATCCTAGCTGTTTCTACCACTGTCTTAAGTGTCGTGATCCCATAGGCTGCGGAAGTCGTACCATCTGGCAGCCTTACACACGATCCATCAACCCACAGTTCCCCATCCACATCTGGAAGTGGGACATCCTGTAAATCGACACGACCCTTTGTCTGTTCCTCGGTCAGGAAAATACAATCATGATGTTTTTCTTCCTGACCCTCCTTGGCCGGATAGGGCAATAAAGTGGCAGGGTTCAAAGTAGCGCATCTTTTCAGTGTAATATGTGGCGCCAAAAGTGTCAGCTCATATCCTGTTAGCCGTGCACTCGTAAGGTATTGGGTCTTTGTTTGGTTTAGCAGGGCATCTACTGCATGAGGAACTAACACCAACAGTTTGTGGGATAACACTATTCCCTCACTCTGTCGTATGGCCACTGCTGTTGCTGCTACCGCTCGAAAACACCCAGGCAACCCTCGTGCTACAGGATCCAGAATGGCAGAGAAGTATGCACATGGTCTCTGCTTATCCCCGTGTAATTGCACCAACACTGACAACGCGCACCCATCATTCTCGTGCACGTACAATGTGAAAAGTTTCGTGTAGTCTGGTGTGCCTAACACGGGTGCGGAACAAAGGGCCTGCCTCAACTGTTCAAAAGCCTTCTGACATTCATCTGTCCACTCAAGGGACATTGGTGTAGCTTTGGACAGTAGCGCTAGCAAAGGTTTTATGATATGTGAAAACCCCATGATCCATTGTCTACAAAAAGACGTCAACCCTATGAAGGCACGTACATCTCTCTGCGTGCGGGGGACTGGTGTATCTAAAATTGCTTGAATTCGATCAGATGTTAATGCACGCCCCTCCTTAGACAACAGATGACCGAGGTAGGTCACCTGGGGTCTACAATATTGAAGCTTTTTCTTCGAGACCTTATGATTGTTCTGTGCCAAAAAGGAAAGCAACGCAAGTGTACTTTGTTCACATTGTGCATAAGAGTCAGCGGCAAGCAGAAGGTCATCCACGTACTGGATGAGAGCAACGCCAGACTGCAATTTAAAAGAATCCAGCTGCCTTTTCAAAGCCTGGCTGTAGATGCTAGGGCTTTCAGTATAACCTTGGGGAACACGACAAAATCTATACGATTTATTATTTAGCGTAAAGCCAAACAGGTATCTGCTATCAGGATGAACAGGGATGGAAAAGAACGCATTCTTTAAGTCAATGACGCTAAACGTGGTGGCCGTTGGTGGAACCAGGGTAAGCAAGGTCGTAATATCGGACACCACCGGGTATTGGGGAATGACAATTTTGTTGATCTCTCGCAGATCAATAATAAAGCGATAGATTTTGCCGTCAGTGTCTCTCTTAAGGATCGGAAGAATAGGACTGTTGCAAACATTATAAGGGACCTCCTCCACAACCCCTGCAGAAATCAAATCCTGAACAATACGTGTCAATGCAATTTCACCTTCTCTCGAGATCTTATATTGTGGCACTCGTGGTAGAGGGGCCCCCTCCTTAACAGTAATGTGTATTGGTGGAATACGCATCTCTCCCACATCCGTATCTGAGGTCGCCCATAACGTATGCGGTAGAGAGGCCAAAGCTGGAACATCTAAGATGGCGTAAAACCTATCGGGGTTAGGATAATTGTCATTCAGGATAACCCGCACTCCCTCAGGGGCGCAACGTATCGTTGCCCGAAAATATTTAAGCAAGTCAATACCCAGGATATTGTCTGGCGTATGGGGCGATAACAAGAATTGACCAAAACTAAAGTATTTGTCAAGACATAGTGCAAGGGGCTTGGACAATGGGCTGGGGGAGGGTGTGCCATCAAACCCTACACATGTAATCATTTCGCCAGACAGGGGAGCCCTCGGAACCAAGTATTTCGACAAAGCGCTACGTGTAGCCCCTGTGTCGACAAGGAATTGATCAGTAGAACCCAGAATACCTGCTGTGACATATGGACCCTGCTGATCTACCGGCACTTCAACTGATTCCTTACCCCATCCTACGCAGTCCTATGCATGCACATAATCCTGGTGTTCCACATTCTCTCCCTCCGAAATCTGATATTGATTCCGCCTATCAAACGTATTTCGTTCATCCTGGCCACGGCCCCTCTCCTCAACCCTTCCACGATCACTTCCGCTACCTATCGCTCCCGTATAACCTCCTCTCGACCTTCCACCTTCTCGACCACTCTGACTACGCTGCTCACGAAGTACCGGACAATCTTCGGCCCAATGCCCAAACTCCTTACAATAAGCGCACTGATCCTCCGCAATGTCCGTACGACCATACGACATATTTCCTCCACCCCGTCTACCTCTATCATTCCCTCTACCCTGTGGTCCCCGAACCTGCGCCAACATCACCTTCGTTTTCAATTCCTTCGCCTTTTTCTCAACACTTTCTTTAGCCTCCAATTCCTGCCGCTCATAATACTGAGCCATAGTTAACAAGGACGCAGGGGTCGCCGTGGCCCAGGAACTTTCACTCGACTTCAATCGTTTCGCAATCTCCGGTAGGAGATTAGCCACATACTTATTTACAAACAGATGCCGACCCGTATCGTCTGTTAAAGATTGACCACTGTAATCATGGAACGCCTCCTCAAAACGTGTAAAGAAATCTGAGACCGTTTCATCGGATTTTTGCTTGCACGACGTTAGCATGGTCCAATCAATCTTTTTAGAGGGAACAAGCGTCTTTAATTTAATCAAGATAGCTGCCGGAAGATCTAGAATTAACTGACAAGGCTTACATGCCGGTTCCCTATCTAAATCGGCAGCATTTATTTCTTTCCATGTGCCCCCCAATATTGTTTCATCATTATTTTTACGAATTTGCCTCCACATATCAGGTGGTAAAATTAGCCCAAAGAACAAATCTATATCCACAAGAGTCATCACACAAGACGAAATAGCCCCTTCCACCCCTTCATAAAATGCCGCCGGATTTTTCCGAAGATCAGGTAAAGAATTTTTCAATGCCATAACATCTGCTCTATTCCAAGGCGTGTATACCCAGTTATATACAAAATACCCTTTCGCATCTTTTGATAATTTATCATCATCTGTACCTTCCCCTTTAGGTGCAACATACAAGGGCGCAGCTTCACGCATAGGCATAACATGCAACGCAGAACTCTTATCTGAACCACGGAGAGAACACTCCTTAGCCTGCCCGTTATTCTCCAATTCGGACTCCTTTTGCCACCTTTTCCGCTCCTCCCGCAATCTCGTCGTTTCGTCTCGCAGCTGGATCAGTTGCGTGAATAGGTCGTCAACATCTGCAAGATCAAATACACCTTTAACCAAATTCTCACGATACACTGACAACGATTTAGGTTCTAACGTGACAGAAAGTTCACGATACGCAGCAACAACTTCATCTGCCAAACTAGATAAAAAATACATTAATTCAAGATCCGACCACGCCCTTTTCTCCGCAAGCAACTGATCCTGAGAGACGCACTTCTTATTCACTTTACGAGCCCAACTACGTAAATGTGCGGACCTCTCCGCAGTAAACCTGAGAGCAGATACCCCCTTCTGTTCCGACTTATCCTGTCCATCGTCCTCCGAATCTGCAGCTGGTGCCGTCGGCGAAACGTACGGAGGCGGTGATCGATCTAGCAATGAAAAATCATCAATTTCATTATTAAGGACAGGATAAAGCGGTCGGCGAATAGGAAATTGACCAGTCGTCTGCAATTTACGTTCCCGTTCCTCCCTCTCTTTCTTCTCCTGAGCCTCCTTTTCCTCAAGCTGTAAAGCCTTATCCCGAGCAGCCTTGCGCTGCTCTTTGTCCGCCAAGGCAACTTCACGCTTCATTCGCTCGCGCACCGCTTTCTCCCACATTCGCACACAGTCAAACATGTTTTGTCTAGACCTGCGTTGGAACAAACATTGTTCCACAAACTGTACTTTTCGTAAATCGAACGACCCATGTAGAGGCCATTGTAATTCGGGATCGGCCTTTGTATACTTATGCCATAATTTGCTGTACATAATAGGGGGAAGGCCTAGTTTGATATACATCTCACGATTTGGTGTTCCCTCTGGGGGAGCCGGCTGTGCTTCCGCTAACCTAATTGTGGTACCCTCTCCAAGACAGCACATCCCTCGGAGTGTGCTGAAAACAGGCATGTTCAAAAAGTATCACGAAAGCGTGACACCGTACAAGATGGCACTTACAGTACTTCACACAACTGTGCCGCTCAGTGGAAAAAAAAAACAAAGTTAGAGAAACATCTCTACATGCCTGCCTATGTGAAGTGCACTACACATATAAGTTCAAAGATCACAAAATCACAATGTTAGCTAACTCAAATCAAAACGTAGATCGTAGGACTTCGGCAAGCGTCCGAGGACTACCTTACCGATCACAAATCATAGAACTTCAGTAAGCGTCCAAAGACTACCTTACCGAACACAAATCATAGAACTTCAGTAAGCGTCCAAAGACTACCTTACCGAACACAAATCTTACCCAAATTCTCAAATGTCCAGATTTCAACTGCCAAGGTCTTGTAAGCCAAATCAGCCAAACGGCACTTTCTCAGCAACGCAAACACTCGAAAACTCAGTTGGAGACCGGCGCCACCTGGAAGGTCAGATCGGAAGGAAAGGAAGAAACACCGTGGCAGCCAAGACTCGGGTCACTCGTGGCAGCGCGCGTCCATGGCGAGTTTCCAAGCCTTCGTCACGACCTCTCCTTCGAGCATCCGAGTCGCCGATGAGTCCCTTCGTTGTCGCCAATTTGAAGTAATCAGGGTTCCCAAGGCCTACATGCTCCGAAGATAACCCACTTACACTCAAGAACTGTTGGCACGGAAACGGTAAAAGGCAAAGAACAAGTTTATTAAGACCCCATGGGGTGGTGGTACACTCAAACAGCACCCTTCGGTAATGCAAGAGGTATCACCCCGAACACCGGTGTGACCCCGATTTATATACAGTTTTGGGGCAATAAAAGATAGGCGGCACAAGTGAGAACACACTTTAGAGACATATATGGTCATGTTTTGGAACACCGCCAGCTCATTGGAGGGGGCACAACTCCGCTGGTCAGTTTGGCGCACATTCCTAAAGGCTTACTGGTCAATTGGGACTGCGCATGTGCAAGCTTGACCAGTACTAAAAATAGCCTGTTGCTGGGCAGACTGAAGTGGTCAGTGAAATGGACAATAGACTAAAGGGCACGCCGGCCACGAGGCCGCTTATGATTTGAGATGGCCGCTGCAGTATTCAAAATGGCGTTCTCGTTTTCAGCCAAGTTAAAGAGGACAACGTGTAGTTTCAGCTAATCGCTAACGCGGCCATGCCAATTACGACATATATATATATTCACTGAAAAAACCATAGGTTATAGACCATATATAGTTAGGAATTCGCATTTACACAAAACCTTATTTTACTCACACAAAACCATTGAAATTCCATATATAGTTAGTTGCACTAACTATATATCGCGCACCCGCAATCCACTGCTGATGATGTCACATATTACATCATTCATGACATGGTCAGTGACATCACTGATGACATCACTGATGAGTTCTCAAATGACATCACTGATGACATCTCAAATGACATCACTGATGACATCACTGATGACATCTCATTTGACATTACTGATCAGATCACTGATGATATCATTCATGTGATAATACGATGAACCTCTTCAGACTCTAATATAACCTTAGATACAATCAGTGTAAACAGACACTCACAGACTGTCACTCATCCATGGAGTTACTCACACACCTAGTCAGTCATGCAAAGAATCAATCACACCTCAATTTCCTCAACTATACAGTTATACAAACTTTACTTATTCAAACATATACTAACACATATTTACTCTCTTATACAATCCCTGATACAAGTTCACAATGATCCATACAGCCACTCACACATTCACTGGCTCTTATGCACAGTTATTTATATATGTCAACTCTCACATGTACTGTGTTTTACATATGTACTTACTTTGACATGTAGCACTGAGATATCCATTCACTCACCAATACACTCATGCACACAGTCAACCGCCCATACAGCTGTTTCCACATGCACTTTTGAAACCATACATCTAGTGAATCAACTGCTCACACATCTATGCACCGAGTCATACACCTCCCAGCCACCCACACACACTCAGTCTCCCATACAAATACTTGGGCAACCAATCAATACCCATATAGTTACTCATATAGCTACTTATCAACACATGCAACAGTTTACAGAACAACAGACATAATGATGCACAAATTAAGACAGTTTAGTCACTAACCCATGCACTCAGTGAGACACATTTAATCACTCACTCATACAGTCAGTCATGCACCTACTAAATCCTTCATCCAGACACTTATACATCCACTCATTCTTCAATATGTAAGACATATTTTAACTTTACAGAAACATACAGTCACTGGATGTTGTTATCAGTGATGTCATTTGAGATGTCATCAGTGATGTCACTGACCATGTCATGAATGATGTAGTATGTGACATCATCAGCAGTGGATTGCGGGTGCGCGATATATAGTTAGTGCAACTAACTATATATGGAATTTCAATGGTTTTGTGTGAGTAAAATAAGGTTTTGTGTAAATGCGAATTCCTAACTATATATGGTCTATAACCTATGGTTTTTTCAGTGAATTTTCAAGGTTTTGTAAATGCTAATTCCTAACTATATATGGTCTCTATAACCTATGGTTTTTTCAGTGAATTTTCAAGGTTTTGTAAATGCTAATTCCTAACTATATATGGTCTATAGCCTATGGTTTTTTCAGTGAATATATATATATACATACATATATAAACATATATCATCTGTATATCTATATAAATACAAACATAAATGCATGCATACATATACTTATATGCATACAGATGCATGTTATTTACATGAAAGTTGAAAAAACACAAATAAAAGCAAAGCTAAAAAGCCACCTCATTACAAACAGAATGGCTTTAACTTAAACGAGGGCGAGATCTATTGCATTTTCAATGCTTGTTTACTTTGGTTCCATCAAGAAGGCATTCAGATGTGTCACACATTTGCCATAAATTCTGAATGTTAGCACTCTAGTTGCACATTAGATCACTGTAGTAAAGCTACTGCTCACCAGGGACGTCTGCTGCTGGTATTCAAAGTGCATGTTTCAGTCTGCATGTCAGAATTTTTTTAATGAAATAGAAGAGGATTTGAGAAGTCACTCAAAATGATCCCTAATTTTTCTTTCTGAAGCACTAATCATACTTTCTATGGCAAAATTAACCCCCTCATGTTGTTCCTTTTTAAATTGAGTGTTTTCAGACTTACCACTTCATTCCAATCATGATGGCTTCTGGTGTGCCATACTTTTGTCATAAGTAAGACTGTTAGCCCTCTAGTTGTTCTTTAGAACACTCTGGGACATTCTGTCATTGGGCTATACTTGGGCTACATCTGGGTGATATTTGGGCTACATTTGGGCTCTTTTGTCTCTGGTGGCCATTTTGGGAGACTGCATGTCAGAATGTTTTAATGAAATAGAAAAGGATTTGAGAAGTCACTCAAAATGTGCCCTAATTTTTCATTCTGCAGCACTAATCATACTTTCTATGGCAAAATATACCGCCTCATGTTGTTTCTTTTTAAATTAAATGTTTTAAGAGTTACCACTTTATTCCAATCAAGATGGCTTCAGGAGTGCCATACCTTTGTAATAAGTAGGACTGTTAGCGCTCGAGTTGTTCTTTAGAACACTCTGGGACATTCTGTCATTGGGCTATACTTGGGCTACATCTGGGTGATATTTGGGCTACATTTGGGCTCTTTTGTCTCTGGTGGCCATTTTGGGAGACTGCATGTCAGAATGTTCTAATGAAATAGAAAAGGATTTGAGAAGTCACTCAAAATGTGCCCTAATTTTTCATTCTGCAGCACTAATCATACTTTCTATGGCAAAATATACCCCCTCATGTTGTTTCTTTTTAAATTAAATGTTTTAAGAGTTACCACTTTATTCCAATCAAGATGGCTTCAGGTGTGCCATACCTTTGTAATAAGTAGGACTGTTAGCGCTCTAGTTGTTCTTTAGAACACTCTAGGAGGCTGCAGTAGAACACAAAGGAATCAACTGACAGTCTCTGTCCTTGTTGGATGTACATGTTTTACTGAGAATGTCAGACTTCATTTTCACATGACTGAGAAAGATAATGTGAATTTACAGAAAATATGCTTTCAGTTTAGCTTATAGATCCCCTTCCAAACCACTGTTGGAAAATCATGAGATATTAGTTTTCTTTCAAACAATATTCATGATATCACAGCAGAAGGTTTTTTCACATGGTAAAATCACCTTAGAACCCACCACAATTCCTAAAACGAGTATGGTACCATCAACAAATGATTTATAATGTAACTAAAGTCCTAAAACCCTCTATTAACTACAATGCTTTTTAATGAGGTGCTATCATGTATATTGGTCCCAAGATGGCTGCCAACACTTCTTGGATGAAGTGCTGACAGCCAATCAGATCAGATGTGTGGTTAGGCTCCGCCCAGATATATATCTTTTTTTGAACCTAAATTACTCAAAATCCAATGGAGGACATATATTGAGACCTAGCAAAGGCACATCGGGCTAACAGTCCCTACAATTTTGCCAAGTTTCGTGCAAATCCATTCAGCCGTTCGAGCTAAAAGTGAGGCCAACCGCCCTATGGAAATTAACATGGGAAAAACGCGTTTTGGGACCCCCCTTTTTTCTCGGCCCCCCTTGATGAAACCCCCCCAAATTGTATGGGGCTGCTCAGAAACAAAATGTTCCATTTTCCTGAAAATTGCAGCAAATTCCGTCCACAAACACCAAAGTTATTAGACATAGAATTTTCAAAAATCCCATAGAGAAAAAATCCTAACTATATATATGTATATATATATATATATATATATATATATATATATATATATATATATATATATATATATATATATATATATATATATATATATATATATATATATATATATATATATATATATATAGATATATATATATATATATATATATACATATATAGATAAAGCAAAGCGCCCCTGCGCTAACAGAAAGGCTCACCACAGTGCCCCTGGCCATCCAGCCCTTTCCCGGCTCCCGGTATCCCGGTATGCTCGACACTTTGCCCCTTAAAATGCATAAAGTCCGACGCGTTTCTGGGCCAGCAAACTCCCCTTCTTCATGGACAGCAAACACAGGCATGGCATACTCAGCTGTTGTGGTTCCAAACACGGTTTTGTTTAGAACAGTCTAAGTGGGTGTGGCTCATGGAAAAGTAGACCAGGAATGCTGGTAATTATAGTTCCAACAGCTGAGTAATTTGTATCCTTGAGTAGGTGCTGTGCCTGGGTTCAACTATGGAGGAGGCCGTGGGTCAGAACTGCATCGCGACCCGTATACGGCACAGTTAATTGGGACAATATGAATCAACGCGCTGCTCTGGGGCCCACCCAGGGTATAAGAATGTGGATTAATGTGGCAGCTTCAGAGGACCTACTAAAGGAAATGTATATTTGTTTTCCACAGGGACTACTAATCCCAGAAAGCAAGACGTGCACCAGCGCGGCCCACTGAGGGCGTGGCTTTGCAAATAAAATGAGAAGCATGGAAACTGCCTGTGAGTCTCTTTACAGGGGGACCTTTGATAAAAGGCAGACAGCCTTGAAACGCGTCAGGTCAGTGGATTGTAACCGGGAGCAGCAACAAGTGATTTCCCTTGTGAGAAAGCCGGATGGTTAATTAACTGCAAGTGCACCCCTAAAAGCTCTTGGGCCTTTGGTGAACAATCTAAAATCACAGCAGCCCTGCCGTGGGGGTCAGCAACACCCTTTCAACTATGGAGGAGGCCGTGGGTCAGAACTGCATCGCGACCCGTATACGGCACAGTTAATTGGGACAATGTGAATCAACGCGCTGCCCTGGGGCCCACCTAGGGTATAAGAATGTGGAATAATGTGGCAGCTTCACAGGACCTACTAAAGGAAATGTATATTTGTTTTCCACAGGGACTACTAATCCCAGAAAGCAAGACGTGCGCCAGCGCGGCCCGCTGAGGGCGAGGCTTTGCAAATAAAATGAGAAGCGTGGAAACTGCCTGTGAGTGTCTTTACATGGGGACCTTTGATAAAGAGGCAGACACCCTTGAAACGCGTCAGGTCAGTGGATTTTAACCGGGAGCAGCAACAAGTGATTTCCCTTGTGAGAAAGCCGGATGGTTAATTAACTGCGAGTGGGCCCCTAAAAGCTCTTGGGCCTTTGGTGAACAAAATATATATATATATATATATATATATATATATATATATATATATATATATATATATATATTCAATGAAAAAACCATAGGTTATAGACCATATATAGTTAGGAATTCGCATTTACAAAACCTTATTTTACTCGCATAAAACCATTGAAATTCCATATATAGTTAGTTGCGCTAACTATATATCGCGCACCCGCAATCCACTGCTGATGATGTCACATATTACATCATTCATGACATGGTCAGTGACATCACTGATGACATCACTGATGACATCTCAAATGACATCACTGATGACATCACTGATGACATCTCAAATGACATCACTGATGACATCTCAAATGACATCACTGATGACATCTCAAATGACATCACTGATGACATCACTGATGACATCTCATTTGACATTACTGATCACATCACTGATTTTATCATTCATGTGATAATACGATGAACCTCTTCAGACTCTAATATAACCTTAGATACAATCAGTGTAAACAGACACTCACAGACTGTCACTCATCCATGGAGTTACTCACACACCTAGTCAGTCATGCAAAGAATCAATCACACCTCCATTTCCTCAACTATACAGTTATGCAAACTTTACTTATTCAAACATATACTAACACATATTTACTCTCTTATACAATCCCTGATACAAGTTCACAATGATCCATACAGCCACTCACACATTCACTGGCTCTTATGCACAGTTATTTATATATGTCAACTCTCACATGTACTGTGTTTTACATATGTACTTACTTTGACATGTAGCACTGAGATATCCATTCACTCACCAATACACTCATGCACACAGTCAACTGCCCATACAGCTGTTTCCACATGCACTTTTGAAACCATACATCTAGTGAATCAACTGCTCACACATCTATGCACAGAGTCATACACCTCCCAGCCACCCACACACACACTCAGTCTCCCATACAAATACTAAGGTAACCAATCAATAACCCATATAGTTACTCATATAGCTACTTATCAACACATGCAACAGTTTACAGAACAACAGACATAATGATGCACAAATTAAGACAGTTTAGTCACTAACCCATGCACTCAGTGAGACACATTTAATCACTCACTCATACAGTCAGTCATGCACCTACTAAATCCTTCATCCAGACACTTATACATCCACTCATTCTTCAATATGTAAGACATATTTTAACTTCACAGAAACATACAGTCACTGGATGTTGTCATCAGTGATGTCATTTGAGATGTCATCAGTGATGTCATCAGTGATGTCACTGACCATGTCATGAATGATGTAATATGTGACATCATCAGCAGTGGATTGCGGGTGCGCGATATATAGTTAGCGCAACTAACTATATATGGAATTTCAATGGTTTTATGCGAGTAAAATAAGGTTTTGTAAATGCGAATTCCTAACTATATATGGTCTATAACCTATGGTTTTTTCATTGAATTTCAATGGTTTTTTAAATGCAAATTTCTAACTATATATGGTCTATAACCTATGGTTTTTTCAGTGAATTTCATTGGTTTTTTAAAAGCTAACATCTGTAGCTGTAAAATGTATTATTCTTTAAATCCCAAAATATATTTAGATGTTTATTGATAATTTTTTTTTTAATATTTTTTTTCTTCGCTTCTAGTTCGCGAACCGGGAAGCTTTCCGTTAGCTCATCTTGATGCCGCGATCTAGTCCGCGAACCGGTCAACGTTACGTTAGCGGAACAGTGACGCGCCGCGGAAGCGCGACGTATCACGTTATCGCGTAATGCGTCTAATGACGCGCCGCGTTAGCGCTCCCGGAAGTGCTCCGGACCGCGAACCGGAAGCGATCTGGGACGCGGCGCGCGCCGCGTAACGTAAGCGGAACAGGTCATGTGACTTGTTTATCAAACTTCTCATTGGTTCATTTCACTTTTGGTTTCCAAATGATGTATGACTAGGTCATGTGACCTAAAAATAACACTTTTCATTGGCTCAGAACTTTTGTTTTCCCCAAATCAAGTAAACCCCTCCTTATTTCCTCACTCTGACTTTCATCTTGGTGAGAGAAAGACCATTTATCTGAAGATCCACAATGGCTTCCATTGTTGCTGCAGCTGGTGCACCCCCACCACCACCTCCACCTCCCCATAAGAAGAGAGGACCACCCAGTCAAATTATGACTAACAGAGAGGAGGAAGATGAGGAAGAAGAAGAAGAGGAGAGAGAGGGACAACAATTTGTTGATGAGTTGCCCCGGGTTTCTAAACGAAAAACCAGTTTCATCTGGCAGTTTTTCACCATCCCTCCTGGAACCAAGAAAGTGAATGCAAAATATGCCACCTGCCTCATCTGTGACCACAGATTGTCGAGAGGCACAGAAAAGAAGTACAGTATGGGGAACTATACAATGCACCGTCACATGAGCAGGTGGCATCCCTTGAACTACAGCCGGGCTGAGTTAAGGGATCTTGTAGACAATCCGACGGCAACTCCTGTGGCAAGATCTACATCCACATTGTCTTTGACGGGAAGAGAGGCACAAGAGACTGTGCCAAACATCCAACGTAACTTCCAGCACATGAAGGTGTCTTGTATTTACTGTGGTGCTATGCTGTCATATGGCAACATGAGTGTCAACCTCATGAACATTGCATATGAAAATCATAAGTGCCCTAATGCACCCAAAAAGTAATTTTCTTTTTTTTTGCTCCAGTTGAGCCGTTTTGAAAGCCTGTTTTTTGTTGTCTCCCCTCCTTAAAAAACACAAAAAAAACATAAAACAGTTCTAAAAATACAAAAAAATCAAAAAATGTTCAAAAAATTACAAAAAAAACATAAAACAACAAAAACAAAAAAAAACAGTTCTTTTCAGAACTACCTCCCCTTTCAAACAAAATTGCTAGAATGTTTATCACTCTGGCAAGCTCTATTTCTTTTGGTTCGCTTCAAGTTCGCTGACCGGTTCGCGAACTTTAAGCGAACTAAAAAAAAAATTTTTTTAAAAAAAAAGAAGAGTTAGTATAAGGGAAGTAAACAGAGAATAATGTAAATAGAAAGACAGCTAGAGAGAGTAAATGAGAGATACTGTCAATGACATCATCAGCAGTGCATTGCGGGTAAAAAGAGTGGAAAACATTTACCTTATAATTCTTGTTACCTTTTTTAAATATTTTTTCATACTTTCAATCTGTAAAACAAAGAACAAACATTTCAAAAAATATTAAAACATGTATTTAAAAATTAGAAAAGACAAGGGAAAAGGTTCAAAAACAAACAGTTTTTCAACAACTTTGACATTTACAGAAGTCTCTGCTTCTCTACGTTCCCTACACAATCCTAAAGATATATATTCGAAAGAAACTGTATCTTGATATTGCTGAACTGAGGCCTATTTTGAAACATGATGTTTTTCTTGCACTGCTAATGTCTCACAATAGTGATGCAATAGCAGCGCAAAAAAGATGTAAAGTCATAATAAAATTGTGTCTAACATTGTAAATGATTGTTTTAGGATGCAAATAAGATGTGTGCTTTCAAGAGCTTTCTTTGAGGTGAGGCCTCTTTTTTTTATAAAAAAAAAACACTACCCAGAAGTACAGCACTCTAAGCATTAAAATTGATATTTACAGAACTCACCTTACCCATATGTACCACACATTTCTAAATGTATATCATAAGGACAAAAAGCATAACATTAATTATACATGTTAAATGGTTTATTTTTGCTGTTCTCAGAATGTATCAAATTTCACTTAAATCAGTGACTTGAAGGTATTCATCATGTAACAGCGGGGAAAAAAAAACACAATCAAAATGACTGTGTTTAAAAAACCCATACAACCTAAGAAATCTGATTTCAAAACTTCTTAAAATTAACTTACTTTCAATGACGTCGAAGGATCTCCTATAAACAGCATCCACTCTGTTGTGCTTTAAATATTTTCAGCCCGCCACTTTCTGAAAGAAAACCTCCATCGATACGTGAAATATGTTACATAGAAAAAAAACTTCTCTCATTATATCACATGTTTCCACTAGGCCAAATCATGTTGCCGCGATTCGCAAATCTTGTAATTCTTCCAATCAAATCCCGACATTTTCTATTTTCGCAACTTTCAAAAATAAAATATTTGAGATTATTTTCACAATCCTGGACTACTAATATCTTACTCTTCTTTGTCAGTCATGTTCTCCTTTTCCTATGACACTGATACTGCTTACTATGAAGCAGACTTACTTGCATTAGGTTTATATAGTTGAATTTTTAATCGAGACAGCATTGCAGACTTACATTCCCTCTACTTAAAATTTTGGTTTTAAAAACACCAGGTAAGAATTTTTAAGGTCAAACGGCAATTTTTTTTTGAACGTTACAACAGAATCATTACAGAATGACCAGCCGTTTCCAGACTTTAAGTAAGCTGTATAATGTCCTGATGTTGTTGATGGACCATCGTGATAGATAATTGCTACAGTAACAAAAGTCCTCCCTGATATTGACAGCTGAGAAGCCACAAAATTTTTTATTAAAGTTGACAATTTTGTTCCATCAGGCCTACATCGTTGCATCATTAAAATGACATACTGGCCATATCTACGTATAAATAATGTTGACATCATATCACATTTACATTGGCTACACTCCATGTTGTGATCCGCTGCATTTACTAGCTTATTAAAGGAGACTGATTTACTGTCTGGCAAAGTTAAATATATAAATCTTTCTGAGTCTACACTAGTAGTACTTGATACCATACAGTTCTCGCAGTCATGCTGCCATTGATAAGAAAGCCCAAACAGGTGATCTACATCTACACCCTCAACTTGCAATATATCAAGCATATACATTAAAAACTCCTGACAATCTTGCTGATTATTTTCAGAGAAGTCTGTTTGACCTGAACATTCATCTAACAGATAACGAACTTCAGACACACTTTCTACTTTTGTTCGATCACTGCTACATTTCTCGAAAACAGAATTCAACAAACAGCATAAAATTTGTTCAGAATTCAACAGAATCTGTTCTTTTAAACTCTCTAGTGAAAAGAGAACATTAACCACTACATTTGCATAGCAGTTGACACCAGAACTGTTTTCAAATTGAAAACCGACAACATCTTCAACAGAATCCACTTTCTTTCTGCTAACAATTTTCGGTTCATTGACTTTTAGTCTTTTTGCAACAACCTCCCTACTATTACTGCTATTTCTACGTTTGCGGCCTACCACACGTTTCTCAAACAAAGGATATTGAGGCAAATGTGGCGCATACTCTCTTCTTAACCTATTGTATTCCTTAACACAATCTAGATCCGCACAAATGTTTGTGACATCACAGTCAATCAAGTACAATCCCGATAAAGTTCTAACTCGTGACAATGCCACATATGCCATACCCTCCTTGAACACAGAACTGCCAATATTCACCAATGCACAGTCTACACTTAAACCTTGCGATTTATGGATTGTCACCGCATATGCCAAGCAAACAGGAAACTGTTTACGGCGAACATATAAATCTTTAACAAGCAAAAACCTAGCAGAACAACGACCAATTTGCTGTACTTCCTCAATGCCATCAAATTTAATTTTTAAAAATTCTATTCCATCTCTATTTCTGTATTTCTCAAAATCAACAACATTACCCATTGATCCATTTACCAGACCTCTTTCTACATGTAAATTCCTTCTCAAAATAATTCGGCAATTTAAACACACATTCAAAGTCTTTTCAAAACCCGCTGTTTTAGATATAGTCTTCTCTAATGAATCCAATTTTGATTTCAAATTGTCTGACAAAATAATTGTTGATCCCATATGCTCTAATTTGTCGATAGCTTCAAGTTTCACAATCTCTTGCTTTTCTAAATTCAACATTTTGTTGTTGAAGATGGCACATTCTGCAAGAGTTGGCATGAGACATATCCCGGATTTCTTCTCAGTAATTTTCTGAAAAATATTCTCAGGCACAATATCTTGTTTGGGATACAAATTTGACAGTAACCGTGCATTTAAAGCTTCTTTCCCATGCTCGGTCACTTTTCCAATTCTAATATCTTGTAGAATATTCTTGTAATCTTCATCCTTTGCCTGACGCATATTTTGATGCAGTTCTGCATAATTGAAGTTTAACCATATATTGACGTTGCCAATGCTCCCTAGGCACTTCCTGGTATCTTCATGCGTGAGTATTTTGAACACAGGTTGACCTTTTACTGGTGTCAGCTGTAGAAGATCTCCGAAAACAATAATGTGTTTCCCACCAAATAAGACATCATATTCAGTTTTAAGTACTTCTTGCATTCTCAAATGCACAAAGGCAAGCATGACATTGGAAACCATGCTTACTTCGTCAATGATAAGTAGTTTCATTTTCCTCAAAACTCTTGAAACTTCACAGCAAGCATCTCCAGATAACTTGTTGTATTGTAATTTGTTGTCATGCTCCACCGGCAGCATCAATAGACGATGCAAAGTAATACCTTTAATATTATGTGCTGCCAGTCCAGTAGGAGCGGTGACAACACAAGACAGCGATGACTCAGTCCTTTCCTGCAAATAACAAGAGATTGCTTTAATGAGGAAACTTTTTCCAGTTCCCGCTTCTCCACTCACGTACAGTCGGACAGGCTTCAACGACGTACACGAGCACTCTTTCTTCTCATGACTTAATCCGTGCTCAATTTCCTTGGTAACTTCATCATATATTTTCCTCTGCTCAACGTTGAGTTGTTTTTCCAAGTCTTGTAAGTTAACTGAATCCTCCTGAGCATGTGCCATGGCTCTTTCTACTTCATTCATAGCAGTGGCAGCTTCATTTTCGATAATAGGTCCTCCAAGTGGATCTTGACTCAATGAAACAGAACTCTGACTGTCCTGAGAACTGTCTCTGGCAATCTCGGCTGCAATCGTTGCTTCCTGCTCAATTTCCAAAGTTAGCATTTCTTGATATTTAGAAAAAGCAGGACATTCTATGGACTCCTTGGCTGCATTGAAAGAGTCTTCGTAACAGAGGAAATCTCCAAGCAGTTCCTCTTCTGCACGCCAAGGCTTGAAAAGTTGCAAAAGTGCTAAATAGAAAAACTCCTTTTTTTCTGGAGATTCGCCACTTAATTTTCGATGGTTTACTAATTGGCATTTTCTTTGCTTGACCAGGCATCCCTCACTTCCAATTACAGCATACACTCCTTTCTCAATATCTTCTTTGATGTTCCTCTTGAATATATAATTTTGGAGAACCTCATATAGACAAATATTCTCAAGGTGACTGCTTCGATTTGGATAATATGTATCCAACATGTTGGTCTTCAAAATGTCGGTACTGTTTGGTTCCTTTTCTGCCAAATACTCAATTTCCCGAACAGGTTTAAGAACTCGATTTCGCGTTGCAGCAAGACCAAGACTCGCCCAAACGAGACTCCTGGATTTGGCATAGAGACTTGCTGAAGACAATCGATCAGAACATTCGTAAGCTCCGATTTCTCGATGCGACAACATCTTCAGACTGAAACTGTACAACTTCTTGCTGAGGCTCTTTTCATGGGAAATGTCCTCCCACATATCCTTCAGTTCAGTCTTTTCTTTTTTGGTGATGTAAGATGTCACATACCGAGCCACAGCCATACAGTTGTCAGCCACAAACTGTATATCCATGTTGGCATTCCACATGGACAAAATCACTGGGTTGTAGTCATTGATGTACTTGGACTCTTCGTTCCTTTTCAAATTGTATGTATTCTTGGGTGATTTCCTCGTCACATTATGTCGCAGCGAAGACATCAAACTGTTCACTCTTCCTTTAGAAATCACCGGTCGTGGAAAGTTGAAACGACATTTGGTGTAGAACTTGTCCTTGTTTCTGAATTTACGACGACAGTACTTTCCACAACGATGGCTTTGGAAACGTAGAACTTGTTCTCTTAGACTTTTCTTCTCCGTTGCGTTTGGAACAGCACACGTAGAATACTGTTCGATGAAATTCATCACTAAGTCATCCGGATCTGTTCCAAATTTAGGTGCATCCTTGATCCACAGCAACATATGTATATGAGGGGCACCTCTTGCTTGGTACTCCTTTCTCCAGAAGAAATCCAACACCTCTCCAAGAGGTGGATTCTTTTTATTTGTGATGAAAGACATCATAGCTTCAAATCTATGATTGAAGTACCTGCATACATTCACAGGATCCAAAGAACACAGTTCTCCAGGTGTCTTGAATTCAATGTTTTCAATATTTCCATTTGCCTCTCGTAGAAATTCAAGTAAGTCATCCCAGCCATACTCGGCACAGCTCAGAGTGAGGAACCATGTCGGAGTTCCTAAGTTCCTCAGCATACATTTTAAGTCACCATGACGACGGTACCAGTACTCATTAGTACCACGCTGACACGCCATGAGATTAATTAAGTGAGAATCCAAAATACTGTCTTGGACATTGACTTTATGCATAAAGTCACTTGCCGAGATGTTTCGCATCTGTATACCACTTTTTAAGATGTGGTTCACTGCATATGACAGTCCAGACAGATCGCTTTCAAACAGGAGATGAAACAAATAGGGAATGCATTGCCGAAACCTAGGATCTTCTGCATACAATCGTAAAGTCCGGTATTCAGACGCAGGAATTTCACGAGGTCGCTCATCATATCTTCCTCCTTGACCTGTGGGAAATAGCTGTGGGAAACACCGAGCTTCCAAACTTTCCTCCCAAACACTAATGGGACTCCCTTTGGCTTGTTTCATTTGAAACAACTCAATAGCATTCCCCATCACTTCCTTGGAATGCAAAGGATGAACACTATAATGTTCATATATTTCTTCACTTTTAGAGGCCTCTACTTTCTCAATTTGGCCAGCACACAAATCGCTATCCTCTTCATCACTTACTTCCTCTTCTGCAACATATACATTCTTATAGTACTTATTATTTTTCTTCAAATACACTGTTGCCTTTTTGACTTTCCTAACATCCACTAAATCTTGCCATATTTTCTTATTCTTTGTCGGAACCCCATTAACCAAGATAACCAGAGGTTCCTCTTCCACTTTTTCTATTCCAATTGTGTTAATGTTTTTGTTCAAATCTAGAGGCAAATAAACAACTCTTCCCTTTAATCCTCTCTGTAAATCTGCTGGAGGCAATTTCCCTGTCTTTGGCTCCATTCTTACAATAGCCTGAAAGGGATGGATACTTTGAATCAAAATAGATTCATAAGTATTTAAATCCTTCAATTCAGAAGGAATCTCAACCAATTCCAGATTATTATGAACTGCCCTAGCAGGCATCTGGTTTTGGTTTAATTTATTACAACAATAAGTACACACACGTTGATCCGATCCCAAATCAAAATAATTTTCTACCATCAAGTATGTGGCTAAATCCTTCCATTCACTATTATTTTCCCTTTCACTTTTTGCATATAAATCCACTACCTTAGTCTGATTCTTATAATAAGTGCGTCGACAACATACACAAGTGAAATTAGGCCTCTCACTTGATTTCATCTGAAACGTGGCAATTTCCTTCTGAAAATTATCTGTACTGGAAACCTGTACATTATCTTCCACATTACCCTCTACTTCAGGGTCAATTTGAACATTCTCATCTTTACTACCAAAGTAACAAAACTCAATTTCTTCACAAAGATTCTTCACATCTATTTCAGAACCATGCAAAAGAGCAGCACATAACTGTTTAAGCATAATTGCTGGACTCTTAGCATAATACAACATTCTCACTAATTTTCTCACTTTATTATGATGCACTGCTAGCATCCTGAAATGATGAAAAACACTCTGGCATACTCTCCTGGAAAGACAAGCCAGTGAATGACCACGCAAACCTGTCATTTGTCTCACTCTGCAAGGATCTAAATCTTGCAACAACTTCATTTTCTGCTTCAAACTTTTCTTATTAAATGTCCGTATAAAATCACATAGCAAATTGATGGAAACCTGTCGCACACTGCAAATAGAACTACACTTCCAAATGTACACAGGACCCTTAGGACGTCTTCCTAAAACCTCATCACTTAGCGCCTCTTCTGTCTCTGTTGTCACAAGTAGTTCTTTTTCAACTGGACAACCATCCTTCACTTCATAAGCTCGACCACTGATGTCAACTGCATGCACCAAATCATTATCCTGAAAATAAGTCTCCTCATTAAAAAATGCCTCAGAACTTGAACTATGCATCCATTCTCCAGAAAAAACTTCACAAAAGTTAGTACGATTTACTACTCTCTTCCATCTACTTTTTGTTTTGAAATCAGAAATTACCTTGCTTAGTTTCCTAATTCTATTGATTACCAAAATAAACAACTTTCGCTTGATTTCAAAAGCATGATCAATAATTTTCTCTACATTTTTCTTCTTCCTATAAAATGCCGCTTTCTGTTGGCCTTTCTTTTTAATATTTTTCAATAAATTAACTAATATCCTATTACGGAACATTCGTTGTCGAATGTCCCTAAACTGTTGTTTCCTTCTACTATCATGCACAGAGTTATCTCTTCCTCTACCAGTAACATTTGTGATGGGTCTCTCCTTTCCATTTAAATTACTTCTCTTTTTGTTAAGAGACACATTTTTTTGAGCAAAATTTTTTTTACTACAAATATTTCTTAAGAATGATTTCGTGCTCTTACCCGGACCTTTCTTGGTGTTTTGACAAGTATTTGGGGAAGAGGACTGCTGCAATAAAACATCATCCTGCTGTCTTTGACGTTTTCTAGCCTTTCGTATTCGACTTCTGGAAGGCATTTTCCAAACTATGAAAGAATCTGCAGTTGAATCTGTGAAAAAATATAATATAAAATGTTATTAACCACTATTACCAAACAGTAAATAAATAACAGTCATCTAAAACTTAATGCTGTACTAATTATTTAACATAGCAAATATTTTCCACCAGCACTGCATCACAAAAATGACACTCAATGGTACAAAACAGGCATACAACACTCATAAATCACTCCCTAATATTTTAAATCATTAATTCAGGATGACGATAAGATGTAGCCTATCTAAAGGTTTGTTTAGGCCCAGATCTTTGGACTGGGGTGAATGTGTGTCATTGATCCACATTCAGTCCATCACCTGTTTTGTTTATTTGAGGTGAGGCCAACACATGGTTGCAGATAAGATTTTCACTGAAAAAAAACCAAGGTAAAAAAACATGTGAAGGCCTACCAATGAAGTAAATCATTAAATGAAAACCAATACATTTCTGGAAATATGCACTACTAGTGCTTCATAAGATGTTTTGGATCATATTTATAAGTTATTTGAGTATCTAGTATGCTATTTTACATTCTTCATGGTGCAAATTTATTGTAAATACGCTCCCACCTGCGGTTGGCAAATTTAGATTTTGATTATGGGAGTTAGATAGGCATGTTAATAATTTCCCAAAAATGGTATATAACCCCAAACAACCTTTGAAGCAAATGCTCTTAGCCATGTTATCCACCTCCCATTGGATAACATGGCTAACAAATGCTTGCAAATGTGATAAAAAAAGGCCTGCAATGCATGAATAACGCAGAAAAATCAGCGATATTCATGCATTTTCCAACAAATGCTCTTAGCCATGTTATCCACTTCCTATTAAATAACATGGCTAAGAACTGCTCAGGGCCCCATGAGGAACGCTTTCCATTTAAAAAGGGAAAAATAACATCAAAGACACTAAAATGCCTTCTAAATATGAACCCAAACAACCTATGAAGCAATGTGAAAAAAACGGCCACAATGCATGAATATAGCAGAAAAATCAGCGATATTCATGCATTTTCCAGCAAATGCTCTTAGCCATGTTATCCACTTCCTATTAAATAACATGGCTAAGAACTGCTCAGGGCCCCATGAGGAACGCTTTCCATTTAAAAAGGGAAAAATAACATCAAAGACACTAAAATACCTTCTAAATATGAACCCAAACAACCTATGAAGCAATGTGAAAAAAACGGCCACAATGCATGAATATAGCAGAAAAATCAGCGATATTCATGCATTTTCCAGCAAATGCTCTTAGCCATGTTATCCACTTCCAATTAAATAACATGGCTAAGAACTGCTCAGGGCCCCATGAGGAACGCTTTCCATTTAAAAAGGGAAAAATAACATCAAAGACACTAAAATACCTTCTAAATATGAACCCAAACAACCTATGAAGCAATGTGAAAAAAACGGCCACAATGCATGAATATAGCAGAAAAATCAGCGATATTCATGCATTTTCCAGCAAATGCTCTTAGCCATGTTATCCACTTCCAATTAAATAACATGGCTAAGAACTGCTCAGGGCCCCATGAGGAACGCTTTCCATTTAAAAAGGGAAAAATAACATCAAAGACACTAAAATACCTTCTAAATATGAACCCAAACAACCTATGAAGCAATGTGAAAAAAACGGCCACAATGCATGAATATAGCAGAAAAATCAGCGATATTCATGCATTTTCCAGCAAATGCTCTTAGCCATGTTATCCACTTCCAATTAAATAACATGGCTAAGAACTGCTCAGGGCCCCATGAGGAACGCTTTCCATTTAAAAAGGGAAAAATAACATCAAAGACACTAAAATACCTTCTAAATATGAACCCAAACAACCTATGAAGCAATGTGAAAAAAACGGCCACAATGCATGAATATAGCAGAAAAATCAGCGATATTCATGCATTTTCCAGCAAATGCTCTTAGCCATGTTATCCACTTCCAATTAAATAACATGGCTAAGAACTGCTCAGGGCACCATGAGGAACGCTTTCCATTTAAAAAGGGAAAAATAACATCAAAGACACTAAAATGCCTTCTAAATATGAACCCAAACAACCTATGAAGCAATGTGAAAAAAAACTGCCGCAATGCATGAATATAGCAGAAAAATCAGCGATATTCATGCATTTTCCAACAAATGCTCTTAGCCATGTTATCCACTTCCTATTAAATAACATGGCTAAGAACTGCTCAGGGCACCATGAGGAACGCTTTCCATTTAAAAAGGGAAAAATAACATCAAAGACACTAAAATGCCTTCTAAATATGAACCCAAACAACCTATGAAGCAATGTGAAAAAAACGGCCACAATGCATGAATATAGCAGAAAAATCAGCGATATTCATGCATTTTCCAGCAAATGCTCTTAGCCATGTTATCCACTTCCAATTAAATAACATGGCTAAGAACTGCTCAGGGCCCCATGAGGAACGCTTTCCATTTAAAAAGGGAAAAATAACTTCAAAGACACTAAAATGCCTTCTAAATATGACCCCAAACAACCTATGAAGCTCTAACAGTACATATCCTGAAATTTAATTCATTTCAAAATTCGTTTTTAAACACAGCATATAAATCAATTGTATACCTGCATTCATGAAGAAATGACTAAAAATGTCCTTGAGACACATGAAAGTGTTTTCTGGAATGCCCTAGCACCATTTTTGGGACACTATTAACATGGCTAGGTAACTCCCATAATCAAAATCTAAATTTGCCAAGCACAAGTGGGAGCGTATTTACAAGACACTTGTCCCATGAGGAACACTTTACATTTTAAAAGGCGAACACAACATCTTAGACACTCAAATACCTTATAAATATGGCCCAAAACAACCTATGAAGCTCTAGCAGTACATATCTAGAAATGTAATTGATTTCTTAAATCGTTTTTAAAAGCAACATATCTGTTTCAGCTTACATAACAGACCATGAAATGGCCTCCATGTATTACAATATCTTGTGTAACTGCATGCCAGAATGTTACACCAAATATGCAATTATAATTTCTCTTTGAAACTAATTCTATTAGTATATCACTAGAGACAAAACCACATTTTAAAAACACAGCTTTCTTCATCATTTTCTCCTTAAATCATACTATTCTCTATCTAAATTAAATAAATCTTTTCTCACCTTAGCAAATATTTTTTGAGTTTTGAAAACAGTCTCAGAAATACACCAAATTGTCTTCAGCAGAAGAAAAAGGATGCACTCCAAAGGCTGCAGCTATTGAAAGCACAGAAATACAGATATTCTTTTCACATATCTCTCATATTAGCCAATCATACCTCTTCCCTCACTTTTTTCAAATCAAAACCCTTCCCCCCTCTGCCCTGTCTGCCTTGTTTCCATAGCAACCACCTCCTGGAAGACCTCTCATGTTTGCAAATTCACACAACAATGTTTCAATTGAACTCTGAACTCTCAGTGCACCTGCGTATCCAGTGCAATCTTTCATTAAATGTTTCTTCCTTGACCATTCAAATTACATCTTTCAAAGAACACATCCATGCACCCTAACTTTCTGTTTTCAGAAATGGAAATGCACCAATCACTGCTAATGAATCATTAGCATTGTAAATCCACAGTTTTTTTTCTTTAGAAACTCCTACTGTTTCAACTGCCCTTTCATTACCACACTTCATCTGACTGCAGAACAACCTTCTTCCACCATGTTTAACGTCTGGATTGTTGGACATAGTTACATCCACTGGGCTCAAAGGTATGCTGAGAGCAGAAATTTACACAACCTCAATTTACAAGATGTGGAAATTAAGTGGTTGGGCCAAAGAGGATTAAAATGTCACCAATTGATACCATTGGTGAAAACCTTTATGCATTTGCCAAAACCTGACCTGTTAATAGTGCACTGTGGAGGTAATGATTTGGGCACTTTGACAGGGGTAGGTCTGGAAATGCTTTTAAAGGACACCTTGGAGCAATTAATGGCACTTTTTCCTCAAACTGCCTTGGTATATTCCAATATATGCCAAAGACAGAAATGGAGGTGGTCCAACCAATTTTGTCCACAAATTGAGAAAGCGAGGAAGCATGTAAACAAATCTGTTTCAGCTTACATGAGAGACCATGGAATGGGCTCTCTGTACAACAATAACTTGCGTTACTACATGCAAGATATCTACAGAGGAGATGGAGTTCACTTCTCAGATGAGGGCAACAGAATTTTCATTCTGAATTTAAGACTCTGCATTGGTACCTACTTATAAGTACCTAAATGTACCATAAACCCAAAAGCTCTTCTCAGAGCTACCCTACATCTGATCACTCACAATTATTATTTTTCTCTAACTTTTTTCACTAATTTTCCACAAAATTCGCTCCCCGGAGCGCTACCCGGTTCGCTAACCGAAAGCTAACCTCGCGGAATTTTTTTAAAAAAAATTTTTTTTCCGCACATATAAGCCTCCTCAGCCACGCTCAGAAAACCTAGGGGGTCAAGATAAGTCTACCATGACCCCTTCTACCCATTCTAAACATTATTTGCCCTCCATCTTGTATCTTAATGCGAACGAAACACAAAATGGTGGACTCCCGTGACGCTTAAGGTTCGCTAACCGGGCAGCTTCCCGGAAAGCGGTCCTAAAAAAAGGCGGGAAAGTAATTTACAGAATAACGACTAGAAACACTCTCACCAAATATAGATTAGCTCATACTACATAACAATCCCTTCCATTCTCACAAATTTCATTGAAATTCCATTTAGCCATTTAGCCTGTAGACCTCTCCAAGTACCGTGAGGTAAATTACTTCACAAAACACATCTGAATTGTTGGAATTGACAACCAATGAAAATGTTACTTTCATTTTCTACTTTTATTACCTGACATTTGATTGGTTATATACCTGTATATATATAAAGGGAGAGAAGGAAACACAGCCATTTTGACTACTACTTCTTGTTGTACCTCCTATTTCAAAAGCTTCAAAAAACTTCAACTTCTTTGTGAAGGTAAGTTATAATTTAATATAATGTGCACTATGACTTAATATAGTAGACTTTTTCTGCTACATATACACTATCCCTCTGTAGTAGTAGTGTCTTGGTTAAATCACATACACTTTTTTTTAGTCCTATTTCCACTCTCATACTATACACTGCCAAAAGATAAATTCACTGATAAAAACTGCCTATCTAAAATTAATCCCAACAGTGCCCTATCTCTACTAATATATATTTTTTTAATCCAAATTTCAGGCAAAATGGAAGGCGAGCAGCAAGTTTCATTTTCGATTGAACTGAAGGAGAGCAGCCAAGACAAACTTGATGACTTTATGGATGACAGTAGAGACCACGAACTTCTACAATGTGTTGAAGCAGTAGACAACTTGCTTCAAAATGAAAAACAATTACACCCTATAATAAATTATGACATTTCTGACAATGAAATGTTAGAAAATTTAATAAAGTATGAAACACAATCATAATAAAAAAAATAAATAAATAAAGAAAACAAAAAAAAACAAGAAAAACAACAAACAATTAACATACAGTATTAGAAAAGTCTTTCATTCTTTTATCCATAAAGTTCGCTGCCCAGAAAGCTATCCGGTTCGCGAACTTGGCGCTTACCACGCAAAAAAAAATTTTTTTTTTTGGACCCTCCTAGGCCCTTTTAAAACCTCCACATAAAACCTAGGGGGTCAACGAGGATCTACTATGCCCCCTTATGGTAATTTCCCCCTTTGTTTTGGCCTCCTCTTGTCTCTCGATCCTACCGAGAGACAAGATGGCGGCCGCTCCGGACTGTTTAGAATGTTGACAGACACCGGAGGGCCAATCAGCTTCTCATCGCAAAGTTCCGTTACGCGAAAGGTTCGCGAACCGGATCGCTGCCCGGAGCGCTGTTACAGATATATATCTTGATTTAAACGTTAATTTCTCAAAATCCACTGAAGCACATATATTGAGACCTAGCAAAGGCACATCGGGCTAACAGTCCCTACAATTTTGCCAAGTTTCGTGAAAATCCATTCAGCCGTTCGGGCTAAAAGTGAGTCCAACCGCCCTATGGAAATTAACATGGGAAAAAGGCGTTTTGGGACCCCCCTTTTTTCTCGGCCCCCCCTCCACAAAACCCCCCCAAATTTTCAAGGTCTGCTCAGAAACAAAATGTGCCATTTTCCTGAAAATTTCAGCCAATTCCGTCCACGAACGCAAAAGTTATTAGGCATAGAATTTTCAGAAATCCCATAGGGAAAAAATCCTAACTATATATACCTACTGGCGACCGCCAGTAGGTAATATATATATATATATATATATATATATATATATATATATATATATATATATATATATATATATATATATATACATATAGATGTTGCATTTTCCCAAATAATATTTGCAGGCATTCGTACCTATGGAGTCTTCTATGTTGGTATATAATGATACCACGTCCATGGGTATTAGTTCGTAAGTTGGCATCCGAACTACATCCTCCAGTTTTTTCAGGAGGTCTGTTGTGTCTCTGATATAGGAAGAGAAATTTCATGAAAGGAATTGGGAAACTCTGCGATATTGTGCACTAGAACAACTACCAGTGTCTGAGAGAGGAGGAGATCGAATCAAAATCCTCTGACAAAAAGAATCAAAGCATATTCTTACAGTCAGGACCCTAGTTCCAAGAGGACTGAACCAAAATGAAGAACTTCGTGTCCATCTAAAATTAGAAAATATATTTAAATCCAAGATTCGTATAAGTTGGCTCACCAGAGAGGACAACAAAAAGACAAAGGGGAAGAAGAGATCCTCCTTTTTGGAGCGACTGGTCATCGAAATGAAGGATTGGGATGGACAATAAAATATTATCAAAAACTTCATAGAGACAAATATTGCTCACCAGAGAGAAATAATTGTTTGATTGATTTTGGCGCAAACAAATCACCTTTACGTTAAAATTTGCTCATTTATCTTTCACATAATACCACACGGAGCACTACACACAAAAATAAAGAAAAATGATTAAATATTTTTATTTAAGTCACAAACCACAATAACCACAATACAATTGTTTCAAAAATAGGAAGTGACTGTATGGTAAAAATAAAAGAAGTCTGTTTGTCGGGGCTCATTATCCCATGAACACGCCTTGGGAGAAGATGAAACTCGTTGGGCAAGACAAGCGTCTGAAATAAAGTTGCTGTAATTCCTGAATGTGTGCATTCTTATTTCTTCAAATCTGCAGATTGGATATCTTGTAAATAATTATCGGCTGGGCTCTGCCGAAAAGAAATACACTGCGCTTGATGTAGAGCGCCAGCGTCAACAGGAGTCAAACTTTGTTTGGATATATATATTTATATATATTCACTGAAAAACCATGGGTTTCACACATGTTATAGTTAGCAGGACATTTCACTCATACAAAACCATTGAAATTCCCCTGTTATAGTTAACTATAACTCACGCGCCCTCAATGCCCTGCTGATGTCGTCACATATTACATCACTCATGACATGGTCAGTGACATCACTCATGACATCACTCATGACATCTCAAATGACATCACTGAAGACATCACTGATAACATCATCCATTGAATGTGTGTCTTTCTGAAAATTAAATATGTTTTATATATGTGTATCTAAAGGTCGATGGAAGAATACATGTTTAAATAAGTGTCTAAATGAATGTTTTATTTGTAAAAATGATTGTATAACTGACTTATTAAGTGTATCTTAGTGAATATATGTATTAGCGAGTAATGTTTAAATATGTAAATATCTGTATCAGTGTCTCACATTGTGTATAAGTGGCTGCATGGGTTGGTGACTAGCTACATGAGTTTCGATATGGGTTATTAGTTGATTTTTAGAGTATCAGTATGAGTGTCTGTATGGTTTGGTTGGGGTATTACTGCACAGATGCATGAATGTGTGACTCACTGTTTGTATGTGTTTTGAAGACAACAAGTGTGCAGGACTGTTTTGGTGGATGAGTGTGTGTATGGGTGTGTTAGTGAGTGAATCACTGTCTCAATAGTATCTTTATGAGTAACCACATATGTTTTAAACTAGTATATGTGAGTATTGATGTATATAAGTGATGTATATAAGTGAGTATATGTGAGAGTGAGATATTGGACGTGTTCCTGTATAAGTATGTGTTTCTATAAGTGATTGGTTAAGAGAGTAAGTATGTGTACGTTTCTGTAAAAGAAAGTGTAGTGGTGTGTGTATAGCTGTATATGCAAGTAAATGGAGTTTATTTGCATGTGTGACTATTTGTGTGATTAACTCTATGGATGAGTGTTGGTGTGTAAAAGGATATATTGGTGTATGAGTACATATGATGAGAGAGTACTTGTATGAGTGACTATATAGAACTGTTGCTGAATGAGTGGATGTGTATGTAGATGGTGAAATTACTGAATAGGTTGTTTCAATTGGTATTGGTATGTCCATTTTTTTGAAAATGTTAGTTTCTATTTTTTAATGTGTGTATCAAGGGTTATATTACGCTGAGAGGAGGTCTGCCACTCTTTCACAAGGATGATGTCATCAGTGATGTCATCAGTGATGTCATTTGAGATGTTATCAGTGATGTCATGAGTGATGTCACTGACCATGTCATGAGTGATGTAATATGTGACGTCATCCGCAGTGCATTGTGGGCGTGCGAGTTATAGTTAAATATAACGGGGGAATTTCAATAGTTCTGTATGAGTGAAATGTCCAGCTAACTATAACATGTGTGAAACCTATGGTTTTTCAGTGAATTTCGAAGGTTTTTTAAATGCTAATTTTTAACTATAACGTGTGTGAAACCTATGGTTTTTTCAGTGAATATATATATATATATATATATATATATATATATATATATATATATATATATATATATATATATTACCTACTGGCGATAGCCAGTAGGTATATATAGTTAGGATTATTTCTCTATGGAACTTTTGAAAATTCTATGTCTAATAACTTTGGCGTTTGTGGACGGAATCGGCTAAAATTTTCAGGAAAATGGCACATTTTGTTTCTGAGCAGCCCCTAAAAATTTGGGGGGGGTTCGTCAAGGGGGCGCCGAGAAAAAAGGGGGGTCCCAAAACACGTTTTTCCCATGTTAATTTCCATAGGGCGTTTGGCCTCACTTTTAGCTCAAACGGCTGAATGGATTTGCACGAAACTTGGCAAAATTGTAGGGACTGTTAGCCCGATGTGCCTTTGCTGGGTCTCAATATATGTGCTCCAGTGGATTTTGAGAAATTAACATTTTAAAAAACTTATATATCTGTGACAGCGTCCCAGATAGCGCTCCAGATCGCATACTTTTCGCGTCACGGAGCTTTGCGAAGCGATGCTGATTGGCTCTCCGGTGTCTGTCAACATTCTAAACAGTCCGGAGCGGCCGCCATCTTGTCTCTCGGTAGGATCGAGAGACAAGAAGAGGTGAAAAACGAAGGGGGAATTTAATGAAAGGGGGCAAGGTAGACCCCTCTTGACCCCCTAGGAATGATGTTGGGGTTATTAAAGGGTCCCGTTGGGAAAATAAAAAAAATGTGATTTTTCACGGTAGAAGCGCTTCTCGGTTCGCGAACCGGGTCGCAAATTAACGGCTGAATGGATTTGCACGAAACTTGGCAAAATTATAGGGACTGTTAGCCCGATGTTCCTTTGCTGGGTCTCAATATATGTGCTCCAGTGGATTTTGAGAAATTAACGTTTAAAAAACAGGTATATCTGTGACAGCGTCCCAGATAGAGCTCCAGATCGCGTACTTTTCGAGTAACGGAGCTTTGCGTAGCGAAGCTGATTGGCTCTCCGGTGTCTGTCAACATTCTAAACAGTCCGGTGCGGCCGCCATCTTGTCTGTCGGTAGGATCGAGAGACAAGAGGAGGAGAAAAACGAAGGGGGAATTTAATGAAAGGGGGCTAGGTAGACCCCTCTTGTCCCCCTAGGAATGATGTTGGGGTTATTAAAGGGTCCCGTGGGGCAAATAATAAAAATTAGATTTTTCGCGGTAGAAGCGCTTCTCGGTTCGCGAACCGGGTCGCAAACTGGTAGCGAAACGTGAATTCGCCATTTTGTGTTTCGATTTCAATAAATTACTAGGTATAAGGGGGTACGGGAGACGTATCCTGACCCCTTTTGTTTTCTGAGGGTGGCTGAGGAGGCTCATATATGTTGATACATGTCTTCCAGCGGCTGTGCATGAGCGTTTTTTTTTTTTGTTGCGTGACGTCTGTTAACGTTCGATTCGATGGAAATCAGGAACTGTTGACCGCCATTTTGTCACTGCGAGTAAATATTTTGTTTTAAATAATTGTTATAAATTAATCCTTATTGATAAACATTGTCTGCGCCATCTTGTTTTTTTTGCAATGCCACACTTTTGTTGAGCACGGCAGCCATTTTAGATGCCTTGACCAGACCCACTCTCTGCACGCCGCCGATCCTCAGCATGGCTCCCCACCCTCGCAAGCATCTCCCCCACGCACTGGTCACCCCCGCTCTCTCTCTCATGCATGGGCCAGAAACCTCCTCCCATGTGCGCTGCTCTTCCCTGAGAATCACACCCTGTGCCCACCCGACACCACCCTTTCACCCTATTCACTACCGCACCCTCTTACACTCCTCTTCCTCTGTGTCCGATTGTTCAGGCCGGTCCCAGGCTATCACCTAGCCCTGCAGATGTAGTTTATGGCCCCAGCTGTAGAGAATCACCCCTCTTCAAAGGAGTTACAGTAGATCAAGGCCCCCACCCGATGAGATCCGTCACACCACACGCGTTCCTACTATCTGATAACCATCCTGTATTGTGCTTGGGGAGGGGATTCTCACTGTGAGGGTGTGTGGGACCGAGCCTGAAGCGGAAGATTCCAGGGATGCCTCTTTGTACATCAAAGTTTTTACAAATATGTGTCACATTATAAATATATAGCACTCCAACAAAGTAGGATTATAACACTTTAATAACTTTTAAATATATAGAACGCAACAAAAACAGTAAATACTTTTAAACATTTTTTTGAAAAAAGAAGCAACAATGGTCAGTAGCTGTGTTTTGTGCGAATAGTCCCAAGGCAGCACAACGTGCTGAGTTCTGGACGGCGCCCAGGTGATGTTACCTGGGTGCCGCACTGGTTTTTGGTATCCTACAATGCAGCTCCGAAAAACGGCATGGGGCGTCCCGAGGGGTGCGCGGGGAGGCCTCGTCAGTAGCGGTCTGTTGTGCGAATAGTCCCAAGGCAGCAGAACACGCTGAGATGTGGATGGCACCCAGGTGATCTCCAGTAAGTTGTCGCACTGGTTTTGGCATCCTACAATGCTGCTCCGAAAAATGGCGTGGGGTGCCCCGGGGGGGGAGGCGGCGTGAACGGGTCTCCCCAGGTGGAGGCTCGTCAGCTGTACTGGGGAGCCCCTTTACCAATTCAGTTGCCATTCCGCCCGCTTTTGCTACACTGTGCCTCTTACGCCATTCAGCTGTTTATCGCCCGCTGTTGCGGCTACAGCGTCTCACTCACCATATAGTTGAGTTGCGCCCACTCTTGCGGTGCAGCGATAGGCGGCTGCCACAGGACTCTTAAAATGGCGGACGGCTCTTCGGATTTGGGCCTGGTCCACTAAAATGGCCCTGGGACACCTTGGAACTCGGACGTCCCCTGAGCCTTGAAGATTTTACAAAAGTCTTGGGGGCTCCCGACTCCTGCAGGCTTCCGGTGGGGAGCGGCTGCCATGATTGCTCGCGGAATGACCACGACGGAGCCACGAGATGGTGGTGCTCTCAGGCTGATGCCAGCTTCAGTCTGAAACATCTAGAAACAAGGTGGGGCTTTCATCGTTTGGGAAAAAAAAATGTTTTAATCCAATGAAAAGTGTTATTTTTAGGTCATATGATCAAGCCTTCCATCATTAGGAAACCAAAAGTAAAATGAACTAATGAAAAGTTTTATAAAGAAGTCACATGACCTGTTATGCTTACGTTACGCGCTGCTATAAAAAGCGTAGAAAATCCGTTGGCACGTGAGGCGGCGTCAGTAGCGGACCGATGTGCGAATAGGCCGAAGGCAGCACAACGCGCCGAGATCCGGATGGCACCGAGGTGGTGTCCAGCAAGTTGCACTGGTGTGGCCAACCTGCAATGCTGCGCCGAAAGTCGGCGTGGGGTGCCTGGGGGGGGGGGAGGTGGCGCAAACTGGCCTCTCTCGCCTCCCCAGGTGGAGGCACCTGATGTGCAGTGCGGCGCCCCTTATCTTTTCACTCGCCGTCCAGCAGAGTTGCGCCCGCACTTGCTGCTACAGTAGGCCGAAGGCAGCAAAACGCGCCAAGATCCGGATGGCACCGAGGTGGTGTCCAGCAAGTTGCCGCACTGGTGTGGCCATCCTAAAATGCTGCGCCGAAAGTAGGCGTGGGGCACCCCGTTGGCCTGTGAGGTCGCGTCAGTCAGTGGGGGCTGCTTGAGAAAGCAATGTGATGCTGTGCCTCGCCCCCAAGATGGAGGCTCCTCGGCTGCAGTGGGGCGCCCCTTGGTGTTTCACTCGCTATCCAGCTGAGTTGCGTCCGCACTTGCGGCTACAGTAGGCCGAAGGAAGCACAACGCGCCGAGATCTGGATGGCACCGAGGTGGTGTCTAGCAAGTTGCCGCACTGGTGTGGCCATCCTACAATGCTGCGCCGAAAGTCCCATGGTCCGGCGGAACTTTTTTCCTTTTCCTTTCTGCATCTTGTCCCACAATTCGTTTGACCTTTAGACACAACCAGGTCCCTGAATGTGTGCAGGGGGACGCTATTGATTGAATCAAAATGGCGGCTTCACACAAAGCTGACTAAAGCGTTGCTGGTGATGCTATACAGACAAAAAATGGTTTTCAGTTTGTACATTCTTCAGGATTTTTCCATCCAAGTCTGCTTGAGAGTTTGTAGAACAATGGCTTCAAATCTTGCCCTCCCCTCTTTTGACTGTTGGTCTTGTTGCCTATCTCTTCTGTTGTCATTTAACTGAACCTTTTTTGACTGCCGAAAGGGGTTCTGGTCCGACCGCTGGTTGGTGGAGACATTTTGACTATATCCTGGACCTGCCCGGCCTCGCCCAAAATGGCGCCGGTATAAATGGGACTCGTAACTTCTTGTTGTGTACTGGTTGCACAACCTTGATATCACGAGATACGTATGCAGTTTTGAAGCACATGGCGGGCGGGAATGAGAATTGATTGAATATTTCGACATCCCTATTGATATTAAGTTCTGATGTGTTATTGATTACTGTACTATTGAAAGTTCGTATTAACGTCACCCATGGTACTTGCCCGCAAATGTATATCTAGATAATTTTATTGTAAGTGGCCCTGTCGTATTTTAATTACAAAATGTACGTCAACCGATTCCGCAACTGTTAGACACCTTAGTTCTTGCAACCTACTGGCCCGCTCGTTGCGTTCCTTTACAGTGTAAATGTCTCCTCATCATATACGATTCCAGTTTGCTCCGTGGCCAGCCCACGTGGTTATAGGCCCGTATTTGTATACTGACATTTTCACAATAAAGGTTTTTAAAACAAAACATGGTAGTAGTATTTACATTGGTAAAGTTTTTAATTTTAGTCACTGTTTTCGAATCAGTAAAAGGCAAGTGAAATAAAGCAGTCCAATTACATGACGGATAAAAGGTATAATACGCAGGAACGCAGTAAGGATAAATGGTCAAGGGCTGTTGTGTTTTTTACTCCTGCAACATAAAGTGATCGATAAGAATCTGATATTCAGGCGTATCGGCGACTAAGACAGCAGGCCGAGCATCTTTTGCTCAACGGCTCCGTCATGGGACGAAGAAACGCCCTTTTTCTAGAAAAAGGAATATATTTTACTTGCAGGACAGTTGTAAATTTTCCGGGAAAATACATTAGCCTGGAACATTATAATATATATGTTTAAGAAAAAATAATGTTCGAAAGCAATAAAAAGCGTAATTTTTAGGTCATATGACCAAGCCTTTCCTCATTAGAATAACAAAAGTAAAATGAACCAATGAAAAGTTTTATTAACAAGTCACATGACCTGTTATGCTTACGTTACGCGCTGCGCGCCGCGCCCCGGATCCCTTCCGGGAAGTGGAAAGGGGCGACCATTCGGTCCCCCCGAACGTATGGTGGAGTACCACGATCCCCCCGGGAAGCCATCTTGGGCGGGAGGCGAGTCTCGGCTGGTATGCCCGAAGCGGCGTAGCCGGGGCGCGCCTTTTCCCGCCTTAGAGTGGGTTGTCCTAGACACTGACGCGACCGGCCACGCCCTCGGAGGCGGGCGAGGGCGGGTTTACGCCCGCCCTGAAGACGGATAAAAGGAGCAGCAAGCCAAGAAAGCATCCTCTTGTTCCTGTGCTCTGAAGCTGCACCTCCCCGCTGCACGTGAGCTCGAGACGGAACGAAGAGCCAATTTTGAGCGTTGTAATCTTTCTTTTTGTCTTACAGAGATTCCGTCTGAGAATGCCCAAGAAAGTCGGAAAGCGGGTCAGCACCAATCAGATGCTCCGCATGCTCATGAAGGAGGTAGCCGATTTGAAGAAGCAGATGGCGGCTAAGGACGGGGAGGGAGGACCGAAACGGCCTTTGCCGGGAGCAGTCCCGGGTGGGAGAGGCAAGAGGTCCAGAAGAGGGGCACTCGGGGGGGAAACCCCGGTCCCCGATAGCCCACTTGAGGAGCCAACCCCGGTGCCGAAAGAGGGGATTCCGATCCCCGTGGTGGTCACCCCCGTGAGCGGGGAAGATATGCCGCCCGAGTTAGCGGCACAATTGGCAGCGTGGTTGGGAAAAGATAACGAGGGCACCACGGCTGACGACGCCAGGGCAGTGATGAGGCAACTGCGGGAATCTAGGGAGGCTGCGAAGGCATCGTCTCCTGTTACCCCGCCGGTTCTGTCGGCGGAAAATGCGTCTGGTTCAGGTAAGCGGCCACTGCCGATCGCGGGGGAGGGGTCTGTACCTTCGCGGAGGGAAAAGGTGGCTCAGCATGTTCCAATGGAAATTAAGGAAAAGATTTGGGCGAATAAGTATGTGAACATTTTTTCCTTGCTTACCGATCATTACGAGATGGAGCATGTTAAGAGCCAAAAGGAGCTCATGCATCCGAGTGTTTGGCGCGCAAAAATGGCCGCCTTTAAGGTTGACGAAAACATTGGTACTTGGGGCAGAGCGTGGGGCATTTTTACCTCCATTATGGGCGAGCGCAGGCCCGAGTTGCTGACCGAGTTGCCTATTTATCAATCACGTATCATGGAGTATTCCGTAGCGTATGGGGGCAATCAGTGGTTTTGCTATGACAACCTTTTCAGAAAAGCTAAAGAACACGACCCAATTTTGGCTTGGGATTGTTACGACTCCGTGTCATGGCAAAAGATGGAGAGTACAGGAATGTTGAAAGTACCATTGTTAGGGAGTAACGGGGGTGAATCTTCCCGCCAATACTCGGGGACGCCCTTTCGGACGGGTGCAGGTAACGAGTACCACTCGAAGCCGAGTGGCAACACAGGTAAAAGGGGGATTTGTTGGAATTTCAACAGAGGGAAATGTACGAGGCCCCAGGGGTCATGCAAATTCAGACATGAGTGTGGGGGGTGTGGGCAGCCATCCCATCCTGAGTCCATGTGCAGAGCCAAAACGGGTGATAACGGTGGTAAGGGAGGCGCCAAACAGGTCTGATATAGTCCGAGGGGCGCCTTTACCTACCCCGATTGATACCATGGCAATGATTCCTTGGCTCAACGAATACCCGGATCATGCTTCCGCTGGGGTGTTGCGGAACGGGTTTTCATATGGTTTCCGCATCCCAGTGGGGGATTTTCAGGGTGTAGCAAACTGTAAGAATCAACTGTCGGTCTTGCAGCATACGGCGGTGGTACAGGTGAAGATTGGGAAAGAGGTGACTCGAGGTCGTGTCGCCGGCCCATTTGATTTGCCACCGGTTGCTAACTTTGTTTGTTCCCCTTTAGGGGTGGTCCCCAAGAAGGACCCGGGTGAGTTTCCGCTGATACATAACTTGTCAGCCCCACGTGGTCTTTCCGTGAATGATGCGATAGACCCGGAAGTGTGTTCGGTGCGGTACGCATCTTTCGATGAGGCCGTCGCCATGTTGAATCGCCTGGGGCCCGGGGCGCTGATGGCAAAATCAGACATCGAGTCAGCGTTCCGGTTGCTCCCGGTACACCCAGACGATCAGCGTCTCCTTGGTTTCATGTTTCAGGGTCGCTATTACATGGATAGATGTATGCCAATGGGATGCTCTATATCTTGTGCCTATTTTGAAAAGTTCAGTTGTTTTCTGCAATGGGTCTTCACAAAGAAGACGGGTTTTCAACATGTTATGCATTATCTCGATGACTTTCTGTTCCTGGGGGCAGCCGGGGATCCAGAATGTGGACAGGCCTTAAATGAATTTTGTGTCTTAATGAACCATTTTGGTGTGCCATTGGCGCCAGGTAAGACTGTGGGTCCCTCGACTTGCCTCGAGTTTCTGGGGATCGAGCTCGACTCGGAGGAAGGTTGTTTTCGATTACCGAGAGGAAAAGTGTTAAAATTCAGGGCATCCCTCGAAACGTGTATTAATGAGACTAAGGTAAAACTGCATCAATTGCAACAAATGGTGGGCCAGTTGAATTTTGCCCTGAGAGTAATGCCGATGGCCCGCCCCTTTTCCCGCTCGATTGCTCAAGCCATGGTCGGCCTGAAGGAGGGTCATCACCGCACGAGGCTCTCGGCAGAGGTTCGCCAGGACATGCACATTTGGTTGGCATTTCTGGCGGATTTCAATGGTCGAATTGTCTGGAACAAACCGGCGGTGTCCTCCGAAGAGCTGGGGCTGTGGACAGATTCGGCAGGGAGTATTGGTTTTGGTGCCATATTTGGCACACAATGGTCGGCTCAAAAATGGCCGTCATGGTGGCACGAGGACGGGCTGACAAGTAACATTGCTTTTCTCGAACTTTTCCCTATTCTGGTGGCCCTGAAAACTTGGCCTGAGGGGTTCCGGGATCACTCTGTGGTGTTCTGGTCTGATAACATGACCGTGGTTGAGTGTATCAATAGTCAGGCAGCACGATGCAAATGGATTCTGAGACTGCTCAAAGAAATTGTGTTATTGTGTATGCAATTGAATGTGCTATTTAAGGCAAGATATGTGCCGGGGGTAATGAACCAAGCGGCTGATGCGCTTTCTCGTTTCCGTATGCAGGCCTTCTGGGGTTTTCTGCCCACAGCGGACCCGGTGGCGGCACCCTTTCCCGAAGCTCTCTGGTCTCTCGGTGCCCCGAACTACAAAACCTCGTGGGAGAGAGTTTAGCACCCAGGACGAGGAAGGCATATGAAGGGGCATTCCGTTCCTATTGGGCCTTTTTGGGGGCTGCTAGGGGGGAGCTTTGGGGCCAGGAAGAGTTTGTAGTAAAATTTCTGCTGTCTTTACATCAGGCAGGCAAATAAGTAGCTACGGCCCAGAGGCATCAGGCCACCATTTCCTTTATGGCAAGGGCTCATGGGATCCAGGACCCGACAGCGTCTTTCGTGGTGCAAAAAGCGCTACGTGGGTGGCAACGCCTTGAGGGTCGCAGAACAGATGTGAGGCACCCGATAGGTCTGGATAGGTTGGCCCTGTTATTATCCGTACTCCCTGCAACGTGTTCATCCCAGTATGAAACAGTGTTATTCCGAGCCGCTTTTGCGCTAGCATTCCATGGGGCTATGCGGGTAAGCGAACTAGTGGCGAAGAACAAGCAGGATACGATGGGGGGACTGTGCCGAGAGCACATTCAGGTCAAAGGGGAGACGATATCTGTCTCGTTTGTCAGGTCCAAAACCGATCAGGGTGCGATTGGGGACTGCATAATCATACAGAGGATTCCCGGGTGGAGGAATATTTAGCGCTGAGGGTGGCATCATGGGGGGGGACCTTGTTGAGACACGCTGATACCACCCCACTGACGAGGTTTCAGTTCCAGCGGGTGCTTGCGATGTCGATTTCGGCCGCGGGCTTGAACCCCGGCGAGTTTGGGACCCATTCCTTTCGGATAGGGGCTGCCACAGAGGCTACAGCCAGGGGTCTGAGTGTAGAAGAGGTAAAACGTGTGGGGCGTTGGTCCTCGAACTGTTATAAAAGGTATGTGCGGTTGCACATGTTGTGAAGCTGTAATGATGTACTCACGCTTCTTGTTTTTGTTTGGTTTTCAGTTGCGCAAGCCTACGAGGCGGGGCGGACTGTGCAGTCGACCCGACACCTGGGGACCAGTGGTCAGACATCACCGGCTGTGAAAAAGGAGGTGTGTGTCGTGGGCCACTCATACGTGAGGCGTGCCGCGGACGTATTCAAAGCAGGTGACATGATTCACGTGGCTGGGGAATACGGGTACAGTGTGTCCTTCTACGGAAAGGGCGGGCTCTGTATTGACCAGTTTCAATCCTTTTTCGAGGGTTTGTTAGGGCGGACAAGGTCACCGCCGTCTATAATCATAGTCCATCTTGGGGGCAACGAGACGGAACGAAGAGCCAATTTTGACCCACCCACCAGCCCCTGAGGACAGCTAGTTGTTTTGAATAAAGTTTTGATGTGGTAACTCTATTTCTTGCAGGTTGTGATGATTGTCGTGATATTTTGAATATGCAATAAAGATGGTCACTTTCGGTATGTTTTGGAAATAAAGTGTTGCACTAGTGTGATCAGTAATCATGCTTGTAATAAGTTATAACTGTTTTGTAATTTAGTAATTTAGGTAGATTTGTCGTATTTATTTTGTGTCGGGCGGTAAGGTCATGATCGGTGAGCAGTAATTGGAAGATCCCTATGAGGGGGCGCCACCCATTACAGATGGGAGCGCTCGGGGGAGGTGGCCATTGGCCCCTCAACGGGGAGGCGGTCCCGTCTAAGGATAGGCCGCCGGAAGGAAAGGAAAGGTGGTCAAGGCCCCTTCCTGGATAGGAGGGGCTACGGGCCCTCCTGGGGAATTTCCCGGGGCCAGGACATCTGCGACGGCAGATGGGTAAGTTGTGTGGGGTTCGGGAGGGGGTTTACGCTACCTTTTAGACACCTCACACGAGTTCTCGGACGACCGTTAAATGGCGTCGAGTTCATTGGGGCCCCCGTCAAGTCCAAGGGAAATTGGTAGATGCACTTGAGGTACGCCTCTGTGCGGTTGGTTCCCTCACAAGTGAGGGTGGTATTTCTGGTTTAGGGATCTGACACCGGTTACGACCTTGCCGTTGGCCCTTAACGTTAGGATGTACAATTTCAAGTCAAATGTTTTGTAGGATGTTAGTTCGGCTAGGAGAACCTTTGTATTAGAGATCTGTTAAGGTTAGCCAAACATCGTAATGTGGAAATGAAATTGTACATAATATGAAACTGTTATTTTAATGTTTTGATTTTGTTTCATATTTTTAATAAATACGGCCGGGAGGGTCACTCCCTCCCGCCTTCCAAAAGTTCAGAACCGTTTCCGGTTTCCCATCCTTGGGGATTGTGTTGAGAGGGGGTGGCGGGTATCTCAGCCATATTGCGTTTCGCGCACTGGAGTACTTCCGGGTGCGCTAACGCGGCGTGTCATATAACGCATTACGCGACAACGTAGGTCCAGAATATAGTCAAAATGTCTCCACCAACCAGCGGTCGGAACCCAACCCCTTTCAGCAGTTTAAAAAGTTCTGTTAAATGACAACAGAAGGGACAGGCAACAAGAACCATCAGTCAAAGAGGGGAGGGCAAGTTCTTCCCTACCGGGTCACGTTGGGGCGCTACCGGAACTGATCGAATTGGTAGTCTACAGTGTTTCTGGATGTTTCAGACTGAAGCTGGCGTTAGCATGAGAGCACCACCATCTCGTATCTCAGTCGTGGCCATTCCACGAGCAATCATGGCAGCCGCTCCCCACCAGAAGCCTGCGGGAGTCGGGGGCCCCCAAGACTTTTGAGGAATCTTCAAGGCTCAGTGGACGCATTCGAGAATGGGGCCCAAGCCCTAGCAGACAAGCGTCCGAGTTCCAATGTGTCCCATGGCCATTTTAGTGGACCACGCCCAAATCTGAAGAGGCGGCCGCCATTTTGAGAGTCCTGTGGCAGCCGCCTATAGTTGCATCGCAAGAGCGGGAGCAACTCAACTACATGGTGAGCGAGACGCTGTAGTCGCAAGAGCGGGCGGTAAACAGCTGAATGCGGAAGAGGCACAGTGTAGCAAAAGCGGGCAGAATGGCAACTGAAACGGTAAAGGGGCGCCCCACTACAGCGTGTCTTCAGGTCAAACGGATTGTGGGATAAGGTCCAGAATGGAAGAGTCATCAAAAGGCAAAAAGTTCTGCCGGACCCCGGGAGCCGGCCGCCTATGTCGGGGGTGATCTTAGGCCACGCTAGGGCAACACGACTTGGGGAGGGGGCAGAAGTCAAGCGCACCCTCCCAGTCCGCGCCACCACACCGTATGTTGAAAATCTGAAGCCATCGTTCTACAAACTCTCAACCAGCCTTGGATGAAAAATCTTGAAGAATGTACAAACTGAAAACCAGTTTTTGTTTGCATAGCATCAGCAGCAACGCTTGCTATCAGAGTGCATGAGTTTCATGCTCGATCGATTGAGCTAGCTGGATCAGGCAACAAAAAGTATAAAATAGTTATGTGAATAGTTATTTAATAAAATGTTTTACCCTGTTACTTTGCTGGTGTGTTGTATATATGTATAATATTTGCATAGAGTTTATCGTTATTTTGGGCGGGGTGGGTGGCGGAGCCGAGCTGTCTTGCAGCCATCATGGTGTGGAGCTCAGTTCATCTCACTAGTTTCGTATTTCTCATGAAGGGTTGTTCCTAATGTTTCTATTTTAGCGAGGTCAAAAAGAGATCCCATTAGTGGCCTACTGATTTTGCTCGATTATTTATTTATTTTTTTTACACGATTTTTCACTATCTGCAAAGACTAAACAGAGTATTGCGGCTTTGTGCTTGTTAGTAAATAGAGAATGAACCAAAGAGAATAAATTCTAAAATAGTAAATGCTTGGATAACAATCAATCAAATGGAGAGACAAGCAGGCACGACGGATTACAACGGGGGCAAAGGCCTGCGTTAACTACCCTTCACTATCTGCAAAGAGAGAGTACTTCTAAGAGAAAAGAGGGGGGGAGGGGGGGGCAGCGTTTAAAGCACATCAGCGTGCATAAACACGAAAATGTTTTTACCTATCACGTACTTGACATTTGACAGCTTTTGATATTTGTTATTAAAAAACCATTGAAATTCTATGAAAAAACCATAGGTTTTAGCCCATATATAGTTAGGAATTAGCATTTACAAAACCTTATTTTACTCGCATAAAACCATTGAAATTCGCATATATAGTTAGTTGCGCTAACTATATATCGCGCACCCGCAATCCACTGCTGATGATGTCACATATTACATCATTCATGACATGGTCAGTGACATCACTGATGACATCACTGATGACATCTCAAATGACATCACTGATGACATCACTGATGACATCTAAAATGACATCACTGATGACATCAATGATGACATATTAAATGACATCACTGATGACATCACTGATGACATCTCATTTGACATTACTGATCACATCACTGATGACATCATTCATGTGATTATACGATGAACCTCTTCAGACTCTGATATAATCTTAGATACACTCAGTGTAAACAGACACTCACAGACTGTCACTCATCCATGGAGTTACTCACACACCTAGTCAGTCATGCAAAGAATCAATCACACCTCCATTTCCTCAACTATACAGTTATACACATCTTACTTATTCAAACATATACTAACACATATTTACTCCCTTATACAATCCCTGATACAAGTTCACAATGATCCATACAGCCACTCACACATTCACTGGCTCTTATGCACAGTTATTTATATATGTCAACTCTCACATGTACTGTGTTTTACATATGTACTTACTTTGACATGTAGCACTGAGATATCCATTCACTCACCAATACACTCATGCACACAGTCAACCGCCCATACAGCTGTTTCCACATGCACTTTTGAACCCATACATCTAGTGAATCAACTGCTCACACATCTATGCACAGAGTCATACACCTCCCAGCCACCCCCACACACACTCAGTCTCCCATACAAATACTTGGGCAACCAATCAATAACCCATATAGTTACTCATATAGCTACTGATCAACACATGCAGCAGTTTACAGAACAACAGACATAATGATGCACAAATTAAGACAGTTTAGTCACTAACCCATGCACTCAGTGAGACACATTTAATCACTCACTTATACAGTCAGTCATGCACCTACTAAATCCTTCATCCAGACACTTATACATCCACTCATTCTTCAATATGTAATACATATTTTAACTTTACAGAAACATACAGTCACTGGATAATGTCATCAGTGATGTCATCAGTGATGTCACTGACCATGTCATGAATGATGTAATATGTGACATCATCAGCAGTGGATTACGGGTGCGCGATATATAGTTAGCGCAACTAACTATATATGCGAATTTCAATAGTTTTATGCGAGTAAAATAAGGTTTTGTAAATGCTAATTCCTAACTATATATGGGCTAAAACCTATGGTTTTTTCATTGAATATATATATATATATTTTTTTTTTTTTCACTGAAAAAAATAGGTTTCAAGCTTGTTATAGTTAGCTGGACATTTCACTCGTACAAAACCATAGAAATTCCTCCGTTATAGTTAGTTCTGCTACCCATAACTTGTGCCCTCAATGCACTGCTGATGGTGTCACATATTATAATATTCATGACATGGTCAGTGACATCACTGATGATATCGCTGATGACATCTCAAATGATATTGGTGGAGTGCTAGGATATGTTTATAGTGCTGGATGGGTGAATGGAGAAGTGCATGGGACAGACAGAAGCATTCCTAGACTGCATAGCTAATAACCGGGTGTTTAGAAGAGCGTATCAATAGTATGTATCTGTATATGTATCTGGTTAGAGGTCTGCATGCATAGTGTACAAAATATTGTACCTGCACTTGTGTTAGTGGCTTAGCCATTCCCTAAGTATACAACTAATAACTAGAATAATTTCAGTGCTGCAAAGAGAGTACATGTTGAATTTATAAGTGCTTAGGTATTGGTGGAGTAATAGGATAAGTAGCTAGTGGTGGATGGGTGATTGTAGAAGTGCCTGGGAAAGACATGAGGATTCCTAGGTTGCATGGGTAGTACTTTATTAAGTAGCTGGTCAGAGGTTTATATATATATATAGTGTGCAGCTGAATGTAGTAGTGCATTGTTAGTGTTTGGATTACTACATCTTACCTTGACAGTAGTGCATATCAAAAAATGCTAAACATTTTATTCAGTTATTGTAAGTGCTTAGGAATTGGTGGAGTAATAGGATAAGTAGATAGTGCTGGATGGGTGACTGGAGAAGTGCAAGGAACAGACAGGAGGATTCTTAGGTTGCATGGGTAGTACTTTATTAGGTAGCTGGTCAGAGGCTTATATATATATAGTGGGCATGCTGAATGTGGTTGTGCATTGATAGTGTTTGGATTACTTAATCTTACCTTGACAGTAGTACATATCAACAAATGCTAAACATGTTATTCAGTCATTATAAGTGCTTAGGTATTGGTGGAGTAATAGGATAAGTAGCTAGTGGTGGATGGGTGATTGGAGAAATTCATGGGACAGACAGGAGAATTCTTACACTGCATAGGTACTAACTGGATATTTAGAAGAGCTTATCAATAGTATGTAACTGCTTAAAGGTCTGCATGCATAGTGTACAAAATATTGTACCTTCACTTGTATTAGTGGCTAGGCCATTCTTAAAGTATATGACTAATAACTCAAGTAACTTCAGTGCTGCAAAGAGAGTGTATGCTCAATTTATAAGTGGTTAGGTATTGGTGAAGTGATAGGATACGTAGATAGTGCTGGATATATGAATACGGAACTGCATGGGACAGACAGAATGATTCCAACACTGCATAGGTATTAACTAGGTATTTAGAAGATTGTATTAATAGTATGTAGCTTGTTAGAGATCTGCATGCATAGTGTACAAAACATTGTACCTGTGCTTGGGTTAGTGTCTAGGCCATTCCTTAAGTATATGACTAATAAATGGAGTAATTTCAGTGCTGCAAAGAGAATGCATGCTAAATGTATAAGTGCTTAGGAATTGAAAGAGTGATAGGATATGTACATAGTGCTGGATGGGTGAATGGACAAGTGCATGGGACAAACAGAAGGATTCCTAGACTGCATAGGTATTGAGGGGCAGATTTATGAAGGACTTGCGCCGCCGGTGCGTCACTTTTTGCCATGTTAAAAATTACGCACCAGCGGCGCAAGGCCTTCATAAGTATTTAAAACACTGTATCAATGCTAAAGAGCTGATTAGAGGTCTGCATGAATAGTGCACAGATTATTGTAGCTGTGCTAGTATTAGAGTGTTTATGGTTTCGAGAATGGTAGTCTGTATTGTAGGGTGTGAGTAGGTACATCAGATGATCACAAGGATGATGATATCAGTGATGTCATTTGAGATGTCATCAGTGATGCCACTGACCATGTCATGACTGATGTAATATGTGACGTCATCAACACTGCATTGCGGGGGCGTGAGTTATAGTTAGCACAACTAACTATAACGGCCACATTTCTCTTGTTTGGTACAAGTGAAATGTCCAACTAACTATGACATCCATAAAACCAGTGTTTTTTTCTGTAAATTTCTGAGGTTTTTTAAATGCTAATTTCTAACTATAATGTCCCTGAAACTTGTGTTTTATATATATGTATTTAATCTCTTTTCACTCTTACAAGGAAGGAATCAGAATTTTTTAATGAAACAGAAGAGGACTTGAGGAGTCAAAATGAGCCCAAATTTTTCTTTCTACAGCACTAATCTGTGGCTCACTGGTAAGAGGCGGCAGACCCGGAAGCAGAGAACGGCCCGGGACCAGGGTTCAATTCCCAACGCAGCAGGGTCGTGGACCAGGGTCAGCGGACTCGATAATTCTCGCCTCGGTGCCTACTCTAACCAAGGATCACACACGGCAACTCTGGGCATTAGCTTGCCTCATCTCCACAACGGCCCCCCACATTCGCCGGGGATGCCTGGTTTCACCTTGGAGATACCCAGCAGGGACCATCTCACAGGGATAGCCAGGACGGGTTCCCCAGCGGTCTACAGCGCCACGACGCCTCCGGGCAGCAGTGCGCTTTACAAGACCACATACATTACATTACATTACATTACAATCATAATTTCTATGGCAAAATGAACCCCCTCATTTTGTTCCTTTGCAAATAAATGTTTTAAGTGTTACCACTTTATTCCAATCAAGATGGCTACAAGTGTGCTATACCTTTGTCATAAGTAAGACTGTTAGTGCTCAAATTGTTCTTCAGAGTAATCTGGGACAACAACAACGCCAACTCCACAGCCCTGATCGCAACCTCGGACTCAAACAGCTTGTGACGACACCCACCCACGCCGCTGGACAAATGCTGGACCCCATCTTCTCCACAAGCCCACACGTCTCCTTCAACCACACCACTGAACCCCACTGGACCGACCACAGATGTGTCCTCTTCACCTTCAGGAAGCTTGCCACACACCACCGCACCCAACAGCTACCACGCCGCTGCTGGGGCAAAGTCATCAAGGACCAACTGACTACCACCCTCGCCCTGAGACCACCCGCCGACCCCACCCACCCGGACACTGCCGCACCCAACCTCAAACAGTGGATCAACGACTGCACCGATACCCTCGCTCCTGTCAAGACCTCCACAACCAAACACACTAACAAGAAAGCCGCCTGGTTCACCGAAGACCTCCGGATCTCCAAGCGCACCTGTCGGAAGCTGGAGAATAAATGGCTCCTCGTCCGAACACCAGAAAGCCACACAGCTCACAAAAGTGCCTCCCGCAGACACCACCAACTCATCAGGACCGCCAAGAGGACCGCCTTCAAAGACCGCCTGGACAACAACGCACACAACACCAAAGAGCTCTTCTACATTGTGAAAGAACTCTCCAACCCCAGCTCCAACACCAACGACATCCCACCATCACAAGACCTGTGCGACACCCTGGCCACCTCCTTTCACCGCAAGATCGCCAACATTCACAACAGCTTCAACTCCGACACCCCCTCAACCACCACAGAGTCCGCCACCCCTGCGATCACCACCCGCACCAGCCTCCCTGCTGAAGAAGCCCAAGGCGGACTCTAAGGACCTCAAGAACGTCCGGCCCATCTCCCTGCTCCCTTTCCAGGCAAAAGTGACAGAGAAGATTGTCAACAAACAGCTAACCCACTGCCTCGAAGACAACATCATCCTGGACCCTTCCCAATCAGGATTCCATAGCAACCACAGCACTGAGACCGTCCTCATCGCTGCCACTGCTGACATCAGGATCTTGATGGACAAAGGACAAACAGCCGCCCTCATCCTCCTGGACCTATCAGCAGCCTTTGACACAGTCTGCCACTGAACTCTATCAGCACGCCTCCATGACGCCGGAATTCAAGAGTAGGACTGGCCTAGATCACATCGTTCCTCTCCGGCAGAACCCAGAGCATCCGCCTCCCACCCTTCCGCTCAAAATCCACTGAGATCATCTGCGGCATCCCACAGGGATCCTCCCTCAGCCCGACACTGTTCAATATCTACATGGCACCGCTCGCCCACGTCGCACGACAACATAACCTCAACATCATCTCCTACGCCGACGACACCCAGCTGATCATATCCCTCACCGAAGACCCCCACACAGCCCAAGCCAACCTCCACAGAGGAATGAAGGCTGTAGCCGACTGGATGAAGGACAGCAGACTGAAGCTGAATTCAGACAATACGGAGGTCCTGATCCTCGGACCCACCCCATCAGCCTGGGACGACTCCTGGTGGCCCACATCGCTAGGCACAGCCCCGGAACCCACAGACCACGCACGCTACGTGGGGGTGATCCTCAACTCCACCCTCTCCATGACTAGGCATGTCAACGCCGTCTCTGCATCCTGCTTCAACACCCTCCGAATGCTCCACAGGATCTTAAAATTGATCCCCCGACACGAGAAAACCTGTCACCCAGGCCCTCTTCACCAGCAGACTCGACTACGGACCCTCTACTCAGGAAGAACAAACAAGCTCCTGAGACAACTACAACGAATCCAGAACGCCTCAGCACGACTGATCCTCGATGGCCCCCGACGCAGCCACATCACACCCCACCTGAGAGGCCTGCACTGGCTCCCCGTCAACAAGAGGATCACCTTCAAACTCCTCATCCATGCACACAAAGCACTACACAACACCGGACCCACATACCTCAACAATTGACTCAGCTTCTACACCCCCACCTGAAACATCTGCTCAGCCAAACTCGCCATTGCCACAGTTCCTCATATCCGGAAATCCACCGCCGGCGGCAGATTCTTCTCCTACCTCGCTGCCAAGACCTAGAACGCTCTCCCTACCAGCCTACGACAGACTCAGGACCTGCTGGCCTTCAGGAAACTTCTCAAGACCTGGCTCTTTGATAAGTAGCAGCCCCCACCCCCCCCAGCGCCTTGAGACCCTAACGGGTATGTAGCGCGCTTTAGAAATGCAGTGATTGATTGATTGATTGATTCTTCCCAGTCTTTTTAAGCTAGCTTAATTGTATGTTTGTAAGATAGCCTATTAGCCTTTATTACCAGCTTGTCATTAGATTTTATAGCTCAGAGAATAGTTTTCTTAGCCTTTCGGCAAATGTCATTATACCAGGGGTGTCTGGGTGCACTGCCTTCCTTTGATCGTGATATATATGAAAAGCTATCAGCCAGAGGCCGCAACTAGGCCTTGCTGGTTTTCTACAATTTCACGGAGTGGACGAGTAGAGTCTCTAAGCTCACTCAATTGATTTGCGGCCTCCAGATATGGTATGAATATTTGATAAAGCGATGCCAGTCTATCTTGAGATTCGCATAGGGTTTCGCATGGGGTACCTCATCTTACTCTCCTCCTACAGTCAGTTAGGGTAAGCCCTAATTTTTTCGGAGATTGGCCGTTTAGGACATCCCCGGTGTATGGAGAGTCCATCTGGTGGCAATCTTAAAATCAATCATCTGGTGCCATCTGTTCACCAGATATAGTCTAGGTTCGAGGGGCAGGCTGTTATGTTATAAGTTAAATTAGCTGGACATTCAGATTTGGAGCACCAATTGCATGCCCTGAGCAAATGATTCAAGGCAAGGGTGTTCATCTGTATAACAAATGGTGTTCAGGCCCGACTTCGGGGGCATTAGCCATTGGAATAGCCCAGTGCAGGTCCTCCTCATTTGGGTCACCTGCGTCCATGTCCTTCCGTGGTTCATACTGGCAATTTAGATTGCCTGACAGTAGTGTGGCTCACTGGTTAGAGGCGGCAGACCCGAGAGCAGAGGACGGCCCGGGACCAGGGTTCGATTCCCGGCGCGGCAGGTTTCTGGACCAGGGTCAGCGGACTCGATAATTCTCTCGCCTCGGTGCCCACTCTGATCAGCGATCACACTCGGCAACTCTGGGCATTAGCTTGCCTCATCTTCACTAACGGCCCCACCAGACCGCTGGGGATGCCTGGTCTCACCCTGGAGATACCCATTAAGGGACCATCTCTCAGGGAAGCCAGGAAGGGTTTCGCAGCGGTCAAAGCGCCTTGGGACCCTCCGGGCAAGTAGTGCGCTATATAAATGCCTATACATTTACATTTACATACATTCAATGACTGTGGGCAGGAATGATGATAATTTTTAAAGGGTGGAAGACTCTTGGCAATACCCTACTGGCTGTGAGTAGGCATTTGATAAACACTATCCTAGTTCTGGATGGGAAACTCAAAATAACACAGAAGATGTCACTAGAAGATGTCTCTACCTGCTTCACTGAGCAACCTGGATGGGTTGCAATCCAAACACTGAGACTATCAGATGGTCTACCCATCCCCCAGATGTGGCTCGTAAATAAATGTTGCATAGCCAAGTCTATGTATGTCCTCTCTGGCCCAGGTTTCCTGGAACATGCATATGTCCTTATCTTAGGTAAAGGCACCCCACTCGGGGTTGTCTACTTTGGAGTGGATAGTATTTGGAGCTTCGTGAGTAATGTGATGGTTTGCTAAGGTTTCTGGGGTCCTTATCTAAAGACCAAAGGCCATTCCTAGCTGAAGGCTGGTTGACTTCTATGGTTGTCTGTGATTGATTCACCGATTAATGGATATTATAAGTCTGCAGTGGTGGCTCTACATTATTCTGGAGGAAAGGTACTCCCAATATCTCATTCCTTTCAGCTCTTCTAACTCCCCCGGCCTCTGCTGGTCCTTGCATTTGAGGCATGGGGTTGCCAGCAGGGGGAAGTACTAGGTCCATAATCAACAGCTTAGTTGTACCTCGTCAATTGTCCCTGGGGTTAGACTCAGTAAAATTCACAGGGGCCACCCTCAGATTAGGCAAAAGCAGGGATTTTGGAAGTCCAGACTCTGGAACCCCAGACTCTTGTTCAGCCTCACGAGGGATAGTTAATTTGAGTTGTCGGGGGCCTCTTGTAGCGATCCTTCTATAAATTAACTCAACAGTCGGTGTCACTAGTCAGTCATTGTACTCCAAGGAACCTAGCGCTGGATAGTAATTATTCACTGGTATATTATATCTGGGTTGATTCCACCCCCCACCTCTATCCAACTCTTGTGAAGGCTGCATATAGCCAGGTGGCTTATAAAAGTACCCCAATTTGCTCTAGGTTCCAGTTTCCCACCCTATCAAGTAATGTTTGGATGAGATTAGGTGACCCAAAAAATAGCACCACATAATCACCCCTTAGGGACTTTTTGGATCTACCTATCCAACCAACCCGTCTAACCATTTTAAATTCTGTAAAGAGTGGGGAGGATAATCCAGACCTTGAACTTAGCGAGGGAAGTGCTTTATTTTTAAGGGATGTCCAATGTTCCCTGGTTCCATCGGGCAGCATGGGAACCTTAGCCAACACAATTGTGTAGGGGGTTGCTTCTGGTGGAAGGTGCAGGGTGTTTATATCAGATAGATCTCTTGCTGACTGTGACTTGTGGTGAATTTTGGACGTACCTGCCTTGTTCTGGCACATAGACAGGAGATCAAATTGTGCTATTTGAGGAACGCCATGCTTTCAATGCCCTTTATGGAAGTTGGGGAAGTTGGGGAACTTGCAGGGGGCAATTTATTAACAGGAATAGGTGCGGGCGAATGCCCTTCAACCTCCTCCTCCAGCTCTTCACCATATTAGTACTTTGGTGTCCTCTCTTTGATGCAGGTGCGTTGGTTTTGGGGCCCTGACCCTTTCTTTTTCTAGATAAGGTTGGAAAACTACTACCCAGATTGGTTATGCTTTTCTGACCCCTAGTGATTACTTTAGGTTTTACAATTTCGGCCCTTGACTTAGTACTATTGTTTACTTTAATGGTATAACTAATCGGTGTCCTATTTGGAGAAACAGTCTGTTGACATTCAGTGTTATTTGGGGCTCTAGCAAGTCAGGCTGCCCTTGGGAAAGTTTTGGTTCTAAGGACAGTCTTCGCTTTGTTAAAGCGATTTTATGGATGAGAGCTTACTCAGCCCGTAACAAAAAACATCCAAGGTCCCCACCACTCCCTGTACTGTGAGTGATTTTCTTTTGTTCATTTTGTCAAAACACTTGAGGGAGCAATCTATAACAGATGGTAAACAGTCATTATCAACTGATAACGATAAAACCCCCTAAGCTCGCATACAATGACCCCTCTAGCAAAGTCAATAGTCATATAAATGTAAGGCAAAGAATATTAATAAGGTGGCCCTGCCTGGCCTCTTACGGTCTCTGACGGGCACAAATGGGCAAGGTCTTGGCCCGGGCTTTGCCCGGGCCGGTCTGGGTGTGTCCACGCATGTTCTGTGCTGCGGAGTAGCTTTATGCGCCTCCTGGCGCTTACTTGTAGAAGATAACAGGAGTATAAACCCATCAACCTTGTTGGGATTAGGGTAGAGAATTATATATAAGGAAAAATATCTCAACCGGTATTTATTTGCAGAACATTATTAAGGATATCTGTACAGTATTATCCAAACAGAAAAAGTAGACTCAATTTGATTATCTATGTGCTCAAGGCATCATTTATAAACATTTCAAAAGTATAGAGGACAAACATAATTAACAGTTAATTTCAAGAATGCAGTTATTATATAGTATGTGAAAGCCCAAGGTTGTACAAGGTGCACGAGTGCAAAGTGAGTGACACTACGGCGACACAAGTGACAGTGAGAGCAGTGTGGACAGCGCAAGGTGTGTAGTGAACAATTATGTACAGTGAATAAAAACAACAGAGTGGTTTCAAATTAGTTCCAGAAGATTGTTATTCATTTTCAATTTTTTTGCGGAAACCAGTGTGCGAAAGGCGCCTAGAATCTCGCTGGAGAGTCGACGGCGTTTCGATCCGTAAGATTTAGGATCATCATCAGGACAAGAGCGGGGCTGGAGGAAGTGCTGTAAAAGGGAAAGGGAATTGGAGTGAGTGACGGGAAGCAACAGAGGTCCGGGGGTGGAAGGGTAAGAAGGGAGATAAAAAGCTCACCGTTTGGCCACAGATAGGAGGTAGAGTGTGGCGGGAAAAATCCGTAAATTGAGGTTTGGCCGGGTGCCAAGATGGACGTCCCGTGGAGCGGTAAATTGCGGGCTCAGTTGAAAGGTACTTCTGATTCAGTACAACTAGGGGGAAAAAATTAGGAGCAATTCAGAGTAGCAGGTTTTAATGGAGTGCCTTCAAAATTAAGGAGGGCAAGTGGAGAACTTACCACGAGTAGGATTGGATGGTCAACCTGAATTGCGAAGTCCATGTACAGGTGAGCACTGATTACAGTGTGATAAGTGGGGGTGGTATAGGGAAGGTAAATCTGTGAAGAAGAAGGCAACTAATCCAGTAACGAACATTCCGGATGAATTGAAAGTACAATCGCTGTCCACCCATTTGGATAAACTTCCCACGAAGGAACTTTCCAAAAGGTGGGAGGCTGAGTCCTTACAAAGATATATTGATGTGGCCCGGGTACCCAGGGGTCTATGCATGTTTACAATCCCTACATACGAGGATCCTGACCGGGACATGTTGGAGGACTGGGTCCTTAACTCTGCTGCTTGCTCTATGATCCATATATTGGTGAAGTATGCTCTTAAAGATCGGGGTAAGTTGCTGGCAGAAATTGCAATTACATTGATAGAATTGAAGAAGTTAGTGTCCAAAGAGGCACTTGAAGAATTTATGAAAAATGTACTAATCAAGATGGAGATATTAGAAGAGGAAATTACTGCCAAAAAACAACGCAAATTCCTAAGGGATTTTAAAGATTATCAATCAGCCAGAACTCTAACTTTCCATAAGAAATATGACCACTTATTTGAGAGAGCTGCAAGTGGAGGTCCTTCCATTCCTGCACCCACTAGTGTGGCAATTAGTAAAAGTGATATCTCATACAGTAGTATGCCGGATACTTCTGTTACAGCAGCCAATGCTATGGCCAAGCAAGTACAACAAAAGAAACTGAATACATTTTACACCAATTTCAAATGATGAACAAAGGCAGGACAGAGCAATTTCCAGATCAGAGTGGTCTGAGAGGCAGAGGGCAAGGGGGCAGATGAAAAATAAGAGGAACAAACAAGCAAAACAGAGGAGCAAGAAACAATGCTGGAGCACCAGTGGGAATGGTGACAAAGGGGCAAGAAGGCTCAACAATGACGGTCATCAACCTCTCACAGCGAGTTCTTTCCAAAGAAAAAATCAAACTCCTTGGACTAGGTTTGTCTTTCTGTCTAACCACTAATTTTACTTTTGCACAGACTAGGATTGACTTATTTTATTTCTCTCGAAAGCTTAGATTGAAAAAATGGTTTGACACAAAGCATCAGCAAGTTGGAATATTAGCACAAAATGTGTCTTTGGGTCATTTGAATGTTGATGACATCGAAATTTTGCATGCAATTTCATCATCTAGTGAGCATGAACATTTTAATGAGAATGCTATTTTATATTTACAACATCATGATATAGACCTGGATGTTAATCCAGGGAGTGGAATCAAACCCAAATCTGTTTTCCTTCCAAACATTAAATGTGATGCTATTGAAGTGTTTGAGAGGGTAGTCTTGAGGGATCTCAAGAGAATGAGGTATTAAAAAATACCGGGTTACACGAAGAATTTAAGGGCTGAGCAAATTGCTGTATTGGGGAACCTTAAAGCTGACACATCTATTGTAATTTGGCAGTCCGGACAAGGCAGGAACGTTGTCGTATTAGACAAACTGGCCTACCTTAATGAAGGTTTACGGCAGCTAACTGATCAGACAAGCTATTCAGTCTCTGATAGTAGTACAGTAGCCACGTCTAACTCCAAATATGGAGAGTTATTGGTGGAGTGGAGGGAGAGGGGATTACTTGAGTGGGAGGAATATAACTATCTCAAATGCACACATCCCAGAATCCCCTTATTATATCTACTTCTTAAACTCCACAAGGACCCAGAGCACCCACTGGGGAGACCTATTGCCTCATCAATAGGTTCCCTATTGGAAAACACATCTCGTTTTATTGACCATTATTTACGACCTTTTGTGGTAGTACTGCCAGCTTATTTATGAGATACCACACATTTTTTGATGGCGGTTGATGGTTGATGGTTACGCTGGGTGTGAGCAGCCTTTATACTAGTATACAACATCAACTAGGGCTCCAGGCTATCAGACATTATATTAAAACCCGGTCTATCTCATTCTTTTTTCATTCTGAAATGATTGTGGACATGGTAGAATTTTGTCTAACTAACAACTTCTTTCTGTACGATGATGTCATCTACCGGCAGTCACGGGGCACCGCAATGGGCACCTGCTTCGCTCCCAGTTATGCCAACTTATTTATGGGCTGGTGGGAGGAACAGGTGCCCCCATCTTGAGGAATTAACCAACTGTGTCCTGTGGCTCCGGTATATCGATGACATCTTTTTAATTTAAAACGGGGACCCTGACTCTGCGAACGATTTTGTTAAGAAACTAAGGGACAGATGTAGGTCGCCCAATACCGGTTGGTAAGGGCCAAAATTACCGAATTTCGTCCGTTACCGACCAGTATTGGGTTTTTGAGATGTAGGTGGCATTTTTTAAGGATTCGGTATTTTACTGAATCAGTAATTTGAGGATTTGGTAAAATACCGAATTCTTAACATATCGATTCGGTAAATTACCGAATCCAGGATGTAGGAAGCACTCAAGTTAGTGCATTCCTCAATTAAGGAGAAGTTGGTGGTAAATATTAAAATCCTTTGAAAAAGCATTTTTTTTGCTTTTCCAACAGTGCCATGTTGCAGACATACATGCCCTAAGGGCGTGTATGTCTGCAACATGTGCACCAATACACGATTGAGGGGTGCAAAAGGGTGTCAAAGTGACACCCTGCCACCCTTCAATGTTTCCCCCAATTACAGAATCGGTATTTCCCGATTCGGTAATTGACATTCATTCCTATGGGACTCCAGGTCCAAAACTTACTGATTCGGTAATTTTTTAGGAAAAATTACCTACATCCCATTTGCCTGTTCTTAAATACTGAATCGGTATGATTCAGTACTTACGAATTGGTAATCTGGGATTACCTACATCTGGCCCTAAATGACAACGAGTATAATTTGAACTTTATGGAACACATCAGTAAAACGGAAATTGAATTTCTTGATGTGGTGGTGGAGATCAAAGAACAAATGATTCAAACACATTTCTTTCACAAAAAGACGGCCGGAAACATCATTATAAGTGCATCTAGTGCCCATCCCTGTAAATCGGTCTATAGCATACCCTATGGTGAGCTACTACATGCAAAGCGCAATTGCAGCTTTGAGACCAGTTATTTGAAAGAGAGGGCAACCATGTCCCAGCGTTTCAACAAACGGGGGTATAGTTGTAAAACTATACTGGATGCATGTAAGAGAGTAGATTTAGTTACTCAGAATCAGCTAATGCACCCAGTGAAGGAATCTACTGAATCTGAAGTTTTGAGGTTCATTATGACCTACTCAGGGCAATCACAAGTTATTCGGCAGATATTACAAAAACATTGGCATGTCTTGTTGACAGATAGCAATTTGAGGAAACATCGGAGTAGTTGTCCTCAGATTACTTTTAAAAGAATCATGTATTTGAGAGATGAATTGAGCCCCAACTCGATAACCAGTAAGAGTAAAAACAACTTGTCTTCCCGCCCAGGGTTTCGATGCTGCAGGAACAGCAAGGCCTGCAGTAATAGCGGTGATTTTACAATGCTATCTATCGTGAGTATTGCTAGAGAATGGGAAATCAAAAAAACCCTTACATGCAACCCTACACATTGTGTATACAAATTAATTTGCCCATGCAATGACGCGTAAACAGGTAGCTTCATTCATCATGCTAAAAACGGGTGTTGGAACATGTTAGGGCAATTAGACACCACAATAGGCAATACCTGGTTGCTAGACATTTCTTTAACAATCACTTTCAGAATGAGAAACTTGTACTTGATACAGTACCTGAGAACGTACGGGGAAACAATAGAGTCCTGACTTTAAGAAAATTGTAGTCAAGAAACATTGTAGAGTTAGAAACCAGGACTCCATTGGGGTTAAATTCGAGTGAAGAATTAGCTGTCCACTTTCATGAGTAAATGAAATACTGTAATGTGAAGACTTGAAATGATTTTTGGTTGTAATGTTTTCCATCAGATTTTAATCAATTTTATATTTTTTATTTTTTATAGGTATCGGTTAATCACTTTATCGAGCTGTTCATCGATGAGATGTTGAAAATGTTATGTTCTATAGATGCCCACTAGGGCTTGACTTTGGTGGAGTGGGGTAGTACCATTCATGTCTCAGTATAATGGAATGCCCACTGTGGCAAGATTTCTCTGTTTTGACAGTAACACTAATTTGCACATTCAATTCACGCAGCTGTCTGGTTACCAGGGCAATGGCTGTTACAATGAAATGGGGTATTCATCTGCAACAGAATATTACATACAATATTTGCCATGAAGGTATCCTAATTTTGATGCATTGAATTATTATTTTGTTGCATTAATGTTCACAAACTCTAGCTATTGCCCACTCAGGCATAATCAACATGTTTGGTTGCAAAACTAGTGTCTCTCTTATTTATTGGGAAACAGAGCTTTTCTAATGATTGCCACAATATTGTATTTAATGAAATGTCTTGGAGATATCTTGACGTTGTACTATTTGTAAACTCACAGAGAGTTACTGACCAACAATATGAATCTGTAACATGCAGGAACTGCCATGTACTGCTAAGTTGAATGTACTTTCATGTAAAAGAATTTTTGCATTCTAAACATGTGCATTTTTGTGAACTGGTTGTGTTAATTTATAATACAATATTAGAGCTAGAACAGAAGATGTCATTAGCCACTAAGACCTTTTTGTATTGTACAATACTTTATTAAGACACCATGCAAAGATGACGCCCATGATATTGCACTAGGGTGGTATCAGTCCTCTGTCTATTAGACTGAACTTTGAGTATATATGATTTTATGTTACTCAGCGTTTCCAGCGTTATCAAGGCGAAAGCTGAAACACGTGTTTTTTTCTTCAGCAATAAATTGGATTCTCTTCGGCTACATTCCAAGGTGTATGTTTATCTCTCTGTTAGTCCAGAAGAGTGTGAATTGGAAAATATGATATAATAATATATACTTACTTAATGATGTTTACAATTATTACTCTAATAACTTATCAATTGTTAAAAAAAACCTTTTATAATTTACAAATACATACATACTCATACAACAATATTATAAATACAAATGTCACAACTATATATAACAACGTTAAAAAAGATTGTTAAATAAATTAGACACTACATTAATTAAAACAATCAATATTGTATAGCGTAGGGGTAAATATGACTATTCCAACTCCAGAGGGTGCAACAGTAGGGAAGGAATTTGAAAGCGTAGTGGTAAAAATTACTTTTCCAACTCCAGAGGGCGTAACAGTAGGGAAAGTGTTGGATAGCGTAGGGTTTAAAATTACTATTCCAACTCCAGAGGGTGCAACAGTAGGGAAAGTGTTGGATAGTGTAGGAGTAAAAATTACTCCTAAGGGTGCATCAGAAGGGAAAGTGTTGGATAGCGTAGGGGTAAAAATTACTATTCCAACTCCAGAGGGTGCAACAGTAGGGAAAGTGTTGCCTAGTGTAGGGGTTAACATTACCATACCATCTCCAGAGGATGCAACAGTAAGGAAAGTGTTGGCTAGCGTTGGGGTTTAAAATTACTATTCCAAATCCCGAGGGTGCATCAGTAGAGAAAGTGTTCAATAGCGTAGGTGTTAAAATTACAATTCCAACTCCAAAGGGTGCAACAGTAGGGAAAGTGTTGGATAGATTAGGGGTTAGAATTACTATTCCAACTCCACAGGGTGCAACAGTACGGAAAGGGTTGAATAGCATAGGGGTTAAAATTACTATTCCAACTCCACACGGTACAACAGTAGTGAAAGTGTTGGATAGCATAGGGGTTAAAATTACTATTCCAACTCCAGAAGGTGCTACAGTATGGAAAGTGTTGGATAGGGTAGGGGTAACAATTACTATTCCAACTCCAGAGGGTGCAACAGTAGGGAAAGTGTTGGATAGCATAGGGTTTAAAACTACTATTCTAACGTCCAGAGGGTGCAACAGTAGGGAAAGTGTTTGATAGGTTAGGGGTTAAAATAACTGGTCCAACTCCACAGGGTGCAACAGTAGGGAAAGTGTTGGATAGCGTAGGGGTTAAAATTACTATTCCAACTCCAGAGGGTGCATCAGTAGAGAAAGTGTTGGATAGCACAGGGCTTAAATTACTATTCCAACTCCAGAGGGTGCAACAGTAGGAAAAGTGTTGGATAGCATAGGGGTCGCTCCACCCGCCGCGTGGCTCCTCCTGAGTTCACCCGGTCTCACTGCTCCCACCGCTCGCCGCCGCTCCTGAGGTCGTGACCCCTGTGCCTTTCTTTTGTTTTGCTTCTCGGTGCAAGTTGTGCTGTTCTCCCCCTGTGTGGTGCCCCTGACTGTTATTTTTTTCTTCCCCCCCGTGTGGTGACCCTGTTTGAGTGAGTCCCTTTGCTGCCGTTTTCCCGCCTTTATGCCATCGCACCTCGCTCCCCGCTCTCTGCCGCTGCTCCCCTGTGGCCCCGCCCCCTTCTCTCTTAGGACCTCACCCCTTCCGTTCCCATTCGCCACCACGCTCCCGCCTCCCAGCTGCTCCTCCCTCCCTCCTCCCTCCCACTTCGCCATTGCGATTGTACGCCGAAGGCGCGCCAAAGGCAAGCCCGTCCGCCCCGTCCGCGCCTGGACCGCGCCCAGCGCCAGAACCCCTGGCCCCCGTCGTTGCCAGCCCACACGACGGACCTACAACGCCACCACCCTCAATGCGCTCTAACCCGACTGGAACCCCGCTTGCTACCAAGCCCCCCGAAACGCACCCACGGACCCTTCACCTGCCAAGACTGCAAATTCGCCTGCCTCTAGACCTGCACCGCACCCCCCAAGCCAAGCACCAGCAGCAACCACCCCAAGTGCATCCTGCTCAACACCCGCTCCGTCCACAGACACGCCGTCGAACTCTGGAACCTGCTCGACACAACATCACCAGACATCGCCTTCCTCACGGAAACATGGATGAACGCCTCCTCAGCGCCCAACATCGCCATCGCCATCCCGGACGGATACATGATCACCCGGATGGACCGCGTCAACCAGACTGGAGGAGGCATCGCCATCGTACACAAGAACACCATCCGCATCACGACCAACTCCGACGACACCTTCACTGCTGCCGAACACCTCCACTTCCAGATACACACTGACCCCAAGACCACACTCAGAGGCACCCTCATCTACAGACCCCCGGGACCACGCACACAATTCAGCGAAGACAACGCAGACTTCATCAGCTCGCACGCCCTCCCCTCCACTGACTACATCCTCCTAGGGGACCTCAACTTCCACCTGGAGAACAACAAGGACAGCAACACCACCACCCTGCTGGACAACCTCGCCAACCTCGAAGTCAAGCAACTGGTGAACACCCCCACCCACTACGCCGGCCACACACTTGACCCAGTATTCTCCTCCAGCAAGTACATCTCCTTCAGCCACTCCACCGGACTTCATAGGACAGACCACAGTTGCGTCCACTTCAGCTTCAGAAGAACCATGACCCACGACCACCCGCAACAGGTTCCTCGCAGGAGCTGGAACAAGATCACCGCCGACCATCTCACCACCTCCCTCAGCCAGAACCGTCCCGCCAGCAAGACGGACCCCAACGAAGCAGCCAGCAACCTCACGCAGTGGATCACAAACTGCGCAGACGACCTCGCACCACTGAAGACCCCTCCCAGCAGACCTGGCATCAAGAAAGCATCTTGGTTCACCGATGAACTTAAGAACTCCAAGAAGAACTGCCGCACCCTCGAGAAAGCCTGGCGCAACGACCAGACCACAGACAACATGACTGCCCTCAAGCACGCCACCCGAAAACACCACCAGCTGATCTGCACCAACAAGAAGACAGCCTTCAAAGAACGACTGGAACACAACGCCCACAACTGCAAGGAACTCTTCAGCATCGTCAAAGAGTTCTCCAACCCCAGCGCTGGAAACGACATCACTCCCTCGCAAGACCTCTGCGACTCACTCGCCTCGTTCTTCCACCGCAAGATCGCTGAAATAAACAACAGCTTTGGCGCACCAACCACGCACCCAACTACTGAACTAACGCCCCCCACCACCACCCTCTGCGCCTGGACCCCGGTCAGCACTGAAGACACCACCCGCACGATGAACACCATCCACTCCAGATCCCAAACTGACCTCTGCCCCCACCACGTCTTCAACAAGGCCGACTCCATCATCGCACCCCAACTCCGGGACATCATCAACACCTCCTTCAACACCGCCACCTTCTGGAGAGCTGGAAGCACGCCGAGCTCAGCGCCCTCCTGAAGAAACCAACAGCTGACCCCACCAACCTCAAGAACTTTCGCCCCATCTCGCTCCTCCCTTTTCCTTCCAAAGTCATCGAGAAGACCGTCAAAAGACAGCTTGCCACCTTCCTCGAGACAAACAGATCCCTCGACCACTCGCAGTCCGGTTTCCGAGCCAACCACATCTCCTACGCTGACGACACCCAGCTGATCCTCTCCATCACCAACGACCCCGCCACCGCCAGAACCAGCCTACACGAAGGGATGAAAGACATCACCGAGTGGATGAAAAAAAGCTGCTTGAAACTGAACTGAGACAAGACGAAAGTCCTCATCCTGGGATCGTCACCCTCTGCCTGGGACGACTCCTGATGGCCCTTGCCCTGGGCACCACTCCCAAGCCAACGGACCAAACACGTAACCTGGGCTTCATCCTGGACTCCTCCCTCTCGATGACCAGACAAGTCAACGCCGTATCATCATTGTGCTTCAACACCCTTAGCATGCTCCGAAAGATCTTTCGATTGATCCCCACCGAAACCAGGAAGACAGTCACCCAAGCACTAGCCACCAGCCGACTGGACTACGGAAACACCTTCTATGCCGGAACCACAGCCAAACTTCAGAAAAGACTCCAACGCACCCAGAACGCCTCCGCACGACACGTCCTGGACATCCCCCGACACAGCCACATCTCCGGCCACCTGAGAGACCTGCACTGGCTCCCCGTCAGCAAGAGGATCATGTTCAGACTCCTCACCCACGCACACAAGGCTCTCCACGACCTGGGCCCCAAGTACCTCAACAACCGCCTGACCTTCAACTCGCCCACCCGCCTTCTACGATCGGCCAGCCTCACCATCACCGCTGGTCTACGCATCCGCAGAGCCACCGTCGGAGGAAGATCCTTCTCCTACCTGGCAGCCAAGACATGAAACTTCCTCCCCATCCACCTTCGACTTACCCAGGACCATCTCTCCTTCAGGAAGCAACTGAAGACCTGGTTTTTCGTTCAGTAATGGACCCCTCTCTCCCAGCGCCGAGACCCTTCCGGGTGGTTATCGCGCTATACGAATGTTATGATTGATTGATTGATTGATTGATTGATTGATTGAATTACTATTCCAACTCCAGAGGGTGAAACAGTAGGGAAAGTGTTGGATAGCGTAGGGATAAAAATTACCATTCCAACTCCAAAGAATGCAACAGTAGTAAAAGTGTTGGATAGTGTAGGGTTTAAAATTACTATTACAACACCAGAGGGTGCAACAGAAGGGAAAGTGTTGGATAGCTTAGGGGTTAAAATTACTATTCCAACTCCACAGGGTATAACTGTAGGGAAAGGGTTGGATAGCGTAGGCGTTAAAATTTCTATTCCAACTTCAAACGGTGCAACAGTAGGCAAAGTGTTGGATAGCTTAGGGGTTAAAATTACTATTCCAACTCAACAGGGTGCAACAGTGGGGAAAGTTTTGGATAGCTTAGGGGTTAAAATTAATATTCCAACTCCAAAGGGTGCAACAGTAGGGAAAGTGTTGGATAGCATAGGGGTCAAACAACTTATTAATAATTAAAATAATATTTTTGTTTGTAAAAAGTTAACACTTGAATTCATAATTTACAAGACATTAATTAACAATACCAAGAAATATTTTTAAAAAATTATTTCCAATTAATAATTAATTAACAATTAAAATAAATAAAATTAAAAAATAAATATTACCATATCTTAACAAATAAAAATAAAATACATAAAAAACATCAATAGCAAAAAGCAATAATTATTAAAAAAACATTTAGCAAATATTAATTCATTAATAATATTGTATTTATTACCACAAATTGTTTTTAAAAAATCAAATGTAATTACCAATTAATAATTAATAAGCATATTCATTAATAAATAAAATAGTTATTAAAATGTATTATCAATTAATAAGTGATTAACAATAATTTAATCATCAATACTCAACACTACTTTTTTGTAATTAATTACAATTAAATTACTTCCCACCCTATTACCCTATAGCCTCACAACACACTTCATTATTAATACACTTAATATAAAAACCAATTAATCAATTAATACAAATTATTTACCGATCAATAAAAATGAATTACCAATTAATACAAAATAATTACCAATTTATAATGATTTACCTAAAAATATGTAACAATATCAGTAAATAAAAATTACATATTTACTTAATTGCAATTAAATTACTTCCCACCCTATTCCCCTATAAACCCACAACCCACTACAGAACTAAAATGCAAAATGTAGTTAAAAATGTTTAAAAATTTCTAAAAAATATTGAATTAATTTACTATAATTAAATTACTTCTAACCCTATTCCCCTATCAACCCACAACCAGCTACGGTACTAAAGCACATAAGTTACTAAAATAAAGTATTACTAAGTTCTAAAAATTTAATAAATATATTTTAAAATGAGTAAAATAATTATCAAAAGTTATAAAACAAACATATAAAATAAAACACATAACACTGATATTAATATCGATATTAGTAACATTCATATTTTTGCTATCGATATTACTAACTTCGATATTACCAAAAACGATATTTCTTCCTACAGGTCGATATTCTGGTCACCGATATTCTTGATTTCGATATTCTGTCCCTCTGAAATTAATGACTCTATATTTTTGCCAGTGGAGATGAAAAAATTGATATTTAGACTGTTTACCGAGGTGAGCAAATGGGCAATGTGTAAGGATACAAAAAAAAACGCTTACCTTAAACATGGCCTCCTTTTGAAGTATGTCATCCTACTCCTGCTGCTGCAGTCCAACATGGGCCCCAGACACCTGCCTTGACCAATCCTGGTTCTGCTCTCACCAGCATTCTCATCGCTCCCAAGGACACTTGAGCCCTGCAAATTAAAGTGCTCATATCTGAATAGCTGTCTGAATACCGCCAGCCAAAAGGACATGCACATTTTTAACAGTTCCCATGCAGCCCACCCTCCCCCCTGTTGCCGTCACTGTTCAAGCCCTGCCCCATCCTGAACCTCAGTCCAGGATGGAGGATGAAAAAAAAATAGTAATACATGTACTTTATTATGAGTTTATTTTTCATCTCCGGGGCTTGTGGGGGCAATTTAAATGGCGGGCCATGCTCCTCCGCTCTCACAGAGGAGCCACACCTGAATACTTCCAAAGCTGTCAAGTTACACAAATATAATCAATAAACTCTCCACACTCCCCTCTCTGGACAAATGTACTCCTTCAGAACTATAGCAAACACTCCTGCGATGCACTATGCCTTGCAGGCAATTTCCTCTACATAGCCACAACAGGCACATCTCTTCCCTCTGAAATATGTACTGCCCGGACCTGCATCCATTCAGACGCGCCTACTCAAAACATACTGGGTCAAGAAACCTAAATAATACCTACTGAAATTATATTCTCTGTATTTAGCTATTCGTTGTCGTACATGACTTAGCATTGGGTGTAATATCCTGAGTCGCTGATTTACATGTTTTATGGCTGTTATTCACCTCATAATCTCTCTTATGATTTAATTATTGTTTGTTCACTAGTTACTTTGTAAAGTGTGGAGATTTGCAGCTATCTGAAAAGGTGTAACATTGAATTGCCATATTTACATCTTTAAAGGGATATAGTAAGCAAATCCCTGGATTTGTAAAATTGTACAAGCTAACAAGGCATACTCTGTATCTGTAAGGGAGACGTGCATCTGGATAATTTGTTCTGACTATATATGGAAATGTTGTTGGAAAAGTAGGCATTTTAGCTGTGTTTTGAATATTTCAACAGAAGTAAAAGCTATGAGTCTGGTTTGATTTCAAACCCTTTAGACATGACCCAAGCACAATTAGTGGTTTGTAATGTTCCGAATTACTCCTTCATCTGTGTATGCTCCATATTGCAAAAATGTGAAGGGTACATTTAGGGTAAATCATTTTTTCTTGTGAAGTTTGCCTTCAAACCAAGTTCCCTTAATAATGGGGCTGATTTATATACTTTTTTACTGCATCAGTTCCATTGCCTTGGCACGGTATCCATTTGTTTGAATAATAGTTTCCAGAAACTCAACTCTGGGAAAACTGAGATACTGGTTTTAGGGGGAAAACACACCCATTCCTGATCTGACAATTGGTGTCCCACTGATCTTGGTCTTCCTCCTATTCCCTCTGAATTTGCAAAAAATCTGTGTGTCAAGTTTAACAATCAGCTTTTGTCCTCTTTTCACATTTAGTGGTCTATTGTGATGGCGTGCGGACTTCGTCCGACCTCCACCGTAACGGTACACAGGACTGACCGCCAGAGGTGTGGCAGTCACACTAGGCCAGTAGGATGCGGACCCCACCCTGGCAGTCACATCCTCAATATTATGCATTGCGGCGGGCGGTGCTGTGAGCACTAACCGCTGCAATGCAAAATGTGCATGTTGTGCATTGGCATGCACAACATGACAAGCACTGAGCGGTGCCTGCCACCTTGTGTATGCCAATGAAGCGGGGTACTATAGGTACCTCCCAAGTGCAGCACTCCACTCCCAACCCCTGTGGGCCCGTAACTGACCGCCAAAGCAATTTCTGCTGTCCTTTCCATGGCAGCATCGCCGCCATGGAAAGGCCTTTAAAATTGCACATCCTAATATGGATGGCTGTGCCTGCAAGGCACTGCTACCATATTGAGGCCTTTACCGCCCGGCCATAAATACAACAGGGGGAAAAGTGGAGGACAGTCTTTCCATCTGCTGCTGTGCCCCCCACCATGCTGAAAGGGAGGGAGGGTGAAACAGGAGAATTTGGCGGCCACTTACTCAATGATGAAGGTAAACAGTGTAACCGAATATGCATAAATTCTCATAGGAACTCCACCTCTTGTCATGTCACACCCAGGTTTGAATTTGGCTCTCCCATCATATACGTTAACAACAAATTTTTCCTGCAAACTGATGACATTATCTAACTTCGCAGTTTCCTCCTCATCATCACTCTCACTTGCGCTTTTTAGGGGTGGGCAGAGCTCATTGAGTCGCACTACACGGAATTCCGCTGAGTTAATTAAAAACTCTGTGGAATTCAGTGGAATTCCGTGTGCGGGCAGAGTTGCTCAACTCACCCACCCCTGCCCCAGAGAGGGCGAGGCTGCATGCTAGCAGTAGTTCAGCATTCACCACAAGGTGCCCCAGATCTGTGCATCCCTAACTGGACTCCCTCAACCCCTATATTTGCGTGGACTCACCTGTCAACAGATATAGTGCCTTTAACTAAGTCTGTGCCCCGGACTCTCTGTTTGTTGAGTGGGGGTCTCAACTTAGATCAAAGACTCTGCCTTTAACTGCCTGACCTTAACTTGGATCCTTGACCCTCTGCGTTGTTTGAGTGGTCTTTCCTGTGTGAAGATCTGATGGCTTCTGCTGTACACCCTTCAGGTCTCTCTGGTACTGAGCGGTAGTCTCACCCTGCGGCAGATGTGATGCCTTCAGCCAGAGACCCCCTAGCATTGTGTGTGTGCTCTCACCTGTGTGCAAATCAGATGCCTTGAGCTGTGCCCCCGTCTCTGCCCCTGGATCTCCTTGGTCATTGCGAGGTTGTGTCACCTGGGTACAGGTCAGGTGGCCTCTGCTGTATCCCAGAGCACAGGAGGATGGTGCAGCCCTGCTGTAGTCATGTTTTTCGCTTGCTTGTTGCCTGTACAGTTGGGAATTGAAAGTGTGTCTCTGCCCTCCCACTCTGCAGGCTCTGAAAGTTTGTGGCAGGCTCCAGGACTGCATGGCCTCTGTGTCCCAGCCCCCACCTGACATCAGCTACCGCTCAGAACTGCAGCTGATCTTTGATCCCAGTACAGGGCTTGCTGACTTTCTTGGTCTGACAGGGCTGGGCAGCACTGCTGATTACACTGCCGCTCACACTCTCTGGTGTGAGCCACTTCCTTGCACACACTGCACTAGTTAAGTCAAGTCAAGTAAAACTTTATTCGGATACAATTTTGTGTCCATAAAAGTATACAGATGATTAAAAACATTGTTTAAAATCGTTAAAATATTCGGTACAAAATATAACACATGTAAAATACATTTGTAATAGAAAGAACCATAACCAATCAATCATTAGCAGCAAGAGTTCATTTTAAGAATAAAAACACATAAACAGGGACAGCAGCACACTTATAACACCATTAGTTTCTGTTACGACCCCGGAACACGGTCTGTCATTTTACATTTTACACAGGGTCATAGTTTGCGCGATATCTGACACATACTTTCAAAAAATGGGCTATTGGGACTATGTTATGCTCAATGTCCAAACATTGTAGGTCAAGAAGGGCCGGACGGCAATGTCGTAAGCCCATGGATTTCACCAAAGGGGTAATCCACCGCTTACGTGGAAATTCATAGTAGCTACAGAAAAAGAGTATGTGCAGTAACGATTGCACTGATTGCCCATCACATGGGCTACAGGACAAGGTACTAGACCAGTCTTTTATCTTAGGAAAAGTTAATAGCCGGTGGAAGGTATTAAACCGGAATCGCGTCAAAAGATATTTGTCATAAGCATTGACGCTGGTTAGTAGAAAAGGCTGAATCCCATGTGAGACTTGCGCCGAGACTAGATGGAGATTTGTAGGTTTTAAGATCTCAGTTGCAGTACGAAGCTCACGAAGATGAAATAAACACGCATTTTTCAGTTTTTTACGTGAAACTTCAGTTATGGTCTCGGGGTTTAGAAAGGCTGTTTCCATGTTTATATCTCTGAGAAAATTATAAACATATAATAACCATGGGATATTTCTCCACCTTTCCAGTGTGAGGCAGTCAGAGATAAGTAAGCGTGTCAATTTGCATTCTAAAGTTTCCCAAAGACGGTGCCATAAAAGAATTGGTTCGACAGCAATAAGATCGATAATATAACCCTGACCCAACTCCATATGACAACCGAAAGTTGGGGAGCTTTTTGGGGCTGCCAGGAGATACCGCAGAAAACCATTTTCTACTTTTTGGATACAATCCGAGTTTACATGCCCCCATACCCCTGCCCCGTACATTGCCACTGGGGAGCACTTAGCCCTGTAAATCTGGATAAGTTCCCGCGAGGGGCGCTGACCCAGTTTTTGGGCAAATGTGGCCAAGGCTGTTGTAGCTCTAAGGAACCCCATCTTTCTGGCAAAAAGTGCTGGGCGCCAGGTAGAGGTGTTATCTATCTGGATACCTAAGTAGGGGTATGAGTTAACGCTTTCCCGGATGGTATTATTGATCTGAGCACCACCAGGATGTTTAATATGTTTCCCCAAATGCATGACAAATGTTTTCTTCGTGTTTACATTTAAATCTAAACTTGCCATGAAAATGCTGTATCTGTCAAGAAGGAGTTGGAGTTGGCGAGGGGTTCTGGCCATGATGACCGCGTCATCCGCATAGAGCAATGCAGGTATTGGACGGCGGCCTATCATGGGAAGGTCCTTGCTACCTTCAAGCATAGCAACCTCCAATCCATTTGTGTAAAGATTAAAAAGGAAGGGTGCCAGAACACACCCTTGTCTGACACCCTTAGCTACTGGGAAGGAAGTTGTAAGTTCTCCTCCCGTACCGTACCATACTTTGGCTGTGGCCCCCGTATAAAGCTCTTGAATAAAGTATACCAGGGGAGGATCTACCCCCATGGACAAGAGGAGTCTCCAGAGTTTGCTGTGGGAGACGCAATCAAAAGCCGCAAAGAGATCGACGTAAGCTAGATGCAGCCTCCCATTTTTTGCCCCAACATATTTACCTATCAACAGAGATAGGTTTAGAGCCTGCTCCACTGTCCCCAGGCCCTCTCGGAAGCCGAATTGCAGGTCATAAATCACTTGGTTACATTCGGCCCAATCTTGGAGTCTTTTAAGAAGAAGCCGACCCATAACCTTGCCTGTAGAGTCCAGGAGGGAAATAGGGCGATAACAGGCAGGGTTATTGCGGTCGCCTTTTTTAAAAATTGGAAGCACTGCACTATCTAATGTGTGTTTGCCCTAAAGAATAACAAAACAGCACTTGCACCGTGGAATTGTGCACCCCTCTACTTAGGTAGCAGTACATTATCACCTATTTGTGTGTCTCCTTTCTTATCGAATAGCAGTGACATCCGCAATTTCATAATTGTTTGGGTGGCCACTTTGTGCGCACAGCATGCCATATCCCTCTTCTTTATTTATATGCCGCTTGCCTATGCTCCATTGGTAAGGCCATTTTTTCATCGAGCAAAGAACTGCAGCACCTGTTAAGCAGAAATTTAACAACCAATATAATCATGTTTTTGACACAGGAAAATGCAATCATTTTGCCTAAATAATGCTCATTAGGATCAATCCAGTAAAAAAAAAGCCTCATGAAGTTTGGGTGGAAACATGACACACTCCCCTGTCTTTGGATCTATATTGATGTTATGTTATGTTAAATGAACTTATAAAGCGCAATCGTTACCAAGGGTGTCCTGGCGCTAGCTCAAAACATCTATGGGCAGAATAAGGGATATGACTAAGTTTGTTCTAGTTGTTAAAAAGCCATGTTTTCAGTGCTTTCCTGAAAGAGGTCAAATCTGGAAAGGATTGAATGTGAAAAGAAAATTGATTCCAAGCCTTGGCTGTGCAGATGACAAACATTCTGACGCCCCAGGTAGCTTGCTTAAATTTAGGGGCAACCACTGTTTTTGTTTCCAAGGACTGAAGGGTTCTGTTAGGAGTATACCATCTGAAGCTTTGCCTGAGATGACATTGGCCACAGTCATGTAGTGCCCTAATGGCTGTGTAAAGAGCTTTAAATCGAATGTGCTCCCTAATTGGAATCTAGTAGAGATATCTGATTTCATTTTGTACAGACCATGACTTAGGTATGCCTGTTAGAAGTATGGCTGCAGCATTTTGCAAGAGTTGCAATTTATTCATGTTGTTGCTGCATATTGACGTATAGACCACTACAATAGTCAAGTTTTGACAGGATGAGGGAGGTTACTAATATCTTTTGTAATTTCTGGGGTAGTAGCTGCAATATATTGTTATTCATCCTTACTGTAATAAAAGTTGATGATGTCACTCTATTCACATGATCACCAAAGACGAATCTGTTGTCTATTAGAACTAATAAGTGTTTTGTTTTTTTGACTGGAGTCAGTATGGACCCCAATCCATCTTGTTACCATCTAAGAGACCATACGTTGGTGTTACTTCTGAAAAAGATCACTTTGGTCTATCCTGCGTTCAACTTTAAGAACTTTTTGCTCATCCAAGTGCTTACTGCCCTGTTGTAAAATTTGTCACTGATGTCTCTTTCCTGGTTAGACAACAAAGAGACCACTATTTGTGTGTCATTCGCATAAGCTGTTAGGTGGAAGCCCAACGATCTGATTAATTTCACCACTGATGATACATACGCATTAAATAGCATAGGGTTGGGTGATGACAACTGAGGGACACCGCACAAAAGAGAGAAAGGTTTTGAAACAAAGGAGTCCACGACCACAAATTGCTTCCTCTTAGTGGGGAAGGAGCATATAAGAGTTCAAGCAGTACCTTGGACTCCTATTTCTGTCAAACGGTCCATCAAAAGATCATGATGGACTGTATCAAAAACCGCTGAGGGGTCCAACATTATCAAAACAGCATTTTTCCCGCAATCCAGGGCCTCTCTGAGTTCTTCAGAGGACTTGATAAAAGCTGATTCTGTACCATGGCCTCCACTACAGCCATATTGCATGGTATGTAATAGTTGGTGATCATTAATACATCGGGTTAGCTGAGAGTTCATAACCCTTTCTACTAGTTTTGTCCAGAAGGGAAGCCGTCAGATGGGTCGAAAGTTATTAGGGTCCTTTGTATTGAGATTATGCTTTTTCAGAAGGGGGGGAATCGATGCCTCCTTCCGCACTTTGAAAAAGAGCCCAGTTTCAAACATAGGGGGTCATTAGGATGTCGATCGGATTGCCTCCGCCAGGCTGGAGGAGGCAATCTGCCAGACATCCACTGCCCAATCCCCCCCGCCATATTAGGGTGGCGGGGGGGACCGCAGCGGTTTAAAACACTGCCTGCCTATTTACCGCCCCGGTCACCTTGCGGCCAGGGCGGAAATTGTTTAATATGGTGGCGGTGTCTGTTACACACCACCAGCCATATTACAATGGGCAAATTGACATGCCTTTCTGTGGTGGCAATGCCGCCACGGAAATGCAGGCGGTCTTCACTATGGGGGCCCCCTGTGGGCCCTCAGATTAAAGGAGAATGGGGGGGGGGTGCACACGGGGGGTACCTGTGGTACCCCCCCAAATTTACATAAACAAAGTGGCAGGCCTGCCACTTTGGTTATGCAAATGCTGCATGTCATTTTCAGTATTGTGGCGGGCGTGCAGAGACCACCGCTCGCCACAATACTGAAAATACAGGATGTGCCCGCCACTGTGGCGGGCACATCCTAATTCCCCCTATGGGACCCCCGCACTTATGGTGGGCTGTCCCGTTCTCCATTAGGGTGGCGGGCGGACAAAGTCAGCCGGCCATCCTAATGAGCCCCATAGTGTTGAGCAATGTAGTGAGTATTTCAGCTATTGGTTCGGGGCCATTCTAATCTCGGCTACAGGACAGGGAACTAGGGGGAAGGCTAATTTAATGAGTTGGAATAAGTCTATGGTTTGTTTCAGTGAGAGCGGGGTGAATTCAGTAAAAGCAGTTTGGAGCACCAGTGAGCAAGACATCGTTTGTGTGCTTTCATTATCTAGCATAGGTAGGGCATCATTTGTCGCAACTATAGAGTGATTAAAAGTGTAGAAAATGTTAAGCATGGGCTGAAAATCCGTTCCGCTCGCGGATTTTGCGGATTTTCGGTAAATTCGCAATCTGAGAGATTCGCGAATTTTCCGCAAAATCCGCGAGCGGAACAGATTGGATCAAAAGTTCAAGCTGACTTTTTGTAACTATTTTAGAATGGCGCCGGCAAGCTGCCAGAGCCTCTAAAATAGTTACAAATGTCAGCTTCAACAGGAAGCACTAATAGATAAAGGAAAGTAGGTCCTAGAGTTGAGGCTCAACTTCAGTTACACAATCATTAATCACCCCAAACTTGGGGTGCTTAATGACTGTGTAACTTAATTTGACCTTCAACTCGAGCACCTGCTTTACTTTATCTATTAGTGCTTCCTGTTGAAGCTGACTTATGTCTGAGGGCAGAAGGGCACACAGTGGGACAGAGGGCATGAGTTAGGAAGAGGGCAGAAGGGCACAGAAACCAGTGGGGCAGAGGGCAAAAGGGCACAAACAAGAGTGGGGCAGAGGGCAGAAAGGCAAAAAAACAAGTGGTACAGAGGGCATAAGGGCATAAAAAACGAGAGGGTGGCAGTGTTGAACCAGGCAAAAAAAAAACGCGAACACGCAAAGCGCCCCGCGAACACGCAAAGCTCCCCGCGAACACCCGCGAACACGCAAAAATAAAAAATCTGCAAATTCGCACGAATTCGCGAATTTTGCGGGTGCAAATTCGCAAATCCGCAAATTCTTGGATCACGAATTCGCAAAATTCGCCCATACTTAGAAAATGTGTTCCACGTTGTTCAGAAAAAAAAGAGGCAATCTCCTCTCAAAAAATGTGTCTGCTGAGGACTTTCAGTGTGCAAAGAGAGGCTAGTTTAGATACCGCCCTAAAAAGTTATTTGGTTGAATGTTTTGCGGCGGGTATTTGATTAGAGTAAAAAATCTGTCTCATTCGGTTTGATATGAGGAGCGACAATGTTTGTATTTCTTCTTCTCCAAGCTATTGTAGTTTGTTCTCCAGCTATGCTCCTGGAGCTTGCAGAGGAGTTTCTGCTCCCTGAGTTTCTCCGAGTACCAAAGTGCAGTAGGATCATGGTGTTTTAGTTGAGTTTTTTTCAGGTGGCATGAAGCTGCACGCCGAGTGAATCCAATCAGTTTACCAAGCTGTGGCTGGTTCAATGTGGTTAGGTCATGGTGAAAGGGAGGTGGAGAGCTGTTTTTTTTTTAGTACGGCCTCCTCAATTTCATACCAACAACGAGTAGTTAATGGACTGTTGGGAATAGAACTGGCTTGGTGTATAGATTGAAAAAATAGTTCAAATAGGACCACTGAATCATCCGACCAGGTAAGTGGTTAAGGAGCCCGTTTTTACTAGATAAGGATGGTTGGAAAAAATGCCATCCATTGTATTGGCTGCTTCGTTAGTAGGGCCTTGCACTAGTTATATTCGCCCAGTACTGTTCATGACATCCATGAGGCCTCTAGTATCTGAGTCAATGGAAGACTCGAGAATTAAAAACACCAAGCATTTTTAAAGGATTTGTACAAAGGCCATCTTCTAATAACGTTCTTAAATGTGCAACAAAAGTGCTCTTTTGGCCCGGAGGTCTATAAAGTAAAATTCCCTCAAAGGAATAGTGTTTAGAATATTAAAAGTCGAAGCAGAGAGCTTCACAAGTAGTAGCAGGAACAGTGGCGAAGGTAGTCATAAGGGAGTTGTGATAGATGGCTGCCAAAGCCCCACTCCTCCTACAAGTTCTATTAAGGGTGTGACAATTTAAACCTCTGGGTTCAGCCTCTATCATGTGTGGACCCAAAGTTGCATCCGACGAGGTCTCCATGACAAATGAAATCTATATATTAGGACTTTCCATTAGCTCAGCACACTCTGTGCTGTGTTTCACTAGTGATCTGGCGCTTAAGAGCCAGCAGTCCTACGGTTTGTTACTTCGCTTGGGGGTGATAGTGAGATTAAGGAGCATAATTAATTTAGCTCCTTTGAAAACTATCATGGGTAAACAAGACTTACAGCTTTGGCTCATTAATTGAGAATGACAGGGTGGAATGCAAAAGTCTAAGCAAACACAAACTGAGCTCTTACCTCTGGTGTTTAAAGTGAGTGATTCCACCCTGTAGTACTGTCTGGTGTGTACTACTTCGAGGGCTAAAGATGCGGGGGAGCTGGCGCTGAGCGCGGAGCACGGTCCGAGCACGGTCGGGTGCAGATAGGCTTGCATTTGGTGTGCTGGTGCACCCCATGCATGCATCCCCTTCACAGACACGCTTTTGCTCGCTTTAAGCAAGCCTGCATTGCAAGGCCAGGTAGGTGTATCCAATTAGCACTTATGAGCACAAACAATTTAAAAAGTTTGGGCAAAGAAGTAGACTGTGTAAACCAGGGTCCAGCAACCCAAATCTGTGCACAGCCTACCCTGTTCAAGAGCCTGACTGGTAAAACAAATGAAAACTCAAAATGGTGCAAATTAACAACACATAAAAGCAATAAAATACTGAAAAGGGGTCATTTCCAATACATCCCACAGCGCACAACGTGCTATACAAAGAAATTAAAAGTTGATTCAATGAGGCAGGTCAATGACTCTGCTGCCATCTGTATGAGCTGCGTAGACAAGCTTTTGCTCGGTTTAGGTAAGCCCCCATGTGATGTCAGGTGGGCATGTCTAATTAGTGCTAAGAGCGAATGTTAAAAACTGTTTGGGCAAACAAACGGAATGTGTAAACTAGGGTCCATCAACCCGGACTCTAGGGTGACCAACTGGCTTGGGTGCAAATTCAGGGCAGTGAGTGTAAAAATTCAGGACAAAGGGTTAAAATTCAGAACAGGAGATCAAAATTCATACAAAACTTCGGGACAAAAGGTAAGTTTTACAGGCACATCAGAGGAGGTCATGCAATAGTATAAAGGTAAGTAAATAGACAACCACTTAAGTACAAGTCAAAAGAAGTTTATATTAAATTGTGACAATCATGCACTTCAGAGTTTTTCAGTATGCCTGCAGCTTGTTACCTTAGACAATTCAAAACTCGCATCTCGCTCCAGCAGGTATTAGTCACCAGACAATCGTGAACCACACCTGAAAAGAAGTGGGGCCACTTTATTGTTGATTGAAGACTACTGGATATAAAAGGAACTTTCCACTCTCCAACTGAAACACCCGATGTGCGGTCCGGCCCTGCTACCACCCTCCAATGGTGCCCCTCATCTTCACATAGACCATCTCTCATGTGTATTTAATTTCTTTTATAGTGCTACTCATTTCAAGTCAGTGGGGCAGGGTGCCAGAGTGCGTTACATCACACACACATCCTAGAGAGACAATGACTCATATAAATGTGAAAGTCAATGCATAGGAAATGTTACTTAAGATAATGGGTGCAACAAGGTGTATCTATTATTCAGTATTTCACCATTTATTCTGTCCTTCAATCTGTGTTCCCATCTATATCCATACATATACAACCATTTGCAAACCTATCCACAATGTATCCTTCCATCCATAAGTTCACTCATCCATCCCTCCGTCCACCCTTTCACTCATCCATCCATTATTCATCCATCCAACCTTTCACTCCATCCATCCATCCATACATGCATCCATCCACTCTTCCACCGATCCAACCATTCGCTCATCTATGCAGCTAGTAAACCTTTCACCCATCTCGCAATCCTTTCATTAATTCAACCATCGACCCAGTCACTTATCCTTCCACCCATTCACCCTTTCAGTCATTCATCCTCCCTTTCTCTCTCTCCATCCCCCTTTCACTTATCCATCCATCATTCCACTCATCCATTCATGAATCTATCCATTGATCCTATTACTCATCCATGCTTTTCACTCATCCATCCATCCATTCTCTCATCCATCCACCCTTTCAATTTTTCACTCATCTATCCATCCTTTTGTTTATCTAACCCCCTTTCACTTACTCATCAATTCTTGCTTCCACCTTTTCACTCATCCGTCTATTCACCCTTTCACTTATCGATTCATCAATCCTTCCATCCTTTCACTCAGTCATCCACCAATTCACTCGCCCATCATCCACCCTTTCTCTCATCCATCCATCCATCTAATCATCCATCCACCCTCTTACCTATCCATCTACCCCTCCACCCATACATACATCTGTTTACCTTTTCTCTCATCCATCCTTCCACTCACTCACTCATCCATCCTTTCTTTCATTATTTATCCATTCACCCTTTCATTCATCCATTCTTCCTTTCACTAATCCATCCAGCCATTCACACATTCCTTCACTTATCTACTCACCCACCTTTTCACATTATGAGCTGAGCCTTTGTCTGTAGAATTGCAAATAGAAGAGGCCCATCAAGAACTTCACCTCGCTGTAGTTCCTAAAGCAAGGGGTGGGGGAGGGTTCACTATTCCCCTGAACATAGGCAATCTGAAAACGTAGAAGCCATGAGTCATGCATGATGTACAGTGCCAGGACATGAGGTGACGGTGACATGGTGCTGTTTCCAGGGACTTAAGTGGGGTAAAAACACTGGGTGGTCTCTTCAAAGGGGGTCATCAATGTAGTTAAGTGCGTTACCTAAAACATTTAGGCAAGAAATATGTGCTTAGCAAAGTGATATGCCCGACCGGTAATATGTTGTTTCTGTCATTGCATTCAGATATATATAATACAGAAAGTCTCATTAAACCAACAACAAGCCAGGACTATTGGCTTTGTCAATGGTTGTTAGTTGCTTAAAATAAAGCAGTTACTATGGCTCTGTTGAATATAATATTGAAAATGCGTCAGTTCTGAAATGCTGAGACCGTGAAAGAACTATACACCATTTTATTTAACTTGTTGCACAGCAGGCTTATTTATATAAACTGTTTTCTCACGTTGCAGCATGGGCGTTTTACCTTTCATCCATCTAACAGAATGCCCTGCTGTACATTGAACAAGAGGGATTACTAGCTGACCATTTAAACATGCTGTCATCAGTTAAACAGACTCAGACCAAAATCATTAATATTTTGATCAAATCATTTAATCATTGAATTGTTTCTTTTGTTTTCGATTTGCTTCAATAATATTTAGTACAAAAGAGGGACAACAAAGTTTTGTAACAAATTACACAACTGCCTTCACAAATCACCTCAATTCACATTACCAAATTCATATTAAACACAATAATACGATACAGAGTTCACATGGAGAGACAACTTGTTAAATCATAAACATCAAGACTTAAACACATATGTACATATTCAAATTGCTACCAGTCAACAACAGTAAGCCCTATACAGCAAGCTCAGGGTACCATCCAACATGGATATTTTAGTTTTATTAATAGAACATCATCAGATTTAGAATAAATGTGTCAATTGCTACTTAGTTTAAAAACGTAATCCCCTGTTGGTTAAATTAGTGCCAATGCGCTTCTTAGCCCTTCTGAATCAAAGGGCTTCTCTTCAGGGCTGTGGCTGGGTTCTGTAAATGTATTCGGAAGGCTCATCAACTTTGTTGGGGGCCCAAAGTGATTGCTTATTCCTTTGATTGATGGAAGCATTCGGGTGTCGCAAACGTTGCTGTTTAGTAGCCAAATTCGCCCAATATGCAACCTGCCTCGAGAGGGGAAAATATTTCAAACCTCCACATTGAAAGTTCTTCACGCGTGGGGATCGCATACTAAAAAAATAGTTTAAGAAGTGGTCAGGGCGGTGAAATCGACTTCACATCAAAGGCCAGTCTCAAAGACGAATTACACTTGAGACGCCAAGTTCAACAGTTCCTCGAGCGCTGTAGGGACGTTCCAAATCTATTATCAAGGTTAAACATGAGTTATTTTGTTCCGTGGTACAGTGAGGCAGGAGGAGGCCACTACATGCTTTTACAGCCAAGACTGCCCCATTGTCATTCTGTATGTGAAAATCAGCCGCATATAGAATGACAATGGGCTGGCTGGGGCTGCTCCTGTGCTCGAGGAGAAGTGCGAGGCGCCCCAGCAAAGGGACAGAGGCCTTTCACAGGGGAACAGCTCTGCTCCCTGCACCTCTCAAAATTACAGACAAAAGGCATCTGTGAAAAGGGATCCTCACGGACAACGGATGTGAGATCCAAATTATAGACAGTCAGTGAAATTTACAGACGGTTGGTCACCCTACCCTATACTGTTCACAGTCTCCCCTGTTCAAGAGTCCTACTGGTAAAACAAATGAAAACTAGCTCAAAAGGGTGCAAATTAACAACACATAAAAGCAATAAAATACAGGAAATGAGCCCCTTCCATTATGGTACCCAGGCAGTGGGAGCCAAGCACCCCCCAGAGCGTACAATGTGCTACATCAGGAAATTAAAAGTTGATTCACTGAGGCAGGTCCGTGACCCTGCTTTCATCCAAGCGATGAAATAAAACAACAAATGTTCATTATCATTACATTAGTAGTGTCACCAAAGTGGAAGCCCCAAGAACTTGATGGATGCAGATTATGTGGCGCAGGAAGACAAGACTTTATCCATCTGATCTGTATCTGCCCGGCCTTGATCCAGGAACGTCGGAGTTGGTTAAAAACTAAATTAAATTCAAGGAATATGGAATATGCACCTGCCGGTCCGCGATCACACTTATCCTATGCTCAGCAGATCCGCAACTTATTTGCAGAACAGCCAAATTCATTGACAATTTCGAGAAAAAACAAAGACCTCTGGCAAAATCTTGAACCTGGACCACGTGTACTTAAAAAAAAAAAAAAGACTCATTCATTTTATAACTTTTTATCACACAAACAGCTATGTAATTCCTCCATGTTTTTGTATATTGTCGTATTATATTTTGTAATGGTTTTTACTAACTATACAATAAAGTGTTTTACACATTACATTAGTAGTGGGTGCTTGTAATTTCTTCTACGCGGTGTAGGTAGCATTTTTGCCAAACTCCGCCATCCAAGCAGCGTGACAAAAACTCTCTGAACTCTGCCGGTGGAGCAGATTTTTGTGCCCACCCTTAGTGCTTTTGCCTTCATAAATGCACTTTACACTATTCTTTTTTTTTCCTACAAATCTTCGCAAAGTGATCAACTATGAGACAGTTCCCACACTTTTGCTTGAGTGCAGGAGAGTATTTGCTATATGCCAGATGATCTTTACTACAGCAATGATAACTCTTCCTATCTTTGGCCATCCGTTTCTTTTTAAAACTACCCTATTGTTCCTTATATGTCCTTTGCGGGCTATTACTTTATAAGCGCAATCCACATCTTTGCTAGATTGTTCCCATTTTTGTGGCACATCTACCTGAGATTTCTGCCTTATGCACAATGACTAGCACATCCTCAAGTGACGAATCACAGTTTAATCACAATCTTTCTTGGATAGCAGAGTTATTGGCATGCATGACCAGCTGATCCCATTTTAAGTCATCATCTAAATTACCAAATTTACAGTCAATTGCAAATTTCTTCAAATCTGCCATTTATTATTATTATTAACCGGGTTTTGTAGAGCGCAAACAACCCGAAGGCCTCGTAGCGCTGAGTACCGTCATACTAAAAGAAAAGAAAGGATCAGATGAACAGGTGGGTTTTTAAATCCTTCCGGAATTTTAGGAGGCTAGGTTCACTGCGAAGGGAGGTGGGCAGAGAATTCCATTCTTTTGCAGCGTTCCAAGAGAAGGAGCGCCCGCCCCATCTGGTCCGTCTGATTTTATTGACAGTAGCCAGGAAGGCAGTGCTAGACCTTAAGGACCTGTGAGGAAGGTAGGGTTTTGCCAGGGAACAGATCATAGTAGGGGCATTTTTCCACATAGCTTTGTGCATAAAGCAGAGAGACTTAAACAGCACTCTGGCCCTGACCGGAAGCCAATGCAGTCACCTGAAGAGTCTCCTTTATTTTGCTTCCACTGAAAAAATGTAAAAATATTGACATCTCAACTTACAGTGATATTTGGCATACAGGTATATGCAGAGGTGCAACTAAAGCTACATTCCAGGGGGGCTACTACAAATTTCGGGGGGGGGGGGGTTATTCTTCCAGCAATATGCAGAGTGGAGATGCAGGGTCTCTAAGAAGGGGTGAAAACACAACAAAACCTTATTAGTAAGTAAATGGTCTTTTAAAGACCTATGAAGTACTCAGGTGCGGCTGTGTGTGTGCCTGGGAAGGTGTCCGCCAGGCTGATACACAGGTCAAAGGGTCTGAAGCCCTTTGAGCCCAATGGGCGTTGCACGACTGGGTATATGTCTTCAAGCCTACTGGATCACAGGAGTGCAGGAGAAATATTTTCTTCTAGTCTGCTCACATTTTATTTGCCTCATCAATAGCACTGATATAATTAATTAAAGTCATTCTACTCCACCCACTTCATGAATGGCTCAGTACCAGGCATCCAGAACGCATGTGGAGGACTAATAGCAAAGATGTTTTGGACCATAGCGAAATGTCACCACTACGCTAACCACAGCCACACAAAAAAAATGTAGTTGCCTTAATTGCAGAAATTTTGTTGCCTCAATTGTAGAGTGTAACTATACTTGCATTATCCTTATTTTCCAAGAAAATATGAACAATTTAGGGTAAAGACGCTCCCTTGTTTCCTGTATGCTGTATGTTTATTCACCAGTCGATCCAACGAAGCGTAAAGCAGCAAAACCCACATCATGAGCTGATCCGTGTGTTCGTTTCAGGAAGTGACATGGAGTTCAAAACATTATGGCCCCTGCTAAGGTCACGCTATGTGACCTGAACAGGGTTTTAAGTGGGCCGGGTCTCAGCGGTTGTGAGCACTGGCAGTTTTTTAAAGGGGGCCACTAAACAGGTCTCTATCAGGCTCTGTTTTGTGCCCTGGCACAGGCGGTCCAGTTTTTTTCTGGACTGCAGTGACAGCAGGCGCCTGCTCACATTGCTCACTTCTCACTTACGTTCAAGGGGAAGGGAAATCCTTTAAAGAGTAATTTTCTTTCTGGATTTCCCTTCTCTTTTTGGAACTCAGGAGCAACAACATTGTCATGTTGTCACCAGGGCTTTAAGTGTCATCTTTTTCAATATTATATACAAGCCATAGTTGCTTCTTATTTATCTTATGAAATTACCAACCATTGACAGAGCCAATATATCTGGATACAATGACAAACAGCAAAATACAAATCGGGCAGCACATTATGCTCAGTACAGATTTTTAGTTTACATGTTCTAAAGCCACGCCCTTAATTATATTGGCCACGCCTCTATGAGAGACCCCCCAGTTTTTTCTTCCCACTTAAAGCCCTGGTCATGAAGCATAGTGAGCGCCCTCTTGGGACGATGTGCAGAGTCGGTACGCGAAGCACCACATGTGCACTGGTAGAAGGGCAGATGACACTCGCCGCTGCTCGAGTACACGGCCGAACAATGGAGATGTTAACACCCCACACTGCTACACAAAGACGTGGATGACTGCTGGGAATTCCACATGCCCCGCCACTCAAAGGATGCGGCTACAAACATATCATTCCACCGCCACTCGAAAGATGCAGCCAAAGGGTGTCATTTAACCAGGCAGGTAACTCAAGATCGAATCTCACTGGAAACTTGAGACTGCCACTTCCCGTAGTTAATGTCTGATTTTCTTACCAACAGCATGCCACAACCAATCAGTTACCAAAAAACAACCAGTACCTGAGCTCTGTTCTGAGCCAAAGGTAATCATTTAGCAGCCAAAACTGGAAAAATTCACCTAGTCCATCCTCAAATTGTAGTGTGCCTCTCCCAAGTATTGACAGACATGGCAGGCTGCAGGAATTTAGTACTGGTTACTTTTAATGTAAAGCTCCAGTCGTACAGGAAACAGGTCTACCTTGTTCCTCTTCCACACCTACAGCCCTTCAACTGAATGCTGGACAGTGGACCCTAAAATATCACACATGGCATTACGCCAGCTACATTCCATGTCCCCACTACATATTAATTTTACAAACCATAGCAGATATCAACTCAGTACATAAATTACGACAGTCATTTGCAGTTCTTGGATCTAAACTATTAAACCATCTTCCTCCAAAGGTGTGTACTAGTCTGAACCATAGCCAATTTCTCAAAGAATTAAAACCTTGGCAGTGCTTAGCTCCTCTGACCTCTCCTATCAGTCTCTCATATATGGTGTATAGTTACCAGCGCCTCGAACAGTACCAACGCTCCTCCGCTATGGTGGAGGAGCGCTGCTACACTGCTTTTAAGCAGTGCGAAGTAGAAACATAAAATGATAATAACTTGAGTTATTATATGCTTGTGCTGCTTTGCGGACAGGCCGGTGGGCGGGGCTGCTCTGCTCTAAGAGCAGGGCAGGGGAGGAGTGGTTTTCCAAGTCCTAAATGCACATAGCTGTTTGGCCGGCTTTCTCGGGCCTCCCAAAGCAGTCATGCACACATTCCCTGTTCTCAATGCAGGCTGCATTATAGCCTGCATGGAAAACATCTGCAGATCCCCATTCCCTGGCTGGGCGTCGAACCAGGATGCTCAGACAAGTCAGCATTGTGATTGGTCAAGGGAGCTTGGGTGCTTACCAATCACAAAGCTGCATAGCATCGTTTTGATTGGTCAGTGGTGGCTGGCTGTGCTTCCTGTTCCTCCAGTTCAACGAGGAGAGCAAAGGTAGAGACATGGGACCGGCGGCAGGTGAGTTTATTTTTGGAATTTTTTTTTTATATTGCACACCCTCCCCTCCCCGCCCAATCTCGCCACCCATGAGCCATGTCGGGCACCATTGGCCTGGAAGCCAATTTTTGGGTATGAGTGTACTTTATAAATATATATCACATTTAATTGCTTACACCTATTATATGTAGGTGCAATTGTATTTGTTTAATTAAGTGTAGAAAGACTGTTCTTGCCATTTACATCATCAGGCACTACATTTAAGAACATGTTCTTCCTTTCATTAGCAGGTTCCCAACCATCCATTCAAGAACTTTATCATGCTTGCTATGCCTCTATTGAACCTTAGCAAATGTGATGAAAAATGAAAACATATTAGCCCTCATGTAAGATACGCTAGTTTATATGTTTGCTGTTTTTTGACACTACAGCAGCGCATGAGCTATTTCTAGTAAAGAAAATCATCTGATTTTTTGGAGGAATTGCTAAATTGTGCAATGGTCTTCGCCTCAGCATTTACTCCAAACATCAGAGGATTTTCCATTACCACTCAGATATATTTGTTTGCTTGGTCCACCCTGTGTAATTAACATGGGGTTCGGCATCCATTGTTTCAGTGTCAGCACCACCGCTCATGGTCTAAGGTTCCTTTGAAAAGAGCTGGAGTGAGGAGCTCACTGGTTCTTGGAGGGAAGAACGTTGCAGCTCTTAGGAATATCAGAAGAAGGCTGCGCCTGCGCTCCTTGTGCCTGCACTTTAGCATTGAACTTGATGAGAAAGCTGCTGTGAGTTTGAAGTGTGCACGACATGAGGCTGCTGCTTGTAAGTGACACCGCAGACTTTGAAGGTAATGTTAGCTGCGTGATAGAGAAAGTGGAGTTATGGATGGGTGCTACGATTCAAACTTCTAGGCCCTTATTTATGAGGCCTTGCGTCAGTTTTGCGTCGCCGGTGCGTCACTTTTTGTGACGCACCAGCGGCGTACAGAATGGGCCTTGTTGCGCCATATTTAAAAAGTGACGCATCTAGGTAGATGCGTCACTTTTTTAAAGCCCTGCGCCACATTATACCTGCGTCAGGTATAATGTATGCAGAGGGGGCGTTCCCCCGAAAAAAGCCTCGTAATACTCGTCACTTTTAGGATGCTGTTGCGTCAAAATCTTGCGCCTGCCTCACAGCAGGCGTAAGACTGACGCTTGCCCTTTCACATGGGGCTTTTCCCATGTGAAAGGACGCATTGCTGGAGTTGCGTCACTTTTGTGACACACTCCAGCAATGCGTCACTTTTGCGCTTACAGATGCGTCAGAAATACTGACGTATCTGTAAGTCCTTGCGACATGATGCGTCATACATTAAATATGACGCATCATTGGTGTCACAAGGAGTGCGCAGTGAAAAGTGACGCATCGCTATTTTCACGCAGCGATGCGTCACTTTTCATAAATGATGCCCCTAGAACGCTGGGCAGCAGAGTTACAGATGCTATTCAGGTGAGGCAGGTGTGTTTCCGGGATGCCAACAAGATAGGACACCGCCTTTACAGCAAATATAGTGCTGTGAAGTGTAACATTTATAGATAGAAAGATCTTTAAAGACAGAAGAAAGATTGTTGTATGGAAAAACCTGCAGCTACACAATAAAATGTAACGACAGATTCTGTGAGCTGATATACAATATCTGTAAGTAGAGGACTAGAATAAAAATACGTTAACCTTTTTTTGTAATTTTTTGTCATTTTTTAATTAATTCATGTGTTGTGTTGAGACATTTGCCAGCACCAGTGCGATGACAGACGCCTGTCGGTGTTGTCTCTCTTTCTGCCACGTGGTGACTGTGAGATTTCAGGCCTGTCAAGGGCTTTCCAAAGCTGTCCTCGGGAGGTTCGGACAGTGTGTGGGTCCTTGCCCTTCGGGAGGGTGTGTATGTCGGGGTGGGTGGCGGAGGTGATATGAATGCAATTAAGGATAGTGAAAGGAATGAAAGAAGAGGGTAGGCTGGTTAGTTCTGGCTTGCCAGTTTTTAACAGACAGGTAGGTATACCATGCTACATTATTACACCGACGTGTTAAGCTGAGAAACATGGAGAGGAGGTGCACTCATGCATTGAGTGCATAATAGACTGACAATTCTAAATGCATTTGCTATTGTGGTTGCAGTATGTGAATGAAAGAGAAAGGTTCCTGAGACCTCTTTACTGAAATCTGGAACGCGATTCACACTCCAGGTGGTGATAGTTCTGATTGCTGGAAACAATGGAAGGTGTAATTATGCTATTCTAATTACGTGATAAAAGCTCTTTTTGCGGGACATCTCGGCATAATTACGGAAAAGTGACCGAATAAATGCAGCACTGTCAAACCGCGAGAGTTAATCAGTGAGAGGAATGATTTAGAGTAACAAGAGAATATTGTTATTTGGTGTGATTATAGGAATATATTTTTGGAACATCTTTACATAGCCACTTTTACCGATGCTTTCGCGGTTACCTTCAAAGAGAAGAATTAATAAGCATGTTTACTAGAAAAGATAGCACATTTACAGTGTATTGTTAAAATGTTGCTAGGAATTGTTCTCAGCAAAAATATATATTTTGTATATTATTGTCGAAACCTAAATTGCTTGTTTTGTTTCTGAGCATCTGAATCTATTGCTCAACCTTACTTTTAGTACAGCCACTAAACTAAATACTTTTAATTCCAAGCTATTGAACCGAAGGCACACTTTATAAGGAACGTAGGACCACATTTATCATGTATTGGATAGCGGTTCAGCAATCAGTTTGCGCAGTGTCTGTGATGCGCCCTGTTCAACTCTGTACGGCGAGCCATACGTACTACTCCAACAAACAGCAAATAGGTGTTTTTAAAAAAAATATATGTTTATTAAATTTGCAATACAAAAGTAACAACTATATCTAAAAGTATTCATGATATATCTGGGGCCTCGAGGTCAGGTTCGTCCTACTTTGTAGGAACAATTTATGGCTCCAGGCAAAATCGAGGGGCATATTACCAAGGGCCATTATTGCCGCATTAGCGGGACTTTTTCCCGCTAATGCAGCGATAATTTCATCCCCCTATTACCAAGCTGTCGCTAACACCAGTTAGCGACAGCTTGTAGGTGATAGCGGGTAGTTAGGGGCCCACTTTGCATGTCAGCGATAATTATCGCTAATGACATGCAAAGTGGGCGTGCCAAGATGTTAGCGACTGGAAACAGTCGCTAACATCGCTATCTCCTATTACCAACTTTTGGAGATATTTGCGCTAAGCGCGAATATCTCCAAAAGCTAACACCTGCCCTGAGCAGTTCTTAGCAATGTTATCCAATGGTAGGTGGATAACATGGCTAAGAGCATTAGCTCGGTAATGCATGAATATCACTGACTTTTCAGCGATATTCATGCATTTCAGCCAATTTTTATCGCTTGGGAGATAAACCTTGATAATAGCAAGGCTCCTAAGCGATAAAAATCGGCGAAGCACGGCGATAAAATTATTGCCGCTAACCAAGCATAGCGATAATTATCGCTTATGCTTGGTAATATGCCCCCTAGTTCTTTTAATCGAAAAATAGAAACACAAGTTAAACGAAATAAATTTTTAGGCTCAGCTGCTCGGTTATGATAAAAGTCTTATATAGCATGCTTGCCTGAAATCTATCTTGCTGGTGAGTATAATTCAGTGGTTGTTGGGACAGAAATGTCCCTTACATAGTGATGCATGTGCTACACACATGCCCGAAGTGCCTCATCTGTAATATTGTCTGAAGTCATCCCTATGTGACAGACTGCTTTCTGGAGGAAGGGCGAGCAGAGGAGAAGACCACCAACATAAACCTCAAAGACTCAGGCTCTAAAGAAGACTATTGTACTCTGTGAGGGAGAGAAGTGCGTTGGAGGGAGCGAGGTCCAGTGGGAGGATTCTGACAAATAGATCCCCATAGTGAAGTGTGAGGAGATGGCTGATCAAACTATTTGGTCATTGCCCATGTTGAGGGAAAAGTCAGCGACCCCCATATTACAGAGGAGGGCCCATTGTGAAGTGAGCTATGACCGTTGCTGTACTGAATGGGTCATACCCGTGTGTACGTATCCAGTCAGCAACCCCGTACACCAGGTTGGGTCACTGTGAAGATTGCGCTTGTGCCAAATGAGCTGTAGGCCGTGTGCATTACCAAATCAGTGACCCCTTATGCCAGGTGGGGAAGCCCTAAAGATTGCTCCTGTGTCAATCGGACCACAAACCATGTGCGGTACGAAGTCAGTGTTAGACCTGGCCCTTGACAGGTTTATTCCTAAACATTTAGCTTTTTGCCTCCAATTTTTCTGATGTTTTTGTTGGCTATAGGATTCTGGGCAATTTGACACTGCTGATCAGTTCTAAAGTGCATATGGTCTCTGTATAAATTGCGACAATGATTGGTTATCCATGATTGGCATATTTTATTTACTGATGAGTCCCTAGCAAAGTGCACTGTGTGTGCATAGGCCTGTAAATCAAATGCTATTAGTGGGCTTGCAGCACTGGTTATGCCACCCACATGAGTAGCTCTGTAAATGTGTCTCAGACCTACTGCTGTAGTGAATGTGTGCGCTGTTGTAAACTGCCCTGTTACCCTGGCAAGTGCACCCACTTGCCAGGCCCAAATCTTCCCTTTCCTTACTTGTAAGGTACCCCTAAGGTTGGCCCAAGGTACCCCCACAGGCATGGTTCAGTATATGTGAGAGCAGCCGAGGCTGCTGCAGGTAAGAGCGGTGGGGTCGGCTGGGAGGGATTTTAAAAGATGAACACGAGGGAAAATTAAAGAAATAATTAATTTTCCCTCATGGTCGTCTCTCGAAAGCCCCCCTAGCCAGCCCCACCGCCCTTACCTGCATCCATAAGACATGACATGCACTGTGTGTTTCTTTTTTCACTGTTAAAAGGGTTTCTCTCCCATAGGCTTATCATTGGGGTTGCACTGTAACATTTTTACATGTGCAGCTTTCCATAGGGACAAAATGGAGTTTAGGCTTTCTGAACTCAGAATTTATCAATACACCTTTTAGTAAAGGTGTTTTTAAAATTCTGTGCTTGAAAGTGCCACGTTTAGAAAGTAGTCATTTTCTTACGTTACCATTCTGTTTGCATCTGGCTGTTTGTGTATTCAGTGTCTAGTGTTTGAGTGACAGGAGTTGGGAGTGCAGTCACTCTAGACAGTCACTAGGGGGTTTGAGGTGTGCCCTGCCTTACCTGGGTGACTTATCACAGCGCTGAATAGACCTGGTCTGCATTTAGAGTGGTGGAAGCATTTTCTCTTGCACCTGAATAGGCTGTGTCTGCTTTTTCACAATGCTGTCTAGCCCCCTGAGGTCATGCTACACCAGGGAGGATAGGGCTGGTTTAAACTGGGTTCAGAGACCCTTAGAGTAAAGAGAACAATAACAACATGGGTTATAAGTGTTACACTTAAAACCCCAGGAGATTAGAATACTTCAAGGAACAAGAGCACTCTGCCAAGAAGGAGAGCAGAAGGACTGTGTAAGGAGTGCTGCCTTTCCTGAGTGGGGTTGTGTTGGCCTACAGTTGCTGCTTTTGTCTGTGGTGGAAGAAAAGGACTAACTCTTTTTGCTCTGCTGTGGTATCCTGCATGCAACAAATCTCTAAGGGCTTGGATGTTCTGACCAACTGTTGGAAATCTAAAGGATACAAAAGACTTCAGGACAGATCCTTGCTGGGTCTAAAAAGGAACCTGCCTCATAGAAGAGCAGAGAAACTGTGTGAGGAGCACTGCCCCTGGTGTGTGTGGGGTGGGAGACATGCATTTCCTGCTTCTGGCTTGGGCAGGCCAAGGACTGGACTGTTCTTCACCTATGACAAAGTATGTACATATGAAGCGCATTATTATGCCCTCTTAAAGTAGTGAGGATCTCTTATTATACAACAAGCGCATGGTGAGCACTGTGTTTCCTCATGCGGAGGAAAAGTAAGCAGTCTGGTTTTGTCCAAAAGCAGGTGGTGAGCACCATATTGGGTAAAACCTGTCACAACAATATGAGTGTGTGGCAACACAAAGAAAAGGTTGTGTATACTGCCAGTTACCACAGCTTGAACTTGGAAGTTCTCTCCCCCCTCTCTGGCCTCTAGTGGGTGTTCCCACTGAGGGGGCCGAGAAGCCGTGGAGTGAAGGAGTCACCTCAGAATCTCCTGAGGTGGCCCCGGGCTTTAAAAGGTTGCCGGGCAACCTGCTGCAGTGGAGTGCTGCTTCCCACAATGCTATGGAGCTCATGGGCTCTGGCAGAAAGTTACAGTAGCTGTTGGTCCTCAGGAGAGGCAGACGCCATACCAGAGTCCAGAGGCACGCCTCTGATCCAAAAGCCCAAGCCAAGGAGTTTGGCCTCTTTGAGGAGCTGCGCCAGTAGCTGCATAGGCCATGCTGTTTGACTCTGCAGGTGGTTGAAGAGGGTCAGGGGATTTCCTGACTCCCCTGGATTGCAGTTGAAGTTTCCCTGCCACAGGCATGTAAGTCCAGGTCAGTCACCGAGTGGTACGGAACCCTTGAAAGGAGGTCCCGCCCATGCAGGTGCGCTATGCTGCACTTGGAAACACTCTGCATGCGGGGCACCAAGGTAGGTTCCCCACTGCCGTAGGAGGTGGGCATGCCCCACCTGTGGTGGCTTTGCTTTTCTGCAGTGGTCATTGCGAGTTGAGGCGATCCCAGGACGGGCCCCACGGCAGTTGGTCTCAGACCACTCACTTTTGGGGGCACTGTTTGGCAGGCATTATGGGGAAAACCTTGAAGGAGGCCCCCGCTCCATGAGGTTAAAAAATCCCTGAATTGGAGAGGAAGGCCATTTAAAGCCAGGCCTTACAGCAAAAGCCACACTATATGTGCATAAATGTTTCCATGATACTTGATGACATGGGCAATCTATAAGTATTTACTTGATTGCACTAACGATGATGTTATGGTATTTACAACTGCGTAGTGGCAACAGGATTAATGATCTATGTTGTGTCTATGACAATTGCCTTATGGCACAGGGCATTATGACCTGTGCTACTTATGAGTAATCACTTCAGTACACTATAGGTGATGGAATGATCATTGTTAGTGGCAAAGCGATCCATGCGATTTGTGGTCTAACATGCTTTATGTACGGCAAAAGTGATTCATGTAACTGTGGTCTATTTGTCTTATGTGAATTTTTAAGACGAGTACCTAGTGGAACAGTGGTTTAGGTAGTCTATGTGGCTATTTTGTTGTATGTTCAATACAAAGGATATTTTTATATAACCTTGTGTGAAGTCTCTTTTTGTGGTTTGTCTAGTGTGTCACTGGTGTGTGTGTTTTGCGCACACGATTTGCACATTGGCTCTTGGATAAGCCTGACTTTTCTAACAAGCTACCAAAGGGGTAAGCAGGGGTTGTCTTGTGCGTGTAACTCCCTTACCCTGTGACTTGAATGGTGGGTTCTGCCTGGCTTAGGTGCATACCCTAGCCAACCAGAATCCCAACAGTCAGCAATCCTGTATGCCATAGAGGACCATCATGAAGATTACTCCTGTGCTGATCAGGCCACAGCCCTTGTGCAGCGGAGAAGTGGTGAATCCATATCCTCTGAAAGGCCACAATGGCAAGGCAAGATGTGTGGTCTGGATGAGAATGTCGACAGAGGAAGGAGGACGCCATAGTGATCAGAACAGGCCCAAGCTCTTTATGAGTATCAGGAGAATGTCCCCCAACACCTGTGGGGCGATCTCAAGAAACTTACTGGCACTGGAGGAAAATTAAGTATAGAGTATGCCTGACCACTGCCACTGCAGGACAATGTGTGAGGAACTTGAGGACACCTATCCACAGCCCTCCTGGGATGCATGTGAAAGACTTACCAGAGCAGCTTCACCGTCCGAGATAGGGGTGCACTCAGTCCAGTCAATTGGATACTGCTGGTGCAGGAAAGACTAATGTGTTGGCCAGAAAGCCAAAGAGGGACTTGCCTATCAGATAACACTTCAGTGCTGAAAGACGTTTGACTTTGATAAAAAGTCGTAGTGGGACTCCTGGGATTCATACTGTTAGCAGGACTTAACATGAATGTCATCTACTCTGAATGGAGAATAACTACTACCGCTAACAGGATGGGAGTGGGACTCCCATGTTTAGCATGGCCAAATACTTTCAACATCTTTAAAATGACCTTACACATTTCATTGTGGGTCTGTTTGCAGAGTTGTGTCATGTAGTTCCTAGGACCCCCCAGGACCTGCGCACTTTGGATGACCTAAACTGAAGGCTTGGTGTGCAGACAGACTCTGGACACCCCACAGGATGAGTCAGCCGTTAGACCAGCTAGCTCTAAAGTGTATTCTACAGCAGTGTAGGTAGTTTCTGGCAACAACTGAACATGAAAACCCTGATTCCTCAGGTATCGTTGAAAACAATACGGTATCTTTTGCTCAGTCACTTGTGCTTACTTTTCTCAGAATACACATAGAATCATGATTGAAACTGTTTCAATAATTATTTTTGATCAAGCGCCAGTCTAGCATGAAACATTCGCTGTGACAATCAAAAGACAGGAGCAGACAAATGTGATCGCTAGCCTTAATATCATAAATAGAGATACATTTCTACCATAGTGCTAATAAGATGAGTAGAAGCAGATTATAAAAAAACAATAGCATTGGTATACACCTACGATGCAGAGCCTACCTAAATGTACCTTGCCTAGATATGTAGGTGAAGCATGTGCATGTAAGCGCTAGGATATATCCTGATTAGGTGAAGAATCCCCTCACCTGATGGTTCTGAATGAAGGACACCGTCTCTACATCGAGGATGGCACCTCACAAGGGATGTTACAAGGTCCGTTGGTGCACACTATGTTAACTTGATTTGATGGATTTCCTTAGTCCGATTTAATTTCTGTGCGACTCCTCCCAAAGTGTTTTGTCTGAGAACACTATTTTGTAATGACTTACTAGGAAAGATGGAGAGTTCCACCTTTGGTGGTCGTGTGCACAATTATACTTTGACCGTTAGGTCGTCCTCAAATTTCTCTATGTCCAATCATTCACAAGAACATTTCTTTACATTCGTAGGTATTCTTTATTTGCGAAGATAGCTAATTGTGTGACCGATAGGTCATTGGTCACATCCCCAACAGGCACTCTGTATTGGTTCATCAACAATGAAGACTCAACTATGGATCATTTGTTACCTTCTTTTATTGTTTATACTTTTTTCTTGTGAATACTCTCATCACAGTTGTTTTTCATACATTGTTTGAATTTTCATTAATTTTTCTTGTACTACATAATCCTCCTTTTACAAGCTCCAATGCATTTCGGACATTGATTGTCCTTCCTCAGGGAGCAAAAACTGTTGAGAATGTAAACATAACCATAATCATTACCCCACAAAACTGTATACATTTAAGCACAAACCATATCATCGTTAGTTATATTTCAAACCATGCTGCATGTTTTGTGTACCCATGCCCGTGAATATTTGTGAATATTTGTGCTCAAAATTGTGCGCTGTGCTTTGTCCGTTCCGAAATGAACACGGATAGTGAATGAGATACACTTACGTTTAGTTCGGGGATTATCAGAACAAGCGGTTTCTGTATGAAAAAGTTTACACGCATTATTTTAGTGCCAATGTTACTGGGTTCTAACATTTAGAAAACACGACATTTTGAAAACGTGACGCATTTTGTGCCCCTATTGGGCTGTGGATAACCCACCTGGATTTCGTATATGTTCTGAACCACAAAATATGGTTCCGTGTAACTCCGACGGATCACCTGTCTCCTGGCGCCAGGACCCTGGTAGCGTCAGTATCGTACTGGACGTTACTTCCGTGTTTACGTGATGCGGTTATGGAGAGTGAGAAAATACTCACACTGAGAGTCGTGTGCTCGATGACAGACTCCTATGTTTAATGCGTTCGGAATGTTACTTCAAAACGTTAATGAAAACAGCTATATTAGGAAATGGAAACGAAAAACTATTTTGGAAAAAATAAAAAGCTTTTTTAGAACCAATTAAGAATATAGAGTAGTAGGCACTGTGGTGGGTCAAAAAATATAATTAATAATTCCCCATGGAAGTTCCTATAAAAATTTGATGCAGTTATATGGTTGTGTGTTACAGAGTGAAAGTTTGTCCCCAACATTACGTCTTATGGTATGTGATTCTCAATAGTAGCATTGATGATATTAACACAATCAAACCACCATTATTAACCAAGTACATGGGCAGAAGCGCCCTTTGCAAATTGTAGGTCATATATGAGATGTAATTGAATCAATTTATAGGTAGCATGCAAGTTCAATCCGGTCATTGAGGCCATTTGGCTTCAGGGACCCTAACTTATAAATCCAATGATTTTCCCTTTGCAGTAGGAATTGGCTGTTGTTCCTTCCTTCACATTTTTCCACAACTTCAAGTACCAAAAATTTCAATTGGGAAATGTTATGGTGTGCTTCCATGAAGTGGCATGCCACCACGGATTTACTGTTCCTTGTTCGGATGCTTGACTTGTGTTCCACAATTTGTGTTTTCAGTTTTCTCTCAGTTTTTCCAATATACACCTTTCCGCAGGGACATTTTAACATGTAGATAACATTCAAAGTATCACATGTTGCCGTAACTTTTAGTTTGATGTTTTTTCCCCTCATGGGATGGGATATTACGTTGCTGATGATAACATTATTGCAATTGCTGCAATTGAAGCAAGGTCGTGTGCCTCTGTGTTGTGTCTCCTCAGATCTTCCTTCTTTCAATATCTCTCCCAAATTCTTTCCCCTGGTATAAGCAAATAATGGGGTTGAAGCGAAAATGTTGTTAAAGTCTGGTTCCAAATTTAACATTGACAAATGTTTAACAATGATTCTTTTGAATCGTGTGCTTGAGGTTGAGAATTTGGATACTGCTACAATCCTTTGTTTGTCTGCTTTCTGCCTTGATGTGAGCAATTCTTCTCTAGTTTTTGTTTTAATGAGTTCTTCAGCTTTCTCTACTGTAGGTATCGGGTATCCTCTTTCCTTGAAGCGTTCACCCATTTCTTTTATTCTTAATTCTGCTTTTAAGGGATCCGAGGGATCCGAGGCCATTTGGGAAAATGGAAGGTGATCTTTCAAAGATGTTTGATGAAAACTTGAATGATGTAACATGTTGTTCCGATCTGTGGGTTTTCGGTATATATCTGTTGTGAAGCCCTCTGGTCCTTGTGTCACTTCCACATCCAAAAAGGTGACTTTTTGTTTGGAAATTTCCCATGTGAGTTGAATGCGTTCATCTTGTGCGTGTGTCTTCATTGTTGAGGAACCAATACAGAGTGCCTGTTGGGGATGTGACCAATAACCTATTGGTCACACAATTAGCTAGTTGATAAAGGACGCCGCAGATGGAAGGCGTCACCCGACAGCCGCACCTCAATTTAAAAACAACACATAACAAAAGAAAGTCTCTGAAATTGAAGCTGTGCATCAATCCCATCCCTTGAGGTAATGTTCTACTTATTTGCGAAGATGCCATCTTTTATTGATTTTTGATATCCGATGTACTTACAATTATTTTGTACACTTGGGGAATGACTTACATTTTGGGTTTTATTTTGTTTTAATTTGCTTTAAGTTCACACAGTCAACATTAATTCACCCGATATTGACTTTAAGACATATATTAATGTCCGGATCACACTTAATAATTTTTATTAACACATGAATTAGCCGTTCTCGGCTGTTGTGATAAATCGCGATCATGTGACACCGTTGCTTTCCAATCAGCACACTGGTTAAAAGCTAGCATATGCTGTAGACTCATAGCGCAATTTCGAGTGGTTGAACACCGAGACTCACTTCAGTTACACTTCCGTGAGTACAAACGAAGACGATCATGTTGTTTTTCATCGTATATTCTGTACATTTCTTAACGATTTAAGGCGATACTTAAACTGAAACCTGAACACAGTTTATTTATTTATATTTTTTGGTTTTTCTGATATGTAACTCTTGAGATAAAATTCTGCACTTTTTATCCGCATTGACTAACAGAACGTTTGTAGTGGTTTAGTTTGGGCAGTTGAGTAATAGCATGCACTCTTGGAATTCTCATTACAAATTATGAAATGTTATACATTGATTCATTTTTTGACTCATGAATTGCTGTTTCATTTTTGAGTTTTATTGTTTGTTTTATTGTTTGTTTATGAGGCTGGCTCAAAAATCCTTGTTTTTTTCTATGTACAGACCCCTGAAGAAGGGTCCCATATGACCCGAAATGCATTGGGTATATGTGGAATGATGAAGTGAATTGTACCAACCACATTATGAAGTTTATGAAACATACAAATATGATCAAATAAAATATAAAGAATACCTACGAATGTAAAGAAATATTCTTGTGAATGATTGGACATAGAGAAATTTGAGGACGACCTAACGGTCAAAGTATAATTGTGCACACGACCATCAAAGGTGGAACTCTCCACTTTTCCTAGTAAGACCCCACAAGGGATGTCAGGTCTCTGCCTGTTGAAGGGTCAGCCTGCAGAGTCTTGGTACAGCCTGGAAGGAATTCTCCTTTCTGTCTGTAAGGGGGAGTGAGGGTCTTTTATACTAAAGTGGTCGCTCCAGGGTTTCTTCTAGAATTGATTTGAAAACATTCACTAATCCTTTATTAAACCCTTTTAAACCAAAATAGTCATGCACAGCTGGTTTTTGACCATGGATGAAAAAAGTTGTGTCCCTTATACCGAATAAATCTTCCTTGCCTGGGGACATGTTCATATATGTCAGGTACAGGGATTAAGACAGGGTACATAGAGCCTAATGTTGAAGAGACAGAAGTAAGCTATAAGTAAAAGGTCACCTGTGTAGGACCGTTATGTTGTGGGGATGGAACAAAACGTATGTAATTGGTATGTGCATGATGGGACTATCCTAAAGGACATGACACCCACTCCTCATCAAAAGGTCAAAAAAGTCAGTTAGGTAATGATAGATAATGTTAATAAAGACATACAATCATGTATATTAAAAGATACTAAACATTTTTAATAAAAGCAAGGTCTATGGTGAAAGCATTCCTCCCTAAAAAGCATTAAAAAAAGGTCCTTTATGTGTTTGAATATATTGTCATTGTTTTTCTGAGAACCTTAATGCCACTATGTTCAGATGGAGCAGAGAAGAAAAAAAAAGTCAGTTCAACCTTTAATGTGGTACGCTTAAACATTGTCCAAATGGTTCCCAGCACAGGAAAGGCCAGATTGTTTAAGAATCCTGCACTGAAGACTCAACATCACTGTACATGGTTTCTGCAGGAGGCAGTCCCTCCATTGCCTCCAGTATGATATCAAGTGAGCAGAGGTGGTCATCTCTGGTTCCCACAGCAGCTGTCGGGGAAGATGGAGAAGCCTGTGAGCATGAGACTGATGCCTTCACATCCGTAGCAGAGCCTATCTCCATTCCAACAGGAGCTGAAGCATCCAGTGGAGGATCTAGGAATTCTAAAACCTTTATTTCAAAACAGTGCACACAGCTAGTTAGCCTTACATCCCTTAGGCGAGGCAGCAAAACGGAGCAAAGTAAGTCAGAGTGCAAGAATCAGTACATCAGAACGAATGAAGGTTAATTTTTAAAAATTTTCGAACAGATGTGAGAAAGAGAAAAAGGGAGAAAAAAGCGCCGAAACTGGCGCAAAGAAGAAGGCAATGGAGTTTAAAGTACAGTGAGGCGTAGTGAAGGGGCCGGGAAAGCACAGTGAACACAGTAATAATCAGTGCAATAGAAATACTAGGAATGTAGGGGGAGGGAAACACAGGATAGCATAGTAGAAAATCTCCAGTTGGAGTCATAGGCTACGGTGATAAGTGTTCTTCCTGTGGAGCGGAATCCGGAGGTACGCAAATGTCCTCCCTGTACTCGTTCCAAGCCCACACAGTCTTTTCCCGGAACATACACCAATCCATGTTGGCCTTCCATTGTACAACCTTCGGAGCCGTTGTAGCCCCCCACATCTGAGCGATGTCCCGTTTCGCGACCATATTACCCAGGGTCACCCATTGAGTCTGGGCCAAGGTATGGTCTGTTGGACCCCATGTGTTCAGGAGGCATCTCCTGGCTTCCGCATGTACTTCCACCCCAGTTACCTTGCTCATAATCGAGTGCACACGTCGCCAGTAAGAAGCTATTGCAGCACACTCCCATATAATGTGCATGAATGTGGCGAGGGCACCACAGCCGCGCCTACAGAGGCCATCAACAGAGTGTCCCATACGCACAAGTCTGGGGCCAGTGACATAGACTCTGTGCAAGATTTTGAGCTGCACCAGCCGAAGATGGGAAGAGATGGCGACCTCCTTAGGGGAAGATACCGCACTCTGCCAATCTTCGTCGTCAATCTCTATCCCGTCTCGCACCCACTGGTCCCTCACTCCCAGGAGGAGGTCTGTACGGACGTTGATAAGCTTCTTATATGACAATGAAATGGCACTGTCTGGCATGTGGCCATCTAGCACCCTGTCCTCCAAGGGAGAACTGTCGGGAATCGCCTCACCCTCTGGCATGGAGGACAGTAGTGCATGTCTCAGCTGAGCATACCGGAAAAATTCCGTTTCACCCAGCTGAAACTCTGCCTGTAACTGGGCAAAAGATTTTACCTCGCCACGTAGTAACATGTCCTCCACCCTGGAGATGCCAATCAGGTCCCACTTATCAAAACCCTTAGTATGCCACAGTCTACCCAGTATGTCCGAGTCGTAAATAAGCATGGGCGAATTTTGCGGATCTCGTGTTCGCGAATTTTGCGGATTTGCGGATTCGCAATCCGCAAAATCCGCGAATTCCCGCGAATTTGCGGATTTTTTTTTTTTTTGTGTTCGCCCGTGTTTCTGCCAGTTCGCGAGGGTTTTTACAATTTCGCAATTTGCGAACTTACCTGTCGGGTCGCAAGTTTTGCGAACTTGTTGTTTCTACATGTCCAGCCTGTTTGGGACACTCTTCTTCATCACTGCCACTCTCTGTCACCACTGCCACTCTCTGACTACTCATGCCACCCTCTGGCCCACCCATGCCACCCTCTGTTTCATCACCACACCCTCTGGTTGTCCAGTGTACATTATTTTCGGCAAAGCAAAGCACACCTTCCCTGCCTCAAGTGACCTGAATTAATTTGGGGCTGATTAATGTGTCACAGAATATTTTTTTAGCTGGCACCTGCTTCCTTAGTGCGCCCTGATTAGTGATCTTTTGCACTTGCTAAGTGCTTTCATTGTTGCAAAATTAGTTACAACACCTGCCCTGCCCCAACTGACAATAATGAATTAGGGGCTAATTAATGTGTCACTGAAAGAATTTAAAGTTCCAGCCTGGCACCTGCTTGTCTGCTCCTTTAGCTGTAAATCAGGACCTTTGTGGCATACAGTTAAGGTCAGAGCAGGGTCACACAATAGTTGCAAGCAGGCAACCGAATTCTGGAGGGCCCCCTCAGGAAGCACTACAAAGAATCGTTACAAATCATGAGGTTGACCTTTTGCACCTGCTCATTGCTTTTGCTTTTGCTGAAATCGTTTTTCGGTTTTTTTCGTGCTATTCGCGGGGCGCGGCGTCGTGCGAAACCGACCGCGGAAGCCGCCAATTCGTGCGAATGAGCATTTTATTTTTTTGCGGCTTGTTGTTTCGCGAGTTTTTTTGCAGTATTCGCGAGCCGCTTGCAGCGCAACACGCGAATTTACCCCAAGGTCGAGTACGGGCGCGGCCATTTTGTTTGCGTGACGTATTTCCGTTTCCGCCCGCTATGTATAATCTCGCGCAGTAAGCGCATTGCGAGTAGAGGTTCGCACGAGATCGCGCGGGAAATCTAGAGGTTCGCACGAGATCGCGAGGAAAATCTCGCGCGAACTTACTTTCGCGCTCGTGAACGGGCGCCGGCCATCTTGTTTTTCATTCATTTCCTGTGTCTGGGCATGGTGTTTAATCCTCTTGGTATCTTTGCCATCCTTTGCTTGTTTTCAGTTTTTTTTTTACGATTTTGCTTCTTATCTATCCCTCTCTTTTCCTAGCTGTATATTTTTGTCTTTTCTGCTATTTTTCTTTACTTTTAAACTACTTTTTTAAACTCTTTTCTTTTCTTCTTCCCTATCCTATTCTTTCTTAATTTTCTACTTCTTCCTACCTTACCTGCCCAGACCATGGTCAAGCCAGGCGCCGTGAAGCTGCCCAGGCACTTGAGGGCCGCAGCGGCGGCGGGGAGTAGTGCTGGACCCAGTGGCAGGACAGCATGCGGGAGATTGAGGGGGGAGCAGGTGACGCGACGGGAGATATTCAGCCCGGAGGAAGTGGGCGCGCTGGTCTACTTCGTCCAGCGCCGCCTGCCCAGGACCATCGCGGGAGGCGGCAGGATCGCGGCCGGCGGCTACAACATGCGGGAGCGCCGGAAGCGGTGGGAGAAGGTGTGCTGGGCCATATCCCACCTCTACGGGGTCCAGCGCACCTACAGCCAGGTCACCCATCGCTGGACGGACCTCCTGGACCGCGAGCGCGACCTGCTGGACCAGCTCGGCTTGGAGATCCCCGGGCTTGGTGAGTAGTAGTAGCCATTTAATCACTCACTACTATGATGTTTTCTCCTGCTCTGTGTTGTTGTATTGCAAATAATTGTTTTTTACATGGAGCAAGCCAATAATGCCGCTGATGACGATTACATTGTAGTTAAATTATATTTCAAAATCTTTTGTGCATTTCAGGTGCACTGCTCTCCTTCTCAGTGGCGTTGCTACTATGCTTATTTGTTTTCTATTTCGTGGTCTCATTGGCCTGAGTAACTATTATGTATGAGTGTACTTTACAGAACTGCGTAATGCTAGACACTAGGGGGCAGATTACATTTACAAGCCCCTTGCGCCACGTTTACGTTGCCTTGCGTGACGCAACAGCGGCGTAAACGTGCCGCATCCCTGCGAGTCATTTACAGCATGACGCATCTAGGGAGATGCGTCACGTTATAAAGCCATGGGCCTGCACCACAATGGGTGCGTTCCTAGTACGCAGGGTGGGCGGTCCAGCGGCTGTGCGCCTCGCAAAATTGCCTGCGTGAAATGTACAAGATTTAACGCAGGCACTTCTGCGACGCTGCTACGTCAATTCAATTCCTTATGTCTGCTCGAAGCAGGCGAAAGGACTGACACAGCATGTTAAGTATTGGGTGGCCCTGAGCATTACTGGAGTTGCATTGCGTTGGCGACGTGACTCCAGCGATGCGCCGCTCTTACGTGACGAGATGCGTCACGCAAGTGCCTACCCTTGCGCCAGGGCGCGCCGCATTGTAAATGAGGCACATCTGCCGTGTCGCAAGGGTAGTTTTGCGTGACGCATTTGATGATGATCTGGCGCATCTCTGGAGATGCGCCAGAACGCGTAAGTAAGTATGCCCCTAAGGGGCAGAATTGCAATTACCGTCGCATCCCTGCAAAGTAGCAGGGATGCGCCATTAATTGTGCGGCCCGCTACCACCACCAAACATGGTGCGCCGTATTTGCAATGCGGCGCACCATGGGCCCAAAACGTCACCGAAGCTTTACTGCTGGAGTTGCGTCGCAACGATGGCGCAGCTCCATCAATGCTCTGGGGTACCCTATCTCCCCAATGCTGGGTCAAGCCGTACGTCTGCTTCAAGCAGGTGCAGGGTTTGTGTGACGCATCATTGTCCTAAAGGTGACTGATTGATATTTTGTAGATTTCCCTCAGCCACTATTAGGATGTGTTCCAGCGCAGGAATGCCCTCCCTTGCGCCGGAACGCCCCCTGATGGCGCAGGGCTTTATAACGGGATGCATCTCCCAAATGCGTCACGTTGTTATAATATTATACGCCGCACCATGGCGCCCTTTTTGGTTTAGCTGCTGCGTTACAAAAGTCACGCAAGAACGGCGCAAAAGAGCCGCAAGGGCTTAAATCTGCCCCTTCCTTTGTAACCCTGACAATAAGAAAAATAGTGGCGGTGGATTGATAGTTTGACTATTTAAATGACTGGTAATGTAGCAGGCAACTGTTAGTGTTGTCACTGATCTGACTGAAATCACAATGGAGTATGTCTGTCACTTTGCGTCTTGCCTGCGGACTGCGGACTGCCAGTCCTAGGTGAACGTTTCAGTACTTTGTTTAGTGAGTTACGTGACTTTCGAAGTCACAGGTCCGCAAATAAATGAAAAGTAACCATAATCAATATAATTTCGCGGAAATATTTTGTTATTGTTCTTTTGAAATGTTTGATTTGGTTGACATTGACAAGCAACAATCATCCATGTTTTCTGTTCTTTCTTTCATGTTGTACGTCAGCTCCCCCCAGGGGCGAGAGGAGGACACAGGAGCAGCAGGCGGCGGATGCTGTTCAACAGGGCCAGGATCGGGCAGGCGAGGGCTCCTCTGCTGGCCCCAGTAAGTTTTCATTTTAGACTAGTACCTATTTTTCCTAGCGTTCCTCATTTGACTTTTTTCAAAATTGTCTTTGCTCTTCTTGTAGACTGTATCTAAATTCTTATCCTGCCTCTACTATGACTCCCTGTGGTATTAATAGATTATTCTTATTAGTCTGTCTGTGTAGCTAACTAAGATTGCACGGTTGGCGAAACTCCCATGATTCTAGTCAGCAATAGCTCTATCAACTTAGTGCAGTCCTCTGGGATTGTCCATAATGTCTTTTGAAGTGTTCTATCTGGACTCATGCTTGCAAAAATTGCAAAACCTTTCGCTCAGTCACTCTAGTCTGGACCAAAAAACACAGATTGTATTTAAGTTTAAAAGCTTTATTAAAAGTAAACACATTTATTAAAATGAAGTCATAATAAAACTAAACGTTTAACTGATAATGGAAAAGTGGTTAGTGCTGACGATTAATTGAAGACATTTCTTGTGGTCGAGCCGAGCTCTCACCTGGTTTCAACTTGATCTTGTAGTTAGAAGTCCATCTTCTGTCTATGTGGAGAAAAATGGTGCGTGTTAAAAAAACAGCCTTCATCAGTTGTGCCAAAAAGTGCAGCAAGACAACCTTCCCTGGAAAAAGGGACATTTTTTTTAACTTTAACGTAGACAGTCACAAATTACATTGTTTTCACATGTCTTCATTCCTAGACCAAATACTAGTGACTAGTGAGTGCTTTATTCTAACATTGTTACATGTACTTTGTAGGTGGAACATCTGGTGGCGGGGCCAGTGTGGAGGTGGTGGTGCTGGACACGGAGGCGGAGGCCGATTGTTCAGGGGAGGAGGCGGCGGCGGCGGCTGTGAGAGTTGAGACGGTGGTGGTGGCGGCCAGAGGTAAGCTCTTATATATTCCTTACTTATTGAGATTGAAGACTAGCTGGGAAGGCAAGAATATGAGATGCATGGCTGGGTGAATGATGAAGCAATGATGGGTGGAAGGACAACAGCCTGGGTGGGTGACACAGAAACTGTATGTGTCCATATACCTGGATCATGCTACTATCTGACTCTTAGATAGCATATGTGTATCTAGAGCAGGGGTACTCCTAGTACGGCCCGCGGGCCGGTGGTGGCCCGGCAAGCCTTCCTTGGCGGTGCGCAGACCTTGCAGACAATCACTGCTCCCCCGGCCCCCACAGAGCAGAGGCTTTTTTGTATTTCACCTGTTAGCGCCCCTGCATCTCCACTCTGACAATCACTGCTCCCCCGGCCCCCACAGAGCAGAGTGGAGATGCAAGGCCACAAAGAGGTGAAATAGAACAAAGCCTCTGCTCTGTGGGGCCGGGCAAGCAGTGATTGTCAGGGTGGAGAAGCAGGGGCGCTAAAACAAACAAAGCCTCAATAATATGTTAATGGTCTTTTAAAGACCTGTTAAGTACTTTGGTGTTGTTGTCTGTGTGTGCGCGTTGAGGAAGCGGTCTCAACCCGGGCTGAAGGCTGACACAGATAGACACACACACAGTGAGATGACAGAGGGGGAGGGAGAGGGAGGGCAGGAGGGAGAGAGAGATGGAGGGAGGGCAGGAGGGAGAGCAGGAGGGAGAGAGATGTATGTAAATGCTGGGTCTGGTGGCTCAGTGGATGAGGGCATCTGCTGCAGGGACCTGTGTGCAACCTCATGGTCACAAGTTATCGTTTTGCTTTAGCCCCGCCCCCTCTGACTCCGCCCCCACCAGTGCGGCCCTCGGCCCCAAACTACACTGTAAATGTAGCCCCTGAGAGAAAGTTTGTGAGTACCCATGATCTAGAGAGAGTAGACGGTCAGTGGATGAACTAAGTGTAACTTTGAAGAGCATGTAACACTGCACCCGCACGTCCGTTCCAGTGTAGGAAAGGCAAGGAAAAGAACTTTTAATTTTGTCCAAATACTACCATAAATAGTAGCAGTAGTTTGTATTGCAAGCACTGCATAGATCCGGTTATTATGGTGGCCACTCCCTACCTCTCTTAATAAGTTTAGTAGTACTCAGTCATTCATGTGTGGATGTATCACTGGTCACTCAATAAAAAGCAAAGCACCTAAAGTCATCCCATATATAAGCAAAAACATCCCATGTGAAGTGATAGATAATCAGATTATTTATCTTCTTCAATTTTCCATTTCTAGTACTCATTTCCACTGTAGGGTGAAAGTTAAATTAATTAAGCAGTAGCCCTTGAGTTGTAACAGAGTATTCTCAGTGCCACCCGTAATAGAAAAGTAAGAGCTTCACCACCTGCATGTACTGGACGGGTACAGTAACGCAACGGCAACGCAAGTCTAGGTCACTCCTCATGGCGTGCGTCTCTTTTTCTCGGGTGCAAGTTTACTGCGCTGGCATTATGCCGGCTTGCAGAAAATAACGTACCAATTTTCCAAAACAAGAGATAAGAAGAAGAATAAGACTGGTGTACTTTCATAGTCGACTCCAATGGAAGTCCACAGTGCTCGTAGAATTTGTTCCTTAAACTCCCACTAATGTTAGAGCAAGGATGAAGAAGTGTGAGGTTAGATAGATACTGGCCTCAATAGTTATGTAATGCGCTTGCAAGTTGCTAGTTGTACTGCAACACAAATTTCTGCTGAATGATTGAGTTAATCTTAAAGAGCATTGGTTACAGACTATGTCTTTCTTTCTTCATATAGGTTCTCCTTCCAAACGAACAAGGAGGAAGGAGCTGGCTAGAGCGGCCCGGCAACGGAGGATCGAGGCCACTGTTGCGGAATATCGGCGGCTGGTGGCCCTGGAGGACGTGGAAAGTGTGCAGTCGACAACTACAACAACGTCGTCTGCATCGGCCTCCGTGGCCCCACGGGCTGCCACCCAGCACAGTGGTCCACCCAGACTGAGCCGGGCTGCCAAAGGCAAACGCCACCGCCGAGCAGCAAGGCCAACAGCTGCCTCTCACAGGCATTGCACCTGCAAGGCAGTGAAGGCACGCCTGCGCCGCACTACCCTGATGGTGTCCCGCCTTCAGCAGGAGCTCGCCTTGCTCCGCGAGGAGCATGATGCCCTGGCCCAAAAAGTTAACAGCATCCACCCATAGTGTCCCTTGCCCCTTTTTTAGAGACTTTTGGGGGGTGGGAATTGGGAGTTGGGTTTTTGGGGACTTTTGAAGGACAATCGTTGGGGTTAGGGAGGGTCTTGCGGGAGATTATTTTGTTAGGGATATAAATATACTTTTTCAAACTTTATCTGAGCATACCTGTTTTTTACTGCTTGCCTGGTGGGTGGGGGTTTAACGTTGACTGTTTTCCTGAAAGTTTAGTTCCATTTTCTTCCTTTAAGTGTAAATGCCCAAATGTTTTCAACACTAAGTGCCTCTCACAGACTAAGTGAAGTGAATCCAAGAGTCCTAGGACTTTAGTAGTACTACCTTCAGTCTCTCGTCTCTCGTACTAATACTCCATTATACCCCCAAACCACCAAACGCTTATCTTACCTGTAATTTGTGTTTGAAAGTAGGGCTAGACCCAGGGCTGGCTCCACGGGAAACACCGAATAACGTTGGCAATCTTGGTCGGATAAAATTTCCTCATAGCGGTGGTACTAGTGGTGTGACACAGTGGCAGTTGCATGCCTATGAAAAAAAAGAAAATGAAATCTGGTTTGTCCTCCTGAGCAATTCAACGGTACAACTGAGAATATAGCAGGTGACAGAAGTACAGTAGAGCAGTGCCACATTGTAGCCTAACAAATGGTAAAGTATAACTACTAATTCGGTTGAAGTTCTTTCACATTAGCAATGGTTCTTTGTCAAGCAGAGTAAGAATATATCATCGACAACTGTGGAAAGAAAGAATGCGACAGTACAGGGCCTGTGTGGAATTATTGATAACGATATTCAACATAAGGTCTCTGTAGCCAGATACCCGAGAGCCTTGCTGGTCACTATAAATCCATTCACAACAACACTCAATGGGGTTGGTCTGGAAGGTGTCAGGTTTACTCCCCGTGATCCAGTCGATGCAAATATGGTTCCACCTCCAAATGTCACCAACACCCAGAAGTGTAAACACAGGGTGTTCGAGGCATTAGGCGGGGGAGAAAAATAACAAACTAAAATAAAAAATGTGGGATGGGTAAAGGTAGGGTCAGCAGGGAAAGGATACCTGTAACAGAAGACAAGACAGGCATCAGTGAAGTGCTGTCCTAACATACAAGGGTACTCTCATATAGTCTCACTAAATAACCAAGGAAGTAGACAAGTACCTGAGCACCAAGAAAACATGACCTTGGATAGGAAATACTATAGCCCTTCTGCCACAATCTGTGAGGAAGGCCTAAGAAACACATAAACATATAGTTAACGAACACACTCCTGTCGCACCAAACACACTCGCGTTATACTAAGACATCAAACCCACTACTCACAACATACCACAAACTTGGTAGAGGACTCAATGTACAAAGGGGGTTCCAAATAGTCAAAGCAAAGATGTATGGTCCAACAAAAAGGAAGAGGGAAACGGTAGTGTGTAGGAAGCAAGAACTACAACACTGCGCTCTCTAAGTAATGACCCAGTAGAGAATCTTTGGTGAAGGTCAAACAGAAAAACGTAGTTGCGACCACCACTGAATTCTGCCAACAACACACCCCACGGTGCACTACACAAAGAGAACTGGGGTAGCCTGTAGTTACCTCACTACATGCCCAGTTATGGAGGTCCTTTGAAATACACAGTTATACAACGGAGACGCGTAGTTGTCCTTACTACCGCGCTCCGTTTTAATAGTACAAAAACGATCCCCGATGTGAACGCTAACACGTGGTATAGACCGCCACTGTGCTCCGCCACACACAATTCAACCAAACAGGAATTCATCAAAGGTAGAATTCTGTTAGAAAACAGTCACAGAACCTCCCTTAACAATCCGTTCAGGCAGTAATCAGCTGACCGCACGGGCGGCCGAAGAGTTTAGAGCGGCTTTACCTGAAGACGCGTGAAGTCCGTCTACCGCCAAGGACAGAACACGGAAGCGCTCCCCACTGAGCCTCGGGGGGGGGGGGGAAAGGTGATAGTCCACAGGAGACACGATAGAAAAGCATGCAGAGCGTCCGCTCTCATGCCGGTGCAGAACAGAAACCAGAATAACGCGCAACAGGAAGCGCGTCTGTTCCCCAGATAAACTTCCTGCAAGTCTCCCGCCTACTCATGGGAAATGTAGTTTCATAGTACGGTAGGCGCTTAGGGGCTGCGTAACCTGACAGAAGGTATAGTAGATAGAAAAGGAGAAATTGCTTTTTTTCTAGGTGTCCCCTCACTCACCAGGGTTGCCCCTTGGTGACATGCTTCATCATTGGGGCCATCCCAGTCCTCTACGGCCTGGGGCGTGCTGCGACTTGCGAATTACGTAGGAGCACTTACAAATGACTATGTGTGGTGCAGATGTGATAGTGGAGTGGACTAAGTGATGTGTTAAGGGATCAATTTAGAAGCCTAGAGAGAGCCAAGAAATGCAGTCACAGTCAGAGAAAAAGGCAAGGGATACTGTATCTATGTGGTTGTAGTGGTCCTGTTGGAAGTGGTAAGTAAGTTGCCTGCAGAAAAAAAATCCTCCTATTAGCGGCACTCCTCCATTGCAGCCGACGCTTCGTCCATCGATGTTGGTCACCAGAAGACACCCTGTAAAAAAAAGCACAGCATAGACAAACAATTGAACATAAACAATTCTTTGGGTACAAACCTATCCATCAATCTTTGAAAGTGCATGCACTACTGCATGCATGTCAGTGAAAAGTAAGTAGTACATTCGACAACTGTGGAAGAAAGAATGCAACAGTAAAGGGCCTATGTGTAAATTATTGATAACGATATTCAACATAAGGTCTCTGTAGCCAGATACCCGAGAGCCTTGCTGGTCACTATAAATCCATTCACAACAACACTCAGTGGGGTTGGTCTGGAAGGTATAGTAGATAGAAAAGGAGAAATTGCTTTTTTTCTAGGTGTCCCCTCACTCACCAGGGTTGCCCCTTGGTGACATGCTTCATCATTGGGGCCATCCCAGTCCTCTACGGCCTGGGGCGTGCTGCGACTTGCGAATTACGTAGGAGCACTTACAAATGACTATGTGTGGTGCAGATGTGATAGTGGAGTGGACTAAGTGATGTGTTAAGGGATCAATGTAGAAGCCGAGAGAGAGCCAAGAAATGCAGTCACAGTCAGAGAAAAAGGCAAGGGATACTGTATCTATGTGGTTGTAGTGGTCCTGTTGGAAGTGGTAAGTAAGTTGCCTGCAGAAAAAAAATCCTCCTATTAGCGGCACTCCTCCATTGCAGCCGACGCTTCGTCCATCGATGTTGGTCACCAGAAGACACCCTGTCCACTGCCTGCCTGATGCTGAATTGTGGCTCGCTACTGTGAAGCCTGACTCCATCCTTTTTTCCCCATTGCAGAGACTGAAACCCGGCCTGTAATTATTCAACGAAAAACAGGAAGTGATATAATATTACAACACCACTGATAAATAAATATAAGGTATGTAGGCTGTGGAGTGCAAAAAGTCACAATTTGTTTTTCCTAGTAGACAGTACAATGTTTTTGAAAGTGCGTACTCTGAGTCACCTTTTGAAGGATAAATAAGTATGGGCAAATTAACGTAGCGGATCTTGCCCCTCAAGCTAGGTGTACTGTAAACTGTGTTTTAGAACAAAATTAGATCTTCCTAGCAGTGCTCCCACCCAGACCCTTACTAAAGCCAGTCGCAAAAATGTAGAAGACCCCCAATCAAATCTCAAAAAACGAGGCCTAGCAGAAAACTGGTGACAAAACTTACTTTGAAAGTAAAAGTAGGCCGAAGTACCCTAATTACCCATTACCCACCGTGGATTGCATTCAAACCACTTGCAAGCAACCAAGCAAAAGTAGCCATAGCCAGCATCGCTCCAAGACTCGAAATCCCCCCCACTCAAACACATGCAATAGAAATACTGCTAACCCTAACGAACCCTAAGTTAAGAATAGTGGCAAAGGCTTTCTTTAACTATGCCAAATCCCCCCTTTCCCACCATGGATTTTCTTCAAATGACTTGCAACCAAAATTACACATTCTCACGAGTGCTCTAAGACCCCAGAACTCAGTTTGAAAAATCTAGAACACCCCGAAACACATGCAATCCTGCTGCTAGGGCTAACCCTAACGAACCCTAAGTTACAAAAAGTGCCAAAACTAAAGGCTTTTCCGCGCGGATTTTGTCCCAACCACTTCTACCCGGTATTAGACCTTCACAGGAATGCCCCAAGACCCGGCAACCCACCCGCCAAGAAGCGTAACACCCCCAAACAGGCCAAAAGCAAAATCTCATACTTGCAATATTTCTGGGCCTTCGGTCCAAACGCGCTGCGTAGCTAGGCCATAAGTCGGGGTTGGCACGACGGATTTCCTGAAAAGCAAATGCAATCAAGATTAGAGTGTCCCAGCAGTGCTCCCAGACCACGAAACTCACCCGCAAACAGACGGAACCCCCCCTAAGAGCACCTCAAAGGCAAGCAAGTCATCAAAAACACAAAAAAAATTCCGCCTGGGATTTGGTCCAAAACACTTTTATCCGGTATTAGAGCTTCCCAGCAATGGCCCCAGAGCCGTCAACCCAGGAGAAAACGAGTAGAAGACCCCCAAACAGCCAAAGAGCAAAAGTACAAAAATGGGGACTTAGTCAATTTTTCACAAATTTCCCAAATCACTCCGCGCGCGCTCTGCAGCTAGGCCCTAAGTCCCCTCTGCCACCATGGATTTGCTTCAAACCTCTTGCAAAGTAAAGTATATATAGCCAGCAGTGCTCCCAGACCACGAAACTCACCCACAAACACCAGGAAGCCCCCCAAACAGGCCCCCGAAAACGCTACATAGAGCAAAATGTCAGAAAAAGCCCAAAAAAAATCGGCCTGGATTTTGTCCCAACCACTTCTACCCGGTATTAGACCTTCCCAGGAATGCCCCAAGACCCGTCAACCCACCCGCCAAGAAGCATAACACCCCCAAACAGGCCAAAAGCAAAATCTCATACTTGCAATATTTCTGGGCCTTCGGTCCAAACGCGCTGCGTAGCTAGGCCATAAGTCGGGGTTGGCACGACGGATTTCCTGAAAAGCAAATGCAATCAAGATTAGAGTGTCCCAGCAGTGCTCCCAGACCACGAAACTCACCCGCAAACAGACGGAACCCCCTCTAAGAGCACCTCAAAGGCAAGCAAGTCATCAAAAACACAAAAAAAATTCCGCCTGGGATTTGGTCCAAAACACTTTTATCCGGTATTAGAGCTTCCCGGCAATGGCCCCAGAGCCGTCAACCCAGGAGAAAACGAGTAGAAGACCCCCAAACAGCCAAAGAGCAAAAGTACAAAAATGGGGACTTAGTCAATTTTTCACAAATTTCCCAAATCACTCCGCGCGCGCTCTGCAGCTAGGCCCTAAGTCCCCTCTGCCACCATGGATTTGCTTCAAACCTCTTGCAAAGTAAAGTATATATAGCCAGCAGTGCTCCCAGACCACGAAACTCACCCACAAACACCAGGAAGCCCCCCAAACAGGCCCCCGAAAACGCTACATAGAGCAAAATGTCAGAAATAGCCAAAAAAAAAATCGGCCTGGATTTTGTCCCAACCACTTCTACCCGGTATTAGACCATCCCAGGAATGCCCCAAGACCCGTCAACCCACCCGCCAAGAAGCATAACACCCCCAAACAGGCCAAAAGCAAAATCTCATACTTGCAATATTTCTGGGCCTTCGGTCCAAACGCGCTGCGTAGCTAGGCCATAAGTCGGGGTTGGCACGACGGATTTCCTGAAAAGCAAATGCAATCAAGATTAGAGTGTCCCAGCAGTGCTCCCAGACCACGAAACTCACCCACAAACACCAGGAAACCCCCCAAACAGGCCCCCGAAAACGCTACATAGAGCAAAATGTCAGAAATAGCCAAAAAAAAATCGGCCTGGATTTTGTCCCAACCACTTCTACCCGGTATTAGACCTTCCCAGGAATGCCCCAAGACCCGTCAACCCACCCGCCAAGAAGCATAACACCCCCAAACAGGCCAAAAGCAAAATCTCATACTTGCAATATTTCTGGGCCTTCGGTCCAAACGCGCTGCGTAGCTAGGCCATAAGTCGGGGTTGGCACGACGGATTTCCTGAAAAGCAAATGCAATCAAGATTAGAGTGTCCCAGCAGTGCTCCCAGACCACGAAACTCACCCGCAAACAGACGGAACCCCCCCTAAGAGCACCTCAAAGGCAAGCAAGTCATCAAAAACACAAAAAAAATTCCGCCTGGGATTTGGTCCAAAACACTTTTATCCGGTATTAGAGCTTCCCAGCAATGGCCCCAGAGCCGTCAACCCAGGAGAAAACGAGTAGAAGACCCCCAAACAGCCAAAGAGCAAAAGTACAAAAATGGGGACAGTCAATTTTTCACAAATTTCCCAAATCACTCCGCGCGCGCTCTGCAGCTAGGCCCTAAGTCCCCTCTGCCACCATGGATTTGCTTCAAACCTCTTGCAAAGTAAAGTATATATAGCCAGCAGTGCTCCCAGACCACGAAACTCACCCACAAACACCAGGAAGCCCCCCAAACAGGCCCCCGAAAACGCTACATAGAGCAAAATGTCAGAAATAGCCAAAAAAAAAATCGGCCTGGATTTTGTCCCAACCACTTCTACCCGGTATTAGACCTTCCCAGGAATGCCCCAAGACCCGTCAACCCACCCGCCAAGAAGCATAACACCCCCAAACAGGCCAAAAGCAAAATCTCATACTTGCAATATTTCTGGGCCTTCGGTCCAAACGCGCTGCGTAGCTAGGCCATAAGTCGGGGTTGGCACGACGGATTTCCTGAAAAGCAAATGCAATCAAGATTAGAGTGTCCCAGCAGTGCTCCCAGACCACGAAACTCACCCACAAACACCAGGAAGCCCCCCAAACAGGCCCCCGAAAACGCTACATAGAGCAAAATGTCAGAAATAGCCAAAAAAAAATCGGCCTGGATTTTGTCCCAACCACTTCTACCCGGTATTAGACCTTCCCAGGAATGCCCCAAGACCCGTCAACCCACCCGCCAAGAAGCATAACACCCCCAAACAGGCCAAAAGCAAAATCTCATACTTGCAATATTTCTGGGCCTTCGGTCCAAACGCGCTGTGTAGCTAGGCCATAAGTCGGGGTTGGCACGACGGATTTCCTGAAAAGCAAATGCAATCAAGATTAGAGTGTCCCAGCAGTGCTCCCAGACCACGAAACTCACCCACAAACACCAGGAAGCCCCCCAAACAGGCCCCCGAAAACGCTACATAGAGCAAAATGTCAGAAATAGCCAAAAAAAAAAAATCGGCCTGGATTTTGTCCCAACCACTTCTACCCGGTATTAGACCTTCCCAGGAATGCCCCAAGACCCGTCAACCCACCCGCCAAGAAGCATAACACCCCCAAACAGGCCAAAAGCAAAATCTCATACTTGCAATATTTCTGGGCCTTCGGTCCAAACGCGCTGCGTAGCTAGGCCATAAGTCGGGGTTGGCACGACGGATTTCCTGAAAAGCAAATGCAATCAAGATTAGAGTGTCCCAGCAGTGCTCCCAGACCACGAAACTCACCCACAAACACCAGGAAGCCCCCCAAAAAGGCCCCCGAAAACGCTACATAGAGCAAAATGTCAGAAATAGCCAAAAAAAAATCGGCCTGGATTTTGTCCCAACCACTTCTACCCGGTATTAGACCTTCCCAGGAATGCCCCAAGACCCGTCAACCCACCCGCCAAGAAGCATAACACCCCCAAACAGGCCAAAAGCAAAATCTCATACTTGCAATATTTCTGGGCCTTCGGTCCAAACGCGCTGCGTAGCTAGGCCATAAGTCGGGGTTGGCACGACGGATTTCCTGAAAAGCAAATGCAATCAAGATTAGAGTGTCCCAGCAGTGCTCCCAGACCACGAAACTCACCCACAAACACCAGGAAGCCCCCCAAACAGGCCCCCGAAAACGCTACATAGAGCAAAATGTCAGAAATAGCCAAAAAAAAAAAATCGGCCTGGATTTTGTCCCAACCACTTCTACCCGGTATTAGACCTTCCCAGGAATGCCCCAAGACCCGTCAACCCACCCGCCAAGAAGCATAACACCCCCAAACAGGCCAAAAGCAAAATCTCATACTTGCAATATTTCTGGGCCTTCGGTCCAAACGCGCTGCGTAGCTAGGCCATAAGTCGGGGTTGGCACGACGGATTTCCTGAAAAGCAAATGCAATCAAGATTAGAGTGTCCCAGCAGTGCTCCCAGACCACGAAACTCACCCGCAAACAGACGGAACCCCCCCTAAGAGCACCTCAAAGGCAAGCAAGTCATCAAAAACACAAAAAAAATTCCGCCTGGGATTTGGTCCAAAACACTTTTATCCGGTATTAGAGCTTCCCAGCAATGGCCCCAGAGCCGTCAACCCAGGAGAAAACGAGTAGAAGACCCCCAAACAGCCAAAGAGCAAAAGTACAAAAATGGGGACTTAGTCAATTTTTCACAAATTTCCCAAATCACTCCGCGCGCGCTCTGCAGCTAGGCCCTAAGTCCCCTCTGCCACCATGGATTTGCTTCAAACCTCTTGCAAAGTAAAGTATATATAGCCAGCAGTGCTCCCAGACCACGAAACTCACCCACAAACACCAGGAAGCCCCCCAAACAGGCCCCCGAAAACGCTACATAGAGCAAAATGTCAGAAATAGCCAAAAAAAAAATCTGCCTGGATTTTGTCCCAACCACTTCTACCCGGTATTAGACCTTCCCAGGAATGCCCCAAGACCCGTCAACCCACCCGCCAAGAAGCATAACACCCCCAAACAGGCCAAAAGCAAAATCTCATACTTGCAATATTTCTGGGCCTTCGGTCCAAACGCGCTGCGTAGCTAGGCCATAAGTCGGGGTTGGCACGACGGATTTCCTGAAAAGCAAATGCAATCAAGATTAGAGTGTCCCAGCAGTGCTCCCAGACCACGAAACTCACCCACAAACACCAGGAAGCCCCCCAAACAGGCCCCCGAAAACGCTACATAGAGCAAAATGTCAGAAATAGCCAAAAAAAAATCGGCCTGGATTTTGTCCCAACCACTTCTACCCGGTATTAGACCTTCCCAGGAATGCCCCAAGACCCGTCAACCCACCCGCCAAGAAGCATAACACCCCCAAACAGGCCAAAAGCAAAATCTCATACTTGCAATATTTCTGGGCCTTCGGTCCAAACGCGCTGCGTAGCTAGGCCATAAGTCGGGGTTGGCACGACGGATTTCCTGAAAAGCAAATGCAATCAAGATTAGAGTGTCCCAGCAGTGCTCCCAGACCACGAAACTCACCCACAAACACCAGGAAGCCCCCCAAACAGGCCCCCGAAAACGCTACATAGAGCAAAATGTCAGAAATAGCCAAAAAAAAAAAATCGGCCTGGATTTTGTCCCAACCACTTCTACCCGGTATTAGACCTTCCCAGGAATGCCCCAAGACCCGTCAACCCACCCGCCAAGAAGCATAACACCCCCAAACAGGCCAAAAGCAAAATCTCATACTTGCAATATTTCTGGGCCTTCGGTCCAAACGCGCTGCGTAGCTAGGCCATAAGTCGGGGTTGGCACGACGGATTTCCTGAAAAGCAAATGCAATCAAGATTAGAGTGTCCCAGCAGTGCTCCCAGACCACGAAACTCACCCACAAACACCAGGAAGCCCCCCAAACAGGCCCCCGAAAACGCTACATAGAGCAAAATGTCAGAAATAGCCAAAAAAAAATCGGCCTGGATTTTGTCCCAACCACTTCTACCCGGTATTAGACCTTCCCAGGAATGCCCCAAGACCCGTCAACCCACCCGCCAAGAAGCATAACACCCCCAAACAGGCCAAAAGCAAAATCTCATACTTGCAATATTTCTGGGCCTTCGGTCCAAACGCGCTGCGTAGCTAGGCCATAAGTCGGGGTTGGCACGACGGATTTCCTGAAAAGCAAATGCAATCAAGATTAGAGTGTCCCAGCAGTGCTCCCAGACCACGAAACTCACCCACAAACACCAGGAAGCCCCCCAAACAGGCCCCCGAAAACGCTACATAGAGCAAAATGTCAGAAATAGCCAAAAAAAAAAAATCGGCCTGGATTTTGTCCCAACCACTTCTACCCGGTATTAGACCTTCCCAGGAATGCCCCAAGACCCGTCAACCCACCCGCCAAGAAGCATAACACCCCCAAACAGGCCAAAAGCAAAATCTCATACTTGCAATATTTCTGGGCCTTCGGTCCAAACGCGCTGCGTAGCTAGGCCATAAGTCGGGGTTGGCACGACGGATTTCCTGAAAAGCAAATGCAATCAAGATTAGAGTGTCCCAGCAATGCTCCCAGACCACGAAACTCACCCACAAACAGACGGAACCCCCCCTAAGAGCACCTCAAAGGCAAGCAAGTCATCAAAAACACAAAAAAATTTCCGCCTCGGATTTGGTCCAAACCACTTTTAGTGCTTCCCAGCAATGGCCCCAGACCCGTCAACTCACCTGCAAAGAGGTAGAACAACACCCCCACAAGTGCTGAGTCTTTCTTCATTGGGCGTAAACCAGCCCTCTGCTTTGATGGAAATAGGAGTCTGGAGGAGGAGGATAGAGGAGCATGTTCTTCTGAACTTGTGAACCTGAGGAATGCAGACTGCGGCACCTTCAAATAAATTAGCAAACAAGTGAAGACAGATCTGCTGATGGGCTTGTTTTTGTGATTATCTGATTAAAGTTTGAATTATATTAACTGTGCACAACAAAGAAAGACAGACACACAGGAATAAAAGTGAATAAGGATGAAAAAGAAAGTTATTGATTCGTTGTCTCATTTTCAGGGCTCGAAGTCGGTATCACGGTCCAGGAATAAGAATAAGGCTTCGTCATCATACTCTGCAAATTCAGGCAGGGTGAGCTCAGTGTCACCTGACAGAGTAGAAATTCCCTCATCTATGTTGCTGTCCACCTCCTCTTCATCCGGCACGCTCTCTCGTACTCTGAAATCTGGTGGTATGAGGTGCTGATTCATCTTGATCATTGTTAACCTCTCCACATTTTTGGGCGAGAGGCGGCTCCGTTTGGGAGTTACAATCCCACCAGCCGCACTGAAAACCCGTTCAGAAGACACGCTTGCGAGTGGGCAAGACAAGTAGTTTAAAGCCAGGTTGGTGAGCTGTGGCCACAATTCTTTTTTCCCATGCCAATACGCCAATGGGTCAGAATTAACATAGACCTCTGTTGAGTCATTCAGATAGTCCTTCACCATCGACTCAAGGTCCTCATCCAAGGTTCCTCCACTTTGCTTAGCTCTTGCTGTGCCTCTGACCTTTTGAGAACCAAACCCACGCAGAGCTAGCCAATCCTCTTCAGCCTCCAATGTTTCTGTTGTCTTTCGTGCAGATGATCCGGTTGCCGGTGTCTTTAACGGCTGAGAGGTCACTTGTGCCACAGCCACAGGTGCAGAAGTGGATTGTTTTGACTGGGGATGGCCTGCTGATGTACTGCCATTTCCTTCAATTTCCAGCCGTTCTGTTTCAAACTTCTTGGCTGACAAGGCTAGCCAACGTTTGTACTTTAGAACATGTTCATCATCAAAAGGAAAGAATGCTTGGCCTGCCAGCGCCTTTTTGTAGCGTGGATCCAGAATAGTAGCACAAATGTAATGCTGTTCTGAGTGGATCTTTTTAAGACGTTCATCACCTTCTAGGAGCTCTAATAATTGCTCGGCCAGAAGCAAAGAGTCTTGGTTTTTATCTTTTCTAAACACAGAACACACCTCCTTCAGTTGGTCCTCCAGCATGTACAACAATGGGATAGCTTTTCCCAAATTAGAGTCCTCCTTGCTGACTGCACGCGTGAAGAACTCAAAAGGACGAAGCATGCGTGTCAGGCTTTCAACTATGTTCCATTGCGGCCCACCCATCCTCAGCTCCTCTGCACCCTCTTTAAGGAAATATTGATCGAGTTCCGTATACTGCTCATACAGACGCTCAAGCATGTAGAAGGTTGAGTTCCAACGTGTTACCACCTCCTGGATGAGTGCTTTCACTGGCATTTGATGTTGATATAGCAGGCTCCTCAGCTGCTTCCGGGCCTTAAAAGAATGGCTGAAATGCTTGCACATTTTTCGGCAGGTGTCCAATACACCGTACGCTGCACTGCCTTTATTACCCAAGAATTTTTGGACAACCAGGTTTATACAGTGCGCCAAACACGGCACTCTGAAATAGTAACCGTCCCTCATGGCCTTAACTATATTGGAGCCATTGTCCGTGGAAACATAACCAACCTTGCGTTTTAGTGGGGACAGACAGTTAAGGACCTTTGTGTTAAAGACATCCAAAATGTTTTCTGCTGTGTGACGTTTCTCCAAACCAAACATGGCTAGTGTTGCATGTTTCCGAGCACCTTTAAAAACAATGTTAGTGTCAACACCTGAGTTTAGCTTTGCTTTAACCCCTGAAAAAGAGACCCAGTGTGCAGTGATGCACATGTAATCAGCGCATGCGCCACTGGTCCACATGTCTGTTGTCAGATGTATAGTGTGAACAGCACTCTTCTGCAAAGCTGCCCCAATCACCTTCAGAACATCTTCATGTAGTGCTGGAACCGCAACTCGTGCAAAATAGAACCGGCTAGGAACCTTCCATTTAGGGCAGAGCGCTGTCACTAATTCTAGAAAACCAACCCCTTCTACAAAAGAAAAAGGGAGAAGGTCCAGAGCTAGCATTTTAGCCAGCTTAGTGTTATACAGACGGGTCATTGGGTGGTTGCGTTCATATTGCGCTTCTGTAAACAACATCTTTTTAATGTTGCCCTGGACCAAGGATTTACGGGATGATGATGATCTCTTCGACCCAGTTACGCTTGCTGATGAACTTTTCCGCATTGATGTCTCACTCTCTCCCACACTCTTAGTGTGGCTCCCATGGGGTGTGCTGCTGACAGGGGAACTGGGTGTAAGTGAAGTGTTTGAATCGTCTTGTACCTCCTCGTCATCACCAGATGAAAAAACAACGTTTTCATTGCGTGCAATTGCGGCTTCCTTGATCGTGTGTAGGTGCGCAAACCATTGGACATCGTGCGTTCTCCTAAGATGACCTCTCTGGCCTCCGGTACCATAGTTGGAACCCAACTTACCACGACTAACTCGAAGCTTACAAATGCTACAAATGGCTATGTTTTCATTTTTTGGGCAAACACTAAAGAAGTCCCAAACTGGAGACTTGAAATGTCTTCGGGGGCCGGAGGAGGCGGCGATACTGGTGGTGGTGGTCCTGCTGCTAATGCCAGATGAAGTGGAGGATGTGGATTGCCGAACTTCAGTACGTTTTGCACTTTCACCACCACGAATTGAGGTCGAGGACGAGGTGGGTACCTTCTTGCGAAGAAATATGGAAGCGGTAGGTTTTGGTGTACTACTTAACTCCAAATCTAATGATTCCATTTCCATTGCCTCCTCGCCGACATCATCATCACGCTCAGCAGCTTCTTGGGATAGGGTCAAAATGTCTCTTTGCTGCATGCCCGGTGGGGCTGCAGTGACCTTTGTGATGACTGGCTCGTCGTCATCGTGAGAGGCTTCATCACCAGTAGTATCTGTCACTTCTTGTTGAGCCTCATCACACTCCATAGGTTTGAGTTTTTGGACGACCTTCCTTTTACGCTTAGTTACCGGTGTCAGATCATGGTGTGACTCACTCTCAGGCTGCCGTGGTGGTACCCATTCGTCATCCAGATCATCAGAAGGCGGTGGGCTTGAAGAAGATGTAGACACCCCCCTTGATCTTTTCCTTGCTAGGGATGTGGAAGACAATGAATGATCATCAGGAAGAGTGGCCTCCAATGATACCTCGGCTTCATTGTCGATTTCCTGATGTGCCCCTACTTCGGGAGGAACAACTATTGTGGGCACTTGTGAACCTCCATGCACCTTTGCTTGCGCATCTCCTTTTGCTGCCTCTCCTTCCACATGTACTTGGGCGTGTACTTGCACATGGTGTTGTTGTTGCGGCTGTGTTGATTCAGGGACATTGCTGCTACTTTCTTGCGATGAGCCAACATCACTGGTCGATGGTGATTGGAGAAGTACACTGACTGCCTCTGAAGCACTCAAGGGCTTTGACTTAAGTTGGCGTGGTGGTGGAGGCACTGAACCCAATGGAGCAGGGGTGCTGCTCCCAGCTTGGTCCCCAGCAGAACCTGCTGCAGCAGGCGTACTTTTTTTTTTGCTCCCAAAAAACGTGGCGGGTGGCACACCAGCCTCCTTGGTACCTTGCTTCTTCTGCTCCTTACTAGCAACTTTCTTGCTAGAGGAGCTACGGAGAACTTTCTTTGGGGGCGGGGCCATCTTCTTCAGAGCAGGTCAGACAGCAGGCCGCAGTTGCACGAATTGTAGAGTTGTCTGAGGCCAGACGTGACGTCGCGTGACGTTATGCTGCACACACACACCGCTGCAGGACTTCTTCCTGGCACTGGTGGTTCTCTTGAGTCTTGTGCACCTAAAAAAAATGGAAGACAGAGGAACATCAGTTCAGTTATAGAGCACAAAAAAAATCGAAAAACACTGCAAAATCAGCACAATCCCAATCCATCCATGCCCTCCATAATGTTTAAATTCAAGACAACCCACAGAAAGACTAGGCCCATGCAAGACTCATTAGTACCCCTGGGCATAAATAAAGGTTGAAAAGTAGGCAAAATGGTTGGAGGCCTAACAACAAAGCCTGCATTCAAAATGGCCACTTGCCTGCCAGCACATGGCCAGTGCCTGTAGCTGCACTCAAAATGGCCACCAGCCACATGGCATGTCCCTCCCCATGAACACCCCCAAAAATCGAAAAACACTGCAAAATCAGCACAATCCCATTCCATCCATGCCCTCCATGATGTTTAAATTCAAGACACCCCACAGAAAGACTAGGCCCATGCACCACTCACTACCCCTGGTCAAGGCCCCAACAACAGGTCAAAAATCGAAAAACACAGAAAAAATCAGCACAATCCCATTCAATCCATGCCCTCCATGATGTTTAAGTTGAAGACAGCCCACAGAAAGACTAGGCCCATGCTAGACTCAAATACCCCTGGTGAAAAGGCCACAAGTACAGGCCCAAAAAACGAAAATCACTGAAAAATCTGCACAATCCCATTCAATCCATGCCCTCCATGATGTTTAAGTTGAAGACAGCCCACAGAAAGACTAGGCCCATGCTAGACTCAAATACCCCTGGTGAAAAGGCCACAAGTACAGGCCCAAAAAACGAAAATCACTGAAAAATCTGCACAATCCCATTCAATCCATGCCCTCCATGATGTTTAAGTTGAAGACAGCCCACAGAAAGACTAGGCCCATGCTAGACTCAAATACCCCTGGTGAAAAGGCCACAAGTACAGGCCCAAAAAACGAAAATCACTGAAAAATCTGCACAATCCCATTCAATCCATGCCCTCCATGATGTTTAAGTTGAAGACAACCCACAGAAAGACTAGGCCCATGCAAGACTCACTAGTACCCCTGGGCATAAATAAAGGTTGAAAAGTAGGCAAAATGGTTGGAGGCCTAACAACAAAGCCTGCATTCAAAATGGCCACTTGCCTGCCAGCACATGGCCAGTGCCTGTAGCTGCACTCAAAATGGCCACCAGCCACATGGCATGTCCCTCCCCATGAACACCCCCAAAAATCGAAAAACACTGCAAAATCAGCACAATCCCATTCCATCCATGGCCTCCATGATGTTTAAATTCAAGACAACCCACAGAAAGACTAGGCCCATGCAAGACTCACTACCCCTGGGCATAAATGAAGGTTGAAAAGTAGGCAAAATGGTTGGAGGCCTAACAACAAAGCCTGCATTCAAAATGGCCACTTGCCTGCCAGCACATGGCCAGTGCCTGTAGCTGCACTCAAAATGGCCACCAGCCACATGGCATGTCCCTCCCCATGAACACCCCCAAAAATCGAAAAACACTGCAAAATCAGCACAATCCCATTCCATCCATGCCCTCCATGATGTTTAAATTCAAGACACCCCACAGAAAGACTAGGCCCATGCACCACTCACTACCCCTGGTCAAGGCCCCAACAACAGGTCAAAAATCGAAAAACACAGAAAAATCAGCACAATCCCATTCAATCCATGCCCTCCATGATGTTTAAGTTGAAGACAGCCCACAGAAAGACTAGGCCCATGCTAGACTCAAATACCCCTGGTGAAAAGGCCACAAGTACAGGCCCAAAAAACGAAAATCACTGAAAAATCTGCACAATCCCATTCCATCCATGGCCTCCATGATGTTTAAATTCAAGACAACCCACAGAAAGACTAGGCCCATGCAAGACTCACTACCCCTGGGCATAAATAAAGGTTGAAAAGTAGGCAAAATGGTTGGAGGCCTAACAACAAAGCCTGCATTCAAAATGGCCACTTGCCTGCCAGCACATGGCCAGTGCCTGTAGCTGCACTCAAAATGGCCACCAGCCACATGGCATGTCCCTCCCCATGAACACCCCCAAAAATCGAAAAACACTGCAAAATCAGCACAATCCCATTCCATCCATGGCCTACATGATGTTTAAATTCAAGACAGCCCACAGAAAGACTAGGCCCATGCACCACTCACTACCCCTGGTCAAGGCCCCAACAACAGGTCAAAAATCGAAAAACACAGAAAAATCAGCACAATCCCATTCCATCCATGCCCTCCATGATGTTTAAATTCAAGACACCCCACAGAAAGACTAGGCCCATGCAACACTCACTACCCCTGGTGAAAAGGCCACAAGTACAGCCCAAAAAAACGAAAATCACTGAAAAATAAGCACAATCCCAAGCCATCCAGCCCCTCCATGATGTTTAAATTCAAGACACCCCACAGAAAGACTCAGTCCACCCACCACTGAGTACCCCTGGGAAAAAGGCCCCAAAACAGCCCAAAAATCGAAAATCCCAAAATTTTAATTGCAGCAACTGTATTGCCCCAAACAAACTTACTTGTAAAATTTCTAATCCAACAGTGATCCAAAGAAAGTCAAAAAGGCCTCAAATCCAAAGATCCAGCAGCATCCACAAAAAGTAATCCTTCCAGCTGCACATCCAAATGAAAAGTGACCAGGAGATGGACAAAGCACTGGGAGGAGCCTGCTGAACAGGAACAGGAAGTTGAAGACTGTGGGGCACTTCCTTCCTCCCACCCCCCTGCACCCCTCCCCAAAATGGATTCCTCGCTAAAAAAGTGCAGGCAAATGTCAAACTAAGGAGTTATTCACATAAAAATCATCATTTCTAGAAGGTTTATGCTGCTTGCTGGTGGATTTCTTGTGCAGAATTGCAAATTTATATTTTCGCTCGCCGCATCTCAAATCTCGCAATTGCGAAGTACCGCGAGACGTGATCTCGCCGTACTCGCGTTGACAAACTATCGCTGGCAAGCCGCGATGACGTAATCGCGCTCGCCAATTCCCGCGGGATCACACAGCAAGATCCAAAATGGCGCAGCACTCGCAAACTATCGAAAAAAACAACTCGGCAAACGATGATAAACGCCGCGCGCCGCAAAAATTGTATCACCAACGCCGCGCGCCGCCAAAAAAATCCGCTGCGTGCGAATTTGCGGATTTTGCGGGAAATCCGCAAATCTCGCGGATTGCGGATTTCCCGAAAATCCGCAAAATCCGCGAGCGTAACGGATTTTCCGCCCATGTGGGGTCGCCTTTGTTAGTCTGTCTTTCCAACCCTGTGCCTTTGTAACCGCCCTCCAAATATGGACGGCGGTTTTCGTTGGACCCGACATCCGCCTGTCAAGAGACCTCGAGTAGAGTGCCCTATGATACTTCCCTCCGCCCAGCAGCCACCGATCTATGGCATACCCCGGATTGTCCTCAGGACCATATAGACCATGATTAATGGCCGCTAGCTGGGAGGCCCAGTAGTACCTCCGCACATCAGGCAACGCTATCCCCCATCGTACCATGGTAGCGTAAGCTTCGTGATAGTGATGTGAGGGCGACCATCCCATAGCAGGGCGCGTTGTAGGCTCTCGATATCACCGAAGTATCGGGCTGGGACTGGATCTTGAGTGTTTTGTAGGGCGTAAAGGAACCTGGGCAAGGACATCATTTTAAACAACGCAGCGCGCCCAAGCAAAGAGAGCGGGAGTTTACGCCACCCCTCCATTCTCGCAGAAGGCGGAGAAGAAGGGGAAGCAAGTTATGCTCATAGCGCGCTTTGGAGTTAGTGGAGATGTAGATCCCTAAATATTTGAAGCCCTGGCTCGCCACCTGTATGCCGCAACCTCTCGGGAGGCGAGGCGTTCCCCCTTTCAGGACGTACAAATGTGACTTAGACCAGTTAATAACTAGGCCGGAGTACTGACCAAAAAGTCGCAGCACGTCACAGGCCACAATGAGGGACTTGCAGGGGGAAGTGAGGTATAGAAGAATATCATCTGCATACAGTGATACTCGGTCCTCGAAGTCCGGGGACCACCGAATACCATGCAGGTCGGGGTGGCTGCGTAACCAGGCCGCCAACGGTTCGAGTGCAAGAGCGAACAGGAGGGGCGACAAAGGACAGCCCTGCCTGGTGCCCCTCTGAAGAACAAAGGATGCTGAAACTCGACCGTTGACCGCTACATTAGCCAACGGACCAGCGTATAGGAGTTTGACCCACCCTACAAATTCCGGGCCAAAACCGAGCTTCGCCAACACTGCCCACAGGTAACTCCACTCAAGGGAGTCAAAAGCCATCGTGGCATCCAACGATGCCAGGACAGCCGGCTCCTCAAGCGTATGGGCCCTGGCCAGGGCTCCGTGAAGTCTGCGTAGGTTAAGAGCAGTGTTGCGGTGTGGAATAAAGCCCGACTGGTCCGGGTGCACTAAGTCGCCGATGACGCCAATCAAACGGTTGGTGAGCATTTTGGCTAGAATCTTAGGCTCAGCGTTCAACAGAGAAATGAGGCGATATGATCGGCACAAATCTCTTGGTTTCCCTTCCTTATGGATAACCACAATGGTGGCCTACCTCTGGTCGTGGGGAAGTATGCCAGTCTCCCGCGCCTCCAGGAACATGTTCCAAAAGTGCGGGGAAACTACATCCGGTTTGATTTTATATAGCTCTACCGGAATACCGTTAGGGCCAGGCGCCTTGCCAGATCTCAGAGAGCGAATTGCGAGTGCAACCTCGTCTGCAGTTATATCCCTGTCTAGATCATCTCGATCCGCTTCCGACAGGCACGGAAGATCGATACCCGACAGGAGAGCGCCCGAGTCGGCCTCAGATCGGTCCGAGACCGAGGAGTAAACGCCACGAAATTAATCCGAGAAGGACTCAGCGATTGCGCTCGGATCAGTAACCAACAATCCGTCATCTCCCAATATCTCCGGGACGATGCGGCTGGCCCTCTATTTCTTATCGAGCCAAGCTAGTAGCTTGCCAGCCTTGTCACCAACGTTGTAAATCCGACCCTGCTGTTCCCTGCCCATAATGAGAGCAGCGTCAGTGGCAAGGTCACGATACTCCAATTGCTTAAGGGAGAGGTTATGTAGCAGCTCGGGCTCAGGGCCCTCCTCCAATCAGGAGTCTAACTCCATAATCTCTGCCTCGATGCGCACCATGTCGGCGTCCCTGTTCCTACGAGCTTCTGCTATGAGGGCGAATGCCTCACTCGCAAGACCGTTTTAAACGCCTCCCATACGGTGGCAGCCGATGCAACCGATCCCACGTTCTCGGTAAAGTAGAGTTCGATAGCCCTGGCCAAGAGACCATGCGTCTTTGGGTTTCGGAAGTATCACGGATTGACCACCACCGGTCGCTCCGTTACAACAATATTAAAATCGAATGAGACCCACAACGGGGAATGGTCCGAGATACCTCTCGCCAAAAATCGGGCCTCAGAGATCGCCGGTGCATGAGCAGCCAAGGCAAGAACGTAATCAATCCTTGAGAGGCTACCATGTGCGCCAGAATGAAAAGAGTATTGACTTTGGGTGGGATGGAGGAGTCTCTAGCAGTCAACCAACCCCATAGTATAAAGGTAAGTGGGCAGCCACATTTGCGAGCTATGGAGGTCTCTAGGCGGATGTCTGTCCAAGGATCCAGAGCAAACAGAATTAAAGTCACCCCCCACAATAAGCAACCCTGCTGGCAAATTCAAAATGGCGCTGCCAAGGTCCTGAAAGGTGTTATTTTGCAAACCCGGAGGAACATAAACCAAAACCAGTGTCAAGACACGCCCTTCCCACCGCCCTGCGACGGTTGCGTACCGCCCCCTCTCGTCCACAATAGTGGAGTCAATCTCAAAAGGAAGGGACGTGCGCACCATAACACCCGCCCCCCGGGACCCAGAAGAGAACCCCGAATGTGCCACCATCTTGTAACCCTCCCTATTGAGTGCTCGGCACGTGTTCCCCACCAAGTGTGTCTTCTGCAAAAGAACAATATCAGGCATATGTCTTTTAAACAGTTGCAATACCACCCCCCTCTTAATACGATCACCCAAGCCATTGACATTCCAACAAAGAACTTTCAGTGTCCTACTCCCCATCATCGTGTCTCAAGCCTTCACGAGCCCCCAGAGGCCCCACCCATACATGAAACAAAGCAGAGCATACAACCCATTGCCTAAGAGAAAGAAGAAAGAAACAAAGAAAGCACACAAAACCAACCCCAACACCACCCCCACCCTTTACCCCTGCAGCAGACTAAAAAGCCCCCCAACTAGCAGTGTGCCTGTCGCCCCATAAACTAAGCTACAAAAAGACCCTAGAGGAGTAAGGAACCCCCGCAGTCCCCCCCTGCCACCCTCCATGTGAGAATAGGATATTCCCAGTAAAGTGCAACAGCATTGGCATTATCGGTCATAGTCAACGGGCACACCAACCGACAATGGTAGTGCGAAAAGTACTATTCCTGAGGATCGGGGCCACCAGAGGCGCCTTCAGAATGTTCCTCCTGCTCCTCGCACCAGTGCGGCAAAGTGTCCAGCCAGTCACTCGCAGACTCAGGCATATAAAAAAACAGGGCATGGCCATCGCGTTCAATGCGCAGTTTAGCGGGGAACAACATAGAGTATTTCAGCCCCAAGTCCCTGAGGCGCCGCTTTACCCCCGCAAAACTTTGACGCTGTCTCTGAACAGCCCTGGTGAAGTCCGGGTAAAAGTTCACATCTGCGTTTTGTAACTTGAGAGGCCCATGTCGCCTCGAGGCCTGGAGGATCGCATCTCGATCTCTGAAGTTGAATAAACGGGCGATGATGGGTCGCGGTGCGACGCCCGTCTTCGGAGGGCCACCCGGTATTCTGTGGGCCCGCTCAACCGAGAAGAAGTGACTGAGGCCTGGAGCGAGATGGGTCTTAACCAAGTCCTCGACAAAGAAGTCAACGGCCGCTTCCTCCGCTCCCTCCGGCACCCCAATGATGCGAACATTCTGCCGCCTGGCACGTCCTTCAAAATCCTCCGGCTGCCTCGAAAACAAGTCATTAGCCGACCGTAAGGTGCGGACCTCCGCTTGCAGGTCCGAGACATCGTCGTGAGGCTGGAGGTTTTGATATCGAGAGATTTCACTCGGTCATTCGTTTTGCCCAGGTCTGCCCTGATCAAATTGAGATCGATAGCCAGGGTGTCCACCTTGTGTGTCAGGACCTCATGCTGTTTGTGCATATCAGTCCTGATGCCAGCGATAGCCCCCATGATGTCGCGAAGAGTGGGCTCCGACCCCTCGGGTGAGCCCGCCCGTAGAGAGTCCTTAGATTGAGCGACCACGGTGGGCGAGGTCCTTTGCTGGGCGTACCGGTCGATCTTGTTGGTCTGAGGCTGGACCGTCTTCCTACTGGCCCGGTTCGCCGTCCTGTCGGGATCACCCCTGCCAGCCATGTTGGGTCCGGGCAGAACAAAGGGCAGTGGGGCGAAGTCGATGTGAGCACTCAGATGGGCGCGGAGCGTAGCCTCCCCGAGTGCAAGGCAACGGTAGGCGACTCCGCGGCTACGTTCACTCCGCCAACAGAAGCAGGAGGCGCTCACACAGCATATTGATCATGCTCTGCGTCGTCTCGACCGTCGGCCATCTCCGGGACAATGGCGCATCCCTGGCACAAAGTTCAACACGACATAACTTCGCCAAGAAATGTCGGATTTAGAAACGGAAAGCGGGTCCAGTGTCTACGACCACTCGCCAAGTGGAATCCACAACCGTGGATCAGGATTTCTTACAGGATATATGCGGAGGGTCGGAGGGTCTGTGGAGCTCCGAGCTTACGTGGCCATCTTGCTTGCCCGCAAAGCTCCTCCTCCTGTTTTATGGTTTTGTACACATCAGCAGAAGCCAATGATGGCCTGAGGGCACTGTATGAAAGTGCCTACAGAGTTAAACCAGTTCGTTCAAGGCACTCTTTCAGTGTTATACATTACAATTTTTGTGGCACTTTATCCTCACTTTTGCGCTCTTTACTACAACCTTCAGTCCTGTGAAGGATAAGGTGTAGTCATTTAGGCTGCACTCCCGTAATGGTTCAAACACCAATTTCTAAGCTCTTGAGATAGTCTACTGCTGTTCAGGAAGTCATCACCAGTTTAAGTATTTCTTCTGGGACCCCTGATGTGTTGCTTCACTCAGAGCATATCAATGTTTGTACAGGGCTAAATGTGAGCTGAAACCCAAGCCATCCTCTGGCCAGCTTGTCAGGCCACACCTGGGCAAAGAGATCATATGCTAGGGGGTTCAGAAATACTATCTCTTTAATATCATAAAACAGGATTCCCAACTTGAACATGATAAACCCATGAGCTTTATGTGGGTCTTCCTCCAGACATTTTGCCTTCACTGCTCTTATTATTGCTGATCTTATTTTTGTGACCCCAGACAATCTGGGGCCAAGGCATGGTGGTAGAAAATTCCAAGCACCTCTCTAGGGTGGGGGGGGGGTTAGAATCCTGTGGAAGCTTCTCCCACTTCAATGTGGGCACCATGTATCATTATTGGACCTCAGAAACAAACTCTTAGGTACTCTTCTGGACATTTAGACTCTGCCAGGAAAAGGTATGTTAGTGTTGCTGAAAGGATTGCCACTCTCTTGGACTGCTGCTCTTAAGGACTGCTGCCCTTCTACCCTCTTGCCTGGGTGAGAAGGACATACCCTGCAACTAGTAAATCAGGACCCCAGAGTGACTGCCAGGTTTAGTTGGCTACCTTTCAAGTGGTGTTGCCCTAGTTTTGCACCCTTGGAAGTAGGCCTGAAGGTACTCTATCAGCCCAACTTTGCACCCAGCTGAATCTACACATCTTCTCTGTTATATATTGCATCACCGGAACCACTGGGGTGTGGGGCATCCTTGACACAAGACTTTGCATCACAAACCCCCTCATTAACAGCCTCCTCAATGACAATGCAGAAACTCGCATCACAGCCGTGCTGCTCCTCAAAGCGGATGCTGCATGATGCATCACTGACTGGGACCATGCATCACCTTAGCTGCGCAACACATCTCTGACACAGGACCTAATAATTCTTCGCAACCAGGATGTAAGGTACTCTTCTTCAGTAGGCCTAACTGGGGCCCTGTATCTGGCCCATGCTCCATCATGGTTCGCCTGAACTTGTGACATTATCCTGATCTAGCACCAACAGATATACACAGTTGGCATTTAGTGCGTTTTAGAGCTATTTTCACTTAACTCTTTCTAACTGCATATCTCCGCTTCTAATAATTAGATTTTTGTCACTATGGTCTTAAATTGTTTATTTATAAATTAGTGTGGGATTATTCTTGTGTTGTGTTTCTAATATATCACAGTTTGAAGTGCTGCATAAATACTTTACACATTGCCTCTAAGTTAAACATGAATGCTCTGTGTCAATCTACCGGGGAGCTTAGCACAGGTTAATTTGGGGTTTGCTAGTGACTTCAACCTGCCAAGGATTGTGCTTGCTGCTTGAGTAGGGTCTCACCCCCCTCAGCCATTAACTCAATTTCTTCCACAAACCTTATGAATTGCAGAGAATGTAGAAGTGGTGGCTTGCATTGATTCACAATGTGCCAGTTTTGCAAATTCAGCCCCTTGCATGTGGGTTTATTTAGCTCAAAACTAGCTAAAGGTGAAAGGGGCACGGTGGTGTGTAAGTGAGAGCGGTGTATAAATGTGCAGGCACAAGAGATGAGCATTTCAAATCAGGAGGTGGTAAAGCTGGCAGGTACTAGGGTTGGGATTCAGATGCTGATTGGGGCTCTGCCAAACGAACATTAGGTGGAGGTTACTGAGTGTGTCTTCGATCGCCTAAGCTGCTTCTCAGAAGGGGCTGTACTCTAGCATCATTTTGTTTTTTGTCAACTGCAGGAGCATTTTCCAATCATTGATGTATTTCTTTACTAACCTCGTAGATGGGCTAATGCCCCTTTATAGCCCTTTTCCCTTGTGATTCGCAAAGATTTAAAAAGTGGCAAGAGCGAGCAAACCAAGGGCCAGATATACTAATACCATGCATTGCCCTTGCATACGACAAGGTGACACAAAACAATACAAGGACTTAGGCGAGATTTACTAAGCCATGGAAACTCACTTTGTATGGCTCTGCATGGCTTACTAAATCAAGAGTAATGCTAGGTAGCGCAAAACGCTGCCTTGCATTACTCTGCATTGGGAAGGAGTTCCATGAGAGCAGTATAGGCGTTCCTATTTATCCACCCATGGATTTTGGCACACACACAAATTGACAAAAACTAGTAAACCTGATATTGCATCAAAATGGTTCACTTTCTCAACAGAGGCGTAACAGGAAGAAATATCTTTATTTCTCCTCGATATTTCCCATTTCTGCAATCTGTAGCCTGTGTCGAAAGAGGGAAATGCCTCGAGTTATTATTATTGTGCAACAAGGTATTCCTTCCTGCACTACAATAATCTTGCCTGTAAAGTAGGCACCCTTGCACCAGGGTACAAAGGAGCTCTCATTGGCGCTAGGCAGCACACAAGGCACCAGCACAGGAATACATCCTATGTAGTAGATATGGTCTTCCCTTTTCACGCAGCTCAGCAAGTTGTCTTGCAGCATTGAGTCAAATTTTGATCAATTTAACTCAGTGTGTTTTCATCCAAAAAGGCAGGCAATATTCACAATGGAGGCTTAGCAATGAAAAAAAGGTTTCATAAATCTTAAACCTTATTTAAACTCATGATCAAGATTAAAAAAATAATAATAATATTATTATCCCAGTCACCAAAGTGTCAAATTTGTAATATAGGGAAGAAAACGCAAGTAAGTAAAAATGTGTTTGATTCAAACAGTATCGAATTGGTAAATACTATCTGAAAGTAATTTGTACTGGATTGAAATGTTCTGGATAAGTCGTAATAGTGTTGTATTTCAGTTTAACAGAGTACATTGAATGTGAAAGACAATACGGTCTGCTAGGTTAATTTGGACTTCCCACATCCCTGATTAATAATAAAACAAACATTTTACTTGGTCTGCGCCATTACCCGTGCTTTGTCCAGAGAGGGTTCTTTTCATTTACTGCTGTCGCTTCTACCACTGCCGATGAAAGGCTCTCCGATGCAATAATTACATTTTCTGTAAAACGAACCTATATTTATGGTCAATATTTAGAGGCCAGGTGCAGCTCGAACAATTGTCGAGGACTCGAGCTAATTCTGGCTTCGAGGACTGCAAGTAAAATGAACACTGCATTTAGAATTTCAGCAACATTTTCTGGGCAGCAGCCTTAGGCAGAAGACATTGTAAAACGATTCGTTGAACCATGTTACCAGATATAAAGATTTATAATGGTTGTGAATGATTTCCTAAGCAAAAAGTTTACAAAAAGTGATTGCCATCATTATTTTACCCATGGGAAATATAAAAATATATTTGCGGTTTAGAAGGTACCCCATTGCAATCTCCCTATAATGATTCTGCACCTAACAACAACAAGCTTAAATGTCTCATGGAGAAATCTGTGCTTGATACCGACATGTTTTGCCATCCGACTATTTATCATTACCGAGGCAACATTTACAAGAATGAAGTTAGCTGCAAGAAGTGCAGTATTTTAGTGGGCTGCTCGAACCATTAGTTGAATCCACACTAGAGAATTAATTGGAATCGATGACTCGCACCTCTGCTCGTGTGGTGTTTGTCAGATTAAAAAAAAACAGACCTGGCATCTTTAATACTAACTCGGAAAGCCATGTGGAGACTGGAGACAGAGGGCCAGATCTAGAGTTTGGCAGACAAGTTACTCCTTCTCAAACTAGATGGATTTCTCACTCTGTTTATAGGAAGAGCCCCATATCAATTATTAGTACATTTTTCAGAAAGATATATCACATTCAAATCAATATACATCGTGAGTCAGCCCCACTATGCTCTCTTCCTAACATAAATTTGTCCAAAATATAAAGTGCAAAATGTATTCTTTGTGGTTGTTGGACACTGATAAAACTTTGGAAATTTAACAGCGTTAAGTGCCTCTTTACGATGTGACTCAGCAAGCCACCTGACCACCACATTGCAATTCAGGAAGTCAAAAGTGAAACTGACCAGTCATTCCGGCTGGATTCGAACGGGCTCAAGGAGCCTATCGGCCAGTCGGAGACCTCACCATAATCCCTATGGATGGCGTTTCCCCCATCGGGATTACAATGTTGGTTTCCAATAGGCTTTCAATGTTGGGCTTTCGGACATGGAAATTGACTTTGGGGGCCTGCAGACTCTGGTTGGGGGCCGATGAGCCTGCCATATGGTGCACGGATTAACAGAAACTCCCATTTCTCTATGGGAGCTTGGGTTATGGCCATTTTAAGGCTGCAGCACAGGCTCCCATATGGAAATGGGAGTATGCAACTACACCAAGTGCAGTCGCATTGTAATACAGCAGTCGGACACTGATTCCGCAATAGTGTCGAGCGGATGTAAGTCTGCGCAAAATCACAATAGGGCCATAAAAGTTAGCTCAAACTCAATAATGTCATTTTTGGGATATAATCAAATTTTCCCTTATAATTTAAGACGTTTTACAGGTATAACACTATTGCTGGCTAAACCCGGAGTTGCTAAGCACTGGTCATTACTTACTGTGCCCACGGACGATGACAGGATCAAATACATGTTGATGTGCAATGATACCGTAGACAAATATTCTTTGATGCAGCTGCAGACCTCTAGATCCAAATAAATGTGGAACTCATTGCATTAATACTTTCTACGTAACAGAGCCCCCAAAGAAATTGTGCATTAATTATGACCCATTCACGAATTAAATAAACTCGGACTGATTGAGCAGGTCTGTCATCGCCCATTGGTGGGTAGAGGAGAGAAGACATTGCCCACTGATCTGCTTAAAAGTCTTGGGACAGCCTTGCTGCCTAAGGATATCGGAGGTGCCTTGTGATGGACTGGCAAGAGACTATGAAAACAATGCTCAAAACACTGACAACAACTGGTGACAGCTGGAATGGTCCAAATAACAATTTGCTCTAAATAGCCGAGTCTATGTAAGTGTCATAAAAAATGTGTATTTATGGCATTAGTCCAATCTAGTGTTTAACTATGACTATGTGGTATGATCATTTTTATTACTTTGTTCATATCTTTATTTCTCAAATAAAATAAATGATAACAAAGAAATCAAACACAAAAGGTTATCTTCATCAGTGGAAACTGCCAATATAGAGCTGTGCTCTGGAAGCATGGCTTTTGTAGCAGCCACTAACAATGCTTCAAGATCAGGGCTCCATCCAGAGTGTATTAATCAATACCTCCTCGTTTACACTTATGTTTGGTAATTTATAAAAAAAACAGGCAAGGAATCTTCTAAAATGCAATGGAAGGCAATGTGGAGAGTTTGGTGGGCTGGTTAACCCTTCACAAACTGGATAGATTCTCCGTCCTCCTTATTACAAAGGCATTTTATCCTACCACACCTTTAAAAGGGTAAATAGGATGCCTGTCAAATGTCTGATATAGTACTAGTTCACCAACTTGTCACCATGCTCAAAATCAGGAAGGCTGAGTAAGAGAACAGTTGCTAGTATGTTTGCCAGAAACATACCACATTCAAATCAAGGAGTGTGAGTTTGTCCCATTATGCTATTTTCATAATATAAACATGTCCAAAAGATAAAGTTTAAAAATTAATTTTTGCGGTTGCTGAATATTGACAAAACTATGGAAAATGCAACAACTTTAAATAACATAATTAAAAACCAAATGCCAGAGGCTGCATCAATGGTAAATAACAAAGTAGAGCGGTCCTGTAAAAGAAAGGATTTACTAGTATACACTAAGGCCCTGATTACGAGGCTCACAAGAGCAGCAGTGGCGGTCCAGCCACTGCAGAACCGGCAGTCTGACTGCCCATTACGAGTTGGGAAATTAGACCGACCTAGGATTGCTGCCACCACCAGGGAACTGCTGTTCCCTGGTGGTGTTGCGGCAGTCAGAGGCTGCAATATGCTTGGCGGGATCACTGCATCTCGCCAACCATATTACAAGTTTCCTCTTCACCAGCAGTGTCATAGGGGTTCCTACTTGAGATACACTGTTGCCTCCTCGGCATCTGGATGTACACAGGGGGTTTCTCATGTGCCCCCCCTGTGTGCATGCACACTAGTTCCTACTTGACATGGACATTCAAATCCATGCCATTCAGGAATCTTGTTGTGCGATCCCATTGTTGTGCATTTTCCAAGGCACCGCCACCTTTGAAAGTGGCACCACAATGGGACCTTGAGTCAAAGAAAGGAACTAGTGGCGTATTTCCCACTCAAAGAGGAGTGGGCAGGTCCAGCATAAAGGGGGCCTCAGTAGGAAAAATACAAAAAAGGGTTTATGCTGATCCTCTCGTAAACGATGCTAGTTGGATACACCTTTTATCAACACACCACCACGGTTTGAACGAAGATATGCCTTGGGGTGCCCTGTGAAACCAGTTTGGCAAGCTACACTCTAACCTAAAGCTGTATATATATTTGCCATCTAATGGGAATATATACACTCCAGAGAGACTGAACCCAATGTTCATCAGGTTCCGTTGGTATAACCTTATATGCACCCACATCCACTGAGCAACCAATTACTCCACTACACACAATCCATTACTTTCCTTTGAATGTTCCCAAACTAAATCACATCAACATACTATCTTAAAACTATGAGTCTCCATCATAGATTCAACCGGAATTGCATTAGAGGGAGTAAGTCAACAATTTGTGCTGACCATAACAGACACTTGAGTCACTAAAGACAAGAACAGGTATACAGCCCTTTTTCCAAGTAGAACTCAACTTCATTAGGAATAACTATACATACACACCTATAAACAGATGTGTATCGGTCTTACACATACTACATACCAGACTGTACCATTCAGCAGAAATGGCCGCCATAGTAACCAAGCGCTGTACTTTCACTTTGAGTACTAGCTTCCCCGCCACCACACACTTATACCATGTGACTGATCACATGACACTAGCAACTTCGTGAACACAGTCCACCGCGGACCTCACATATATCTCCTGGACCCGGTGGAGGAGGGTAGATCAGAGGACGCCTACACAACATGGCAATCATAAGTAACAGATTGTCGATACAAAACCGACTTTAGAATGAACCTTAGTGCTAGATACTTGTAGACTGCTAAACGCTAACTCTCTATACCTAGCTGACACATATCTCACCAGGTTTTCAACATGGGCCCTTAGCGTTACTAAGCAGCACCGTTTAAATACAAGCATGTCCCACACGCCACATTAAAAGTTTGATGGTGATTCCTCAAGTGGGGGTTGAGAAAAAAGGGGGTCCCTAAACGTTTTTTCCCCATGCAATTTTCCATAGGACCTTTAGGCAGGGCAACAGCCCGAACTGCTGAACGGAAATACACCAAATTTGGCAAAAAGGTAGAGTTTGGTTTTCGGATTATGCTTTTTGTTAAATGGTATAAATCCGTTCAGTAGTTCCTATGAAAATCAAAAGTAAAATCATAGATATATCTATAGACGAAGTACGGTATGCGTACGGTACGCGTACCGTCCGAGGACGACACGGGTACCATTACGAGCATGAGCTGCATGCTAATTGGCTGTCAACTGTCTGTCAACACTCCAAAGTAAAAACCAGATTGATTCCCTTGGGTTGTGTACAAGAAAAGCTAGAAAATTAGCTATAACAATGTGAAATTATGCTCCTCAAAAAAATGTAAACAACATTAAGAGTACATGACAATTTATTGAAATATTAAAATAGCATACAGTACATTTGTAAAATAGTATGAACACACAATTAAAAACAAATTTATATTTTTGTGACCTGCACAAAAGTATAGGACAGACAAAACTAAATTGTAAAACATAGAACTTGAAAGTTTACAAGGCGTACATCCACAGAAAAGGTTTCAAACAGCCCTGGTGTTATAACCTCACAATCTTATATGCATCAGGGAGGAACAACATGAATTGTACTTAAACTTGCGTCGACGCGTTTCGGTGGTTTAGTGTGTGATTCGGTGCCACCTTTATCAAGACAGGTATTTTCGTTGTCTGTCATACAGTTGGATCCTCATAAGTCTCCTAAGATGGATATACATAAAATTAGAAATCTAATTTACAAAACAGGTTAACTCAATCTAGTACAGCGATTCTAATCTGTCTGTTATCTAGCCAAACCATGCTTTACTGAGAGTGAATAGAAGCATCACTTATTTCTTCTATGGGCTTGGAGGTTCTCTGCCCCTAGGGTTGTAAACCTTGATTCGACCAATTGTTGGAGCTCTATTTAAATTAAGATCCCTTGTTTGGGGATATTAGTCTAATTGGTGAACTAGAGAAGTGGTTAACACTCTATTGTGGGGAAAGCTAAAGAGAAACTTCCTATCTATATATCATATTCTCTAAGTCTATCAGTCTATGCATACCTGTAGGTTTCCTTAACTTGGCGCTTCCTATAGGTTGTAGTGGCTGTGATTCTCAAGTAATCAAGAGATTTTTACCATCTACGGGGGGAAGCAAATGTACCCACTTAATTAATTCTGTATTAGCATATATTTTAAAACTTCTTGGATTCAGGGTCTATGTTGCAAAGAACATACCTGGGGATTATTATTGTGATTCCTATCCCGTAACGATATGGGATTTAGAAGAGGTCCGTGGATCTGTGTACACTGTTATAAAATTGGCCGACCGCTATATCCGGCAAGCGTCAGGTTGCACTTCTGAGCCGATTCTAGTAATGGCTTGGGAGAACCATTCTACAGTGGAAGCAAAATGGGTAAAAAACTATTTAAGAATAAACATCTATGTTGGTAAATAGGGTGCTACACTGAGAACACATGGACATAAGTAAAGTTTCTAACAGATTCTTACCGATATATGGGGACAACTTGTTTTCAAAATCGTTTAGAAAGGCGCGGTGTGCTGCCTTATTTTGGTTGTAATCTGGGGTATTTCAGATAGACGTATCCCCTAGGGAAGTAAGAATTTAACTCTAATTAGTACCAAATATATAGAGGTTTTAACTTCTAGACCATAAAAGGGAGCCCTGTTTGGATGATTCTTACCTGTTTCGGCTGTAGCGTGGCGTCACTACGGGTGTCTGTTTGTAGAATGAGAGATTGCGAGTGTAGACCCGCCTCTTCTCAAATACATCCTGTTTAGTGGTGATTGGCTGAAAAGCGGCTGGCATGAAGGCCAATGGGAGCGCGCTTCTACCAGGTAGCTCTATTTACATTTAGGCTATCCTATCGTTACGTAGTATTGGAGAACACGTCTCTGGTGGGCGTTTCCTGGCTGGGTTAGATACCGTTCCCTTTTAAGGAAACCTACAGGTATGCATAGACTGATAGACTTAGAGAATATGATATATAGATAGGAAGTTTCTCTTTAGCTTTCCCCACAATAGAGTGTTAACCACTTCTCTAGTTCACCAATTAGACTAATATCCCCAAACAAGGGATCTTAATTTAAATAGAGCTCCAACAATTGGTCGAATCAAGGTTTACAACCCTAGGGGCAGAGAACCTCCAAGCCCATAGAAGAAATAAGTGATGCTTCTATTCACTCTCAGTAAAGCATGGTTTGGCTAGATAACAGACAGATTAGAATCGCTGTACTAGATTGAGTTAACCTGTTTTGTAAATTAGATTTCTAATTTTATGTATATCCATCTTAGGAGACTTATGAGGATCCAACTGTATGACAGACAACGAAAATACCTGTCTTGATAAAGGTGGCACCGAATCACACACTAAACCACCGAAACGCGTCGACGCAAGTTTAAGTACAATTCATGTTGTTCCTCCCTGATGCATATAAGATTGTGAGGTTATAACACCAGGGCTGTTTGAAACCTTTTCTGTGGATGTACGCCTTGTAAACTTTCAAGTTCTATGTTTTACAATTTAGTTTTGTCTGTCCTATACTTTTGTGCAGGTCACAAAAATATAAATTTGTTTTTAATTGTGTGTTCATACTATTTTACAAATGTACTGTATGCTATTTTAATATTTCAATAAATTGTCATGTACTCTTAATGTTGTTTACATTTTTTTGAGGAGCATAATTTCACATTGTTATAGCTAATTTTCTAGCTTTTCTTGTACACAACCCAAGGGAATCAATCTGGTTTTTACTTAGGTCTAACACCCCAATTCCCTTGCTCGCCTCAAGGGGTTCCTCTCTATCTTTACATTACATTTGTCAACACTCCAAACCAGGAAGTGTTGGAAGCCATCTTGTGTCTCGGTAGAACCGAGGCATAAGAAAACTGAAAAAGAAGTGCGCAAAATATGCAAAGGGGGCAGGGTAGAAACCTGTGCCCCCTAGGCCTGCTCAGGGAGTCCCACAAGGATCATCAAGGTGTAAATTATTATAGTTTTTTTAAATCGCTTACGGACTGAAAAGGAAAAAAAAATGAAGCCCGCGTTATTGTTATTTTGCCCCGGGGGCTTTAACAATATGTATGAGGGGGGCTCATGGCTCCCCCTCATGCCCCGGGGACCACCACCTCCCTGGGGCACAACATTTTAAGTTTGTGGGGGTCCGTGACTAACCCCAGCCCCGGGGGCCACCACCCCCCAGGGCTTTTAAATGTTGGGAGAGGGTCTGCGCGGCGCCCCTCCTGTTGCCTTGTGATGGCCCTGGGGACCGCCACCCCCCAGGGTCAGTTCCTTCAGCGTTCTGGGGTACCTACCCCGGGACACTGTAGTTTGCTATGGTAGGGCGGGAGCCTCGCGGCTCCCACCCTACCACAGCAAACTGCTTTCCTATTTGGAAGAGAGAGCAGCTTGTTTCCGGTCGAGGGAAGGCATGGCTTGGAGGTTCGGGCTGGGCTGGTCCCATGAGGCACAGGGTCAGACTGATTTCCATGTGGACATGTCTGAACTGGGGTGGCAGATTGGGCTAAAGAACGGTGTTTGATTAAATCCAGATCTGTTGACTGGGTGTGAGTGTTTGATTGGTTCAGATGCTCTGGCCATCACCACCCCCTTTTGTACCGTTTCGTCAGGGGGAGTGGCATGTTAGCTGCTCTCCCTGATGAAAAGCAATTCCAGCTCCCGAAGGACACAGGGAGCTGGCAGGGACTGTGGGAGAATGGGGTCCCTGGGGTAAGAAGTGGCCCGGGAGGGGGGCCACGTGGCCCCTATCCACAAATATATATTTTTTACAATTTTAAAAAAGGAGGTAGGCTGGCCCCGGGGAATGGGGTCCTCGGGCCATAAGTGGCTTGGAGGGGGGCTCTCAAAAAATTATTTCAAAAAATGAGGCAGAGCCACGGGGAATGGGGTCCCCACGGCTAAAAGAAAACACAGGAGTGGGGCCACACAGCCCCCTCCCCATATGTTTATAACTTCTGGTGAGTACGCGTTCGGTACTGATTCGTAAGGCGTACAGTACGCGTACCTAAGCAAGAAAAAGAAAAATATTTTTTTAAATATTTATCAAGGTTATGTGTTTAGATGTTGGGTGGTTCTAAAAAGAGCCCTTGTGTTCATTGGGGGATTTCAGTACCTACAAGTAAGTACCGATGCAGAGTCTAAAGTTCATGAAGAAGACTCTGTTCCCTTCATCTGTAAAATGTACACCATCTCCCCTATAGATGCCATGCATATTGAAACACAGATTGTTTTTGTTAATGGACCCCATTCTAAAGTCTCGAAGAAAAGCAGAAACAGATTTATTCACAGGTTTCCTAACTTTTTCAATCTGTGGACAAAATTGATTGGACCAGTTCCATTTCTGTCTGGCATATGTTGGAATACACAAAGGCAGTTTGGGGGAAAAGTGACATCAGTTCTGTAAAGGTGTCCTTTATTAATATTTTCAGACCTATCCTCTAGGTCACTGCCACCACAGTACACAATTATGAGGTCAGGGTGTTGGAGATGTAAAAGGATTTAACCAATGGCATCAATTGGTGCCGTTTTAACCCTCTCTGTCCAATCCATTTAATGTCTATATTTGGTAAACCTAGGTCTTTGTGAATACCTTTCTGTTCTGTGTACCTTTGGCTCCATAAAATATAACTGTGCCCCACAATCCACACTCTAAGCATCTTGAAGAGAGGTCTGGATATACTCAGATGGTCTATGAAATGGCAGTTTGAAAAGTAAGACTTTTCTAAAATGGTGGATAAGATGCAGTTTTGAAAAAAGCAAAGAAATGACTGGTTTTTTAAAAACATTTTACACAGAAAACTAGGGTGCCATTACCTGTTTTTTAAAAGGTTGATATATATTGGTTAATAAAAACTGATAGAAAGGAACGTTACTTAAGATAAGCTGGTATATAGAAAAGTCAAGCACACTTGCTGTTTTGATTTGCAACATTGTTTGATTAACTTTTTCACCTGTGTGCTTATTTAAGTGTTCCCTGAAGTGTTTCTATTGTAACAGGCAGAAGGCAGAATGGGGGCAGTGTTGAAAGTTTTGTCAGTTGGAAAGGGTTCAAAAGTTCAAGCACTAGACATGCTTGATTTAATGTGGGAATAAATGTGATTTGTTATTTATTTGGATATGTGTGTACATTGCGTGTGTCATAGGACATTCTATTGGGAATAACTTTGGCGCCGATTGAGGGATCTGCCTGTAATTGGATTGCGGGTGCGCAAAATATAGTTAGTACAACTAACTATATAGGAGCAATTTCAATGTTTTTTTTTCAATGGTTTTTTAAATGCTAATTCCAAACTATATAAGGCCTGAAACATATGTTTTTTTTAAGTGTATATATATATATATATATATATATATATATATTACCTACTGGCGATAGGATTTTTTCTCTATGGAACTTTTGAAAATTCTATGTCTAATAGCTTTGGTGTTTGTGGACGGAATCGGCTGAAATTTTCAGGAAAATGGCACATTTTGTTTTTGAGCAGAAAATTTGGGGGGGTTCCGTCAAGGGGGGGCTGAGAAAAAAGGGGGGTCCCAAAACGCGTTTTTCCCATTCATTTTTCCATAGGGCCTTTGGCCTCACTTTTAGCTCGAACGGCTGAATGGATTTGCACGAAACTTGGCAAAATTGTAGGGACTGTTAGCCCGATGTGCCTTTGCTGGGTCTGAATATATGTGCTCCAGTGGATTTCGAGAAATTAACGTTTAAAAAAACAGATATACCTGTGACAGCGTCCTGGATAGCGCTCCAGATCGCATACTTTTCGCGTAACGTAGCTTTGCGAAGCGAAGCTGATTGGCTCTCAACATTCTAAACAGTCCGGTGCGGCCGCCATCTTGTCTTTCTTTTGGATCGAGATACAAGAGGAGGAGAAAAACGAAGGGGGAATGTAATGAAAGGGGGCAAGGTAGACTCCTCTTGACCCCCTAGATATGATGTTGGGGTTATTAAAGGGTCCCGTGGGGCAAATAAAAAAAATTTGATTTTTCGCGGTAGAAGCGCTTCTCGGTTAGCGAACCGGGTCGCAAACTGGTAGCGAAATGGGAATTCGCCATTTTGTGTTTCGATTTAAATAAATTACTAGATGGAGGAAAAGCAATGTGAGTATTGGGTATAAGGGGGTATGGGAGACGTATCCTGACCCCCTATATTTTCTGAGGGTGGTTAAGGAGGCTCATATATGTTGATACTTGTCTTCCAGCGGTTGCGCGTGAGCGTTTTTTTTCTTTTTTTGCCGCTTGACTTCTGTTAACGTTCGATTCGAAGGAAATTAGGAAGTGTTGATAGCCATTTTGACACTGCGAGTAAATATATTGTTAAAAATAATTGTTATAAATTAATCCGTATTGATAAACATTGTCTGCGCCATCTTGCCTTTTTTCCAATGCCACACTTTTGTCGTGCACGGCAGCCATTTTAGATGCCTTGACCAGACCCACTCTCTGCACGGTGCCGATCCTCAGCATGGCTCCCCACCCTCGCAAGCATCTCCCCCACGCACTGGTCACCCCCGCTCTCTCTCTCATGCATGGGCCATAAACTTCCCCCCATCTGCGCTGCTCTTCCCTGAGTATCACACCCTGTGCCTGCCCGACACCTCCCTTTCACCCTATTCACTACCGCACCCTCTGACACTCCTCTTCCTCTGTGTCTGATTGTCCAGGCCGGTCCCAGGCTATCACCTAGCCCTGCGGATGTAGTTTATGGCCCCTACTGTAAATAATCACCCCTGTTCAAAGGAGTTACAGTAGATCAAGGTCTCCACCTCATGAGATCCGTCACACCACACGCGTTCCTACTATCTGATAACGATCCTGTATTGTGATTGGGGAGGGGTTTCTCACTGTAAGGGTGTGTGGGACCGAGCCTGAAGCGGAAGATTCCAGGGATGCCTTTTTGTACATCAAAGTCTTCACAATTATGTGTCACATTAAAAATATATAGCACTCCAACAAAGTTGTAGGATTATAACACTTTAATAACTTATAAATATATACAACGCTCCAACAAAGTAAACACGTTAAAAAAACTTTTTAAACAACTATTTACATGACATTGCTTTAACCAGGATAGACAAAGAAATGACACAGTGATGTAAAAGTTTCTGAAAGAAATGCCAAGAACGTCCCATGTGAAAGTGAATTTTATCTGGCAATTTTTTTCTTTTCCTTCTCATGAAAGGAAAGTTAATGCCAGGTTCGTTACCTGCCTCATCTGCAAAAAAAAAACTCTCGAGAGGGACCGAAAAAAAATATAGCTATGGTAATCATACCATGCATCGGCACATGGAGAGGTGGCACCCTCTTAATTATTCTAAAGCACAACTTCGAGATTTGGTGGATAATCCCCGACCAGCAAAAACATCCACCAATGACTTAGCAATAAGTGAGTCAGAGGCAAGGGAAACGGTCCCAAATCTGTAAAAGAACTTTAGGCAGATGAGATTGACTTGTGTAGCATGTGGAAAATTAATTTCATGCGGAGAGATGAGTATTACTTTAATAAATAGATCATATGAAAATCATCAATGTCTAAAACGTCCTAGAAAGTAGTTTTTATCATTTTTGAGGAAGAGAGATAACCTACAGTGGTACGGGGTCGTTTTTGTTCGTACTAGGGGGGCCAGGTGACATTCGTTCGGGGTGGCTTAGGGCCATTTAAAACAACTTCCCTGATACAGGTAGCATATAAAGTAGAGGCTAAATACCAGGATCTTTATCGATTGCTTTATGCTGTAGAAAAATGAAAAACACACAACAAACCTGGACCATTCATATTTTCAATGTTTCTGCGTACTATACTTTTTAACCCTTAACTAATTGAGCTGCTTCATTTCACCTGCTTTTTAAAAAAATAAAAAAAAAAATCGGAAACAGTGGCCATTTATTCGAAACTTACCAATCTACGCGTTACAACTACGTTTGCTTTTTCAAAAACCTTTAATAAAAAGGTTGGTGCCCAAATACGGGCTTACAACCCCGTGGGCCGGCCACGGAGCAGGCTGGAACTGTAAATGGGGGGGGGTTGTGGAAAACATAACAGAGAGTCAGTGGTCGTTGATTTCATAGTAAAAAGTGCGACAAGTGCAACAAAATCATATCGATAATTCATTGTGAGCAAGTACCAAAAGTGTCGACAATTCGAACCTTCAATAATAAATACAGTAATTAATGATGCATTAGAACTTAATATCAATTCATTGTTCGAACGTGTAATCAGTACCCGTCCCATGTCAATTAATTGTTCGAACGTATAATCAATACCCATCCTGGATCAATTCATTGTCCGAACATATAATCAGTCTTATTCCATATCAATTCATGTGCTAAAAACTGCATACATATCTCATGATATCAAGGCTGAGCAATCGGGGCACAACAAGGAGTTGAGAGTTTCATTTGTACCGGCGCCATTTTGGGTGAGGTCAGGAAGGTCCAAGTATAGTCAAAATGTCTCCACCAACTCGTGGTTGGACCGGGACCTCTTTCGGCAGTCCAAAAGTTTCGTTGAAGGGTAGCAGAGGGGACTGCCGACATGAACCATCAGTCAAAGTGGGGTGGGAGGCAACAATCTCTCCTACCGGGTCATACTGGTGTCCCACCGGAACTGATCAAGTTGGTAGTCTTGCAGGATTTTGGTGATTTCAAGACTGAGGCCGGCGCCGGCATGAGCGCGCCGACGTCCCGCGGCTACGTCGTGGTCGTTCCGTGGGTGATCATGGCAGTCATTCCCCATCGGGGGTCGGGGGCCCCCGTGGCTCTTATAGAATCTTCAAAGTTGAGGAGAACGTTTCTGGACGCAGGAAACTAGAAGCGTCGTTGCACCGCAACAGTGGACGAGACCCCCGCTGGGTGAGCGGAGCATCATTGCCTCGCAATAGTGGACGAGACCTTTTGTCGGGTGAGTGCAGCGCCGCTGCATCGCAAGAGTGGAGGAACCCTTTTGTTGGGTGAGTGGAGCGTTGGGGGTGCAGCTGAGGGGCCCCCACCTGTGGGGGTGGGAGAGGCTTGTTCGCGCCGCCTCTCCCTCCCAGCGCACCCCACGCCGACATCTGGCATTGATATCCGTGATGTTCCGACCAGGCAATAGGTGGGGGGGGGGTCGGAGGCAGAGGCAAGACATCCCCCCCGTGGCCTGCAGGGCATCGCTTCAGGCCCAAACGGGGAGCTCATATCAAGCACACGTGGGAAGCGGGTCTGCGAGCCAGTCTAGAAGAACACCCTCCGGCCTTGTTGACTGAAACTTCATGGACTCACGCCAGGAATTCAAGGCAGCGAGCACGTCGCCAAGTGTAGGAAAACCTTTACAGTATTCAGCAAACGTGCCGACACCTGGCGTTGATATCCGTGATGTCCGGACCAGGCGATAAGAGGGGGGGGGGGTCGGAGGCAGAGGCAAGACATCCCCCCTGTGGCCTGCAAGGCGGCAGAAGAAGGGAATAGGGAGACCAGTACATTTTGGGCCATCCACCCCACGGCTGATGGCGGTTAGCCGGGCCCCGCCCTCCACGTGTCGAGGCCTCATCTTCAGGATGGGCGTAACCGTGGCCCTCTTGCACTTCGGGAGTTTCCGGAATGGGGGTAGGTATCTGCTGATTTGTATCTATTTCATGTTACCGTTAATGGGCGTGGCGGGCGGTGGGACAGACATGCTTGGAGCAGTGGGGGGGTGGCGGAGCCTAGCTACCTCGTGGCTGCCGTAACGTCAAGCTTGGCTTCTCTCACCACTTTCATGTTTCTTATTTCTAGCGAAGTCAAAAACTTATCAGTGGCCTACTGATTTTGTTCGATTTCTTTCCCTTCCTTTTCAAGTGTGTTTCATGTTAAAGTTTCTGTTTATTAGGATACAGTGATTACTTCGTATTTTACATATGTCTTCTTTATTAGGGGTTCTCTCCGGTTGAGCCAGATGATGTACCTCTAATAAATGGTCCGGGTGGAACTAGTTTCTCAATCAGTGGGGAGTAGATGGGCATGACAGATTACAACGGGGGACAAAGGTCCGCATTATCCACCCTTCACTACTTGCAAAGACTAGACAGAATATTTCTATTCCACGTTATTTGTAAACAGAGAATACCTCAAAAGAACTATTCCTTGTACAATAAATGTCCAGCCAATCAATCAATTAGTGGGGAGAAAAACAGGCATGACGGATTACAACGGGGGACAAAAGTCCGCATTACCTATCCTTCACTATCTGCAAAGGGAGACAGAATATTTCTATTCTTCTCTGTTTGTAGACAGGGTCCGATTATTGCTCTTTGAGATATTCCCTGTGACAGGGAATATCTCAAAGAGCAATAATTGATAAAAAATTAGTAGGATTATAACACTTTAATAACTTATAAATATATACATCACAACAAAACAGTAAACACCTTAAAACATTTTTTATTAAAACAGAAGCAAAAATGACAACTAACAGTAGTGATATCCTGGGCGGGTGATGGAACTGGGATTGTTAATGGAAAAAGATCTACAGAGAAAGGTATTGGTGAATTATACTTCTCCGGAAATTTAAAACTCACAAATGTTTTATTGTGTAATCGTTTCAGGTCAAAGGGATTGTGAGACAATGTTCAGAATGGAAGAGTCACCAAAAGGCAAAAAGTTCCGCTTGACCCCGGGAGCCGGCCGCCTATGTCGGGTGCGATCTCAGGCTACACCAGGGCAACAAGACTTGGGGAGGGGGGTCGGAGCCAAGCGTCTTCTCCGAGTCCGCGCCATCACACCGCCCCTCGGGGGCCTCCGTCAAGCGGTTTAGGGAGGTACCGTATCACATTGTTTTCAAATGCAGTCAGGTCCACAAACGGCCCCCACTTACTTTGAGAATAGTGAAGCTGCAGCAGGTGCAAATAAGGTTTAGACAGTGTTACAAGCGCTGCTCAGAACTCTGAACTATGGCACCCAACATCCAGGACTTATGGCATTTGTGCAAGGCAGTGACATCGAAGCAACTCAGGGACCAAAACCATGAACGTACACTCATGTTTGAAAATCTTACTATTGATGCTTGACTGAGGCCAAGGAGATCAGAGTGCATGAGTCTCATGCTCGATCGATTGAGCTAGCCGGATCGGGCAACTAAAAGTATAAAATAGTTATGTAAATAGTTATTTAATAAAATGTTTTACCCTGTTACTTTGCTGGTGTGTTGTATATATTTATAATATTTGCATAGGGTTTGTCGTTATTTTGGGAGGGGTGGGTGGCGGAGCCGAGCTGTCTTGCAGCCATCATCGTGTGGAGCTCAGTTCATCTCACTAGTTTCGTATTTCTCATGAAGGGTTGTTCTTAATGTTTCTATTTTAGCTAGGTCAAAAAGAGATCCCATTAGTGGCCTACTGATTTTGCTCGATTCCTTTTGTTTTTTAAAACGATTTTTCACTATCTGCAAAGACTAAACAGAGTATTGCGACTCTGTGCTTGTTTGTAAATAGAGAATGAACCAAAGAGAACCAATTCTAAAACAGTAAATGCTTGGATAACAATCAATCAAATGGAGAGAGAAGCAGGCACGACGGATTACAACGGGGGCAAAGGCCTGCGTTAACTACCCTTCACTATCTGCAAAGAGAGAGTACTGCTAAGAGAAAAGCGATGGGGGGATAGGGGGGGGGCAGCGTTCAAAGTACATCAGCGTGCATAAACACGAAAATGTTTTTACCTATCACGTACTTGACATTGGACAGCTTTTGATATTTGCTATTAAAAAAACATTGAAATTCACTGAAAAAACCAAAGGTTTTAGGCCATATATAGTTAGGGATTAGCATTTACAAAACCTTAATTTACTCGCACAAAACCATAGAAATTCGCATATATAGTTAGATGCAATAACTATATATCGCGCACCCGCAATCCACTGCTTATGATGTCACATATTACATCATTCATGACATGGTCAGTGACATCACTGATGACATCACTGATGACATCTCAAATGACATCACTGATGACATCTCAAATGACATCACTGATGACATCTCAAATGACAACATCCAGTGACTGTATGTTTCTGTAAAGTTAAAATATGTCTTACATATTGAAGAATGAGTGGATGTATAAGTGTTTGGATGAAGGATTTAGTAGGTGCATGACTGACTGTATGAGAGAATGATTAAATGTGTCTCACTGAGTGCATGGGTTAGTGACTAAACTGTCTTAATTTGTGCATCATTATTACTGTAGTTCTGTAAACTGCTTTATGTGTTGATCAGTAGCTATATGAGTAACTATATGGGTTATTGATTGTTTGCCCAAATATTTGTATGGGAGAGTGAGTGTGTGTGTGGGGGTGGCTGGGAGGTGTGTGACTCTGTGCATAGATGTGTGAGCAGTTGATTCAGTAGATGTATGGGTTCAAAAGTGCATGTGGAAACAGCTGTATGGGCGGTTGACTATCTGCATGAGTGCATTGGTGAGTAATTGGATTTCTCAGTGCTACATGACAAAGTAAGTACATATGTAAAACACAGTACATGTAAGAGTTGACATATATAAATAACTGTGCATAAGAGCCAGTGAATGTGTGAGTGGCTGTATGGATCATTGTGAACTTATATCAGGGATTGTATAAGAGAGTAAATATGTGTTAGTATATGTTTGATTAAGTAAGGTGTGTATAACTGTATAGTTGAGGAAATGGAGGTGTGATTGATTCTTTGCATGACTGACTAGGTGTGTGAGTAACTCCATGGATGAGTGACAGTCTGTGAGAGTCTGTTTACACTGATTGTATCTAAGGTTATATTAGAGTCTGAAGAGGTTGATCGTATTATCACATGAATGATATCATCAGTGATGTGATCAGTAATGACAAATATATATATATAGAGAGCACTACTACTATGTGATTCTACTTCTAACATATATTATCTGAGTGGCTGTATGAATTTATGTATCCTTGCTGCGCTCCGCTCTTTCCCTGAAAGTTTCGGGGGGAATCATCAAGCGGGGGCCGAGAAAAAAGGGGGTCCCAAAACGTGTTTTCCCCATGTTAATTTCCATTGGGACATTCCTGCAAGGCTACAACTCGAACGGCTGAACGGAATACCAACAGATTTGGCAAAATGGTAGGGACTGTTATGCAGCAGTGCCTTTTGTATGTTTGGTGTAAATCCCTCCAGTAGTTCTTGAGAAATGGGACCTTTAGACACAGCTACAGCCCGAACGGCTGAACGGAATTACACCAAACTTGGCAAAATGGTAGAGACAGGTATGCAGTAGTGCCTTTTCTATATTTGGTGAAAATCTCTCTAGTAGTTGTTGAGAAAATTTAATTTGAGCAAATTATATATCTATATACCCTCAACATTCTATTGGGAATATCTTTATATCTTTGGTGCTGATTGAGGAATCTGTGTGTAATTTTCCAGAATTTTGGCCAGCTCAGCTCCGCTCCTTCCCTTAAAGTTTCGGGGGGATTCTTCAAGCGGAGGCCGAAAGGGGGGTCCCAAAATTTGTTTTCCCCATGTTAATTTCCATGGGGACCTTTAGACACTGCTACAGCCCGAACGGCTGAAAGGAATTACACCAATCTTGGCAAAATGGTAGGGCCTGGTATGCAGATGTGCCTTTGCTATGTTTGGTGAAAATCCCTCCAGAAGTTCTTGAGAAAATTTAATTAGAAATTTTTCAAATGGCATTGTCTATGGGACCTTTAGACACGGCTACAGTTCGAACGGCTGAACGGAATTACACCAAACTTGGCAAAATGGTAGGCACAGGTATGCAGTAGTGCCTGTTCTATATTTGGTGAAAATTCCTCCAGTAGTTGTTGAGAAAATTGAATTTGAGCAAATTCTATATTTATATGCGCTCACCGTACGTGCACCGTACGCGTACGGTACGCGTACCGTACGCATACGTGCGCGTACCCTTACATGCGCGAGCAAGTTTCTGATTAGCTGGCAGTCGACTGTCAACATTCCAAACTGTTCAAACCAAGAAGTGTTTGCCACCATCTTGTTTTTCAGGAGAACTGAGGCACAAGAGAGCCCAAAACAAGAGTGGAAAACACGAAAAGGGGGCAGAGTAGAGAACCCCCAACCCTCTAGCCCTTCTCAGGGGGTCTCAAAAACACCCCCAAGGGAAAAAAAGACAAAAAAAAATTCAAAAAAATCGCGGGGTACGCACACCGTACATGCACTGTACGCGTACCATGCGCGTACACCGTGATTTAAAAAAAATAATGTTTTTTGCACTTGGTGGTCCTTCTGGGACCCCCTGAGAAAGGCTAGGGGGTCAGGGGGTCTCAACCCTGCCACATTTTCGTGTTTTCCACTCTTGTTTTGTGCTCTCTTGTGCCTCACTTCTCCTGAGAAACAAGAAGACTGCTCAGGGGGTCCCAGAAGGATAATAACATATATAAACGTTATCCGCTAATAGAATTAGCATTACAAAACGTTAGAAATGTATTGAAAAAAAATATAGGTTTCACGCCTGATATAGTTAGGAATTAGCATTTAAAAAAACCATGCAAATTCACTGAAAAAACCATAGGTTTCAAGCCTTATATAGTTAGGAATTAGCATTTAAAAAACCTTGCGAATTCACTTAAAAAACCCATAGATTTCAGGCCTAATATAGTTAGGAATTAGCATTTAAGAAACCATTGAAATTGCTCCTATATAGTTAGTTGTACTAACTATATTTCGCGCACCCGCCATCCACTGCTGATGATGGCACATATTACATCATTCATGACATGGTCATTGACATCACTGATGACATCACTGATGACATCTCAAATGACATCACTGATATATATACATACAAACCCTCCAGACGAACTGTAGGAAGAAGCCACACAGGGAAATGCCAGAAAAGCCTTTAATTGGACCAACAAGCAGGTAAGGCATAATGCATTTCGACACACTCGTCTTCCTTAGATGCCCCTGTTGCTTTGCAAAACAGTCCCATCTCTCCGCTATAAGTACTTCTGCAGACCTCCCACAGGCAATGGGAAGCGCCTCCCCTTCAGTTATTACGCTCACCTGCTGTAGTGTTGGTTAACCTACAGCACCCTGAATGCATCATCTCTGGGTAGGTGCTGCGAGGGAAAATGGATGGTGAAAGTCCGTGTGGCTGTGGCGCGCTGCAGAGCGGAGAGTGCTGATGCAATATATATAGAGCACTACTACTATGTGATACTACTACTAACATATAATATCTGAGTGGCTGTATGAATTTATGTATCCTTGTGTGTATGGTGGTGTGTGTGGAATATATATATATAGAGAGCACTACTACTATGTGATACTACTTCTAACATATATTATCTGAGTGGCTGTATGACTTTATGTATCCTTGTGTGTATGGTGGTGTGTGTGGCTATGTGAATGAGTGAGTTGCTGTTCGAGTGGCTATATTGGTGAGTAAGTGTGTAGTGTCAGTGGCTGTATGGGTGAGTGAGTTGGTGTCTGAATGGTAATATGAGTGAGTGAATGGGTGTAAAAACGGTTGTATGGGTGAGTGAGTGACTGTTTGAGCGGGTTTTTGGTAAACTGAGTTGGTGTATGAGTGGCTATGTTAGAGAGTGATTGTCTGTGTAATTGGCTGTATGGGTGAGCAAGGGAATATTTGAGAGTTAGTATGGGTGAGTGATAGGCTGTGTTGAGAGGCTATATAGGTGAGTGAGTGGGTATGTGAGTGACTGTGTAGGTAAATAGGTTGGTTTGCGAGTATATGTTTGGGTGAGTGCGTGGCCTATGTGAATTTCTATGATTTATACCAGGGAAATCTGAGTCTAACTATAATGTCCCTGTAACCTTTGTTCTTTTTAATGAATTTCTACATAAAAAAAATCTATTTCCTAACTGTAACATTCCTGTAACCTTTTTGTATTGAAAGTGAATTTCTAAAGTGTTTTAAATTCTATATCCTAATTATAACATCCCTGTAACCTTTCATTTTTTTAATTGAATTTCTATGGTTTTTTAAATAGTAGTTCCATTTGCATAGTGGTAAAGAAAGAGGGCGAGGACGCCGACCAGTTCTCTGGAATACCGCTGTGTTGGGTTTACGGTGATAACAGAAGGGCTTCTTGGCCCCCTTTCTCCACCACTCTTCACATGTAATCTTGATTCGCCAAATAACATTTGTTACAGAACAAATTGTGATTGACTCCCAAATTGTGTTGAGTATCTATTCCTCAATTCGTGAATTTTGATTGAACTACATCTATAGCAAATTCAAATACTGTCTTAGACATTTACAGAAGCATTATTCAACTGTTGTCAACAAAGCTTAAGAAGCAGTATTTTACCATTGCAGACAAATGTTGTTTTGCATTATGATTACAGAAAATCTTTTGAGGATATACTTCCAGCAATGAGTTCTCTATCTCAGAGCGCTAATGTTCAGTGATTGATGCTTCATAACATGCTCTGTGCATCGTGTGCAATATATAATCCAGATTTCACCTTCTGATGCAGCGTTATCATCCAATTTAGTCTGGAAAAAGCTCAGTAGTGTAAATTCTCACATGAGCTTTGCTGATTAACGTGATGAATGGTGTGTGCCTTCAGCAGGGTCCAGTTTATATTTTGTTGAGAATTTGTCACACTTTATTTTTAGCAGGTGTGAGAACTCGAAATTGATACATTTGGATCAATGAAGGAAATGTCCCCACTGTCTGAACCTATGGCAAGATGGCAACTTTTGCAAGATTTTTTGGTAAAAAATAAAAAAAAAGCTAAATCCAACATGATGGAATTGAGATCTCACCATGCAGCTTTTGTGTGGGTCAAACTGTAATCTCACAAGATATATGTATTTCAGAGAAGGTTCTTGAAAATAGGATGTTTGTTAATCCCAAGCATTGGAATATCGTGACTACGCATGCACATAAAATGTGTAAAGCAGGGGAAGAATCCTAAATTTGTAAATTGACCTGTCCAAAACAGAATATTGTTTTGATATTTGGACTGGAAATCAATTACTCATTATGGAGAGCTGGGCCTTATGGGCCTGGCGGTGCAGGGCACGCCTTAAATCCCAGAGTTTACCTGCCTAGTGGAACAGAGACACGAGACACTCTGTTGGGCGTAGAAAACAAGGTTTATTAGCTGCAGCCAAGCACAGTTGTCCCAGAAGTACGTACAGAGTATATTCTGAGGAGACTACCACTTTAGTCCGTGGCGCACAATCTTTTATAGCACACATATTTAAAACGTTTACTCCCTATACATACAAAGCAAGCCAATAGGAAAAGTAGGAAAACAAGCAATCAGGTGTCCCAAATACGCACCTCTCTCAAACCCCGTGTGTTACCCCTCCCAACAAATTAATCAGTGCTAGTACCGACAATCCAATTTGCAGGTGGCAGGACGTACTTGTGTGCCTCAAAAGATAGTTGTGTAACAAGAGAATACAAGGAGAGAATAGCGAAGGCCAGTCGGATAAGATAATGTAAGGAAAGAATAGGAGAAGCCAAATAGTCAGTCGAGACAGGGATCAATCAACCCAGACATGGATTAGCGAACTCGGCCAGACCCTGACATTGGTTTCGTAAACAAGGGCAGGGGGTTACTCTTTAACAGAAGAGACACGTAGCAGCTGGGAAAAGCAAAAACACTCAGTTCGCCGTGCTGCCTGAGTGAGGGCAATACAAAATGGCGACGAGTCACAAAATGGCGGCTAAATACGGGACGAAGTCAGAAACCGAAGAACCTCAATTAGCATCACATCTTTATAGGAGCCGAGACAGACATAATGCGTGCTGTTTATCCAAAAATTCCATATGAATTGCTTTCATGCAAAGTTCAGAGGATAAAAGATTTAGAAAATAATAGGGACAATGTTACCCTGACGAAAAACATTCGACCATACAAATATGAAGCTTTTTTTTTGCTGTCAGCACTTTTGAACATAATGATTTTGAGAGCTGTCAGCCAAAATCTTCACTAGCCTAATTAATTCATCATCCTTCAAAAGCATGGTGTTTATATTTTCTTTTAAACTAAATGTCATTAGGGCAACAGTTTACAGCATAAAACCAATTGATATTCATCATGAGAGGCCTGCGAATAAATGATCCAATTTGCACGAACATTAAACATGCATGTGTTGGTATATTGAAATTGTGTTAGACCAAATGTTGGTAATTTGCTTTTCATTTCTTGATTTATTAAACTGCAGACAAAAAGAAAACTATATTAACCAGAACACCCTGGGAACAGAACTACCCAAGAGACATCACAGTAGGTTCACCATTAGGCCGTTGAGATCACCAAAAATGATCCTGACTAAGAGGAACACAACGTCTTTTCTTGCTGTTTACCGTCAAGATAACTATTATGTACTCTTTTTGACCTTGGATACGTATGCATTTCTGCAGTCTTTGCCACAGAGTCTTCTCTACGCCTTCCCTAATTTTGTAATGATATCTCGAGTGTTAGCAGAGACTCGCAGACAAAAGTTATCCCTGGTACCAGAAACCCTCTTTCCACATCTTCACAAACTGCTTCTCAAATTGCAGGGATCCTGTCACAGTCTGATTAAAGACAGTTCCCTTTCCCACATTGCTTAGAGTATTTCTAAATTTCCTGGTATACCTCAAGAATTTTGGAGGAGGCTGCCCATCCTATCCAACAATCCTGTGCCTCTGCCGCAACAAATGTTTGATATTTTGTCAACATATGGAGTCAGTAATATCGACTGCCACAATTATCAAGTTGGAAATATTGTGACACAGAAATATTGGGGTCAAACCCCGAAACCGGTTCTACGATGATTGTTTCCAGTCCAGGGAGGACCTGGCCTGGCATTTGAGGCTGGACTGTTCCCATTGGGCGCAGGGTCAAGTCTGATTTGCATATGGTTGAGTCCAAACTGGAATGGCATGGTGAGCGAAAAAACAATGGATTTAGGACCATGAACACATGACCATATTCTGCATTCTGTCCATCAATTGTTTTTATTGCACAGAAATATTGTGAGCAAGAATATCTTGGATAAGTATATTGATTTTAAGGTAAGTAATATCGATTATAGAAGTCATTAATATCATTGGAAAACATGTAGTTGTTAAAAATATTGTTTTTTAAGTAATGTTATGTATGTTAGTGTATATTTTAAATGCATGTGATGTATTTTTTTTGTATAAGTATTGTTTATGTTTTTTGATATACGTGTTACATTTTTAGCAGTTATTACATTTAATGTAATTACAGCTTGTGTTTTTTAGTTGCTTAGCAGGTGGTGGGTTTATAGGTAAAAAGGTGAAAGTAATTTAGGGACCAATTAGGATGCTGTCAGACGCATCAGGAATGCCCGACAGGCTGTCGGCAGTCCTGACATAGGCATTATGATGCAACCCCCACCATGGTGGTTGCAATGCCTATAGCTTGCAGCACCCACCGCAAAGCTAAATAGGGACACTGCACATATCCTTACACTAAGTGACAGGCACCATGCGGTGCCTGTCACATGGTGCAGGGACATGTTGGGGGGTACTACTAGGTGGCCCCAATTCCCATATCAGAGGGCCGGGGGGGACGGGGAGCATGCTATGGGCTCCCAAAGTCCCTTTCCTCCGGTCTTTTCATGGGGGTGTAACCTCCATGAAATGGCCGGCGGAAAAAAACATTATAATGCCTATAGCAGAGCCTGGTAGGCACTGCCACCACTGTGGCAATTATTCTGCCTCCAATGGACCGATGGGCTCCTTGAGACCGTCGGATCTGGGGTGGTCAGTCTTTCCTTCCACCACACAGCCCCCGCCATCCAAATATGGTGGACAGAAAACGTGTTTGCCAAGGTGGTGGGACCGCCATTGACGGGCTGTCAGTGGCGGGCTCACCATCATCGTAATTGCGCCTTTAATTATAATAAATTACTTATTATTTCATAATATTTATTTAATTGCTATTTAATAGTGTTAATTGTGTTTTTACATATTTTGGGGGTATATTTCATGTGTGGGTTATTGGGTTTAAAGGGGTAAAGGGTGGGAAGTCATTTATTTTTAATTAGGTAATAATTAGCTGATAATTGAATGCAATTAATTAACATAAAACTATTTTTTGTTGAGTGCACATAAAAAGGATGCCGTAATTAATTTAAAAGATACCACAATGTGTATTTAACACCGAAAGGCTTTTATAGATTCTGTAGCTTTTATATCGCCTCAATTTTTATAGAAAATCAAGCCTATCTGGAGTATGTATTAAAATCAGTGTATACTCAAAAACTTAGTTCTCTGAGGGAAATAAGGACTCATCTTTTTTATATTATTTTTAGTGAGCAGTATTATTATAAAGAAAAACCTTAAATCTGCAAAGAGATTAATTTCAGATTAAATATGGATACTTAAAGCTTGTGAGATAATTTTTTTTTAAAGTTACACTCGACATTACATCCTTAATAAACATGATAATCATGATAATAATCAAACTTCAAAGTAGACAAAGTGCTATTAGTGCAGTTCATTCTGATCCTTCAAAATTAAAGATCTCCTTAATCTACTGTATAGAATTCAATATCTCATATTTCATCTATCCCCAAAATAATAATTGGCTTGGTAAGCAGAATACGACATCACTCTACTAACTAAAGTTCTCTGCATGTTCAGTAAAGTGTGGTGCAATCTTTTTAATAATTTGACAGTTATCAGATGTATACAATCTAATTTTAGCCTACTACTGACTTACTTCTTTATCCATATACTTCCCGACCACTGTGAATCATTTTTATCGCACCTGTAGGATAGTAGGATCTGCTTTTTATAGTTACCCCCAATTTTTGCTCATGTTTCACTGTTTTTGACTCAGTCTGGCTGGGGTCCTGCTATCCAGGACCCCAGTCTAGCTGCTTTCTCTTCTAAATTGATTTCATGCACTTTAGGTACACTCCAGATCGGATTCTGGGATACGCTTTTAAGTCCCTAGTATATAGTATACTATATACCCAGGGAATAGGTACCCCAGTGGCCTCTCAGGGGCTGCAGCATGTATTATGCCACCCATGGGATACCATTCAAAATGACACAATAGGTCTGCTACAGCAGCCTGTGTAAGGTGGTGTATGCACCCCTTACTTAGATATAGGTTCCCAATATCTACCTTATATCACTGCATATATAAACCAGTCACCCCTTTGGCAGGCCTTATCAATCCTGAAGACAGAGTGCAGGGTTTTGTGTGAGAGGGTGCATGAGCAGAGGCCCTCTGTAGCCTTTGGAATCTATTCTCCGCGGTTGTTCGGTGATGTAGCCAATCATATACACTTAAGTGCATTATAATCTTGCTGTAAATGTTAACTTTGAAATTGCTGTAAGTAAAAATTTTGTGTTTTCTGTCAAACACCTTGGAATCATACCTCCACACCAGTACTGGCGGGGGAGGTTGGATTCCACCCTCCTAGAGGGAGAAATATGACAGCACTGGTACACCTGGTGCCAGCTTGCCAGACCCTGGCATCACAAGATGGATGCCGCCAGCCACAGACATGCGTTTTCCCTCCTGCTGCTGTACAAAACTCCAGCAGGGAAGGCTGGACAATAGGTTTCCTGTCGAGGGAGGTATGACCACCTCCCAGACAGACTTTAGTGTATTGGGGCTGAGTGGGTACACTCCAAGAGTGCTCTGATAACTGCACTGGGGGCACATTTGGTGTCTCTGTGCAAAGTCCAGCACAAACCAGTTGCAGGGGCACTCAGACCCTGTTCTGGCATAAAACTGGACAAAGGACATGGGTGTATCCATCCCTCTTTCCTGACCCTCCCATAGATGGGTCCCCAGAGTTTGTCCCACCCCTTCATTGGGTATAAGTAGGGACCCCTGGCTACAGGACTTTAGATTTTAACTCATCCAAACTCTGCTACAGAAACCAAGACAATCTGCACAATGCTGGATGGCTGAAAAATCTCCCTTGGAGTAGAGGAGTTACTCCCCTGCAAGGCAGGAACCTCAATGTAGCTGACCGGTTTGCATCTACGCAGCTCCTGAAGGACTCCAAAGATTGTGCAAAACAAAAGGTGGATTCCTGAGCTTCTATGAGGTGAACCAGTGCTCTCAGCAATCATGAGACCCGCAGCCCTTGTGGGGACCATGCAACCTGAACCCCTGGACACCTAGAACATTTGCAGCAGATTATGCTTTTTGGCAATCCCTGAGGCTGTGCTTTGGGCTACTTGTAGTTCACACCCGAGCAGTGTTTCCACCAAAGATTCCCAGCCTAAACTCCTCAAGTGTTCTATGTGCTGGTATTGTGTGATACCTCTTGAGGTCCCTTTGCCATACCTGGTCTGTTGACCTGTGGGTCCCTATGAAGGTAAATTTGACTTTCCATGGGCTTTTCTGGTTGTTCTAGACATGCCCTGACTCTCCATAGCTTGGACCTGGCTGGTCCTCACCAAAGCATCTTTTCTCTCACCATGTGGGTTGCAGTTGCCAAGGCTTGTTGGTCTCTAATCTGGACACTGACCCCCCAGCACTAGACATTCTTCATGGGACAGCGTGCCTGCAGACTTTGGTCATTGTCGACTTCTCCTGGTCCCAGTGGCAGCGGAGTCAATCTTCACCTCTTAGCACCTGAAGCACCCGACATCTGTGGGCATTCCTCTACCGAGCCCCTGGTCACTGGCAAGTGACCTAGACTCTGTCCCCTCTGCTTTCAGGTTCTTCACAGCTCTGATCCAGGCTTGGATCACACTGTACACTTTTCCTCTTCACGGCAGCATCACACCATTGAAAACGACAAAGATTCCTGACACTATTTGACACCTATGCACCCGGCTTCCCTGGGTTAGGTAACACAAGTACTCTGGTACTCACAAGGGTGTGGGCCTTTGAACCTTCCACATCTAAAAGCGTTTGCTTAAAGTCCTCTCCTAAGTGTCCTTAAAATTTAAAACTCGAACCGCAACTGTCCCATTGGATTGTACGGAGCTTGCCGCTGTGATCTCACACTGCACACGTCCCCGTGGGTCTCCTGTGTCACTACCTTTGGTGGTTCCTTGGGGTCCCAGTGATTCTACGTGCTCTAGGCACCTTTCCTAGTCCAGTCATGGTTGTTATATCACTTTCTTATTTTATGGTTCGGTCTCCCCCGGGAGCACTCTGTGTATTGTTCTATTTACTGTTGTTCTATTACTGTATTATTGTGTGCCTTATTCTCTAATATCATAAATAGGTTAGTAGAGAGTATTTAGTAATAAATAAATATATTTTATATATACCTTGTGTAGTTCTCCTTTCATTTGGTCATTCAAGAGATTATATACAGGTAAACCAAGCTGCTTTACATTCCTTCGAGACTTAGCCTGAAGGCTGCTCTCCATAGCTACCACTAGGATAGCTTTCAATAAAGGTTGTCTTTAACCTAATCATCAATAAGGGTTGATTGTACTGGTACAAGGTGCCCACTATAACTGATGGACAGCATATACCAGGCAAACTTCTCAAAACACCTACCCTTTTTGCATAGGATTCCCCAAAGGTTTTGGTCTGAATCATTTTATTATACCAATTTAAATTGTCCGAGGATATGGTTGCCCTCCAATTCTATAGAATCAAGGACCGTGCCATAAGAGAGAAAATTGCTATAAATGCTTCCTCACCTTTAAAAATGGGGGAGTTTTGTCTATGTTTTTCTATCCAGAAAAGTGTGATTTCTGTCTCTGGTTGAATTTTCCTCTGAAGGCCGTCACTTAGGGCGGAAAATAATTTCTCCCAGAACTGGGCCAATGCTGGATAAGTAAATAAAATATGACCCCATCCCTCTTGGTCCAGTTGCTGGCATCGAAAGCACCTATCCTATATTCCTGGGTGCATTTTGTGTAGGACTCTAGGAGTATAGTAAGCCAACCAGTGTGATAAAAAATTACATTCCCTTAAAATTACCTGCTCTTAAAGCCTTGTCACCATAATGCTAAATCACCTGACACTCTGCCTCTGAGAAAGTGAACTGTGTTTCTTGAGTAATTTCATCTAGAAAACTTGATATTATGGTACACCCCCTTTGGCTCCATAAAAGCCTATACCAATTCCCCACACCCTCCTTAGCTTAGTTCTAAAAAGGGCAACAAATAAAAATAATTATCAGCTGAATAATTTGAAGATACCCTAAAAAAAATTAGCTTGCAGCACATTCCACAACTAGCTTGTATCTCCTGCCAATTCATAAACCTCCCATCTACTATAAAATTACCAAGTTCTTTAAAGCCCTTACTTTCCTCAAAATTTTATCTGACTATTCTGATATACAGGCCCAGATCTTTGCATTCTGAAAGCTTCAAATATTTCGATACAACAGTGTAGGTCTCCCTGGAATAAAATGACTGAAGTCTAAGCCCGTTTTCCTATAGTGTCTTGTATCTAGTTTTCTTTAGGAGTTTAGCCGTTTTTATAAAACACAGCACCTGAGCTGATTTTTTTCACAAAAACACTGTTGAAAGAATGCTTGAAATCTATCAAATGAGCCATTATATCCAAAAATGAAGCTTCATAATAAATACGAACCAGAGGGAGTGCCAACCCTCTGTTGGCTAAAGTCTAGTTAAAGCACCAAGGGGCAGATTTATGTTAACTGGCGCATCCCCAGGGATGCGCCAGTTAACGTGCGCCACAGTGCGCCACAGCTCCGCCACCCATGGTGCGCCGCATTTATAATGTGGCGCAACATGGTGCAAGAACGGCACAGATGCGTGACGCATCTGTGCCGGAAATGTGGCGCATTGCTGGAGTTGCGTTGCAAGCGCGACGCAGCTCCGGCAAGGCTCGGGGGTACACCATCTGCACAATGCTGCGTCAAGACCTACGCCTGCTTCAAGCAGGCGCAGGGTTTTGACGCAGCATTGCCCTGAAAGTGACTGAGTGAAATCTCATAGATTTCACTCAGCCACTTTCAGGAGGCGTTCCTGCGCAGGAACGCCCCCCCCTGCGCAGGAACACCTCCTTATGGTGCAGTGCTTTACAACGTGGCGCATCTCCTAGATGCATCACGTTGTAAATAGGGCGCATTGTTTGCGCCGCAGTTGCGTCAAATAAAGTGACGCAATTGCGGCACAAAGAGGCGCAACTGCCTCATAAATCTGCCCCCAAGAGCTTTACCCTTGAAGCTTTCTTACTCCAAATAAACTGATGAAAGATTGCCTCTAGTTCTTTAAAATACAACAAATTGATTTTGATCAAGACATTTGAAAAAAGAAAAAAGCACTATTCCTAAAATCAACATTTTTATAGAGCAATTCGGCCGATCATTGTTAGTGGGAGGAGAATCCACCTTATCTAGTAAATTCCTAATCTTGGTAAGCATTAACCCTATTAACCCTAATTCTATTTAAAACGATCTGCATAGCGATTAGTGAGAACATCCCGAAATATTGAATTGGGTCATGGGAGCATACTTGCCTTTGAAGATTGCGCGGAAGAAATTGCCACCCTGAATGGCATAGCAACATTTCAGTTTTATCAGGGTTGATTTTGTAGCCCCCAATTGATTCAAATTGCGCAAACTCTTCTAACGTGATTTCAATATTCTGCTCTTCAGGACTAAGCTAGAGAAAGATATAGTCTTCAAACAGTTTTCATTTAGGCATAGCCTGTATTGGTGCTTTTATCGCATGGTATTTCCTAATCCTGATCCGAGGGGTTCTATAAAAAGAGTAAATACCACAGGAGAGACAGAGCAGCCCTGCCGGGTATCTTGATTTATGTCGACGATCCCTACTGTGCGAGAATTTATAATAACTTTGGCCTGGGCTCCTTGATATAGGTTCCATAACATATCAGTTATTACAATTGGGAACCCCATTCTTCTGAGATTATAAAAAAGTGCATCCCAATTTACAAGATCAAATGCTTGTTCAGCATCAACCATCATAAGTAATGCAGGGGTTTGGTTGATGTTAAAAAAATCAAGTGCCTTAAATGAAAACCTGTTATTCAATGACATTGATCTACCCACCACAAATCCTGTCTGATCGTTCTATTGGAGAGAACTGATTTGCCCAGATTTTCATCAGTATTTCATAATCATCATTAAGCAAGCTAATTATATGCATTAATGTCTTTGGGATTCTTACCCTTCTTTACGAAGCTGACTATGATGGATTCTTTAAAAGTAGATGGAACCACACTTCCTGCTTTCATGAAATTGAGAAGCTAAACCAAAAATTATATTAATTAATCAAAGAATACTTTATAAAACTCAGTGTGAAGACGTTCATTACCACAGGTCTTCCCACCAGCCATTGAGGAAAGAACACGCTGAATTGCTTCAGTTGTAATTTCATCCATTATTTCGTCTTCTTGCATATTTATTAATTTAGGGAGCTTGGTGCTGTAAAATTATTGGCTAATCGCCTCATTACATGCCATATATTTTGTTACATACAGCTTACAATCATAATCTATTAAGATGTGTGCAATCTTTTTCTTCTCTGCAACTACAAGCCTGGTCCCTGGTCCGTCCATTTCTGATATTGCGGCAATTATATTGATAACTAATTATGTTAAATCTTTATTTACATTTTTTGGGTGTGGATTTTAGGTTTAGAAGGGGTAATAGGTGGAATGTAATTTATTTGTATTTAGTTGATAATTAAATGTAAATAATGAATTGATAATTATGTTAATTGTTTAATTACATTTTCTGGAGTGGATTTTGGGTTTATAAGGGCTTAAGGGAGGGGAGTAAATTAATTTGAATTAATTTATAATTAGTTGTTAAATACTATTAGTTATTTAATATAATTAGTTAATTATTTACTGTACTGACTACAGTACTGACTACTCGCTTCTGTGTACCCTGTGTACAGTAGGGTTCTCAACTTGAATTTACTTTTTCATCTACACTACAGGCAGAATTAAATTCAGCCTCAACTTATTTAAAGCAGAGAAAAAATAGTGCTGTTGCACTGCTAGTATGTGCAAGCACCTTCAATAGCTGCATCATTTGAAGTATCTATGATAACAAACAATGTACAAGATTGCACCAAAATGTACCTCCACCACCAGCAAAACCAAGTACCTCTGGGGTATCACCCTCAACATCGCCACCAGACATACGTCCCCAATTTGTGAAAGTTACAATGCACTGCGTGAAGAGGAATCATGTAACATGTTATGAGGAGCAATCTGTACACCTAGTTTACACAGCAATTGATAACCATCGATGCTAGTTTTTTTCCCCCCTCAAAGTTTATTTACTCCAGTATGCAACAGAGAATGATTTCAGTGCAGCCCGTTCAGACCACGCATCATCGCAAGGTGAGCACATGATAAACACCAGACATACCACTAACTCAGTACACCGTAAATAATCACCACGTGCCCTTGTTAAAGCAATATTCAATGGTCAAAACACATTTTTACCAGTGCAGTCTTCCTGGACCATGCATCATCGCAGGCTCCACACAAACCACCTCTACCTCAGTCCACCACAACTCATGAACTCTTGACGATGTGTATTATTTGACATACAAAACTCCTACCTTTGTACAGCAGAAGTCATAAACCGTTTATGATTAAATATCTGTATATGATATCATGATTACTATTCTACTTCTTACCAACAACAGTGTAATAAAATGGAGTCAAGCACACGAGCCCGTACCCACTTCAACTATCTATCTGTGTCTGTGTATTTATTGTGTTTGTAAAATGCTGCTCCTGTGCCCTACCACATTATATTGTGCTAGAAATAGCGTAAGCAACCATCTTACCTGTGGCGGTAAGTGTGGGCTATTCCTCCTTTTTCTTTTTGTTTAGCATATTTATATAGAGCAAAATCAACCCAAAACTAATACATTTTCAGGCACGCGTACATTATGTCATTAGTCTACAATAACAGGATGTGGACGCAACTCCCAGGCTCGAACACTGATTTCCAGCACCAAGTTCTACATGTGTACCTGAATAACCACATAGGTATCTATATATATTAGCTGCCTTTCATGTGCCAAAAACTGCAAGTTAAACCTTTTACAGCCCTATATTACTACAGCTACAACACTCCACTGAATGTATAACAAAGATTCTTAATCGCAGAAATGCATCATGTCCAACCTCTTTTATATATGCAACTATGAACGAATAAAGAGTCAGTGATACCCCGTGCCTTCCATGTTGGCCAAGTTGTGGGACTTTACAGATATAATGACCCATTTCTTTTTAAGACCCGGGTGATGTCAGCACCACAAACGGACACCCGAATCACTTGATTTCTTTTATAGCTCACAACGGGACCACGCACATAGCTCCGGAATAATGGTTCAGGGCCTTGGGCAGCACTGGCATACATCAGGTCAGCCCACTCCACTTACGCTTACAGGAAAACATAACAACGAAACATTGCCCAGATTAAATTGTAGTGATTTCTTAGTTCCAGGTCTAGTTGTAAGAACGGTACAGACACACTTCCTCATGGCTGGTATACACCCACACCAGACCCATCCAGCACCTGCGTCACAACACACGTGACCCTACCAATAAAAAAGATGGGGCGCACATGCTCTACGCTATTTTAGAGTTGCTCCCATCCCAAGCGCTGTGATGGCCCGTCCTAGTAACTCAAACGCCTCATGTAGACTTGAACCACAGAGTAGAGGGGCTCACCACTACCTGTGTGGCCTCTTTGGTCACTGAGTTAGTGGTATTAGAAGCACTGAGCGGGTGAGGAACCTGCAATGATGATGGGAGTATGAGTATTTTGTTAGCCATACCGATATCAAGACTCAGCACCATCTATGAGAATTTTTAATGGCAGATCGGGACTACATGATGCAGAAGGTGTCCTGTCCATGAAAAGGTGAGTAGTGAGACCTCGGTGCATATTGGAGGAAGTCGATGGGCTGCATCAGAATGGATACAAAAAAGTGACACAGCGATTTAGACAAATACAGTCCTATATAGTGTATCAAATTACATGTACATTTTTTTTCCCAATAGCAGGACCGTTTTTATAATCGCTCAAACATCCGGAATATAAACTATACAAATAGTTATTTTAAATGTGAGAGGGAACATGTTTGAAAGGCCATTGTTATTCAACTCCACATTAAGATAGTAACAATTACCAAACATAACATCTTTCTTTTACTATCTTTAAGATGTAGAGCTTCAGGGTGCATTATGTCCCTGCACGTGGTGAAAAACACACTGATGACAGAAAGTTGAGCTGCGAACATTCTTTACAGTCACTCTCTCACTTCCTCTCTCCTTTGATAAAAAACATAACACACAATGTTAACTTCCTTTTTATCTTACAGGTTGTGTTTCACAAATTGGCTTATCCTCAACACCTCTAAAACTCGAAGTTCGAGGATTCGGCGATGATGCGTGGCCATCGTAACAACGTTGGAGAAGGTTGCTACAATACGTGGTGCACCCTCTTTGAATCACGCCAGTGGCACAAGGTGATCAAAAAACCTCTTTCCGAAACAACGACAAGTCATCTGTGAAAGGAGAGAGTGGGTAGTGTGCAGCAGCTCTACTGCTTAGGAATGTACAATTACCTCTGCGCAGTGACCACTTTTGTATGTACTATACTATGACTAATTCTATATTCTATATTTCAGATCACTAAACTGGAGGGTGCACTATGAACCAGCACATACTTGGACACATAACCAAGGCAAAAAGTGAGCTTCGAGTATTTTCTCCACTATTAACTGCTCCATCTATAGCTTTCACTCTCTCACTGTTTTAATGTTGTTTTCTCTTTTTCTCTTTCACCCTCTCAAATCATTTCTCTTTCTCTTTCAAAGATATGGATGCTGTTGTCTACTATGCCGTGACCAACCAAAGCTGAGTTCAAGTTGTAAACTCTGTTGGCCACAGTGTTTAAACAAGGTAAGCAGAGCGACCTAGATACACAATACCTCCGATTAAATGCATTAGAAATGAAAGACCTTATTTACAAGCCCCTTGCACCACTTTTGCGTCACTTTCAACACGAGAAAAGTAACACAAAGCTGGCGCAAGAGTCTTGTAAATAAGTCCTAAAGAATATTGTACTGCATAATGACTTGATCTCTCACCTAATTCTGTCTCATCTCTGAATCCTTTTAAAGACTTGTTGATCTGTATTGTAAATCTGATGCAGTAGGCTCTTCCATACAGACACCGCTTAAAAGCAAGCCTATAAGACAAGTGAAATGTATCAGGCACACTGCACATGTTAAAAGAAGGAAATATCTTCAACTGTTAATTTGACTTGTAATGTTTGACCTCATTTAGTCACATCAATCTAATTTTGTTTATTGTATTGTTTTGTTAAAGTTATGTTTCCGGTTATTTATTGTATTGTTATCTTTAAGTTACATTTCCAGTTATTTATTGTTTTAATAAAAGTTAATTTAAAAAAGTATATACGTCTTATTTTTTTGGGGGGTGGTAAGCGGTCGCCAGTAGAAATGATATTTATAATTTTAAGTATAATTCTGAGGCTAACTGTTTACCAGAGTCAATACCTATGACTAACGGTTCCTATGGAAAAGTTTACAAACTCCAGCCCTGTAACTTTTTTCCATTACCAACATAGTGTGGTAAACTTCTAACCTCTGTGCTCATTTAAGTGTTCCATGAACTGTTACTATGGTAACAGACAGAAAGCCATTTGGGGGTAGAGTTGAAAGGTACTGGCTGTACAAAAACCGTTATATTAACCCTGGATCCTCTACAAGGCCACAAAGGAAAGCAAACTAAAACAAAACACTGTGTACCATATTTATAACCCCCTTGCACCACTTTTGCGTCCAAGGCCCCCACTACAAAATTAGAAGTGTGTGGGCCTAAACGACCCCCCTCAAGCCCTGGGAACCACCCCCAGAAATGTGTGTATTGTGAGAGACAGACTGCGTGACCCTATGCCTACAGCCCTAAAGAGCCCTGGAGACCGCAACGCTTGACGGCCGGTTCATGCAGTGTCCTGGGGTGCCTACCCCGGGACACTGCTGTTTGCTTTGGGAGGACGGGAGTATCACGGCTCCCGCCCTCCCACAGCAGACTTAGTTTGCATTTTGAAAGACAGTAGAGAAATCTGTTCTCACTTTCAAAATAAAAAGCAGATTGCATTTCCAAATACACGATAGCATCTCCCCTTGCGGAAAAGCAATGCCGACTCCCGAAGAACGCAGGAAGCCACCGGATCATGGGGGCATTGTAGCTCCCCTCACGGTCTCCAACATATTTTAAAAGACCCGGGGGATAGGGTCACTGGAGATTTTTTTACGGTAAAATTACAAGTCATGCACCCAGCGCAGCGCTCAGTGCGGCCCCCTGGTGTGCACGCGCTGGGTGCTCGTCTCATAATCTATAGAGTGCACGACTCCAGCGCCTTTCATGCACAACTTCTACTTCTACCGAGGTACAAGAAAACACAAAAAGAAATGTGAAAAATGCAAAAAGGGGGCAGGGTAGAACACCCTAACCCCCTAGGCCTGCTCAGGGGGTCATACAAGGAACCCTAAGGCCCAAAACACATATTTTTTTTTAAAATCGCGGGATACGCATACCGTATGTAAATGTTTAGGCATTTATATAGCGCACTACTTACCCGTAGGGTCCCAAGGCGCTTCGACCGCTGCGAAACCCTTCCTGGCTTCCCTGAGAGATGGTCCCTTAATGGGTATCTCCAGGGTGAGACCAGGCATCCCCAGCGGTCTGGTGGGGCCGTTAGTGAAGATGAGGCAAGCTAATGCCCAGAGTTGCCGAGTGTGATCGCTGATCAGAGTGGGCACCGAGGCGAGAGAATTATCGAGTCCGCTGACCCTGGTCCAGAAACCTGCCGCGCCGGGAATCGAACCCTGGTCCCGGGCCGTCCTCTGCTCTCGGGTCTGCCACCTCTAACCAGTGAGCCACACTACTTCACAGACTTAGTTTGCATTTTGAAAGACAGTAGAGAAATCTGTTCTCACTTTCAAAATAAAAAGCAGATTGCATTTCCAAATACACGATAGCATCTCCCCTTGCGGAAAAGCAATGCCGACTCCCGTATGCGTATCCCGTGAAAAAAAAAGAAGCTGCGTTATTAGTTATTAGCCCCCAGGGGGGCCAAATCCCGGGGGCAATATGTTTACTTATAATGGGGGGCTCAGATGGGCCCCCCACTCCCGGAGACCGCCACACCCCGGGGCTTTCACATTATGTATGCGGGGGGCTCACGGCCCCCACAGCCCCAGGGAAAGAAAACCTGTGTGGAGGGGGCTCAAGCACCGCTACACACCCCGGGGATCACCAGCCCGAGGGCTTCTTTTATTTGTAATGACTGATGACATCATCCATGTGACAATCTGATACACCTCATCACACACTGGTATAACCTTTCATTACTCACTGTAAAATACAGACACACTAATACCAGTTACTACATACCCAAGTATGTTGGGTATGTAGTAACTGGTATTGGTATCTCAATTTTCTTGAACATTTTTGTTTCTATTTTTTAATGTGTGTATCAAAGGTTATATTAGAGTGAGAGGAGGTCTGCTACTCTTTCACAAGGATGATGTCATCAGTGATGCCATTTGAGATGTCATGAGTCATGTCATGAGTGATGTCACTGACATGTCATGAGTGATATAATATGTGACGTCATCAGCAGTGCATTGCGGGCGCGCAAGTTATAGTTAGCTGAACTAACTATAACGGAGGAATTTCAAAGGTTTTGTATGAGTAAAATGACCAGCTAACTATAACTGGTGTGAAACCTATGGTTTTTTCAGTGAATATATATATATTTTTTCACTGCAGCGTGAACAAGGGCACTTGTGCTCGAAACGCGTCGCTGATCTGGCTTTGTGAAATCTAATAAACAAGAACTGCTTGCTGAATTGGTGGTCCGTATTTTCCTTCTGTGGATGGCGTGGAGGTTTCTGGCCGCGTGCGCAGATCTAGTGAGAGGGAACCTGTGCTCATATATATATATATATATATATATATATATATATATATATATATATATATATATATATATATATATATATATATATTACCTACTGGCTATCGCCAGTAGGTATATATAGTTAGGATTAATTCCCTATGGGATTTTTGAAAATTCTATGTCTAATAACTTTGGCGTTTGTGGACGGAATCGGCTGAAATTTTCAGGAAAATGGCACATTTTGTTTCTGAGCAGCCCCTGAAAATTTGGTGGGGTTTTGTCAAGGGGGGGCTGAGAAAAAAGGGGGGTCCCAAAACGCGTTTTTTACATTGAGTTTTCCATAGGGCGGTTGGACTCACTTTTAGCTCGAACGGCTGAATGGATTTGCACGAAACTTGGCAAAATTGTAGGGACTGTTAGCCCGATGTGCCTTTGCTAGGTCTCAATATATGTGCTTCAGTGGATTTTGAGAAATTAACGTTTAAATCAAGATATATATCTGTAACAGCGCTCTGGGCAGCGATCCGGTCCGCTTACTTTTCACGTTTCGGAACTTTGCGCGCAGAAAGCTGATTGGCTCTCCGGTGTCTGTCAACATTCTAAACAGTCCGGAGCGGCCGCCATCTTGTCTCTCGGTAGGATCGAGAGAGAAGAGGTGAAAAACGAAGGGGGAATTTAATGAAAGGGGGCAAGGTATCCCCCTCTTGACCCCCTAGGAATGTTGTTGGGGTTATTAAAGGGTCCCGTGGGGAAAATAAAAAAAAAAATGATTTTTCACGGTAGAAGCGCTTCACGGGCCGCGAACTGGGCCGCAAACTGGTAGCGAAACGGGAATTCGCCATTTTGTGCTTCGTTAATTAAATTACTAGGTATAAGGGGGTGCGGGAGACGTATCCTAATCCCCTATGTTTCCTGAGGGTGGCTGAGGAGGCTGATATATGTTGATACATCTCTTCCAGCGGCTGTGCGTGAGCTTTTTTTTTTTTTGCTGCGTGACAGTCCGGAGCGGCCGCCATCTTGTCTCTCGGTAGGATCGAGAGAGAAGAAGAGGTGAAAAACGAAGGGGGAATTTAATGAAAGGGGGCAAGGTATCCCCCTCTTGACCCCCTAGGAATGTTGTTGGGGTTATTAAAGGGTCCCGTGGGGAGAATAAAAAAAAAATGATTTTTCACGGTAGAAGCGCTTCACGGGCCGCGAACTGGGCCGCAAACTGGTAGCGAAACGGGAATTCGCCATTTTGTGCTTCGTTAATTAAATTACTAGGTATAAGGGGGTGCGGGAGACGTATCCTAATCCCCTATGTTTCCTGAGGGTGGCTGAGGAGGCTGATATATGTTGATACATCTCTTCCAGCGGCTGCGCCATCTTGCCTTTTTTCCAATGCCACAATTTTGTCGTGCACGGCAGCCATTTTAGATGCCAGGCTGGTCCCAGGCTATCACCTACCCCTGCGGATGTAGTTTATGGCCCCAGCTGTAGAGAATTCAGACATGCCAACCCTCCCGATTCAGGCGTGTGACTACTGATTTCAGTGCTAGTCTCCCGCCTCCCGATTTCTGCAAGCAAAAACCCGGGGGCATATTACGAACAACTAGCGATAATTTTTGTCTCTAACTTGTTTAGAGACAAAAATTATCGCCGCACATCGGCGATTTTTATCGCAGATAAACCTTGCTATTATCGCAGAAAAGTCAGCGATATTCATGTATTATCGAGCAAATGCTCTTAGCCATGTTATCCACCTCCCATTGGATAACATGGCTAAGAACTGCTCAGGGCAGGTGTTAGATTTTGGAGATATTCGCGCTTAGCGCGAATATCTCCAAAAGTTGGTAATAGGAGATAGCGATGTTAGGGACTGTTTCCAGTCGCTAACATCTTGGCACGCCCACTTTGCATGTCATTAGTGATAAGTATCACTGACATGCAAAGCGGGGCCCAAGATGGTCGCTATCTCCTTTTAGCTGTCACTAACTGGTGTTAGCGACAGCTTGGTAATAGGGAGATAATTTTATCTCCGCTTTCTTGGCTTTTAAAGCCAAAAAAGCGGAGATAAACCCCCTTGATAATATGCCCCATGATTCCTCGGGGGTTTCAGCTGACAGGGCTTGGTATTGTGTTACGTGGTAATTCTTCCAGGAAACGTCAGAGGGTCGATGCAGGGGTTCTAGAAGAGGTGATAAACCATTTAAGCCTCATGAACAAGCGCATGGTCTTTTAAAGATTTGTGAAGTACTCGGGGCGGCGGTGTGTGTGTGCCCTCTTTCAGGAGCGGGCGGGGGGGCACTGCCAGCAACTTGCCAGGTCAGGTAGTGTTCAACACGTGCATCACCCTTTCTCTGCCTGCTATTGCGCTCCATGCTTCGGAAAGGTAAGAAAAAGAACGTGCATTTGAGTTTGAAATGTCCGATCCTGCAGCAGCACACTTCCAAAGCCCACACATGACAATAACCCGATTCAAGGCCCTATTCACCCGTTTTAAAAAAAATAGATAACACTCCAACAAAGTAAGATTATAAAACTTTATTAACTTTTAACTATAATGAACGGAACAAAAAACTAAAAACATTTAAACATTTTTCAACTCAAAAAGCAACAATGGTTAGAAGCTGTCTTTTGTGCGAATAGTCCCAAGGCAGCACAACGTGCAGAGTTCTGGACGGCACCCAGGTGATGTCGCCTGGGTGCCACACTGGTTTTGGGATCCTACAATGCAGCACAGAAAAACAGCGTGGGGCGTCCCGGGTGGTGCGGGGGGAGGCCTCGTCAGTAGCGGTCTGTTGTGCGAATAGTCCCAAGGCAGCAGAACGCGTTGAGATGTTGATGGGACTGTGTCCAGTGTCCCATGGCTGACACAACATGTACGACAGGCACCCAGGTGATGTCCAGTAAACTGCCGCACTGGTTTTGGTATCCTACAATGCTGCTCCGAAAATTGGCGTGCGGCGGCCCGGGGGGGGGGCGTGGGGGAGGCGGCGTGAACGGGCCTCCCCAGGTGGCGGCCATCTAGCTGAGTTGCGCCCGCTCTTGCGGCTACAGCGTCTCGCTCACCATGTTGTTGAGTTGCTCCCACTCTTGCAGTGCAGCGATAGGCGGCTGCCACATGGCTCTTAAAATGGCGGACGGCTCCTCGGTTTTGGGCCTGGTCCACTGAAATGGCCCTGGGACACCTTGGAACTCGGACGCTTGCCTGCTAGGGCTTGGGCTCCATTCTCGAAAAACGTCCCCTCAGCCGTGAAGATTCTACAAAAGTCTTGGGGGCCCCCGACTCCCGCAGGCTTCCGGTGGGGAGCGGCTGCCATGATTGCTCGCGGAATGACCACGACGGAGCCACGAGATGGTGGTGCTCTCATGCTGACGCCAGCTTTAGTCTGAATGATCCAGAAACAAGGTGGGGCTTTCATCGTTTGGGAAAAAAAAATGTGGAAAGTGTTATTTTTAGGTCATATGACCAAGACTTCCATCTTTAGGAAACCAAAAGTAAAATGAACCAATGAAAAGTTTTATAAACAAGTCACATGACCTGTTATGCGGCATAGGGCTACAAAAAGCGTAGAAAATCCGTTGGCACGTGAGGCGGCGTCAGTAGCGGACCGATGTGCGAATAGGCCGAAGGCAGCACAACGCGCCGAGATCCGGATGGCACTGAGGTAGTGTCCAGCAAATTGCCGCACTGGTGTGGCCATCCTACAATGCTGCGCCGAAAGACGGCGTGTCCAGCTGAGTTGCGGTCACTGTTGCGGTACAGTGACTCGAACGCGCCGAGATCCGGATGGCACCGAGGTGGTGTCCAGCAAATTGCCGCACTGGTGTGGCCATCCTACAATGCTGCGCCGAAAGACGGCGTGTCCAGCTGAGTTGCGGTCACTGTTGCGGTACAGTGACTCGAACGCGCCGAGATCCGGATGGCACCGAGGTGGTGTCCAGCAAATTGCCGCACTGGTGTGGCCATCCTACAATGCTGCGCCGAAAGACGGCGTGTCCAGCTGAGTTGCGGTCACTCTTGCGGTACAGTGAGTCGAACGCACTGAGATCTGGATGGCCCCGATGTTGTGTCCAGCAAGTTGCCGCACTGGTGTAGCCATCCTACAATGGTGCGCCGAAAGTCGGCGTGGGGTGCCCCGTTGGCTTATGAGGTGATGTCAGTAGTGGACCGATGTGTGAATAGGTCGGAACCAGCACAAGGCGCCAAGATCCGAATGGCAAGTCCTGGATGTTGCGTGCCTCAGTTGAGAGTTCTGAGCAGTGCTTGTAAGACTGTCTGAAGCTTATTTGCACCTGCTGCAGCTTCACTATTGCCCTGGTGTGGCCAAAGGTCGCACATGACATAGGCGGCCGGCTCCCGAGGTCCGGCGGAACTTTTTGCCTTTTCCTTTCTGCTTCTTTTCCTACAATCCGTTTCATCTGAAGACACGACCAGGTCCCTGAATGTGTGCAGGGGGACGCTATTGATTGAATGAAAATGGCGGCTTGACACAAAGCTGACTCAAGCGTTACTGTTGATGCTATACAGACAAAAATTGGTTTTCAGTTTGTACATTCTTCAGGTTTTTTTTTTCCATCCAAGTCTGATTGAGAGTTTGTAGAAAAATGGCTTCAGATTTTCCACATACTACTCTTCAACATTCTTCCTAATTGTAACAATTTGAAACTCACTAGGAGAACGGCTGTTTCTGTTTCCTTTCAAAATGCTGCCAACAATATTTTCTGAATGGAAGACACCATCTTGTAGCATAAAGGGCCGAAAGGGGTTCTGGTCTGGCCGATGGTTGGTGGAGACATTTTGACTATATCTTGGACCTGCCCGGCCTCGCCCAAAATGGCGCCGGTATAAATGGGACTCGTAACTCCTTGCCCGCAAATGTATATCTAGAAAATGTTATTGTAAGTGGCCCTGTCGTATTTTAATTACAAAATGTACATCCACCGATTCCGCAACTGTTAGACACCTTTGTTCTTGCAACCTAATGGCCCGCTCGTTACGTTCTTCTACAGTGTAAATGTCTCCTCATCATATACGATTTCAGTTTGCTCCGTGGCCGGCCCACGTGGTTATAGGCCCGTATTTGTATACTGACATTTTCACAATAAAGGTTTTTAAAACAAAACACGGTAGTAGTATTTAAATTGGTAACGTTTTTACTTTTAGTCACTGTTTTCGAATCAGTAAAAGGCAAGTGAAATAAAGCAGTCCAATTACATGACGGATAAAAGGTATAATATGTAGGAACGCAGTAAAGATAAATGGTCAAGGGCAGTTGTGTTTTTCATGTCTGCAATATAAAGTGATCGATAAGAATCTGATAATCAGGCGTATCGGCGACTAAGACAGCAGGCCGAATCTCTTTTACTCAACGGCTCCGTCATGGAAGGAAGAAACGCCCTTTTTCTCGAAAAAGGAATATATTTTACTTGCAAGACAGTTGTAAATTTTCCGGGAAAGTACATTAGCCTGGAATATTATAACATATGTTTGAAAAAAAAATATTGTTCGAAAACAATAAAAAGCGTAATTTTTAGGTCATATGACCAAGCTTTTCATCATTAAATTAACAAAAGTAAAATGAACCAATGAAAAGTTTTATTAACAAGTCACATGACCTGTTATGCTTACGTTACGCGCTGCGCGCCGCGCCTCGGATCACTTCCGGGTGCGCTAACGCGGCGTGTCATATAACGCATTACGCGACAACGTAGGTCAAGAATATAGTCAAAATGTCTCCACCAACCAGCGTTCGGAACACAACCCCTTTCAGCAGTCCAAAAAGTTCTGTTAAATGACAACAGAGGGGACAGGCAACAAGAACCATCAGTCAAAGAGGGGAGGGCAAGTTCTTCTCTTCCGGGTCATGTTGGGGCGCTACCGGAACTGATCGAATTGGTAGTCTACAGTGTTTCTGGATGTTTCAGACTAAAGCTGGCGTCAGCATGAGACCACTACCATCTCGTAGCTCCGTCGTGGCCATTCCACGAGCAATCATGGCAGCCGCTCCCCACCGGAAGCCTGCGGGAGTCGGGGGCCCCCAAGACTTTTGTAGAATCTTCACGGCTGAGGGGACGCTTTTCGAGAATGGGACCCAAGCCCTATCAGGGAAGCGTCCGAGTTCAACGGTGTCCCAGGGCCATTTTAGTCGACCAGGCCCAAAACCGAAGAGCCGGCCGCCATTTTGAGAGTCCTGTGGCAGCCGCCTATCGCTGCACCGCAAGAGCGGGAGCAACTCAACTACATGATGAGCGAGACGCTGTAGTCGCAAGAGCGGGCAGTAAACAGCTGAATGGCGGTAGAGGCACAGTGTAGCAAAAGCGGGCAGAATGGCAACTGAAACGGTAAAGGGGCGCCCCACTACAGCGTGTCTTCAGGTCAAACGGATTGTGGGACAAGGTTCAGAATTGAAGAGTCATCAAAAGGCAAAAAGTTCTGCCGGACCCCGGGAGCCGGCCGCCTATGTCGGGGGCGATCTCAGGCTACACCAGTGCTATAAGACTTGAGGAGGGTGTCGGAGCCAAGCGTCTTCTCCGAGTCCATGGCCATTACACCGCCCCTCAGGGGCCTCCGTCAAGCTGTTTAGGAAGGTAACATATCACATTGTTTTCTAATGCAGTCAGGTCCACAAACGACACTCACTTACTTTGAGAATAGTGAAGCTGCAGTAGGTGGAAATAAGCTTCAGACAGTCTTACAAGCACTGCTCAGAACTCTTAACTATGGCACCCAACATCCAGAACTTATGCCATTTGAGAATGGCAGTGACATCGAAGCAACTCAGGGACCAAAACCATTAACGTACTTTCACGTATGAAAATCTTACTTGGGGAGGGGGCAGGAGCGAAGCGCCCCCTCCCAGTCAGCGCCACCACACCGTATGTTGAAAATTTGAAGCCATCGTTCTACAAAGTCAACCAAACTTGGATTGAAAAATCTAGAAAAATGTACAAACTGAAAACCAGTTTTGGTCTGCATAGCATCAGTAGCAACGCTTGAGTCAGCTTTGTGTCAAGCCGCCATTTTGATTCAACAAAGCACAGGCATTGAAAAAGGCTCAAACTCAGAACTCTGAACTATGGCACCCAACATCCAGGAGCTTGCCATCCGGATCTTGGAGCCTTGTGCTGCTTTCGACCTATTCACACATCGGTCCACTACTGACATCGTCTTATAAACCAACGTTATGTAAATAGTTTTTTAATAAAATGTTTTACCCTGTTTCTTTGCTGGTGTGTTGTCTATATTTTTAATATTTGCATAGGGTTTGTCGTTATTTTGTGCGGGATGGGTGATGGAGCCGAGCTGTCTTGCAGCCCTCATGGTGTGGAGCTCAGTTCATCTCACTATTTTCGTATTTCTCATGAAGGGTTGTTCCTAATATTTCTATTTTAGCGAGGTCAAAAAGAGATCCAATTAGTGGCCTACTGATTTTGCTCGATTACTTTTATTTTTTTACACGATTTTTCACTATCTGCAAAGACTAAACAGAGTATTGCGACTTTGTGCTTGTTTGCTAAATAGAGAATGATCCAAAGAGAACCAATTCTAAAACAGTAAATGCTTGGACAACAATCAATCAAATGGAGAGACAAGCAGGCACGACAGATTACAACGGGGGTAAAGGCCTGCGTTAACTACCCTTCAGTATCTGCAAAGAGAGAGTACTACTAAGACAAAAGAGGGGAGGGGGGGGTGCAGCGTTCAAAGCACATCAGCGTGCATAAATACGAAAATGTTTTTATCTATCACGTACTTGACATTTTAAAGCTTTTCATATTTGCTATTAAAAAACCAATGAAATTCACAGAAAAAACCATAGGTTATAGTGGATATATAGTTAGGAATTTGCATTTACAAAACCTTGAAAATTCAATGAAAAAACCATTGGTTTTAGGCCATATATAGTTAGGGATTTGCATTTACAAAACCTTATTTTACTCGCATAAAACCATTGAAATTCCATATATAGTTAGATGCGCTAACTATATATCGCGCACCCGCAATCCACTGCTGATGATGTCACATATTACATCATTCATGACATGGTTAGTGACATCACTGATGACATCACTGATGACATCTCAAATGACATCACTGATGACATCACTGAAAACAACTCATTTGACATGACTGATAACATCACTGATGATATCATTCATGTGATAATACGATGAACCTCTTCAGACTCTAATATAACCTTAGATACAATCAGTGTAAACAGACACTCACAGACTGTCACTCATCCATGGAGTTACTCACACACCTAGTCAGTTATGCCAAAAATCAATCACACCTCCATTTTCTCAACTATACAGTTATACACACCTTACTTATTCAAACATATACTAACACATATTTACTTTACTCTCTTATACAATCTCTGATACATGTTCACAATGATCCATACAGCCACTCACACATTCACTGGCTCTTATGCACAGTTATTTATATATGTCAACTCTCACATGTACTGTGTTTTACATTAGGCATGGGCGTAAAATCCGTTCCGCTCGCGGATTTTACGGATTTTCGGTAAATCCGCAATCCGCGAGATTCGCGGATTTCCCGCAAAATCCGCAAATCCGCGAGCTGCGGATTTTTTTGCTTGTGTTCGCACTGCTCGCGGCCCGCGGCGCGAGCAGCAACAATCTCGCACTCGCGAAATTACAAAAATGGCGGAGGAGTGAAGGAAGGAAGTGGCCCAGTCTCCAACTTCCTGTTCCTGTCCAGCAAGTTCCTCCCATTGGGGAGGGGTGAAGGAAGTGCCCCAGTCTCCAACTTCCTGTTCCTGTTTCCTTTCCTGGCCATTTTGGATTCGATCTTGACTGGGAAGGATTACTTTTTGTGGATGCTGCTGGATATTTGGATTTGAGGCCTTTTGGATTCAAAATTTGATTTCACAAGTAAGTTGATAAGTTGATGTTGTTTGTGGTGATTTTTGTGTGTGTTAATCGACTTTTGGGGTGGTGTTGGGGGCTGGCTATGTTGGTGGTGGGCCATTTGTAATAACTTTTGGATTCGAAATTTGATTTCACAAATAAGTTGATTTTCTTTGTGGTGATTTTTGTGTGTGTTTTCCGACTTTTGGGGTGGTTTTGGTGATTTAGCGGGTATTTTGCCGCGTTCGCGTCGTGAAGCAACAATCTCGCACTCGCTAAATTGCAAAAAGTGCAATTCTGCACCAGAAAACCACCAGCAGGCAGCATAAACCTTCTGAAACTTGATGGATGGCATTGGATTGTGGTGATTTGTGTTGTCTTTTTTGACTTTTTGGAGTAGGGGTTGGGGGCTGGCTATGTTGGGTGGGGCCATTTTGAAGCATGGTCCTCCTGGCCATGTGGATGGGGGTCAAGCGGCCATTTTGAAGGCAGGCAGTGAGCTTTGTGCCATAGGCCTGCACCCATTTTTCCTTGCTTTCACCCCTTGTGCCCAGGTTGAGTCAGTGGTACATGAAACTAACTACATGCCTCTCTGTGGGCTCTCTTGGATCAATGTTGAATTCCTGTTTCCCAAAAATGTAGCAATTCTTATTTTTGATATTTCCATATTGTGGTGTGCACGTGTATTCGAAATTTGATTTCACCAGTAAGTTGATAAGTTGATTTTCTTTGTGGTGATTTTTGTGTGTGTTTTCCGACTTTTGCGGTTGTTTTGGTGATTTTGCGGGTGTTTTGCCGCGTTCGCGTCGTGAAGCAACAATCTCGCACTCGCTAAATTGCAAAAAGTGCAATTCTGCACCAGAAAACCACCAGCAGGCAGCATAAACCTTCTGAAACTTGATGGATGGCATTGGAATGTGGTGATTTGTGTTGTCTTATTTGACTTTTTGGAGTAGGGGTTGGGGGCTGGCTATGTTGGGTGGGGCCATTTTGAGGCATGGTCCTCCTGGCCATGTGGATGGGGGTCAAGCGGCCATTTTGAAGGCAGGCAGTGAGCTTTGTGCCATAGGCCTGCACCCATTTTTCCTTGCTTTCACCCCTTGTGCCCAGGTTGAGTCAGTGGTACATGAAACTAACTACATGCCTCTCTGTGGGCTCTCTTGGATCAATGTTGAATTCCTGTTTCCCAAAAATGTAGCAATTCTTATTTTTGATATTTCCATATTGTGGTGTGCACGTGTGTATTCGAAATTTGATTTCACCAGTAAGTTGATAAGTTGATTTTCTTTGTGGTGATTTTTGTGTGTGTTTTCCGACTTTTGCGGTTGTTTTGGTGATTTTGCGGGTGTTTTGCCGCGTTCGCGTCATGAAGCAACAATCTCGCACTCGCTAAATTGCAAAAAGTGCAATTCTGCACCAGAAAACCACCAGCAGGCAGCATAAACCTTCTGAAACTTGATGGATGGCATTGGATTGTGGTGATTTGTGTTGTCTTTTTTGACTTTTTGGAGTAGGGGTTGGGGGCTGGCTATGTTGGGTGGGGCCATTTTGAAGCATGGTCCTCCTGGCCATGTGGATGGGGGTCAAGCGGCCATTTTGAAGGCAGGCAGTGAGCTTTGTGCCATAGGCCTGCACCCATTTTTCCTTGCTTTCACCCCTTGTGCCCAGGTTGAGTCAGTGGTACATGAAACTAACTACATGCCTCTCTGTGGGCTCTCTTGGATCAATGTTGAATTCCTGTTTCCCAAAAATGTAGCAATTCTTATTTTTGATATTTCCATATTGTGGTGTGCACGTGTATTCGAAATTTGATTTCACCAGTAAGTTGATAAGTTGATTTTCTTTGTGGTGATTTTTGTGTGTGTTTTCCGACTTTTGCGGTTGTTTTGGTGATTTTGCGGGTGTTTTGCCGCGTTCGCGTCGTGAAGCAACAATCTCGCACTCGCTAAATTGCAAAAAGTGCAATTCTGCACCAGAAAACCACCAGCAGGCAGCATAAACCTTCTGAAACTTGATGGATGGCATTGGAATGTGGTGATTTGTGTTGTCTTTTTTTACTTTTTGGAGTAGGGGTTGGGGGCTGGCTATGTTGGGTGGGGCCATTTTGAGGCATGGTCCTCCTGGCCATGTGGATGGGGGTCAAGCGGACATTTTGAAGGCAGGCAGTGAGCTTTGTGCCATAGGCCTGCACCCATTTTTCCTTGCTTTCACCCCTTGTGCCCAGGTTGAGTCAGTGGTACATGAAACTAACTACATGCCTCTCTGTGGGCTCTCTTGGATCAATGTTGAATTCCTGTTTCCCAAAAATGTAGCAATTCTTATTTTTGATATTTCCATATTGTGGTGTGCACGTGTGTATTCATAAATGCCTACTTGCAAACTATTAAATGAAGCGCCACATATGCAACATATATTTAACTGATGTTCCTCTGTCTTCGTTTGCTTTTAGGTGCACAAAGTCAAGAACTCTGCATCATCGTTGAGCATCAGTGCCAGGAAGAAGTCCTGCTGCGGCCTGCTGTTCCGACATCTGAAGAAGAATCAGAAGATGGGTCCCAAAAGAGGTGCCCGTAGCTCCTCTTGCAAGAAAGATGTCTCTACTAAGGAGAAGAAGAAGCAAGTGGCACCACTTACCAAGGAGTCTGGTGCCTCGACCACTAAATTTATGTGGAAAAAAGAACCAAAGTCCACCATGAGTGCTGCACAGGTAGCCTGTTTATTGGTTCAATCACCAACGACCAGTGATGTTGGCTCAAGTACTATTCAACAACCAAAGCCGCAACAACAACTGCATGAGCTAACAGTACAAGCACAAGTACATGCGCAAGGAGCTGTCCGAGAAGGAGCTGGTCGAGAAGGAGCTGGCCGAGAAGGGGAAGGCCGAGAAGGGGAAGGCCGAGAAGGGGAAGGCCGAGAAGGAGAAGGCCGAGAAGGAGAAGGCCGAGAAGGAGAAGGCCGAGAAGGAGAAGGCCGAGAAGGAGAAGGCCGAGAAGGAGAAGGCCGAGAAGGAGAAGGCCGAGAAGGAGAAGGCCGAGAAGGCGAGGTCCATGAAGAGTTGCAAGTAGAGGTCAGTGAAGAGGGCCATGTAGCGGCGCATGGAGCGGTGCAAGTGGCCACAATGGTTGTTCTTCCCGAAGTCGGGGCACAGGAGGAAATTGACTTTGGACCCGGGGTATCAAGTCAGGAAGACGAAGCCACTCCTCCTGATGATTCATTTTCTCCCAGCTCCCCAGCAAGGAAAAGATCAAGGAGGGTGTGTAGAAGTTCCTCTTCAAGCCCCGCTCCATCAGATGATCTGGATCCAGATTGGCAACTATCTACGACGTCTGAGAGGGAGGCACACCATGAGCTGAGAAAGGTATCAAATGTTAAAAGGAAGGGCCCCGGAAAGCTCATACTTATGGATCCGAACGTCGGACTTGATGAAGTGGTGCATTCTGATGTTGATGAACAGGATGACAGCAATGACCTAGTCATCACACACGTCATTCCAGCCACACCGGCCATGCAGCAGACAGACATTTATACCCTATCCCGACGTCATGCTGAGCGTGACCCTGGCGATGTGGCACTGGTAGCACCACCAACGCAGTCATGTAGTACAAGTTCACCAAAACCTACAGCTCCCATATTTTCTCCCCAGAGGGGAACTCCATCCAGCTCGACTCCCTCAAGTAGGGTTGCTGCAATAATTGCACAACCCAGTAGAGGTCTGCAAGGCTCATCCACCACTGCTTCATCTGGCATTGGCAGTATCATCACCTCGTGCGGCAAAACCAGAAGTTTCCAGTCCCCAGTTTGGAACTATTTTAGTGTCCATGCAAAGCATGATAACCTAGCCGTTTGTTCCATTTGTACGACTACAGTTAGCCGCGGTAAGATTGGTACCAACTATGGTACCGGAGGCCAGCTAGGTCATCTTGAAAGAAGGCACTCTGTAGAATGGTTTGCGCACCTAGCAAACATCAAGGCAAAGGAATCCCAAAGGGCAAGTGGCCAAAATAAACCCGTACTAGGTGTTTCATCTGAAGATGACGGGGAGGTAGAAGAAGTGTCAGACATTTATTCGGGCGCACCCAGTACCCCTGGCAGCACCACACCCTCCGGAACACATAGGAGGCACACTGAGAGTCTGGGAGACACACCAATGCGGAAAATGTCAACACTGAGCAGAAGTGGGTCGAAGAAGGCATCAGCATCATCCATTAAACTTGTCCAGCGCAGCATTACAGACATGTTCTCCTCAGATGCGCCATTTCAACGCAACCACCCAATTGTGCGCCTGTATAACACTAAGCTGGCTAAAATGCTAGCGGTGGACCTTCTCCCTTTTTCGTTTGTCGAAGGTGTGGGTTTTCTTGAACTCGTGGCAACACTGGCCCCTAAATGGAAGGTTCCTAGCCGGTTCTATTTTGCCAGGGTTGCTGTTCCAGCACTACATAAAGAGGTGCTTGAGTTGGTTGGGGCAGCTTTGCAGAAGAGTGCTGTTCACACTATACACCTGACAACAGACATGTGGACCAGTTGCCAAGCCCTTGATTACATGTGCATCACTGCACACTGGGTCTCTTTTTCAGGGGTTGCTAAACGGATAAATGCAGGTGGTGACTTGGTCGACATTTTTAAGGGTGCTCGTAAACATGCAACATTAGCCATGTTTGGCATGGAGAAAACTCATACTGCAGACAACATTTTGCATGACTTTAACAAAAAGGTCTTGCAATGGCTGCCCAAAAGAAATTGCAAGGTTGGTTATGTTTCTACTGATAATGGCAGCAATGTAGTTAAGGCCATGGCGGACGGTGACTATTTCAGAGTGCCGTGTTTGGCGCACTGTATGAACCTTGTCGTGCAAAAGTTCTTGAAAAAAGAACCTGCAGTCGACAAAATACTGACCATCTGCAGAAGAATATGCACACATTTCAACCATTCTTTTAAGGCCCGATAGGAGCTGAGGCGCCAGCAAAATGTACGTAGAATGCCAGTGAAAGCACTTATCCAGGAGGTGGCAACACGTTGGAACTCAACCTTCTACATGCTTGAGCGTCTGCATGAGCTGTTTCCAGTAGTCAATGAGTATTTCTACAACCTGGGTGGTGATCCGACAGAAATGATGCTAGCGGTGGAGCAATGGCAGCTAGTTAAAAGCCTGACAGACATGCTTCGTCCTTTTGAGGTCTTCACGCGTGAAGTCAGCAGGGAGGACTGTTCTTTGAGCAAAGCTATCCCATTGTTGCTGAAGCTCGAGCACCAAGTCAAGGTGGTGTCTTCAGAATTAAAGGATGCGGGAAAGAATGAAGCATATGAGTTGGCGCAGAGATTATTACAACGCCTAGTTAGCAATAAACGGCTTGTAAATATCAAGAAACAACAGCACTACATTTGTGCTACTATTCTGGATCCACGTTACAGAAAGCCATTGTTAGGAAAAGTATTAATTCCTTTTGAAACTTCAGATGTTACAGAGTACAAAGGTTGGCTAGCTCGGTCAGCCATTCGTTTTGAAAGAGAGAGGAAGGAAACTGTAGGAGAAGACAGTACTAGTGAATCAGCAGGCCAACAGGCATCGGATAAAAGCACTTCTGTGCCTGTGGCAGAAGTGAGTGTCTTTTCCTCTGAGCCGTTAACCACACCAGCAACCGTATCATCTGCACCAGGCACAGGCGATATGTCTGAAGAGGATTGGCTAAGTCAGCTAGGGTTTGGTTGTCCCAGAAAGGACACGGAAGTGCAAAGTACAGGAATGCGGGAGAACATTGTTTCAATGGTGCAGGCCTACCTGGATGACTCAACAGCGGTCAATATTACTGAGGACCCATTGGCGTATTGGCATGGGAAAAGAAACATATGGCGAGAGCTCACCAACCTGGCTATCAATTACTTGTCTTGCCCACTCGCAAGCGTGTCTTCAGAACGTGTTTTTAGTTCTGCTGGTGGCATTGTGACTTCCAAAAGGTCCCGCCTCTTGCCCGCAAATGTGGAGCGGCTCACCATGATAAAGATGAACCAGCACTTCATACCACCAGATTACAAAGTACGAGAATGCACGCAGGAAGAAGAGGACACCGACCTACCTGAGGAAAGTTCTCCTCAGTTACCACAAGTACTACCGACTGAATTTGCAGAGTATGAGGACGAGTTCATTTTCCCTGACACCGAGTTCTGAAAATGAGTCAATGATTCATTAACTTTATTTTTAGTTCGACTCCTTATTCACTTTTATTCCTGTGTGTCTGTCTTTCTTTGTTTACCAAGTGCTTGATCCCATTCACAACAAAACTGTAATCACCCAATCAAAGAACAAGCCCATCAGCAGAACTGTCTTGCCGCAGCATTCATCAGGTTCACAAGTTAGTTGCCAAGAACTCAGTCCTGGTCGTCTATCCTCCTCCTCCAGACTCATTCTATCCATTTCCCGTAATGCTGATGCCTGGATTCCGCACAATGAAGAAACTTACGTTGACAAGTTGCTGCAGAACGCTTTAGGACACTGTGAATTCCAGGTGGAGACAACCCTTCAACAAACACAAATTACAGGTAAGATAAGCGTTTGGATGGGAGGTAGTATAATGGAGTATTAGAAGGAGAGGCGAGAGAGTGACAGTGGTACTACTAGTAAACTCCTAGGACTCTTGATTATGGAAACTCTGTGACAGGCATTTAACTTTGGAAAACATTTGGCCAACTACAGGTTGCTTTTGCTTTGCAGAAAATCCACGCCGGGAAACTCCAGTTGGGGCCCAGCTGCGGAACGCTTTAGGACACTGTGAATTCCAGGTGGAGACAACCCTTCAACAAACACAAATTACAGGTAAGATAAGCGTTTGGATGGGAGGTAGTATAATGGAGTATTAGGAGGAGAGGCGAGAGAGTGACAGTGGTACTACTAGTAAACTCCTAGGACTCTTGATTATGGAAACTCTGTGACAGGCATTTAACTTTGGAAAACATTTGGCCAACTACAGGTTGCTTTTGCTTTGCAGAAAATCCACGCCGGGAAACTCCAGTTGGGGCCCAGCTGCGGAACGCTTTAGGACACTGTGAATTCCAGGTGGAGACAACCCTTCAACAAACACAAATTACAGGTAAGATAAGCGTTTGGATGGGAGGTAGTATAATGGAGTATTAGGAGGAGAGGCGAGAGAGTGACAGTGGTACTACTAGTAAACTCCTAGGACTCTTGATTATGGAAACTCTGTGACAGGCATTTAACTTTGGAAAACATTTGGCCAACTACAGGTTGCTTTTGCTTTGCAGAAAATCCACGCCGGGAAACTCCAGTTGGGGCCCAGCTGCGGAACGCTTTAGGACACTGTGAATTCCAGGTGGAGACAACCCTTCAACAAACACAAATTACAGGTAAGTTAAGCGTTTGGATGGGAGGTAGTATAATGGAGTATTAGGAGGAGAGGCGAGAGAGTGACAGTGGTACTACTAGTAAACTCCTAGGACTCTTGATTATGGAAACTCTGTGACAGGCATTTAACTTTGGAAAACATTTGGCCAACTACAGGTTGCTTTTGCTTTGCAGAAAATCCACGCCGGGAAACTCCAGTTGGGGCCCAGCTGCGGAACGCTTTAGGACACTGTGAATTCCAGGTGGAGACAACCCTTCAACAAACACAAATTACAGGTAAGATAAGCGTTTGGATGGGAGGTAGTATAATGGAGTATTAGAAGGAGAGGCGAGAGAGTGACAGTGGTACTACTAGTAAACTCCTAGGACTCTTGATTATGGAAACTCTGTGACAGGCATTTAACTTTGGAAAACATTTGGCCAACTACAGGTTGCTTTTGCTTTGCAGAAAATCCACGCCGGGAAACTCCAGTTGGGGCCCAGCTGCGGAACGCTTTAGGACACTGGGAATTCCAGGTGGAGACAACCCTTCAACAAACACAAATTACAGGTAAGATAAGCGTTTGGATGGGAGGTAGTATAAAGGAGTATTAGGAGGAGAGGCGAGAGAGTGACAGTGGTACTACTAGTAAACTCCTAGGACTCTTGATTATGGAAACTCTGTGACAGGCATTTAACTTTGGAAAACATTTGGCCAACTACAGGTGAATCAACACGATGACAGTGTTCCGTAAAACAAACTTACTGCAAAACCACCACCCACCAGGCTCAAAAGTAGTAAAACACAGCTATGCTCAGATAAAGTTTGAAAAAGTATATTTTTATATCCCTAACAAAATAAACTCCCGCAAGACCCTCCCTAACCCCAACAAATAAATAGTCCATCAAAAGTCCCCAAAAACCCCAACTCCCAATTCCCACCCCCCAAAAGTCTCTAAAAAAGGGGCAAGGGACACTCTACGGATGCAGGTTGTTGAATTTGGCCTCCAGGGCATCAAACTTCTCCTGGATGATGTGTTGATCTAAACGGAGGCCCTCCACCAGAGTCTGATACTCCTTCCATCTCTGGACCTCCGCCTCTAGGTTGGACACTCTGCGGAGTGCAAGGCGCAAGCGAGCCTTTACAGTACTGTGAGGAGGTGCAGCCTTTGCTGCTCGGCGGTGGCGTCTTCCAGCACGGCTCCGGTTGGCTGGAGCACTGCGCTTACCGGCAGAACGTGGGGTCACGGAGGAGGAGGCAGAAGATGTTACACTGGAGTGCGTGTCGTCCCCCTCCGTTTCCACCAGCCGGCGATATTGCGCAACAGTGGCATCCAGCCTCCGTTGCCGGGCAAGTACAGCCCGCATACTCCTGCTCGGTTTCCATGTTTTGGTATTACCAACTATAAGAAGAAAGAAAAACATAATCTGTAACGAATGCTCTTTAAAAATATGATTAACACAAAATGATTCAGCAGGAAGTTGTGTCACAGTACAACTAGCAACTAGCCAGCGCAGTACAAAACTATTGAGGCCAGTATCATGGGCGTCCGCATGGAGGGGCAAGGGGGGGGCGCTTGAATCACCATTTCCCTTCCCACAACTCACTTGTATCCTTGGTTTGGTGCTCTTTCATATGAAAGAGATCTGGCAGAAGTGAGTGACTTTTCCTCTGAGCCGTTAACCACACCAGCAACCGTATCATCTGCACCAGGCCCAGGCGATATGTCTCTATCTCTCTCTCTGTCTCCCTCTGTCTCCCTCTACCTCGCTGTCTCTCTCTCTGTCTCCCTCCCTCACCCTCCCTCTGGCTCCCTCCCTCTCTCTCTCCTTCTGTCTTCCTCTCTCTCTGCCTCTATCTGTCTGTCGGTCCCAGCCTGCTGTAATTACCATATTGTAATTTGTCACTGGTCCAGCACTGGATACACATCATATGCTATCTAAGAGTCAGATAGTACCATGATCCAGCTTACCTGTACTCCACACCACCGCTGCCTGCTTCCTCACAGTCTGATTGTCCACTTGCGCCGCATCCTCCCCAGAGTCGCCCTCAGACTCCGAGTCGATGACGATCACGTCCGAGCTGGCCCCGCCACCAGCTGTTCCACCTAAAAAATATATTTAAGACTGTTAGATTACACCACTCACTAGTATTTGGTCTAGGAATGAAGAAGTTTGAAAACAGAAAAAATAATTGACTGTCTACTCTAGTCTAAAGTAAAAATGTCCCTCCTTCCAGGGAAGGCTGTTGTCTTGCTGCACTTTTTTGTCACAATTGATGAATGCTTGCTTAATTTTAACACACATCTTTTTTCTCTGAACAGACAGACGCTGGACTTCTACGGACAAGAGCAACCAACTAAACCAGGTGAAAGCTCGGCTCGACCACAAGACATGTGTTCCATTACTCATCAACTCAGCACCAAGCACTTTTCCTTTTCCAGCTAACTTTATTTTAATATATGTGTTTACTTTTACTTTTTTTAATAAAGCTTTTAAACTTGAATAGACTCTGTGGTTTTTGGTCCTCCAAGCTAGAGTGACCGAGAGAAAGGTTTTGTAATTTTTGCAAGGAGGAGTCCGTGCCGCTGACACTACCGAGTTTATACTATAGTATACAGTATGCCAAACACGCCACTCTGAAATATTATTACTCTGGTCTTTGGTGTCCATAGTAAGGTTTGTGGAGAATTGTCCCTGCAACAGTAGTATTATTGATTTAGCTCCTATCTAAACACTGTTTCGAAAATTTAAATTAGGAACGCTTGGACAACAATAGGTCCTCTATATTTAAATGAAAACTTACTGGGGCCAGCAAAGGAGCACTCGCCGCCCTGGCCTGCATCATCCTCCTCCTTTGGAGCCACTGCATCCGCTGTTTCTGTCCGCTTGCCCCTGGGCGGACCTGACGTACAACATGAAAGAAAGAACAGAAAAAAATGATGATTGCTGCTTGTCGATGTCCTTGTCAACCAAATCAAACATTTAGAAAGAACAAGAACCAACTATTTTAGCCAAAAAGAGGGCTACAAAGGAAGGACTGCACCTGAGCCTCTACTCAGTCATTTAGGACAATGATGCGTCACTGAAACCCTGCGCCTGCATGAAGCAGGCTTACGGCTTGACGCAGCATTGCTGGAGCTGCGCCATCGTTGCAACGCAACTCCATCAATGAGCCGCCTTTACGGCACCGATGCGTAACGCTTCGGTGACGTTTTGGCACCATGGCGTGCCGCATTGAAAATACGGCGCACCATGGGTGGTGCTGGCGTGCCTCACACTTTGCAGGGATGCACAGGTAATGCACTTAGGGGCATACTTACGAGTTCTGGGCTGCACACCTCCAGAGGTGCACCAGAACAAAATGCGTAACTCAAAACTAACCTTGCGTCACGGCAGATGCGCCGCAATTACAATGCGGCAAACCCTGGCGCAAGGGTAGGCAGATGCGTGATGCATCTCGTGACGAAAGAGGGGCGCATCTCTAGAGTCGCGTCGCAGGCGCGATGCAACTATAGCAATGCTCAGGGATGCCCAATACTCAACATTCCGCATCAGTCCTTACGCCTGCTTCAAGCAAGCAGGCATAAAGAATTGACGTAGCAGCGTCGCGGAAGTGCCTGCGTTAAATCTTGTAGATTTCACGCAGGCACTTTTGCGAGGCGCACATCTGCCTGACCGCCACCCCCCCCTCCCCCTGCGTGGCAACGCACCCATTGTGGCGCAGGCCCAGGTCTTAACGTGGCGCATCTCCTTAGAAGCATCACGTTGTACATGACTCGCTGGGATGCGCCACGTTTACGTCGCTGTGCGTCAGGTAAGGCAGCGTAAACGTGGCGCAAGGGGCTTGTAAATCTGCCCCTTTGTGTCTAGCATTACGCAGTTCTGTAAAGTACACTCATACATTACTCAGCCCAATTAAATGAACACAAAATAGAAAACAAATAAGCAGTGGCACCGCCACAGAGAAAGAGAGCAGTGCACCTGAAATGCACAGAAGATTTTGAAATATTAATTTAGCTCTCCTATCAATGTAATCAGCAGCATTATTGTTCTTTGTAAAAAAGTTAAAGCAAACATTTGCAATATTAACACACAGAGCAGGAGAAAAAACAGAGTAGTGAGTGATGAAAAAATTGCTACTACTACTCACCAAGCCCGGGGACCTCCACTCCCAGCAGATCGAGCAGGTCGTGCTCCCGCTCCAGAATATCGGTCCAGCGGTGGGTCACCTGATTATAGGTGCGCTGGACCCCCGTGATCTTAAAAAGGGCCCGGCACACCTGCCCCCACCGCTTCCGACGCTCCTGGCTGTTGGTATAACCGGCAGCAATCCTGCCGCCTGCTGCGATGGTCCTCGGGAGACGGCGCTGCACAAAATAAACGAGTGAGCCCACCTCCTCAGGGCTGAAGATCTCCCTGGGCACCACCATTTCCGCCCTCAAGCGGCCACACGGGAGCCGGGCACGGGCTGCGGTGCCCGGCTTGGGCAGCTTGACAGCTGTCTTCACCATGTTCTGGGCAGGTAAGGAGATAAAATGAAAAAGAATAGGAGTAGAGAAGAAGGAAATAAAAGTTTAAAAAGTACTTGAAAAGTAAACAAAAGTAGCCTAAAACACAAAAATATAGACCTAAAAAACAAGAGGGATAGAAAAAAAGTTTAATAGATCAAAAACAAAATAAAATAAGCAAAGGATGGCAGAGATATACAGAGGATAGAAACACTATGCCCAGACACATAGGAATGAATGAAAAACAAGATGGCGGCCGATCACGTGAGCGTAAGTAGGTTCTCACGCGATTTCTCTCGCGAACTCGTGCGAACTTGTATTCGCAAGGCGCTCATCGCGCGAGACTACACAGAGCGGGCGGAAACGGAAAAACGTCACGCAAACAAAATGGCGGCGCCCAGAAACCTTGTTCGCGGCTTACACGATCGATTTCGCACGACGCCGCGCCTCGCGAATAGTGCGAAATTACCGAAAAACGAGTTTTGCAAAGGGAAAAGCTATGAGCAGGTGCAAAAGTTCAACCTCATCATTTGTAACCATTCCCTGTAGTGCTTCCTGAAGGGGCCATCCAGAATTCGGTTAGGTTCCTGTTAAAAAAAAATTACATTGCAACAAACAGGAAAAGGAAAGGAAAGGGAGCAGACAAGCAGGTGCCAGCCTTCATTAATGTCAGTTGGGGCAGGGCAGGTGTTGTTGTAATTTAATTATGCAAAACTTAAGGCACTTAGCAGGTGTGCTTTGCTTTGCCACAATAATGTACACTCACTGGTCAACCAGAGGGTGGTGACAGAGGGTGGCAGTGATGAAGAAAGGCTTGCAAACAGGCTGGGCACGTAGAAACAACAAGTTCGCAAAACTGGCGACCGGACAAGTAAGTTCGCAATTTGCGAAATTGCACAAAACCCTCGCGAACTTGCAGAAACCCGTGCGAACACCCCAAAAAATAAAATCCGCTAAATCCGCGAGGATTCGCGGATTTTGCGGATTTTCGCAATCCGCAAATCCGCAAATCCGCAAATTCGCGGATTGCGAATCCGCAAAATCCGCCCATGCCTATTTTACATATGTACTTACTTTGACATGTAGCACTGAGATATCCATTCACTCACTAATACACTCATGCACAGTCAACCGCCCATACAGCTGTTTTCACATGCACTTTTGAATCTATACATATAGTGAATCAACTACTCACACATCTATGTACAGCGTCACACACCTCCCAGCCACCCATACACACACACTCAGTCTCCCATACAAATACTTGGACAACCAATCAATAACCCATACAGTTACTCATATAGCTACTGATCAACATATGCAGCAGTTTACAGAACAACAGACATAATGATGCTCAAATTAAGACAGTTTAGTCACTAACCCATGCACTCAGTGAGACACATTTAATCACTCACTCATACAGTCAGTCATGCACCTACTAAATCCTTCATCCAGACACTTATATATCCACTCATTCTTCAATATGTAAAACATATTTTAACTTTACAGAAACATACAGTCACTGGATGTTGTCATCAGTGATGTCATCAGTGATGTCACTAACCATGTCATGAATGATGTAATATGTGACATCATCAGCAGTGGATTGCGGGTGCGCGATATATAGTTAGCGCATCTAACTATATATGGAATTTCAATGGTTTTATGCGAGTAAAATAAGGTTTTGTAAATGCAAATCCCTAACTATATATGGCCTAAAACCAATGGTTTTTTCATTGAATTTTCAAGGTTTTGTAAATGCAAATTCCTAACTATATATCCACTATAACCTATGGTTTTTTCTGTGAATATATATATATATATATATATATATATATATATATATATATATATATATATATATATATATATATATATATATATATATATATATATATATATATATATATATATATATATATATATTTGAAGGGGTATTTATTTGATATTTTGAAGGGGTATTTATATAGCGCAGCGTTCGCTCCGGAGGGAGCATCATGGCGCTGAGAATCCTTGAAGCCCGGTATTGGAGGTGCGAAGAAAGACTAAATGGCGGCTCTGGTCAAGTCATCGGGGAGGTCAAAAATCCAAGTTTTAAGAAGTTTCCTAAAGGGCTTCTCTAGGGTCTGTTGTCTCAAGTGTTTGGGCATGCTATTCCAAGCTTTGATGGCCAGGGAGCTTAAAGGTTTTCCACCTTTTAACTTCAAGTTGTACCTGGCAGAAGACATGAGATTGTCTTGGGCAGAGCGAAGAGAGCGACTCGGGTGGTAGTGTGGGAAGCGTCTGGTTAGGTATTTAGGACCAGTACCGTGGAACGCCCGGAAGGCGACAGTAAGCATTTTGAAGAGTATTCTTTTATGGAGGGGTAGCCAATGCAGGGTTTTTAGGGCTGCAGAGATTGAGGATCTGCGGGGTAGTTTTAGAACCAGGCGGGCAGCCGAGTGAAGGACGCTTTGGAGTTTGGTCAGAGTGGATTTTTTAGTCCCGGCCAGGAGACCGTTGCAGTAGTCAACGCGGGAGATTATGAGGGCCACTGCCACCGTTTTCCTGGCCTCAAGAGGGAGAAAGTCGAAAAACTTTCTAAGAGATTTAATAATCCCAAAACATCTGCCGGCAACATTTCTAGCGTGTTGATCGAATGATAGATCCGAATCAAATAATACACCTAAGTTTCTAGCTGTAGTGACGGTCTGGGGAGGGGCAACAGAGTTATCCGGCCACCAAAGGGCTGGGCAGAAAGAGGTGTTCTTTCCTATGGGGAGGATCTCTGTTTTGCCAGAGTTGCAGCGAAGGTGGTTGGTGTCCATCCATTGGAAGACAGCGGTTAGGCAGTTTTTCAGATTGAGCTCAGCTTTGTTTGAGTTGTCCTCTAGGGGTACGATCAACTGAGTATCATCGGCATACGAGGTGACAGGTATGCCGAATGATTCAATTAGGGCAAGGAGAGGGATGAGGTAAACATTAAAAAGAAGGGGACTGAGGATGGACCCCTGAGGAACTCCAGAGGAGACCTTTTTCTCCCTAGATTGAAAAGGGCCAAGGGCGACAGTCTGGGACCTGTCGCTGAGGAATGATCTTATCCATGAGAGGGCTGAGTCTGAAATCCCTATGTCCATCAATCTGTTGATTAGGATAGAGTGGGATATGGTGTCGAACGCTGCTGTGAGGTCGAGAAGTATAGGAATGGCTTTCTTCCTCTGGTCTTGCAGCGTTTTGATTGTATCAGTCAATTCGATCAGAGCTGATTCAGTTGAATGTTTGGGACGGAAACCAGATTGTTGAGGGTGGAGTATATTGTGGGTTTCAAGGTAGGTTTTAAGCTCTTTATAAACTAACTGTTCCGTTATTTTTCCAAGAGCCGGAAGGAGAGTGATTGGGCGGAGATTGGTTAGGTCAACAGGGGATTTATTGGCTTTCTTCATAAGTGGTTTGACGACACCCTTTTTCCATATGCGAGGGACAGATCCGGAACTAAGTGACGAGTTAATTATGTCATTGATGGTAGGGTTGACTACTTCTATGATTTGGTGGAGGATCTTGGGGGGACAGGGGTTGGAAGGGGATCCAGATTTGCAGGATAGAATAGCTTCTCTGGTCTGGGCTAGAGTGACCGGGGTGAAATTTTTGAGGCTACCAACTGGAGATTCAAGTTGGTCAGGGCTAGAAGGCCTTTAGGGGTCGGAGGAGGGGGGAAGTTCCTTTGGATGGAGGTGATTTTTTCATCAAAGTAATCTGAGATCTTATCACAAAGATCTTGGGATGGGGGGATTTCGGGCTGGAGGGCTTTGGGTTGAGTAAAAGTTTTTACTATGGAGAACAAGGTTTTTTGTTTCTGGCTAGCGTCTTTGATGGCATTTACGTAAAAGATTTTCTTGGCCGATTTAATATTAGAGAGGTATTTTTTCCTCTGTTGGATGTAGGCGAGACGGTCGTCAATGTAGGTGCGGCGCCATTTACGCTCAGCTTTCCTGCAAAGAAGGTGAGTGGTAGCTAAGTCAGGGGTGAACCAAGGAGCATTAATAGTTTTCTTGTATATATATATATATATATATATATATATATACATATATATATATATATATATATATATATATATATATATATATATATATATATATATATATATATATATATATATATATAATACATATTAAAATTTCAAAGAAAACCACATTCACTGGATGATGTATTCAGTGATGTCATTGGTGATGTCATTTGAGATGTCATCTGTGATTTCATCAGTGATGACTCTGACCATGTCATGAATGATGTAATATGTAACATCATCATTGCAGGCGCGCGAGTTAGAGTTAGCAGAAATAACTATAACAGAGGAATTTCAATGTTTTTGTACGAGTGAAATGTCCAGCTAAATATAACACCCCTGAAAGCTATGGAAACAAAAATGAGGATGGACAGCCTTTCCAAACGTCGAAGCACTTTTACCATGTCTCCTCCTCTGATAGAGGTGGGTATGGTGTATGGTGTCAATCACAAAACAGGACATTTGCGTTACAATGCTCTGGTGAACTTCGACACAATGCCTAGCCACAGGGTATGTCAAATCTTTGAGGCATATTAGCAAGAACCTTGTTAAAATTATCGCCATTTTAGCTGCAGGAAACTGCCGCTAAAATTGTGATAATAAGCATGCTAATATGCGTTATAGAATTACAATAGAAGCCCAGGTTAGATGTGCAGGACATATAACCTGGGCTTCTATTGGAATTCTATAACAGATATTAGCAAGCCCCTTATTGCCGTTTTAGCGGCAGTTACCTGTCGCTAAAACAGCGATAATTTTAACGAGGTTCTTGCTAATATGCCACTTTGTTCTTTATGGCACTCAATGTTGTAAAATATGCTTATGTACCTGTGAGGCAGTCCTAACAATACCTCCCTTATTACATGTACATGTTAACACATAAAGTGTATTTAGTTTAAAAATATATATTTTTAATGTGTTGGGAAATGTATATTTATTTATTTTAATTTGTAATAATTTATTGTATGTTGTAATGTACATACTTATGTATTTGATTTATTATAATTTACAATATGTTTTGTAACATATTTTTCATTCATTAGTAATATATGTGGGTTGTTTAAATTTTATTTTAAATGACATTGATTCCCCTTTTTGATATTTTATGAGTTCTGTATATTTAAATATGTTTACATTTAGTTTTGATAATAATATGCTAATTTAGATATATAAAAATATATTATTAATTAATAAAATTGTTTAAACTTTTTATATAAGCATAATTATATATATATATATATATATATATATATATATATATATATATATATATATATATATATATATATATATATATATATATATATATATATATATATATATATATATATATATATATATATATATATATATATATGGAAGAAAGAGTTGCCCCATGGTGGGAATGCACTTACGGGTAGGAATTAATGCCGCCGCAAGGGCGCGAGCCGCAAACAAAGTCCTTTTCCTGCCAGACGCGTTTCGGGCCAACGCCCTCTTCAGTGGCAGACCATGTGATAAGACGGCAAGCGGCAAACACCAGTAAATACCCACAGTAATTATACGCAGGTGTGGCACCTGAAGCAATGCTTTCTGGGACTGGTAGTTTATAAGTAGAACCCAAGTGGGTCGCCGCCGCCATTCACATGTAAAAAAGTATTAAAAGGATTGCCAATGTCCCCGCAAGCACCCCGCAAGTAAAAGGCACCTCCCGTTCCACAGTACGCTGCCCAAATGAGGCAGCTGTGGACCCGCAGTTTGTCCGCGGTAGTGCAAACTCGCGACCGGGCTGGCCGCTAACAAATGGAAGATAGAGTTGCCCCATGGTGGGAATGCACTTACGGGTAGGAATTAATGCCGCCGCAAGGGCGCGAGCCGCGAACAAAGTCCTTTTTTGATAATAATATGCTAATTTAGATATATAAAAATATATTATTATTAATAAAATTGTTTAAACTTTTTATATAAGCATAATTATATATATATATATATATATATATAGCTGTATGTTTATTTTCTTAAAAGAAGTTGTTTTGTTGCATTTGTTAAAATATACTTCAATTATATTTTTTTATAAATTATAGTTAGTATATAATATATGTTCATTTTAAATTATATATATCTTAAAATCGAAATTGAATACAACTATATTATTGCAAACTATATTTTTTCCAAATTTTTGTGCTTAACTTTTTAAATATGGGGATTTGATCTTTTTGTATTCTATATTTTTCCTCACTATTTTTTACATCTATATTTTTGTGGTCGATATTCTGTCATTGAACCCAAAATTATAATGGTCAGGCACGGAATAGCTTATCGTACGATCACCACAAACAGATCAGCTATCTCTGCGCAGCATATTGGAGTTGGTATCAGAGTAGATGAAAGACCTTTTGTAGATCTCCCTGTGGTCTGTCGCCTTTTAAATAGTGGTGGGCGGAATACTTCACTCCATAGTTTGAGTGCGTAGATTTTTCTACATTGCAACCCGCTTAGAGCATGGTGTTCGGCCTAGTGGAGTTTACAGGGCAGGACTCCTGGCAGTGTTCATTTTTACTGACAGCAATTAACTCCTGACAGCTGGGGAGATCGAAGATGCCCCAAAGCCATTATCAAATGACTGGTGCTGGTTTGAGATGAATAATGGTAGGGTAACAGAGGGATGGGATGCTGAGGATAGTAGGAGTAGGCAATACAGTAATGCAGTTCCTGTTCTGGTTTATTGAGAGCTGCTTCTATTTGGAGTCAGACTCATTCAGTGCCTATGCCCAGTATAGGATTGTATGGTTTTATTATTGCAGAATACAACTTTCTCCGGTTTGGATCCATCTCAGTGCAGAAGCAGTTTTAGGTGACCGAGAGCTTGACATTGGGGGCCTAGTAGGAACCCTGTGTGAGTAGGTTTATTAAAATGTTATCTGAACCTGGCTGCAGCAACACACAGAGCTCACACTGCCCGGTCTAGTGGCACCCACCTCATGGGTGCTGCTGCTGCTATCCCTCACCGTTTTGAGCAGATTGGTATGCTCCTTTATAATGATCCCTTTGCCACTGGATTCTAGTTAGCCTGGCTGAAGAGGGGTGTTACCCAGAAACCGGTCCCAGGATGCTTTTTTCCAGTCCAGGGAAGACTTGGCAGTTCAGGCAGACTGTTCAAATGAGGCACAGGACCAAGACTGATTTGCATAAAGCTGTGTCTGAACTGGGTTGGCAAAGTGAGCTAAAGAATGATGATGGATTCAACCCAGATCTGTGATTGGGGTGAATCTATGAAAAATGTCAGTGCTCCGGCCATCATCTCCTTGTGTTTGCTTTGTTCACCCTAAGTTGGCAGGCTATGCTCAGTTTGACACTTCATTCAAGCTAGCCTGGCTGAAGAGGGGTGTTACCCCAAAACCGGTCCCATGATGTTTATTTCCGTTCCAGGGAACTTAGGGTTTGACTGTTCCTATGAAGCACAGGGCCAAGACTGATTTGCATATAGCTGTATGTGAACTGGGGTGGCAAAGTGAGTTAAAGAATGATGATGGATTCAGCCCAGATCAGTGACAGGGGGTGAGTGTCTAAAAAGTTTCAGTGCTCGGTCCATCATCTCCTTGTGTTTGCTTTATTTTATTAATACTTGAAGCGCAGCTCATAGAGCCCACCTCTGGCTGTTCTCACTGGCTCCGCTCACAGCCAGCACACCTGAATACGGCTGTGGGAGCTGTCGCTTCACTTCAGTCCGTCCGCTCCTGTGATTAGATGCTTGTGGCCCTCATGCTTCTTGTGGGAGAGTGTGATGGCATTCCCACTCCTTGCTGTGAACAATTGGGCCCAGTGATAGGGTCTTAGGCATCCTCTCCTCTTTTCAGAGGATGTGATGGCTCTCACTTCTTCTCTGGGCCCAGGGATGGGGCCCTGGGCCCCCTATCATCTTTGTAGTGGCATGAGCCTTACGGCACTTCCACATTCACAGTTCTTTGTGGGTACAAGGATGGGGTCCTAGGCCTATTTCTCGCATTACATGGAGGAATGATTGCGCTCCCTCATCATTATTCATCTGACGGGAAAAGCATAAAAGCTCTTCCCACCTTTGTTGTGCTTGGTGCAGCCTCTTGGCCTTGGCCCACCCTGGAGCCAGGATTACTCACAGCAGCCCTAGCTCTATGTGCTTCGCCACCAGCTGGAACGTCACCCAAATTTTATACTGGGGTATCTCCTGCCCAATTTGGCCGATTTGGGTGATCCTGCTCTCCTTTTGCTCCTGGCGCACTTTTGTCAGGCCTCCTTTCCTCCGAAATTCCAAACGTTGTAGGAAGCAAGTTTCATTGGCTCCCTGGGCCAGCCTTTCACTTGGTTGTCTCACTGGTTAGCACTCCCTCTTTGCACAGAAGGACAGTCTTTCCTCCAGCTAGTTCCCAGGGGGTGTAACGTGACCTGCTTCCTTGGGCCTGGTGTTTGTCCTTGATCCAGTAGGCAGCCAGCTGGGTTACAAAAGACCTTGTCTCTGATCCTCAGCTGAGTTAGAGAAATATGACATTCCTAGATGTCCCATAAGCAGTACAGATATGCTTTTGGACTTTAAGAATTGCTCTTTTCACACCGGTTGCAGTGTACATTGGTGCAACTCTGGGGTTTCTAAGCCAAAGGAAACTGGGGCTGTTGCCTAAGGTAGCCTTTCCTACAGGAATATAATTTAGCATCACTACAGTCAAAGGACAGTCAAGCATATAGACTTTCCCTACATGTAACCCAGGGTACAAGCTGCAGGGAGCAAATGGTTGGAACAAGAAAGTGCACAAATTCTGAAAGAGGGATAATCACAATTGGGACTTAAAATTCGACAATGCCATTAAACATGGTTTTAAATTACAATCCTTTAGACACCAAACTTTATGTTCCTCCTAATTGAAAGTTATCTATTAACAAATGAAATATTGTTCCCCAATGTTATACTATGGGAGAGGTAGGCTTTTGTAGTAGTAAAGAATGAACTACAGAGGGTTTTCACTACCAGGACTTGTAAAACCTAAAAGTACATGTCCAAACGTTTAATTACAATGCACACTTCCCTATGGGCAGTTTAGGGCCTTCCACCCTGTTAGAACTGGCTATTTCTGGTAGGCTAAGGCTGACGCCAAAGCCAGGCAGAAACCACCATTCTAGTCAGGGCAAGGAAGTCACACGCCAAGATAACCCTTGCTCACCCCCTTAGTAGCTTGGCACAAGCAGTAAGGCTAAACTCGGAGGCAATGTGTAAAGCATTTGCGCCAGCGCACAACAGCAACAACATACTAGGCACACCATGAAAGAGACTCCACACAAGGTTATTATAAAAATAACTTTTGTATTGTAAAAACACATATCAGATAAACATCACACATGTACATTGTGCCAACTGGCACAGGCAACATTCATAAGGGATTATTTACAAGACAGGGCCACATGGGCTACTGTCAGATTCAGATATAGCACTTCTAGAATAAGAAATAATAATCCTAAAATGGTAATCACAAAGATCACAACCAGTATCCACTGGTAACAGGAACCAGGACCTTACTAGGACCACCTGTACTAAAAAGGACAACCACCTAAGAATAAAATACATTTAGGGGTATACCAGAACACATTACCCATGATGCATGAACCACATTCAGAGGAGTAATAAAGAAAAAGCATGATGCCTAAAACATTCAGAGGTGTTAAGAATAAAGCACATGATGCAATAAAATACATTCAGGGGTGCAGCGCAAGAAGACACATGATGCCTAAAACATTCAGAGGTGCAGCGCATGAAAAGAAAGACACATAATGCATAAAAACATTCAGAGGTGCCAGAACACCATAGCGCAAGAATCACATGATGTCTAAAAACATTCAGAGGTGCCAGAACAATACAATAGCGCAAAAACACACAGTAGGCAATTACTATTAAAAACATAGGAATCACATTGCGCATAACTTACATAGGCCACCACCTGTGGCAGTCCCTAGGCCAACTGGCCTTGTTGGGGCTCAGATGCCCTGTGTCCAATGTCAGGGCGCGCTGCCAAGCAGCGCCAGTCACCAGTGAAGGCCTAAACGTGGCAGCTGCCCACAAAGTGCTGGGCAGATGGGAATCATAAAAAGGGCCTAAACGGTGCAGCTGCCCACTAATTGCTGGACAGCTGTGAAATAATGAAAAAGAAACTGCGACAGGGTCCTCACTGACCCTTGGGCGCAACTGCACCCACTGTGGGAGCCACACAGGCTCTAAAACACTTTCCTCGCAGGTCGGAGAGGGCGGGCACCGACAATGTGCCCCGACGCCCCCTCTCACTAGGAATGGCCAAACGCTGGAGCCAAACAGGCTCTTAACACCTTCGCTGCTAAGGCAATTCCCCTCCTGTGCTGGAAATTGCTGTATTCCTTTATTTCATGACGAGCTGGGCTCGTCATCAGCACACGACCACTGTGCACCATGACGAGCCCAGCTCGTCATCAGCATCGAAAGGGTTAAACACAATATGGCCCCTCTGAGCCACACAGGCTCTCTAACGTTGGGGCGACCCGCTGCCAAGCGGGGCCGCCCTGACCAGCAGCAACAAAAGGGCCCTCGAGCCTCGCCGGGCTCGAAAATCAAGAAATGGCCCCCTAGAGCCTCTCATGGCTCTACACACGTTGGGGCGACCCACTGCCAACCGGGGCCGCCCTTGAAGCCCTCATGGCTTCATACTACAAGAAGAGCGAGCTCGCGCTACTGGGGAGGGGCGGACACCCACCATGTGTCCCGGCGCCCCTCCGTTCTCTTCTGCCCCCTCGTTGGAGCCTTGCAGGGCTCAACACAAACACTGCCCCTCGAGCCTTCCCAGGCTCTACACACCGTTGGAGCGGCCCGCTGCCATACGGGGCCGCTCTGACGAAGGGAACCGCCCAGGCAAAGCCCCACTCACCGGGACTCACGAGGCGGCTCCTCTATCTCCCTGGGGCAGGCGCCGACAATGCGCCTCGGGCCCCCTGGCTCTCACCTTCTCGCTGTGAGGCGGCCGCTTGCTTCATCACTCGGGGCTTCACTGGAGGAGGGGGCGGGCACCGACAATGTGCCCGCGCCCCCCTCCACTCCCTCTCCTCTCGGCACCGGCCGCCAACTCTCGGGCGCCTTCTTCCTCTTCTCCCCGCCTCACAGGCTGCGGGGCGGGACTCCTGGCCGGCCGCGCTGGGAATGGCCGGCCGGCCAAGCACTTCCGGGTCGTCGCGGGCAGCGCGGCGGCCCGTTTCAGGCACTCTTAGGCGGGGTCTCAATTAACCGAGGAGTGGGCTCCCTCGAGTTAAAAATATGAAAAACGGCAAATAAGCGAAGTGGGAACTCGCTAGGGCATAAAAACAAGGGGTAGCACCCTTTAGTTTAAAAATAGCACTACTCGGGCATAACGCAGGGTGGCACCTGCAAAACCTCACGCAAAATGCGTGATAGCGACACGCTCGCTACGGGTGCACAATAAAGCGCTCTCAAGCACTAGGAGGCAAAATAAAGCGCTTCCATCGGGCTGGGGGCACTGACAGCCCCACAAGCCCCCAGAGATGACCCCTACATCAAGAAGGGTCCCCAAAAGTCCTGAGGCATCCAGGAGGCAGCCCAGCAGCTCTTATTAAGAGAAATCCTCCAGCAAAGTTCTTCAGGAGTCCAGGACCAGTCCATCAGAGGTCCAGGAGCTGGGCAGGGCCCAGGGATTCCCCTGGGCCCCAGCAGCAGCATGCCCCTGGCAGATTCAAGTTAGAAACAAGAACATTTTGGAAGGGGACACAGCCCCTTCTTATACAGTGAAAAGTCTTTGAAGTCTTTGAAGTCTCAGTGTGAGAACCAGCTGGACTGGTTTAGAGGGAAGTCCCTTCAGTATCAGGGACAGAGGTGACAGTTGCCCAGCGGGAGGTGGAGCCAGCTTTGTAGTCAGGCAGGCACAGCCCTTCACTATCAGGTGCCATCTCCTCCCACTTCCCTGGCAGCAGATGCTGCCTTTCATCAATGGGCTGACTTCAGACAACCTCCTGGGCTCTCCAGCCCCTGTCATCCTCAAACCAGACAATTAATCCACAAGCAGGCCCAGGCACTCTGACCCAGGCTCACCAGCCAATCACACGCTAGACACAAATCACACAAATATGCCAACTTCCAAAAGAGGCACTTCTAGACTAGACACACTCATGCCGCATATACCATTTTGTAGCATTCAGTCTCACGACTTCGTACATATCAAATTCGACCCTGCACTCCCCACACATCAGGAACTACCATGGGCATACATATTCCCCATTCATTCCTATGGGAGGGCAGGTCACTCACCACTCATTCACAGAGAGCTCAAGCACTTTACACTGTACCACAGTGAAAAAGTGCGCAGAGGCCTAAAATCACCACCACCAGGTTCCAGAAACAGGCTAGGAAAAAGCAAAAAGTCTGGGGGTGAACCTGCCCAAAGGGCCGGGTCCAACACAACCCCCTTCCAGCCGAAACGCAGGGTAGACCAATCACTCCACTGATGGGCTTCCTTGCTTTGGGTGACAAAACACGGACACGGACCTGCACGGCAGGGACACCCTCCGGTTTTACGCCACTCTGAACCCACCTGGTTACCTCCAAACAATAACTCTCTGACACAACTAGGATACCACACTGGTATTCCCTAGTCATCCACAGCCAAGACCATCCAAATATCACAGGTCCTAACCAATCCACAGAGCGGGGGCAGTAACCCCTGGCACACAATAGCCATTCTCCACTCTTCCTCAGTGTAGCTACAACTACCACTGATCCTTCAACCTAGGGACCACACCCTCAGGCTGACCAGAGGTCACGGGCAAGAATGCCCCACCCTACCTCTACTTCTGGGTTTCCGCACCCTCACAGAGAAGCACTCACCAGAACACAATTCTCCTACCAAATCAGGACCTCACTCCATCACTAGTCTACCACCTGGAAGCTATTCCACTTCTGAGGTACAAAGCACACAGCACAGTTCCTCTTCAAGCAGGTGGGGGGACATAGCACACAGCAAAGTCTCCTTTCCTCTACCTTAGTGGAAACAACAAACTGCAGGTGAGCCCCAGAACACACAGCAAGGGCAGCCCCTCAGTCTCTTCAGCTGATCCACTTTGGTAGAGATTCCTCTTGACCTAGAAGTTTCCTAATCTCCCAACCTAAGATCTAAACCCTCAGGTTACACCGGGGTCAGAAGTAAGGACACCGTCCCTCTGCACCCCCTTCCAGTATCAGTATGTCTCAGGCTAGACAGAGCACACGCCAGCGGCGTATCAGCGACACACTCTCCGCCAGTACTCCCTATCACGGGGTAATTCTCAGTATGTCCCAGGCTAGACAGAGCACATGCCAGCGGCGTATCAGTGACACACTTTCCTCCAGTACTCCTTCCAGATCAGGCCACAACCCCAACCCGGCTTTCCCCCCTCCTCGGGGAACGACCTCCAGAGGCCCCACAAATGGTCAAGCACTCTAGACGGTCAAATGCTCAGCGAGCCAGGACTTCTGCACCCTCCACTTAGGAGCGGTACTGCCCAACACTAGGACCGCCGGAGTTCTGGTTACAGACACTCCCCGTCCTCTAGACGCAGGAAGATCCTCCTCAAATGACCTATGTACAGCTTAGGCCCCTGACCTGGCGCTCCCTTAGGGAACCCTCCAGGCCTTGAGATAGGGTTTCAGGCCAACGTGGAACACACCGTCCCACACTCACTCCGCCTCCACTGAGACAGGGCGTGAGCCCCTACACCCCTACCATACTACTGGGACCTAGCTGGGTTACACATGAACCTCTTCCCCTTCACAGGATCATCAGATACACAAGCCACTCCTTTTGGAACCACTCCATAATGCCTCTGCAAGACATCTAGCACACCGCCAGACATCCACCTTCTTGTCCAGTTCATCTGCAGGACCTCCTGCACACCACCAGAGGTACACCTCACGTGCAAGCTCCTTAAAAAAAAAAAAACTCACACCAACTCCTCCAGTTCAACACACCATTCATTCACACACAACCCCCCCCCCTCGGACTGGTAAGGCAGTTTCTACCACCCCTGATTCCTCAACCTGACCACACGTGACACAGGTACCAAACTCTGGGAGCAGGGCGGGGAACAAATGTACTGGACACTATTAAGCTTCCACCACTGGATCCTACCACACCGGGGAATCCAGACACACACACTACACTCTGGGAAAAACCACCCTCCTGAGCTAGTCATTTCTCCTCACACTCCCTTTCTTCCATCTACCCACACAGGGACAGGATTTGGGATTGGACACTGGACCCAGCAAGGGATTCCTAATCTATGGGAACCTCCACCTCTACTGGCGTCCTGCCCTGTCACTTTCTCTCATCTGCCACTAAACATAAAGCGCAGGAACACATTTGAAAATGACACTCTTGAGGAAAAAATCAGAAACAATAATCCCAAACATATGACTATCTGAAAAAAACAATTGCAGAGTTTTGTAATGTAGCCAGTTGTCGCTATGGCACTGCGCAAACACAAGTCCAAATCCGCACCGCTGACCAACAATGTTAGAACTGGCTATTTCTGCCTGGCTTTGGCGTCAGCCTTAGCCTACCAGAAATAGCCAGTTCTAACACACCATATGGGAGACTTATATGTATTAAAAAGTAAGGTTTAGGTCTGGAAATAGGTTTATTTTGTCATGTCGAAATGCAGTTCTAAACTGCCCACATAGGCTGTTATGGAGGGCCTGAAACATGTTTAAAAAGCTACTCAAGGGAGTACAGCAGGCCCACTAGTGGCATTAAATTTACAAGCCTTAGGCACATGTGGTGTCACTTTACCAGGAACCTTTACCTAAATGAAATATGCCATTTGGGTATAAGTCAATGTTATCATGTTAAGAGTAGACCTGGGTGGAATTCTGCACAGTTACAAGAAAACTCTATGAGATTCCACAAAATTCTGCAAACAGGCAGAAATAGGCACACTGCACTGCTTCCTCTTCAATGTAGTGCTGAAAGCTTATTCCCCTCTGAAAAATCAGCGCGAATGCCACCACATGATGCGCCAGAGGGCACAACGTCTCAAGCTGATTTTGCTACTGCTCAACTAGATTTTCTCCTCGAGCGGCAGCTTTCTGTTTGAGGATGGTTGTTTGCGTTTCAGCTTTGGGAGGACCTGGCTTGGCAGTTCAGTGAGGGAAGGTTTCCTGTAAGACATTACTCTGCCATTCTCAGAGACATAGGACAATGCAAAAAGGCTTTCTACATTATTTTGCATAAGTCAATAAATGTGGCACATTCTCTGGCAGCATTACTTTCATTGATGTGAACTAGAATATCATTTTTGTCTAATGTCCAAACGATGTAGCTGATCCATAGTAGGAAATTTTGTAGCCACAATATCATGTAACAAACTGGCTGTCCACTGCTTTATGAACTTTTTTAAATGTAAAGAAATCCCAAACATTCTGTTCCCATACAGTGCCCATTCTGTCAATGCACTTTGAAGAAAGCAGCTTCTTTCAGCTGTTGAAGTTTTTTCTAAGTGTGGTGACAGATTGTTTTTTAAATACTAATTCAAATACTAATTAATGTTATAATCAAAATAGTTGTAACCTTATAGTGGAGGCTGACCGACAGTTGCTTTGTCAATGTTTTAATGTTTTTTCCCCAGGAAAGATATTTAGGGCTACTTGCACTTTTCGATTGCCTTTACAGATATTGTTAATTCCCCTTGTGATTTTTTTTGTGAGTTAGGTTTTGCAGCTTAGGTGAATGGCATTAAAATCCTTGTGTTAAGAAAATACAATGACCTTTTTGGAGACAACTGAGTAATATCTTCTTTAATCGGCAACTTCTGTCTTTCAGTAGATGTTTAAAAAAGAAAGTTCACAGTTAGGAAACATAATGATGTCCTTTCTAGGTAAAAGCGTATTTAAAAATTCATTGCCAAAGTGTTCTTGATGTCTATGTCCATATAAAATATTTCAAAATCACGTAATCACGTTCCTGAATATTCATAAACGTGTAATATTTTGTTGCAGTTCCATTTCCTTTTTTGTTTAAAAATATTAACTGATCACTTTGTGTTTTTTGTGTTTAGAGATCAAAATCAGGTCGATCAAAAATATATCAGGTGAATTGCTGACTTTTGTTCTATGGGGAAATGCTGCGGTTTGCCTGTGGCTTTTACAAATACTTCAAATATGAACGACAAAAAAGTTAATTAGCTTTGCTTTGGATCCTGGCCATCACTACAATGCATTTTACTTCTTCACTGAACAATGTGAGCTTTACATTATTCATGCATTAGCATTGATCACAAATTAGCTTTAACCTACATACAGATCTAAACAAGACCAACTTTCCAGGAATGTGCCTAATTTATGATGGAGAAAACATTGCTTGCGAATATGTTAAAAGGAATAGATTTAATGGACATGTCTGGAAATATACTTCTTTGCATCAGTCTGCATTAGATGAAAAATATTAAATTTACATTTTGCATTTATCATTAAAGTAGTAATTAATGTTTGAGCCATTCAAATGTGCAATGTAATAAGTGTTACTAGAAAGAAATGCAAATACAAATCACATTTTGTTAAATTTACTTATGATAGGAAAGTAAATACATGTGTAGCCGCGAGCGGGTAATAATATTAGTAGGCAGAAAAAGTTACTGGTGCAGCGTGGAACAATGTTCATTCAGATTGTGTAACACTGTCAAAGTTGGAGGATGTGTGGATCAGGGGGGGAATGTTACAAGACTATTTCCATTTTCCATCTATATCCTCCTCACACCATTTACCAGAACAAGTGGTGAGGGCTACAACCTCCCATGTAAGTGAAAGATCACGTCAAAGAATGGCCAAAGAGGACAGTGGATCTCTGGTAAGTATAAGTGTGGGAGGGTGGTGCAGAGCGCAAATGTAAACAACTTTAAAATGACCTTGTGATGGGCTATTAAAACAATTTATTCTGTGTCCCTAGAGGTTAGAAATAAACACAGAGGTTAGGAAGACAGTGGTGGAGATCCTCACCTGTACACCACGATGTGTACAATGTGTACCGTATAATAAGCATCAGGGCATTTGTGTGTCTTTTGCTTTCTCACCTTAAGCGCGTCAGGTATTCCCAGAAGTTGGTCCCAGGCTCTCTGTGCCACTGAATTCAAGCTAGCTGATGAGAGGTAATACCCAGGATGCTTGTTTCGGATCCAAGGAGGACTTGGCTTGGCAGTTCGGTATTGAGTGTTCCCATGAGGAACAGGGTCAAGACTTGTTTACATATGGCTGGTTCTAAACTGGGGTGGCATGGTGAGCAAAAGAATGACGGATTTAACCCAGATCTCTTACCTGGGATGAATGTTTGATGTGCACTTCATTCCGTCCACCATCTGTGTGTCTTTTGCCATCAGTTAAACGAATCAGCCTATAATTTCGTGAAACTTCTCGACTGCTGTTCTTGTGTATGGGGACAACCTCTGCATCATGTCAGGATTTAGATAGGTCACTGCCCCTCAAAACACAAATTGTGAGCAGATTGAGGTATAGGCCCTATATAAGAGGTTCCAATGCATATGTATCTCCCAGAATGCATCAGGCCTTGGCGCCCTCCCAGGAACTATTAAGTCAAGAACATCAAAGGAATCTGTAAGAGAAACAAGGTTGGCCTTGGAAATTTCTGTTTCTAAAGACACATGAAGATGGAAATCAACTCTTATAGATGAGTGGCAGCTGCCATGAGCTACTGTGTTCCAAAAGTGATTTATTATCCCATATTCTGGCTGTTATCATCAGGTTGTGCCATACTTCAGTACCCCATCTAGATCTCGCTTTGGACAGCACTGACTAATAATTTCTCCTTGTCAAAGTTATTTGGTTCCGATAGTTGGGTTTAATAGATTTAATTAGGGCCACCTTTGCTTGACTACATTGTTCGCTGTACTAAGAAGGATTCGTTTCTTTTTAGGTGGTCCTTAACATTTCCTGGTGAAGATAGTTAATGGAAATATGATGAGATTTCTATATTTATTTTGCTCCTTCGCCAGTAACTCCTTTGTTTCTCATTTGCTCAATGGTATCTATCAATTTACTATAGATTGAGGAAGTTATACTTAGTTGGAATATTAGAAGGGACCACTTTAGTGTCTATTATTCTAAAGACTTAAATCTCCAAGATGTAAAACATTGTGAGCATGGGAATTAATTGACAGTTGCCTTCTCATCATTAAGTGGATGTTGTTGTGGTTGCTTTCAAGTCTCTTGAGGATCTTCACGTCCTTCATATGTGCCACAGTTGAATAGCTAGCAAGATATAAACTATTCTGTGTGATTGGTTTAGCCTATTGAACGTGTGAGCAACTTCTAAATCAGAGGGGGAGTGGCATTTACAGGGCCTAGATTCATTTGCATCCCACGTAGTTTATTAGAAAGGACTCACCATCTATTTACTGGTAAAAGGTTTAGTTGAGGAATGCCAAATATGGTATCTTCCTCCTCTGTAATGGCCAATTCTGAATTAATGAATGGCTCAAAGGTGACATTCAAGTCACCTGCAACAATTTCTGCTCTTAACAAATGGTCACAATTGATTTAAGACTCTAGATAAGTGAGTTTGCTAGATTTGTTATTCGGACCATGATTCCTATTGTAAACATTGAAAATGCAAAATCTCAAGGCAATAGGTTCATTGATCAATCAACCAAGAATATCAGAGGAGTTTATAAAAAGCTTTCTAAATCTACAATTGAGTGTAATATTAACCCAGATCATCAACACACCTATATGTCTCCAACAGCTTTAATACAAAAGCTAGTAAAGCCTGCTCCTTTAAACCCGCTCCACACACCAAGTTTCCAAAAATAAAAAATGTAAACTGAGCCAATAAAACTCCCACACTTCAAATCATCTGACAGTGTGGATTTGAAGCAGACAGTATTCCAGGGAAAAATACTTCTATCTTGTGTGGTTCATGTGTGCAGATTCAATTCATGCTTTCCTCTGATGAGGTCTTGGCGGTAATGTTTTTAGCTTACTGGCATTCATCTCGTTGCATGGGCAGGTTCTATTTCAAACAGACATTGATGGACACAAAACTTAGAGACAGTGCCTCCAATGCTATAATTCATTCAACCAAGGCTCGAAATGACAAACAGTATTTCAACATAGACATATTTGTCTCATTGTACTGAACAGCATGCACCCTCACAGTATCTGAGCAGATTTCTGATGTGTATTTGCAAATGCCTCTGAACCAATGAATCACTTTGTTGAACAATAAGCCTCTTCCTTTGCTTGATCCTCATGAAAGTCTGTCCACCCTGTGCATGTATATTGCCTCCCCCTGTACGAGCATCATTAACCAAAGAGGGATTGAGGGGGTGTTATGTTAGAGCACACAAGGCTAGATTGTGTCCTAGTTATTGTTTCTGTATGTGGCTGAAATTTACCATCACTAGGATTTTTCCTTGATGGAAACACAACCTTTGGAATTGTCCTTAGGTGTTCCAAGTAGCCTTTTGCCTTAGAAGGTTAAGATCAGTGGTTGTCTATTAATCCCGTGCTATTGCCACCCTCACGTTGGGATAGCACAGTAGATTGACATTTTGGAGAAGCCAGTTCTTGTAAATAAGGTGTTATCACAGACAGTTGGGTAGTTAGGGGCACATGCATCAAGCCTTTTTCCGTTTGATAATTGTCCAATTCGCAGAATCGGCCCTTTTGTGAATAGAAAAAGGCATTTTTTAATGGATGTATCTTTTGTCATTCGCAATTTAGGTAATAACAATTTTTTGTGATTCCCTAAACTGTGAATGCATTTAGGAAATCAAAATTTGCGAATTCTTATTTTCTGATGCATGTAAGCTTTCCTAAATGCGAATTGTCCATTTAGAAAAAAATAATTTCTCTCAACTTCAAGGTGCATGTAATATGGAATTCCTTTCCAGTTTGACATATATGGTCCCATTAACTATCGTTAATCTTAGCTCAAGAAAATCTATGTTTCACTGGCTACGGTGCATTGAGAACCTTAAATACATGTTGCTATTGTTTAACGTTATCACACAAGCTTTCAGATCTGGTTTCTTACCCTCCCATACAAAGAAGATATTGCCAATGTATCTTAGCCAAATGTTGACTTTGTTGGTCCAGCGTTCGTTCCACTCCAGAGCACCTGCTTTTCCCACCAGCACACTTTGAGGTTGGCTTAGCTGAGAGCAAAGCAGGTGCCCAAGGAGGTTCCTTGTAACTGTTTAATATACTCATTTTCAAACATAAATGCCATTTCTTTGAGGCAATTTTTAATCATTGTCAAGAGCATGTGCGTGTACTCAAGAAGGTGGATACTATGAGTTTTTGAGAAATATTTACGTGCTTCTAAACCATTGGTGTGTCTAATGCAAGTGTACAGACTTTCCACATCCACGCACACTAACCAATTGTCACTGCTCAAGATTCTGATTCTTCTTTAAAAAATCTGTAGTATGTCTTACATTCAAATTAAGGTCTTTTACATAGGGGAAAAGAAATAGTCAACTGAAATTTTTCTCAAACAAGCTGTTCTTAGAGGAGACTATCGGTCACCCAGGGCGCTCCAGAGGATTTATATGTATTTTAAGCAGTAGGCAAAATGTTGGTGTCATAGGTGATTTGTTATGAAGGAATGGTCTCTTGTCTCAATTAAAAAGCTGTCTTTCGAACCAACCTTGAATCATTGCGAAATATTTTATTTGTAGGTTGGTAAGGTATGTTTTTCCTTCTCTGTGGTAGCATGCAGTGTAATTTAACTGGACCTCTCTGACATTGGTATGCTCATTAGCACTACATGACCAACCTTAGCGGATGGTTTGATGATAAGATTAGTGTCATTCTGTAGTATAGTCACTGCCTCCCATTGGTCGTAGGTCATGTTTTTACAGCAGGGATTTTTTTCAATGAGACTTCATAAATCGTGCGCTAACATTTCAAAACAAATGTCTATATGACCTTTGGCTTTTTGTGGTATATACTTAGAAGGTGCTCTGATTCTGGCCTCATCAGATTCTCCTATATGTACCCCAAACATGTGTGGGAGTTCAATTAGATGGGCTGGATCAAAAGGATCTGGTCGTTCTGTTAGGGCATAGCCCTGATCATTGTGACTAAAATCATCAAGTAGGCGTAATGTAGCAATATCTTCAATAGATAAAAGTGACCTATCTAAAGTGGATTTTTTGGGGATTTGTTGCAGTGTGTCTCTCTCTCATAATGCATGTATTTGAAATCATTTCAATGTGTGCACAAATTTGTACAGATCGATACGTGTTTGTGCGTGGTCAAGTAGAGTATAAGGACAGAAAAATAAAACAAATTTTAGCATTCTTTCTTCATTGTCAGATTACTGTTCTATCAGTAAGGTTGATTACCATTAATTGTTGTGTCATAGCTGCCATTATTGCTTCTTTGTTCCACGGCCGCGTGTTCCCATACCAGTATCGCTGTTGGTTGTCATCTTCTTTGTTTTTGCCTTTGCCTTTGCCTCCTCGCCCCCTCCCTTTTGGTTTTCCTCGCGTAGACTGTTCTTTGATTCTTTGGAGGAAGCAGGATTCCTTGGAAAAATACATCTTTTCTTCTGGATTTGATCATACACTGCCAATGGATTCTTGATCTGAGATGAGATCTGTGCCAGGTTCCCATATACCACTTTCCATAGCTCTAAGAGCTTTACCTGTCACCAGTTTTGTTGTGATGATTTATTTTTCATATACCTTGATATTCTCATCAACTTACTTTAGTACTTTTTTAGTTGCGCCCTGATCTTCTTTGCTGAGCTCCTCAATTATATTCTGGATTTGGAGCATGAGTTCCTCATGTTCTTCCCACACATTAGTGATCAGGATCTGCAGCATCTTTTTAGAGCAGGCATCTTTGTTCTCTGCCCAATTGTGGCTTTGGAACGGCCAATGTAGGTATTATAAATATACGTAACCCGCTTGGAATATGGTCCACTTCGATATCATTTTGTGAGGAGGTGGCCTCCCACCATCTTCTTACTCACTTCCTTCCTAGTCTTTCTAGTATGTTTCCTTTTTGCTTATTATTGGTGAGATTCTGCTGGTGTGATGGCATATCCATTCCATGATTTGTGAGAATGATATTCTATTTGGAGATTAGCGTAGCTGCGGCCTCCCAGCCCTTTAAGAACTTGTCTGCCATTGCACTTAGGAGAGTTTCTCTGTTTGAACTGCAAACACAAATTGAGGCTAAATTGCCTTAGCATACACTGGCGACACCAGTGAGACTGCTAGTTTTCTTACAGTTGTTCTTCTTTTTCAGTCCGTGATCCCAGAGAGAAGGGATTCATTTAGACCACACACATTTGTGCGTGGCTCTGAACCTTTTTGCCGTGTCAGCATACCTGCTAGTTTTTCAGAGGAGACCATTCCTTCCAGTTCCTGGTGCTCACCGGTAGAAGTCTAAACTTTGGAAATCCAGACGTCAGTTGGCAGTTTCAGTGGATGCCCATCCACAAGCTCAAGGCTCGAAGGTGGACACCGCTGCTGTAATATTCACATGTACAGGAGTTCTACCTCCATGGCAGAAAATTATGAGCCATTCCGATACGCAATTGGTAAGTTTTGTTAAATTCAGTCAGCAGAAAAAAACGCATTTCGACCACACACAGGGTCTTGGTCTCATGACTATTTCACTTGGTTGAGGTAGTTTAAATAAACATGAGTGTCACACATGTCGCAACGTTAATCTACATAAGAAAGACATACAGTCGATTCTGCGTTGAGCATAATTAAGGTTTCATTGTGTCACACATATCTTGTCATTTCTGTTTTTAATATATATTTATATATTCACTAAAAAACAAAGGTTACAGGGATGTTATAGTTAGGTACTGAATTATCATGAGTGAGGTAATATGTGAGGTCATAAGCAGTGCATTGCTGGGGCATAAGTTATAGTTAATGCTGATAACTATAACCACTGAATTCCTATGTTATTGTGCGAGTAAATTCAGTCCCTTACTATAATGTCGGTGTCATCTTTGTTTTTTTAGTGAATTTCTAAGGTTTTTACTAATTCCATTTCCTAACTATAATGTAACAATTTGGCTTTTCTTTGAATTTGTATGTTTTATAAAAAAATAAATTCTTAACGATAGTAACCATGTAATCCTTTGTTTTTTGAGTGAAGCTTATCTCGAGGGGATGATGCCTTGCCTCTAAAACGTAACAGTGAAGGTGCAGCCCAAAGATTTAAAAGTGACACTACTGCAGAGTACTGTAGAAGAAACAATAAAAGAAGATACTCTGCCTCTTTTCTACATTGGTCAATCAAGTCATCAAAGCCTAGACAGGTGTTGAGAACATACATGCAAAAAACTTAATGAATTTGATTGTGAATGACTTTAGCACTCCTGTTACACAACTCCTAATAATATTCACGCATTGAAGTGATGGAATTAGCATGTGGGTGCCACAGGGAGCCTGTAGCCCTTTTGTTCAGTTGTGTCCCTAGAAATAATGAGGAAATAATATGGCTATTCAACTGGTACCTGAACCAACCTTTGTCTGATACCGCAAATTTACAAAAGCAATAAAAAAATATTTATGCACATTTAACTTTGAAACGTTATGCTTTCATCCCAGTAATATCTCTGCCAATATATCAGGGAGTCTCTACGGTTTCCCCTTTTTAAAAATTGTCAGTCAAATTTGAGTCCCAGGAACCATTTTTGATTAAACATCATGGCTGATTTTAGCCTCTGGGACCTCATCCCCTGAGGCCTGGCGTTTATTTCTATATTTTAAAAAAAGTGAAGGGGGCCATGTGGTCCTCCTATCAGGCCAATTACCCCATCTCAGGGGTCTGGCCTCTCTTTTAGGTACTGTGGGGGAGCATCATGGCCCCCGCAGTCCCTGCCAGGTCTAGAAATACCCTGAAACCCAGGGAGCTGCTAAACATACTGCTCCCTGGATCTCAAAGAAATTTGTATGTTCCCTGCTCACTTGACAGAGGGCAGGATAATAGACAAATAGTCCGCTTTCTGCAAGTGAGAGCATTTGTGAGCTCTTGCTTGCTTAAAGTAGAGCATTTGCTTGGCTGGCCGGTAAGCTGCAATGTGCTAGGGGTGTGCTTCCCAGGACATTACAGGAGCCAACCCCGAGGGGTGGTCGTCGAAAGGCTCATGTATGGCTCCAGGACAGGGGTTACGCTGCCCTCTCCAATGCTTGTTTTAGCCCCAGAGAGATGGTGGTCACTGGGACTGTAGGGGGCTACTCAGGCCCCCCTACATTTCTTTAAAGTATTTGTCCCAAGGAGGTAGAAATCCCTGGGGCAGCCCATGTCGCCTCTGCACTGTATTCAATTAAACCCCATGAAGGTGGTGGTCCCTGGGGCTGTAGTGAAGTCTGTGTGGCCCGCTGCCCTGATTTGTATTAAAGCCCAGGGGAGGTGGTAGTCCCCGGGGCTACCATAAGCCCTAGGAGGGGTCTTCAATGTGCCCCCCCCCTTTTCCAACTCCCAATGCCCCCGGGACTTGGCCCATCTGGGGGCCAAAAAAAGTAATAGCACGGATATGGCAGTGGAGTTTTCTGTGATTAAAAAAAAAAATTATTCCATGGCGGAGTCAATACCCTGGACCCTTTTCTTTTTAAATATCTTGATTCCGAAGATAGATACCAACACCTCCTGGTTGAAATGTTGGCAGCCAATCCAATTTTAGCATGTTTCTGCAAATTCTCTGCAAGAATCTGTGGCCCTGGATACCTATATTTGTTCCATTTGACAGCTCTAAAACTACTGAAAGGACTTACAGCAAATCACAAAATGCATGATCTGCACAACCAAATCTATCTTTCTGCCAATTTTGGTGCTATTCCTTTCAGTGGATCAAGCTGCAGTCGTGTTCAAAGATTCTATGTAAATGAACATTGGGATCCCCTTGTTTTGCGGTCCCCGTTTGACAGATAACCCCAAAGCTTTGAACAGAGCAGCTGACCCACTAAAGTATACATTTGAAGATTCCGTAAAGATTCATTAAGCGGTGCCAAAGTTAATGGCATAACAAAAAATCTGCCTATGGAAAGTAGGTCCTAACTATAACTACCTACTGGTGACCGCCAGAGGGTAATGTATGTATATATATAAACATATATATATCACCAAAAATTCCTTTATACAAAGGACGACAACGCCATTTCTTTATTCTCTTCCGAATAATGAGTTAATCAAAGGTATCTGTTTTGAAAATCATACACTCAAACTTTCCGCTTATGCTGACGATGTGTTGGTGGTTTCAGAGAACGCAGACCTGGCGATCCCGGCACTGATGTCTTCCATTGCAGAATTTGCAGAAGTATCAGGTTATAAGCTTAATAAGGATAAGAAGGAGGTTAAACTACTTGATAATATAGGTGACAAGAGGGTGTTAGGAGATTCGGGCTTATGATGGCAACCAAAGAGCTTCAAGTATCTAGGTATTATGCTACCTATACTACTTTCCGATGATTTCCTCAACAACACATATAAGCTTCTTAATGCCTTTTTGTGGCAGGGAAAGAAACCGAGAATCTCCTTACGAAAACTCCAGCTCCCAAAAGACAAAGGGGGGATTGGGTTACCAAATTTCAGATGCTATCAGACAGCCTACCTCTGTAAGCAAGGGGCGAAATGGTTCCAAGCACATCAGGACTACACTCGTATATGGGTCCAAGTCGAGAAGTCTATTATTAACAACCTTCCGCTCTCTGCCATTATGTCTATGGATGTCACGGTATTTCCTCAAATCCAAGTATATCTTTCTTAACACTAAACGGGCACTCCTTAACCTAGAGAGACATTGCAAAGTAAAAACCAAATTCTCCAGGTCCACCCTAACCTCGTTCTGGTTTAATCCGGCCTTTAAGGATGAAGGCAAGTACCTCTATTGGGATGAGTGGTCTAAGAAAGGGCTGAACTTGCTGTGGGATATTTATGATGGCTCTTCACCTCTAGCTTTTGCCTCTTTAAAGACACAGTATGATCTCCAACCACTTGATTTCTATAGGTTCCTACGGTAATGGTTCACCAAGTCTGTTCCGCATGAGCGCCAGGCATCCGAAGACAAGTCCTCAACCTTCCTCTGTGGCCTTCCGCCTCTATCAGACACTAGAAGGCAAATGGCAGACAGGGGAAAGAAGGGAAACAAAACAAGGAAAGAGGGGATGCAATCTTGGCTTTGAGACCTCTTCTTGGACAGGCAGCTGCGTTAGTGTACTGTAGAGGAAGGAATGTGGTAATGACCTTATACCTTAGTATACACTAACATAACTATGTAAACCTAGTGCAATATATATACACCTTGCTTCTGTAATTAGACTGTCTTTCTTGCTGGCTATTAGGCAGGAACAGGAACCTTACAAGTCTAATGCTAGGAGAAAGCAATACATTTAATAAACGCTTGTTTATCACATGTTTTCAAATTTAACGAGGTATGTAAATACTGTCTCACCAATCCTGTCTTGTGAGGTTAGGTGTCAATGTTGTGACTGGCTAACAATCCATAACAGGTAAACAGTCTGCCTGGAAATAGGTAGAGATACTATTTATACTTTAGTCATGAGGAACAGCATGTATTCTGTAAATAATATAAAAGTAGCGCTGCCCGCTGTTACCGTAACTCAGAAGAGGTATGCGTCTATCCTTAACACCAGCCCATTAGAGGTTGTCTCGCAAAACCAAATGAAAATAATCCTTCAGGCAGGTTTATTTCTCGCGAGGGGTTTTAAATGCGGAGAAATGGTAATGTCCGGCCAATTGGCGGGAGAAACTCCGGCCAATGGGCGGAACACGACATACAAAGGTTCGGCTGGAATACGTGCAGGCGAGTATCCCTGAGAACGGGCAGAACGCAGAGAAAAGGAGAAGTGTATCTGGCCAGACGATGGAAGGAACTCCGGTCGGCGGGCGGAACCTGCAGGGTAGGAGCCCAGCTGGGAGGAAGAAGCTTGTCCAGTCAGACGACGGGAGAAACGCCGGTCGGCGGGCGGAACCCGCAGGGTACAGGTTCAGCTAGCAAGTCCGGAGCGATGAGGAGGGTTCTGAAAGTTCACAAAATGAAGAAAACAAAGCACCAGGGACACATCTTAACACCAGACTCAATGATGTCCCATATTGCCAAATACGAGGAGCAAAGCTCACAGCAGACGCTGTATCCGAAGAAATGGGTAGAACGCGCGTCTTAGCTTCAGACTCTACGCGCAAAGAAAAGAAAGTCAGCAAAGCCGGGGAAGAACCCGGAAACAGGAAGTCACTAGGACAGCTAAACTCTAGAACGCAAAGCAGCGTTCCTTTCCAGGATTAGGCTTAAGTAGGAAGCCTGACGTTTGAGCGCATGCGCAATGGAACGCCGTTATCAATCGTGAAAGCTGCAAGCATGATAGTACACTCCTCCCACAATGCCCCTCATTGCTTTGGGTTTCTCTGGGTGTCTCTGATGGAAAAGGCGAACCAATCGGGGGGCATACACTTGACTTGCTGGTTCCCAGGACCGCTCTTCGACGCCATAGCCTTTCCAATGGATAAAATACTGCAGGCTCCCCCTAGATCTTCTAGAGTCCAGTATAGCCTCAACTTCGTATTCCGAATTGTCTTGAATAGACGCAGGATTCATCGGTAGTCTAGTTCCTGATTCAACAGGCTTTAACAAAGAAACGTGAAACACTGGATGTATCCTATATGATGCAGGAAGCTCCAGTTTCATGGCCACTGGATTTATCACTTTAAGGACCTTGTAAGGGTGGGGTTTAACTTGTGAGGACCTCTAAGTGAAATGTATTTGGTGGATAGCCATACCTCATCTCCTTGAGTATAAATTGTTTCTAACCTCTTGTGCAGATCTGCCCCTTCCTTGTATCTGACCTTTGCCTGTTCTAAGTTGTCTAATGTTTTCTTGTGTATGTCGTGTATGTCATGTACAAGGTCAGCTACCGCTGGGGTTGGGCAATCAGAGGAAACGACTGATAGCAGTATCTTAGAATGATACCCATAAGTGCAGAAGAAGGGTGTAGTGCTGGTAGAAGAGTGTTGGCAATTGTTGTACGATATTTCAGCCACCCATACCAATTCATCCCAATCTGTGAGAGAAAGTAGAGCTTGATTCCTAATGTACTGCTCAAAGCACTGGTTGACCCTTTATGTTTGCCCGTCCGACTGAGGATGGTGGCTGGATGACAATCTGACATCAATCTGAAGTAGAGAACACACGCTTCTCCAAAATCGAGAAGTAAATTAGGCACCCCTATCTGAGATTAAGACAGAAGGAAAACCATGCAAGCAGACCACTTGGTGTAAAAACACGGAAGCCAGTTCAACTGCAGTAGGTAAACCATGTAAGGGAACAAAGTGTGCGGTTTTCGTGAACAAATCAACTACTACCAGTAATGTGTTATGTTTCTATTTGGTAAGCGGTAATTCCACAATGAAATCGAGGGACACCGTATGCCAGGGACCAGGTGGAGTAGCTAAAGGCACAAGTAAGCCTACTGGGTTCTGATGAGAAACCTTACTTTGTGCACATACGTGACAGGTCTTCACAAAGCTTTCTATATCTTGAGCATGGTAGACCACCAGTAACGCTCACACACAGAATTAGATGTCTTCTTGATCCCCGGATGCCCTGCTATTGGGTGCAAATTATACCATTCTAGAACCTGATTCTGTAGTTCTTTGGTAGGTAACACCACTCCTCCTTGTCAACAAACATAACCCGCTCTGTCTGTTGGTATTTGGGTACCCACTTGTTCCTGCATGTTTACTGAGGATTGGTCTCTTTTGACCTGTTCCATGAATCTCTCCTATAAAAACACCCCTCCAATGATCTTGTCACTGGGTATAATGTGAGGTGAATCCACTATTTCTTCTTGTTGATCAAACCCCAAGCGGGAAAAAGCGTCCGCCTTGCCATTTCGTCTCCCTGAACGATACTGAATAGAGAATTCATATTCACTAAAGAACTGTGACCAGCGTAATTGCCTCATAGATAAGGCCTTAGCAGACTTTAGGAACTGGAGATTGTGATGATCTGTATACACTGTTACTGGATGGCGAGCTCCCAGTAGATACGGCCTCCATTCCTCAAATGCCTTCTTAATAGCTAGGAGCTCCTTGTCGCCCACAGCGTAATTGTATTCAGCAGGAGAGAATTTATGGGAAAAGTAGGCGACTGGATGGAACTCTCCTGTCACAGGGTCTGCCTGGGATAGAACCCCCCCCCCACTGCCACCTGGGAGACATCTACCTCCACCACAAAAGGCAAGGCAGGATCCGGATGACGTAGAACTGGTGCTTGTGTAAAGGCCTCCTTCAACCAATTGAACGAACACTCAGCTTCCTCAGACCAAAAAAAGGGATACCCTTCTTTAGAAGTGATGTTATGGGAGTCACCAATTCTGAAAAGCCTTTAATGAAGCGCCTATAAAAATTGGCGAAACCCAAAAAGCTTTGGATTTCTTTCACAGATCGAGGTGCTGGTCAGCAGAGGATGGCCTCCACCTTTTGTGGATCCATACAAAGACCTAGCGGAGAAATGATAAAACACAAAAAGGGCTCCTTCTGAGTATGGAAAGTACATTTATCCAATTTGCAATATAACTGTTTATCGTGAAGGCGTTCCAATACTCACCGCACATGTTGTATGTGTTCTAGCATAGAAGGAGAAAAGATTAGTAAATCATCTATATAGACGATTATGTACTCGTCAAGCATATCTTTAAGCACCTCATTAATGCAAAACTGAAATGCTGAAGGGGCATTACAAAGCCCAAAGGGCATCACAAGATACTTAAAGAGCCCATATTTTGTGCAAAAAGCTGTCTTCCATTCGTCTCTCTCCTCGACACCCACCAAATGGTAGGCTCCACGTAAGTCTAACTTGGTGAAAAACTGGGCATTACGGACTCTGTCAAGGAGGGAGGCGATGAGAGGCAGAGGGTATCTGTTTTTGATAGTAACGTTGTTTAATGACCTATAATCGATGCAACATCGAAGGCCCCCTTCCCTCTTTGGCATGAAAAACAAGGAGGAAGAAGCAGGGAAACGTGAGAGACGTATAAAACCCTTCTCCAGCATAGATGTTCTCTTAAATATAAGTTTTCTTTCTCCTTTAAAGCATATACTCTGCTACATGGAATCTTGGCTCCTGCTTGCATATCTTTTCGGCAATCATATACCCTGTGAGAGGGAAGAATGTCTGCCTCTTTGGCGTCAAATACTACCTGTAGGTCTTGATATTCTGAAGGTAATACAGGGATACTGTTGTTTTCAGAATTCTCATCGACTTCTTTCTTGACAACAGCCACAAAAGAGTTTTCACAACAAACAGGGCGGAATTGGACTGTGGATTTTTCCCAATCTATTAGGATTGTGTGTCTTTAACCAAGGTATGCCCAACAACACAGGAAACTGTGGAGAACTAATCAAATCGAACTCAATTACTTCCTGGTGTCTAGGTTCAATCAGCATCTGAAGAAGAACCGCCTTATGGGTGATGGGCCCTGAAGTACGTGACTGCCATCTATAGTAGTCACGTTGTCTATCTGATCCCTCTTAACTATAGGTAACATGTTTTCATGGGCCCATACAGAGTCCATGAAATTTCCTGAGGCCCCCGAATCAATCATTATAGAAACATGGTACCCTTGTTGATTCCACAATAAATAAGCAGAAACATACAAACGATTGGTAGGTGATGTACTGATTTCAGATGAGGAGACGGTAAAACCAGAACTACCAGGGGTCCTTGTCTCACAGGACCTCGGGCTTCCTAGTTTTCCGTACTCCTTGTCTGTATTGGCTTAATCGGTCAAGTCCTCAAGAAATGACCGGCCTTACCACAATACAAGCAGAGCTTATTTGTTGTTCTTCATAGTCTCTCTTCAGGGGTCAAAGGACCTCTCACTATGCCTATCTGCATGGGCTCACTATCTTCAGGAGTTTTTACAGGTTCCACCTTTCTATCCTTAATAGATGTGTACTTAAGTTCAGTTCTCCCCTTCTCTCTCTTTCTCTCTTGCAAGCGGTGTTCTATCTTCACCACTAGATCAATAAGATTCATACAGGATTCAGGTGGGTCTACTATCTGAGACAGGGTGTCTTTTAAATCATCTCTTAGAGCCCTGTAGAAGAGAGTACTACGCTTCTCCTCGGCCAGTTAGCCTCCACCACTAACCGTCGAAAATATGTTATATACGTAATAAGATCCTTACTTCCTTGCTTGAGAGACAATAATTCAGTGTCGGCAGAATGCGTGTATGTATGTCTATCGAATAGTTTACAGAACTCCCTCTTAAAGGACCGAAAGCTGTACAGTAAAGGATCGTCCCTATCCACTAAGGGAATGGACCAATTAGCCGCTGAGCTACTTAAATAGGATATCATGAAAGCTACTTTGGACTGATCCGTAGGAAAACAGCTGGCCTTACATGCAAAATAAAGCTGACATTGACTAATGAAAGCGGCGCAGCAGGGGGCATCCCCAGAAAACCTTTCTGGTGGAGCCAATGGTATGGAGGGCGGAGTGGTGACGTGCACCACCCGAGGACCAACATTAGAACCTCCTCCTGTGGCACCTACACCTCTATCTTGCTGGAGGGCATCTAGCCTAGTGGCCAATGCCTTGGTTTCGGCCTGCAGATTGTCTATCATACCGGCAACATCTGCCAAAGATACTTGTCCCAATTCCATGGCGCTCGGGCAGAAAACCCCATGTGGGCTTCGCGTTCTGTAATGGTTCACCAAGTCTGTTTCGCAGGAGCGCCAAGAATCCGAAGACAAGTCCTCAACCTTCCTTTGTGGCCTTCCACCTCTATCAGACACTAGAAGGCAAATGGCACACAGGGGAAAGAAGGGAAACAAAACAAGTAAAGAGGGTATGCAATCTTGGCTTTGAGACCTCTTCTTGGACAGGCAGATACGTTAGTGTACTGTAGAGGAAGGAATGTGTTTATGACCTTATACCATAGTATACACTAACATAACTATGTAAACCTAGTGCAATATATATATATACCTTGTTTCCCTAATTAGACAGTCTCTCTTGCTGGGTATGAGGCAGGAACAGGAACCACACAATTCTAATGCTAGGAGAAAGAAATACCTTTAATAAACGTTCGTTTATCACATGTTTTCAAATTTAACGAGGTATGTAAATACTGTCTCACCAATCCTGTCATCTGTGAGGTTAGGCGTCAATGTTGTGACTGACTAACAATCCATAACAGCTAAACAGTCTGCCTGGAAATTAGTAGAGATACCATTTATACTTTAGTCATGAGGAACAGCATGTATTCTGTAAATAATATAAAAGCAGCGCTGCACGCTGTTACCGTGAATCAGAAGAGGTATGCGTCTATCCTTGACACCAGCCCATTAGAGGTTGTCTCGCAAAGCCAAAACCAAACGAAAATAATTCTTCAGGCAATTTTATTTCTCGTGAGGGGTTTTAAATGCGGGGAAATTATAATGTCCGGCCAATTGGCTGGAGGAACTCCGGCCAATGGGCGGAACACGACATACAAAGGTTCGGCTGGAATATGTACAGCCAAGTATCCCTGAGAATGGGCAGAACGCAGGGAAAAGGAGAATTGTGTCCGGCGAGATGACGGGAGGAACTCCGGTCGGCGGGCGGAACATGCAGGGTAGGAGCCCAGCTGGGAGGAAGAAGCTTGTCCGGCCAGACGACAGGAGAAACTCCGGTCGGCGGGCGGAACACGCAGGGTACAGGCTCAGCTGGCAAGTCTGGAGCGATGAGGAGAGCCCTGAAAGTTCCCAAAAGGAAGAAAACAAAGCACCGGGGACACCTCTTAACACCAGACGTAGGGATGTCCCAAAGTGCCAAATACGAGGAGCAAAGATCACAGCAGACACTGTATTCGAAGTAATGGGTAGAACGCGCATCTTAGCTTCAGACGCTACGCGCAAAGAAACAAAAGTCAGCAAAGCCGGGGAAGAACCCGGAAACAAGAACTCACTAGGATAGCTAAACACTAGAACGCGAAGCAGCGTTCCTTTCCAGGATTAGGCCTAAGTAGGAAGCCTGACGTTTGTGCGCATGTGCAATGGAACGCCCTTATCAATTGTGAAAGCTGCAAGCATGACACCTACGTCTCAAAACCCTTGTATCTGCCAGAGCCATCTTACCACATGCACCTACACTATGCAGAAAATTACTTCAGCTCATGTCTTAAGGCTACGTGGTCTCAAAAATGTATAAAATTCTTTCCCCCATGCCTCAGAAAGCTCACAGGAAGTCGAACTAGACTGGGAGAATGAAATCAACTCCTCCAGCAAAATATCCCCTATACTCTCTCAGACCAAATTCATGCTGATCAATAGATCGTGTTGGACACCGGAAAAACTTTTTAAACTTAAGCTCCTTGATAACCCTCTATGCTGGAGTAGCAAATCTCACGTTGGTAACCTGGCCCACATGCTCTTCCATTGTCCGATACTTCAGTTGTTCTGGGATATGATTTTTAAGTATATTCAATGAATATTCCACTATCGGCCGCCCAGAGATTTCGCGTATGTCTTACTGGGGGCAATTGATCCGAGGTTACCAAGTGAACACGATAAACATCTATTAGATCTCGTGCTCACACTTGCATGCGGCAGGAATGGCTGACTTCCCTGAGAGGTGCGGATAAAGATATCCTATACGCGTCACCTTGGCGGAAACCTCATTCTAAACTCTGGAGCTCGCTTGACCCAAGGAGATATGTTACGATCCGCCTCAGACTCGTTTGGGGAAATATCCCCTGATTCACAACCTGTATTTGTCTATTAATGGAATTTCTGGCTTGGCCTCATATCCGCTACTCTGAGACAAATCTGTGGTAATCCGTTACGTTGCTGCTGTCCTTTTTTCCTTTTTCTTCTGCCTTCTTTCATAGTCTTTTGTATTGTATTGTATTGTATATTGGATTTATATAGCGCTTATCACCCAGGTGTCTCTAAGCGCTTGCCTTGGGAACCCGTCCTGGCTTTTTCCCTGTGAGATAGCCCCTACAGGGCATCCCCAAGGTGAAATCCAGGCATCCCGCCGCGCGGGGCCATTGTGGAGATTAAGCAAGCTCAATGCCCAGAGTTGCAGAGTGTGAACCCATGATTAGGTCAGGCACCGAAGCGAGAATTATCGAGTCCGTGGACATTTGAGCTCAAGACCCTGGTCCCGGGTCTGACCTCTGCTTCAGGGTCTGCCTCCTCTAACCAGTGAGCCACACTTCTCCTTATACTATATCCCTGCTTTCCTCATTCCTCTCCTTCCTTTTCTCACCCTATATTACATTTGTGCTTTAGGATTAATGTTTCATATAAGGATAATCTGTTCATTGTATATGAAATGTGTGTTTTTGCTAACAATGATTTTGCTATAGTTCATGGTATTTTTCCCCATGATATGTAACTCAGGCAGATTATCATCATGTATGCATCCTTTGTGTTCATCCTTGCATTATTCTCTGTCTTTTCCTCGTTTATTTTTGTATTCCTTGTATTCTTCAATAAAAACGATTTGAAATAAAAAAAATCCGTAGAAAGAAAAAAAAAAAGTATGGTCCGTAAATCTGCTGAGAGTCATTTGTGAGAACAGCAGGGCCATCTGAAAATGCATGCTTACGCAGCTGAGCCTTGTGTGAGATATATACTGCAACGAAACTTCTTGTAAAAATACTTGAAAAGGAACGCAATAATGAATTTATTAAAACAATCACTAAAATTATGTTTTGAAGCAGCAGTTCGATTATTTACCTTCCTTTGTATTTATAGAGGCACCCCTCATCTGTCCATAGCCCCTCACTCTCATTTATTTTATTTTATTTCTTTATACAAATACATCCCCTTACCACTAACATGTCCCCCCAAACCGCTAGAAACAAACCCCTCTTACCTGTTCCTGTATAAGGCTCCTCCGAACAACGACTTGCCCAAACACTAGACTGTCTTAGCAAGTCGTTGTTCAGCTTTCCTGACTTGGGAACACGTTGTTCCGGAGTCGTTGAGGATGTTTCCCCAAAGAGTGACCTCCCTGTTCAAAGAGGGAGCAAAGAAGCATCTTCCAGTCTGCATTTTCGAGGCTCCTGAAGAATTTGCGACACAGGACATGGACTTCCAGACATCTCTGAGGCTGAGACCTGTAGGTATCACGAGAGACGTGGGACCGGAACTCCTGGACATCCTGCAAGTTTGCAAGTGCACCTACTTCCCGAAGTTTCCCAAAGTTGTGCATTGGGCTATTTGTTGCCCTTGCCTCAAGCAACGTTTGCACCAAAGCTTAGAGGCTTACACTCCACGATGCTTCACCGCAGCTTGAGGCTCCTTTGCAATCTCTAGTCTGTTGGCTAGTGGGTCCCCATGAAGGACAATTCTTTGTTCCTATGGATTTCCTGGTTGCTTCACATGTGCCCTGACTCCTCTCCAAAGGGTGAGTCCCTCAGACCTGGCTGGTCTGCACCAAAGCCAATCTTGCATTCTTGTGTGGGTTGCAGTTGCCAAGGCTTGTTGGGTACAATTTGGATACTGACACTGCAGCAGTCGTCATCCGACATGGGACAGCTTGAGTTCAGCTCCTGGTTGTTGTCGACACCTCCTGGACCTCGTGGCTGAAGGGTCAAGCTTCACCTACTTCACCTTAAAGCACCCGTCATCAGCTGGCATCTTCTTGTCGCCATCCTGGTCACTGGCTAGTGACCTAGACTCTGTCCCCTCTGCTTTTACTTTCTTCCTATCTCCGATCAACCCTTGTATCCATCCTGACACTTTTCCTCTGGTCACCTGCAACACCTTTTTGCAGCTCTCTATTGAAAACAACGACGAAACCCGAACCGAAAAGGCACCTATGCACCCGGCTTCCCTGAGTGATGTAACACGAATACTTTGGTGCTCCCGCTGGTCTAGACTCTCTATGTGTCAGTACTGAAAGGATTTCACTGTAGTTCACTCCTAAGTGTCCCTAATCTTTAACTTTGTAACTTTAACTTTCACCATAGAAGTCAATAGTGATTTGCGTCTGTGTTTAGACACTGCACGCATCCCTGTGGGTCTCCTGCGTCCCTACCTTGGGTGGTTCCTGGTTACTCCAGTGGTTTTACAGGCCCTTGGCCTAACTTCTATTCCTTATGTCGTTCTTATACCACTATTTTAGTATATGGTTTGTGAGGCCCCTAGGGCAAAACGTATACTGTGCTATTTAGTGTGTGCTATTTAAGTTTTTGTACTGTACTTTTGCCCCTAGCCTCATAAAGAGACTAGAGGGGTTGGCTTTAGAATAAAATACATATATTTTATTTATATTCCTTGTGTGGTGTACTTTCATTTAATCATTTAAGATAATATAGACTGGTAAAACAAACTAGGCTTTGCACTCACCATAATTGGCAAGGGCACACCACATTTTTTGAATATATGTTAGTCAAGCCTAAGGTAGGCCTCCTAAGCCCAGGAGGCAAGGTTCATTATATTAAAGGGGTGGACATACAAGTGCAAGTGTATATCCCTATAATAGCCTTATTCCGCTAGGGGCTGATAAGTGATAAGGGGGTCATAGGATAACATGGGTTGGCATCCGGGTCCCCCAGGTTGCCAGCTCTATTATGTTCCCACTAAAAAGTGTCAATGTTTGGTATTAAACAACTTGTGTCTTCAAACCCAACCTTTTTCGATAGCTTTATTTAATGTTACATGCACCCAGGTGGCTACCTTAGAGGTTGCCCACCTGGTTGCTCCAGCATTATTTGTGCTCTGGCTAAAAGCCTGCAGCTGCTATCGCCAATACAGGAATCTGATCCCCTGCCAAGAGGTATAAACTCTCAGGAGCCAGAAATAAAGACCTGCCTGGGTCAGATGTGTCACCTCCCTTACTGGTATGATGGTTAGTGAATTGGCTCCTCGAGGCAGTATGCTTCAAAGCCTCACCACCTGGGGTATGCAATCAAATTTCCTCTAAGTAGGAAAAAGCCAACACTCTGTCTCAGGCACATATGCAACCCAGGCCGGTGGGAAAATTAGGTAATAAGGAAGCATACTTCGTCAGAAGACTAGCTACAATTCTAAGGTGTGCTACTAGGTCTGGTCTGGCAAAGGAGGGATCTGACATTTCGAAACATAAAGTATAGGGCTTCTAGGTAGGAAAGTGCTACTCTACACAGGAAATTGTCACCTCAGGGGCGGATACGACGCTGGGGCTATTAGCCCATTGACTACTAATACCCCAAAATATAGGATTTAAGGGGCTACCCTGGAACCAGAGCCTCAGATGTGATTGACTTGCACAAAAGGACAAAGAATGGAACTGTGTATTCGACTTCATGACCTGCACAAAGCAAAGGCACAATTCCCTGCATCTGTGGCAATCAATTAGCAACTTGTCCCGGACAAGAGTCTGGTTCCAAAGACAAGAAGAAGCTCTGTGATAGCCAAAGGCAGCACCAGAACTCCCTTGGACTAGAGGTACTAGTCTCCTGCAGGCTGCAGATAAAGCATGTTCGTGGAACGAAAGAATATTTGGCCATCAGGCCCGTCAAGGGATTACCCAAAATTAAATGTAATGTAATGTAATGTAATGATGTCTTGTAAAGCGCATGAATCACCCCACTTGGGTTATCTCCGCCTTGTAGACCGCTTGGGAACCCGTCCTGGCTTTCCCTGTGAGATGGTCCCTACTGGGTATCTCCAAGGTGAAACCAGGCATCCCGGTATATGTGGGGGGCCGTTGTGGAGATGAGGCAAGCTAATGCCCAGAGTTGCCGAGTGTGATCCCTGGTTAGAGTAGGCACCGAGGCGAGAATTATCGAGTCTGCTGACCCTGGTCCATGACTCTGCCGCGTCGGGAATTGAAACTTGGTCCCGGGCCGTCCTCTGCTTCCGGGTCTGTCGCCTCTAACCAGTGAACCAGTGAGCCACACCACTCCAGTGCATTATAAAAAACGTGGTCTTGACTTCCAGCAAGTGTCAGGTGGCTCAGTTTTCCCTCAGATGTCAAAATACCGCAAGGCTGAACTTGCTGCTGCCAAGGATGTTGGTGGCCAGTACCGGTACCACTACCTTTGTTCGATGCTTTTCCTTAAAGGAACCCCATAGCATCTTCAACCCACCACCTAATTGGCCCAGTTGTTTAGTGTATGCACCCCTTTGCCCAACAGTACATTCTAAGCGGCAAAACCAGCGAACCCACAGCTCTCATTTTATCACTGGTGACAGCTAGGATAAATCTGCACCTAGGCCCTACAAGGAAGGTAAATTTCAATTGACTGTTAGACACTGGCCTGGGGACCCAAGTCACCTAACCACCCAATGGTTTCTACTGTACTCACCTTGCAAGTGACCATTTGTCATGAGTGCTTTTTTACCCATTGACCGCAAAGATAACATTTTGCAAGGTTCAAATGCACTGACTTATTTTCCTTTAAAAATCCATAACTCCAGTTATACTCATCTAATTGTCTTCATTTGGGTGTCTAAATTTATTTACAAATATGCTTTTATTTTATTTTAGTTGGATTTTTTTCAAGTCATTTCAAATACTTATCATCCATGTTGATATTCTGAAATGCTTAACACGTGTTCCTCTAGTAAAGTCTGACTTCTCTCTGCCACACTACCAGGACCTAGCTAGGGACTTATTAGTGTGAAACCAAAGAACCTATTTGGGGTAACATGAAGGTATTTTATAGTGAAGCCTAGCCATTTTCCCTCTATAACACCCCAAATTCCTACATTTGTTTCAAGGCAAACATGAAAGTGGGAAAGTTTGCTGTGTGAAATTTGTGGCCATTTGTCAGGGAGTGTACAGGAGACAGCCATTCCCTCTTCCTAGTCAATTGAACAAAAAGAGTACCTTACTCAAAGACCCTTAGAATACTTTCTATGCCTGTGGAATAACAACAATGATGTGGGTGACTCCTGTATGTACACTCCCTGACAAATGGCCACTAATTTCACACAGCAAACCTTCTTCGACACCTGTGTGGAGACCTGAACATGTTCTCACTTGTACCCAATGGTTAGCTGGCAGTGACTCCCTCTTTGACTACAGTGAAATCAAACTTGCCAGAAGCCTTTTCCTGGAATTACCTGCTGATGATGGATTGTGTCCTGGCCCCTAGGTGCTTTTCTTGTGTTCATGGGTAACTTAGCAGTGGCTAAGAGGAACTGCAGCAAAAGAGTTAGAACTTATAATATTTTACACTTCAGCAAAGCCTCACTGCAACGGTATCTGAGTATGGAAGGACTTTGTGGGATGCAACTTCAGGATTGCCTCGCTGGAAGATTTCGAGGTTAAAAAAAGGGAATATGTTCGACAGTAGAAATCTTAAACAGGCAAAGGCACAACAAGTATCTGCCTAATAAGAGAACTTTGAGACCCATGAAAGTTTAATATTTCCATTCAGACCTTTTCTGGCCTAACCATTGACTTCAGCGGGTCCTCCTTCAGTGGCTATCCGACTTGAGAGATCTTCTTCTGGACTTGCCCACCTTAAGATTTCTACTTGTATGAAAGGACTAAGTCAGAAGTTAAAAACTTTGGGGCATATTATCAAGATAGGGCCTTACATTATCGCCGCTTTTATCGGCAGGAAACTGACGATAATGCGGCGGTAATGGGCTTGATAATATGCTCTATGAATTCCAATCGAAGCCCATGTTACATGTCTTCACATCTAACATGGGCTTCGATTGGAATTCATAGAGCATATTATCAAGCTCATTATCGCTGCTTTATCGGCAGTTTCCTGCCGATAAAAGTGGCGATAATGTAAGGCCCTATCTTGATAATATGCCCCTTTGACCGGGACAATCTGCTTGGTGTATCTGATCTCTGCTCCATCAATTGGACCTAGGTCCCGGTCAACTGGGAACAGTGATTTCTGTTTAGTGCTTTCTTTTACTGGTTGTTTTTTTTCAATATTACTTAAGAAATGGATATCTCCAGTCCCCTTTACTGGATTTTTAGTGGTCTTGTGTCATTTTCTTTTATTAAATTATTCTCTATTTTTAGAAATTTGCTTTGGGGGTTTCTTCTCTTGTATTTTGACTTTTTGAGTGTTCCTAAGTACTTTGCACTTCACTTAAGTTAAGCCTATCTTCTCTCTGCCACAGCTATTAGAGGGTGGGCTCACGTTAAAAAGGATTGAAACTGTGTTTGACTTGGCAAGATTTTGGGACTTATTACTTTGGTAGGACTTAATACTGTGTGTTTCAATAAATCTAAAGCAGGTTTACTATGCAGAACATATGAACTGTAAATTAAACATTTAACCCCAAAACCTCTACCTCCTATGATAGACCAATTACAATCTTCATTACTGACCTTATCTTTGCAGTTTGTATATATAAATCCTCTTAAAGCTACAGTTTCAATTGTGCACCACATACTGGTAGACATCTTTCTCTCTGACATGTCTTATGGCTCTCCATGGAAGCCTTACTTCAAAGATAACCACTTCATTCATCTGAGTACCATTTAACAGTGTTGTGTTATACACTGCTGCTGCAATCTTCCAGAATATACACTCCCCCTAAACCGTAAAACAACCATTACTACAGGCACAGTTTGTCAATTCTGAAAATATTCACCGGTAGTCACACTCTTTCAACATGCCCCAAAGGCACAGTTTACACTTGTCATTTCAACTCTCTCTAGGAAACAACAGCTCCACAGACAACTTATTTTATTCCTATGCACTGCTGGCACAACAATTTATAAATATTAAACAACTACATTCATTTACATTCTGTTGACTATACCATATTAAATTCCATACTGAGATGCAGACTTGGTGCCTTGTTATTGTAAATAATAAATAGCATTCAATAAATGATGGCTGACTATATGCTGTCTTTGACTCACCTTTGCTTAGGACGGGTGAGAGCAGCGGTGGTTTAGGAACTTCCTTAACTTGAAAGGGACCAGGTTAAGGTTCTCTCATTCATAATTAAGTTGAAAGTGAGTTCTGGGAAAATATGTTTTTTAATCCTAAGGCCCACTGTGGCTTGTTTGGTACTAGCCCAGTGGGTTGGAAACCTGATAGCAGAACCAGTTTGGTGTAGATGAGGAGTAACACACTTCTTATTTCCCTGGACAGTCACCTGACAGCGACACCAGACTCCTCCAAGGAAATGAAGGGATCAGACATGTTGTATTCCACTCAGAATGGTGCATTTTGGGATAGTTTGTAGTAAGGCAAACAGGATGGACTGCAAACATGGCTTTTGGAATATTCTTCCTCAATGAGTAGGAAGTGGCCCTGAGTTACCCCTACACACTGGATAGTTAATTTTATAAAAGTAACTCCTCACACCCAGCTCCTCAGAACACATCTAGACCAATGGATCAACAGAAGATGGGTGGACCTGGTGTCTTTGACCTGTGGGGAGACCTGAGGTGCAAGACTTCCCAGTTATTTCCAGGACTGAGATATGGATTTCAAGAGGCAGTTGGCTGGCCTGCTGTATGGCTACAGCGACATCAAATACTGCAAAAGGTATTTTCTTGGAATGACCTTCTGACTGCCCCAGGTGCTGTCCCCGTGGATATGGGAGCCTAGAGGTCTTCGAAGTGACCAAGAGAAGCTGCTCCAGCATGGAGGACTGTGAAAAAAAAAACACTACTGTTCATCCAAGGCGGACCCTCCAGGGTTTTGTGATTTGCAAGCAGAATACAAAATCATAAGTTTTGTAAAATGCCTGATATTTATATAAAAATGCCTGCGACGTTTGAAGAATCCTATCCTGCTTGGATTGGTACAATGGCTCTGCACTTTGCTAATAGAAGAAGGATCTCACAACACACAGGCGAGGAGGTGTATTTGCTCCTCACCTGCCCTACCTGCTGTTCAATCCTTAGTTCCTTTGAGGCCAACAATGACTCTCAAATGCCGCTGGGGGCTACGACACAAGAGGAGCCTAATGTACTTTGGAGACTGGGTAGCAACCAACACTTAGATTATCCCTGTCCCAGCCTCCTGCATCAGTGTATTCGTTTCCCCACCTGAGGCACCTTAAGTGCCCCAAGTGGGGATTGTGAGAGTGGAATGGGGTAGGGGTACAAGGTAAAGTGCAAGACGCCCAAGGAGCACACGGCAGGCCCAGGGGGCATTTATTATTAAAAATATTTAGGGCACTCTGCCAATGGCCCACCATGTGCACATGGAAAGCGAGCCCTAATCACTTTTTTTTAAAATGGCTCCTGGGCCTAAGGACTTGGCAAGGACGCTGAACGTCCTGTGATTCTGGGCAAATCACTTAATCTCCCTGTGCCTAAAAAAAATAAAAATTTGCCCTCATGTAATGCAATTGGTGCAATGTAAAGCGATCTGATACCCAATTCGGGTCAAGTTTGCGCTATATAAAACTCTGTAAAAAAAATGTTTGTTTGTGCCACTCTTGGAAATGAACAGAGACTCCACACATGTGCCACCCATGCATGGGAAGCTAGAGGACAAGAGTACACCAGATGCCGCGGGTTGACGTGCACCTCCTGTCAATGAGACTCAGTGTTGGAATCTGCTGACTTCAGCGCTGGGATGGTGGGGAAGTGAGGCAGGCTTTGGTGAAGTTCATGACACACAGTAGGTGGACCAGCACACCGATGCAGAAAGGGATTTGGGGAGGGTCAGGGTGGGGAGGGGAGATCAGTCTGATGTTCGGGAGGAGATGTGTGCATGTACTGACTGATATTTAGAATGGTGTGATGTAAGGTTCAGGTGGGATTGAGTGGGCATGCATTGTATGAGATTCAGATTGGACACTAACTGCCTGAAGTTTTGGCCTGCTGGTGGTTGGGCAGACCGGCCTGAGGTGGAGGAAGGTGGACATGCATAGTCTGGGGTACAAGCAGGAGATGGTGGGCATGTCTAAGGCTCAGGAGGTAGATTTTTACTGCAAGTGGTGCGTGGAGGTGTACTTCCTCGACTTCAGGTGGTGGGTGTCTAGGCATTTTCAGGTTCAAGCAACGAGTGGAGGGCATGTGTTGTCTGAGGTTCCGGTGGGTGGTTTTGAGTTGGAGAATTATAGAAACATGTACTCTGAAATATTTGAGTCTTACTGACCCATCCCACTATGTGATAAGTTATGGGAGGAAGTGGAGAGATCTATCCATTGTCCCTCTAATCACCCCTGTAGTCTGGTTTGTGCCTTATTTAATGCTTGGGTGCATTAGTCTATGTATGAATGTATGAGTGTTTTTATGTGTGGGCTTTGTATGTGTGAATACAAGTATGTCTGTGTGCTTGAATGGTTGTGTGTGAGTTTGTGAATGTGTGTGTGATTATGAGTGGATGAATGTGAGTGTGTGTGTGTGCGCATGGGTTTTGAATGGATGGCTGGGAGTAGGTGTGTGCATTTAAATTTGTGGACGGATAGAAGACCTTGCGGATGAGCTGCTTGCCACATATCACCATTAAATCTCCATATGTTAATTAATAGGATGGGAATTAGAGCCGTGTATGCAGTAAAACATTCTTAAATATTTGTACAAATTATTACTTCCCTTCTCTCTACCCTTTCCTGTTCTCATGTGACCCATACAGCTCTCTGTCAATGGCCCCTAAAGAGGTAAAGAGCTACAGTACCTTCATTGTAAAGTCTCACATTATGTTAGTGCTTGAACATAGGATATAGTTACAATTCCATTACTTTTCGTTTCACTGTGGTAATTAACGCTATCCATCAGAACTCCGACTGATAAACACTTCAAAAACAAATCAACATTTGTGTGCAAACTTTAACGTTTTCTGACTCACCATCACAAAACTTACACTTCAATGCATCCTAAAATAAATAAAAAATGAAAAGCTGCAGGTATGTCCTAATGAAATCAATGCTAGCTTGGAATGAATACAAATACAGTAAAATGCTGTACCTCAGGATTTTCGTTCTTAAAAATAAATGCCTCCAGACTGCCCGTCTACACTGTGACCAAAATAATTGACAATATTCTAATCTTTATAATTGTATTGCCTTGTGCGCCATCACAAGATTTGACAGTTTTTGCAAGAAAATAACTGCATTATTGCACATCACTAATCCTTTATAATCTAAAAAGGAATTATCCATATTTTGGGCCAATGGTATTTTTTTTTTAGATGTGGTGCCTAAGATGTGTTATCCCATCCCAGAATGGTCTTACAAAATAAAATACTTAACCACTAGAAATCAGTTCCGTACATTTAAAACAGTAGATCCGAAACCACATATTACAGAAATAAGTTTCAGTGATATTACCTATAATATAGATATCTAAATTCGTTACTCAAATCATTAGAACAATCTGAGCACATATCAACAGTAGAATCACATATGATATCATCCGTGATGTTATTTAACATGTTATGAGTTATGTAGCATATGAGGTCATGAGCAGTGAATGATGAGGGTACAAGTTATGGCTAGTTTACAGTTACATATCTGACATATTTCAGGGATTCTTTGTTACTGTTTTCTACCCATAGCTGCTTTTTCACTGTATTTTGATCTATGAATTTTAGATTCCATCTGATCCATTTTTTGCACTTCAGCTTCTATTGGCTAATCATCACTGTGCATGGACTTTGACTGTCCAGGAAGCACCAGCTACAGGTCCTGTGTCTAATCTGCTCCGGGAAGCCAACTTCTGCAGCACATGGTATCTAGCCAGGTAAAACAAGGTTTGCTTGCAGGATCTGACTTTGCTCATGCACAGCGGGTACTGGCTGTCTTTAGAGGCTGGCCTGCCATTCAAACCATATTGGTGGCCTTTGCACGTACTGCCATGCCAATCATAACTTGCACACCAAATACAGTGCTCATAACATCATCCTTAATGAAATAGATATAATACACTATTTTAAATCATACTACAGGTGAGATTACATATCACAGTCCCTTTATCACTTTGATAGCCACAACTATAGGCCCGGTTACGTTCTCGTTGGAAAAGCCTTCCCAACGACTCGGATCAGGAATGCTTTTCAAACATTAACTGCACATGCCATCCGAACGACAGAGTAAGATGCAATGCGCGTCATATCCAAATGACTCGCACAGAGCACAATCCGGACAAATGACTCGTAAGGAACACAATCCGTCGGACGAATCCTCTGGAAACAAGGGGCCTGATTACAATCCCGTCAGGAAGGCCCTCCCAGAGGCATCCGTAGCCTTACCTTCTAACTGACTCGTCCCGGAAACTGGTACATCCAAATGACAAAGTACAATGTGCGAAATCCTTCCTAATCCTAACGAATCTGATGCTCCAATTCCGGCTCCAATTTCCTAATGAGAAGACTCAGTAAATGCTGAATGGAGTCATCCGGAGGCATTACCCAGTCAGATTTTTGACCGGCCAAGCATGATGCGTACTTCCTATGCATGGAACAGGTAGCCACTTCCAGCATGTCAGCATTCAGAAGGGGAGTATTTTAGTTCTGATTCGTGCCACAACACAATCCCTACGAATGAGACAGTGCTGTCATGTATCCTATCATCCCTATACTCTATGCCTATGGCCGATCCTACAACCCCAACTGACGTTGACTTCACAGATGGTAAGTCAGACACCTACCCCACACAAAGACACTATCACCCCGCAAAAGGCAACATAATTAACAGCTTGTGAGAAACCAATACCAGCGTTGTCCACCCCATATGGGGGACGTGGATGCCTAACACTACCATTGTTGTCCACCGTATAGGGAATGGATGCCCATCACTACCAACATTGCTCACCACACATGGGGGTGGATGCCTATCACTCCCACTGTTGTCTACCACATCGAGAGGTGGATGCCCATCACTCCCACCATTGTCTACCCTATAGTGAGGTGGATGGCAATCACTCCCACCATTATCTACATTATAGGGGGGTGGATGCCTAACACTCCCACCATTGTCCACCCCTTAGGGGGTGGATGCCTAACACTCTCACTGTTGTCCACCCCATAGGGGGGGGGGGGGGTAGATTCCTATTACTCCCACCGTTGTCCACTCCATAGGGGGTGGCTGCCTAACACTACCAGTGTTGTCTACCCTATAGGGGGTGGATGCCTAATGCTCCCACCGTTGTCTACTCTATAGAGGGGTGGATGCCTATCCCTCCCACCATTGTCTACCCCATAGGGGGTGGGTGCCTAACACTCCCATCTTTTTCCACCGCATAGGGGGGTGGATGCTTATCACTCCCACCATTGTCTAACCTATAGGGGGTGGATACCTAACACTCCCACCCTTGTCCACCTCATACGGGGGTGGATGCCTAATAATCCCACTGTTGTCCACTCCATAGGGGGGAATGGATGCCTAACACTCCCACCATTTTCTACCATATTGGGGGGTGGATGCCTAACAGTACCGCCGTTGCTCACCCCATAAGTGTGTGGATGCCTAACACTACCAGTGTTTGCTACCCTATAGAGGGTGGATGCCTAACACTTCCACCATTGTCTACCCTATATGGGAGTGAATGCCCATCACTCCCATCATTGTCTACCCTATAAGGGGGTGGATGCCTAACACTCCCACTGTTGTCTACCCCATAAGATGTGGATGCCTAACACTCCCACCATTGTCTACCCTGTAGGGAGGTGCATGTCTAACACTACCAGCATTGTTAAGCCAGCACTGTAGTGACAATAAGGGGCTTGTGGCGATCAACCCCCAGCATGGTCCAGCAATTAGGGTGTTGAAGGTTTAAACCCCCAGCACTGTAGTGACAAAAAAGGGCTTGTGGATCTCCAACCCCCACAATGATCCAGCAATTAGGGGTGTGGGGGCTAACCCCAGCACTGTAGTGCCAAAAATGGACTTGCGGGGCTTAACAACCCTGCATGGTAGAGCAATTTGGGGGTTGGGGGTAACCCCACCAGCAATGTAGTGATAATTTGGGGGATGGGGGCCAAACACTGTAGCACTGTTGAGGCAAACAATGTTTGGGGGGTTATGTACCCTCAGCCATGTGTAGCCAATCAGTCCTATGGGGGGCTAACACTCACAGCAGTGGGAAATTGGACAATGTGACATGGTGTGATCATCCAAAATGCATCAACAAGTACCTTTTGGGGTACGAGCAGCGGCAAATACAAAAGATTCAATCCTGAAATCAATTTTTGATGAGATCCAGTTCCACACTGAGGCAGCAATGTAAACTGTCAAACGTAAGAAATGTGCATAGCAGATATGTAGGAGGCCTCGGGCCAGCAGAGAAAAAAACAAAACACACCACCCACTGAATGCCCTTCAAAGACAGATGAAATACATGGGAAAGATGCACAATGACAACCGACCAGACACCCACTGCAGAACAAACACAACATGTGTGTGAGTCTGGAAGTTGGCTTAGGCTGGGCCAACACACACAAGGGGGGGGGGGGGCAGAACTACACTGAGCCATATGTATGTTGAGTCCAATTAGGAAGTATTACATATAGGGCTTGGATTGACAATGTGGGCAGGCAGGCATTTGTTGACGAGTGGGTCCACCAGAGTCACATGTGGGCCAAGCATGGGGACCACCAAATACAACATCAGGATGCTGACTTACTTCCAAAGTTCCTTCCAGGCCAATGAACTGTGGGCCAGACTTTGCAGCAGACTCACTGTAGTGCACTGTGGCACGACCTTGCAAGAAGCACTCTCATCTCACATACCCAAACCTGACTTTCAGGGCATGTCCGGTGCAGGGAGGCTGCATTGTAGGTAGGGACCTTGCCAGGAGCCAATTCACATTTGGCCCCTCTAAACCTCACCCCCTTGATTAGCAGTATTGTGCCTCATCAAAACCTCCCTTGGCAGGTGACATTGCCGTGGCCATCTTGACTGGGTGGATCGCTGGATGTATGATGATGACTCCATGATTGACCAGCCATTATTGTGATCCCAATACAACTATGGGTTTGTGTACTGTTGTGTATGACCATTGGGGGAATCTTAGCATCAGGTAGGTACACTAAGCATGTCACATACTAGGACAAACACGCATTTGATGATTGAACTAAAATTGACAGACACACATATGTATGTGACACAAAGTAACAGCATATGTCCACCACAACACATACTTAAACCCTGCAGGCCAACACAAGTATACCTACTCATAGAAGGATGACATTGTAATGAGGCAGTGTACACTAAAACGCAGAGGAGACTGGCCTGACACCACACAAGAACACAGAAAAACTACATAGAATCATGAATCTCCCACTACAACAAACCAGAAGTGGTTGTGTCACAGCTGTCAGTGCTATATGTCTAGGACACATTCCTACTTGCTATGGAGAAAAGCATGGACCAACAACAATGTAGAAGACAGTCACCATGTGTGGACTGGGGGCTTTGCACACAACTCAAGATCAGAACATGTACACTGTCAACTTGGTTGCATGTTTTTCATAGCAACTCTGCATCAAGTTACAAAAACTACAGTATGTGCAGTTGATGACTAATGCTATTTTGCTGTTGAAGAGTGTGTACAGCAGAAGCGTTGGATGACACATAGAGGATACGACAACAGGTTTTGAAGGCTACAATACACAGCCAAATGTGTAAGAGAAGCTGCCTGCACAGATGACAACGCCTGAGGGGATTCAATCTGTTGCTCACAAACACAATCCACATAGCTAGCCACAAGCAATGGGAAATGGGTACATCCTGTGAGGATGGAGAACATGCGCAGATTGGAATCTGCATAAGCCGCATTTGGCACTTGAAACTGTCTGCATCCTGAAATCCGTCAAGGAGACCTACAAAGAAACCATATTGCCCTCAGGCTCCAGGGCAGGGTACAACGTACAGATTGGGAGCACTCACTGACACCTACAAGGCCCACCCTTTCCAAACCAAATGACAGATTCTAAAACTGCTGATAATGCAAACGCCAATGGAACTGGATGAAATGTTTCTGTGTCACATGTGGGTTTGCTCACCGTGCAGGCTGTTCAGGATTTAAATCTGAATCTATTAATGCATCTAGTCAGCAAAAAAGTATCAGATAAAAAACAGATTTTACTGTCTGTGCATCCGGCATAAAAGACATAGGCACCTATAGACTTTGTAAGGATATTTTTGTTTATTTTTCATAAGTATAATTCAAGACCTGGTAGGGACATTACCATACTTAATAAGAGTTGAGAAGTTGCTCCAAAGAAAGGGGTGTGCAAAAAGTAGTACTTATGTGTGCAAGTAGACGAAGTGAGAAGAAGAAAGTTGAAATAAAGGTAATTCAAAATAGAAAAGTTCAATCACTTCCAAAAATATAACTCGTCATAAATGACAGAACCAGTTAGATAGAGCCTGTCCACCATCAATCATTTTCCATATAAACATTTTCTGATAATTATCAACAGCAGGGAGATATCATCTGTAGGAAGGGTGGGGTAAAGATGATATGCAATACTGGCCCACTAGGGGGCAATGTTGATGCTTCGACCCAACTTGAAAGCATTGAGGATAATTTAGTCCTCAGCTGGCAGGTCTTCCTCAGGACAGGGGAAAGGGAGACAACCTATAAGACTATATGATGAATTGTACAAATGGAGAAGGGTTTTAATGTCATGGTACACAAGATAAAAACAAAATAAAGGCCAAGATATGCCTGTATGACTAAACTATTCACAGGTGCCAATTAATGCATAGTTGAATACTGCTCCCTGGGATGGGATGTCTGTAAAGAAGGGGGTGCACATAAGATATCCAAACAATGTTAAAGGAGTTCGCAAATCAATGTAAAAAAAACAGCCAAAAATGAACATTTGCTCACCCGCAACTCTGTTGTGGTCTGAAATTAGTATCCAAATGTCATAATGTAATTCAAAGCCACTTGGTGGTTAATTCAAGTAGCAAAACCAAATTTCTAGTGATAGTGAGTAAATTGCCACCTGAAACATAAATAAATCACTCTTAGTCCCACTTTTAAAGAAACCTGGGGAACCCCTGAGAAACTCAAGATAATACCCTCAGAGTAAATGCCTTCTCGCTTTTGTGGACCCTGGGAGAAGTTGACCCCTCACTCATCAGTTCAAGACTGGCCGAGCGATCTGAGTCAATAAAAGGTCCACATGGGCGGTAGCGCATATACGGCTCCGTCAGCGAGCTGTGTCTTAAAAACCATCAGCCTGATCTAATAGTTTCCTCTGCAGAAGAAAGACTCCCAGATGGGTCACATGGGGGTGGAACAGATGCTAATCCTAATTGATTCATCATTAGGATGTATTTGAAAATACTTTTAAAGACAGAAACCTGGATTTCGGGAATGAGAAAGCCACAGGGAAACTAAATGTGCGTTACAATATTTTGTACAAAGACATTGACATTACAGGACATGAATGGTGAGACATACTACATTAATATATACAACAATGCTTACACTGTTTTGTGCCATGACAGAACATGAATATATTTAGATCAAGATATAAAATATAAATATATATAACAAGGTACGCACTTCTACAATACTGTTACAACATGTCTCGCAGTGCAACAACTCTATCAGATGACACATTGAAGGGTGTCAGTGATATCCATACACCAAAGTTAATGAAGTAAAACGAGGTGTACCCTTCTAGGCCCTGGTAGGTGGTGTTTGTTGTAAACCTAGGCATATACTATCTATATCCATACGCCAAAGTTAATGAAGTAGACAGAGGTGTGCCTATCTAGGCCCTGATATGTGGTGTTGGTTGGGAACATAGGCATATACTGTGAGGATGTGGACAGGTAAGCCAACTTCTATATGTTATTCAAGGTAGACACCTGTCCAGTGATTTCCCCACATTCATTGAAGCCCTCAGAATAGTACCAAAGATATCAATCCATTTGAACTCCAGAGTATTGGTGAAATCACCTCCCCTCGGGTTGATTTTCACTTTTTCAATGACCCACCATTTCAGAATCTCTGCTGTGTCTCGGAAGGTGGTGAAATGTTCCACAAAGGGTGCACCCTGATCCTTGCACCGTATTCTGCTGCAGTGCTGCAGTGTGCAGGTCTTTATTCTATGTATAGTTTTGCCAATGTCCAAAAACCGCAATGGCAAGATAGCACATATATAACACCGTAGAATTGCAATTGGTGTCATCCTGTAGAGTTTGTGTGTAGTTATTGTGAGTGAATTGTTTCATTTCCTTTGCCATGGGACAGGCTTTACATTGTCCACACTTATGGTGCCCTTTAACAGGAGAGATCTTCCAGAGAACAGGTTGTCTTTCCCTAGTTTCCATGGGCAGCAGTGACTTTACTACGTAATCTCTCACATTTTTACCCTTCCTGAATGCATGCATAGGAGCTTCCCTAATCCCCACTTCATCTGCTGCCAAGTGCCAGTGGTGGTTAATGATATTTTTGATTTAATTGCTTTTAGAGCAGAACATAGTGACACACACTAGACATTCCTGCTCTGTAGTCGTTCTCAGTTTGGGTTCTAGGAGGAATTCCCTGTGACAAAACCATGACTCTTTACAAGTTTTTTAAGTAAGCTCATAGGGTGGCCCCTCCTAATCAGACGTGTCACTAGATTTGCTGATTCCTCAACAAAATCCGGTTTCTTGGTGCAGTTCCTCCGCAACCTCAGGAATTGGCCAAAAGGTAGATTGTCCCTGAGGTTGCGAGGATGGTGACTAGAACTAGCACTATTAGACACCGCCAGCCATATTACCATGAGTTAAGTTGGATACCTTGCCATGGCGGCAATGCCGCCACGGAATGTCATGCGGTCTTCACTCTGGGGGCCCCCTATGGGCCCCCAGACGGAAGGAGAGGTGGGGGTGCACACGGGGGGTACCTGTGGTACCCGCCTGCATTTACATAAGCAAAGCATCAGGCACTGCGCGGAGCCTGACGCTTTGTTTATGTAATTGTGTCACATCCATTTTTAGCATTGTGGCGGGCGGAGCTGAGAGCACCACCCGCCACAATGCTAAAAATGCAGGATGCGCGCGCCACAGTGGCGGGTGCATCCTAATACCCCCATGGGACCCCCGCCCTTATGGCAGGCGGTCCCAGTCACTAATGGGATGGCGGGCACACTAAGTCCGCCCGCCATCCTAATGACCCCCATAGTTTTACCTCTGTGTACCCTGCAATACCAGTGAAACCAGTAGTTCACAAGTTTACAGCACATTCTAGAAGGAACATGCTGCTTCCAAATATGATACAGTAGGTGTGCTTTACTCCACAAATTCATAAGCATATCCATGGCTGTATTTCATTTATTTTCTTAAACAACAGGCAATTATAAGACGTCTTGCTAAGGCATCCAACACAATACCCAATATTATTCACTTTCATGCTAACATCATCCAATGAAAGATATGTTTAAAAAAAAACTCATTGGAACTGCGTTTCCTTTAGAAAAGTACCTCATGGAGTTCCAGCCTTCTCCTTATTACCATTGCCCCTTCACTTCAAAATGCTTACAATATGGATAGTGGCCACAGTATATCTAATGGACTGAAGAAGCTACAAAAAAAGAGAGGTATTGACAGGGACCTGGGGTTGCCAAATGTGCAGGTTACTTGGTTTGGCCAGTGGGGGTTACAGTTTCATCAGTTGCTTGTTTTGATCACATCCTGTGAGGATTCCCAAGCTCCTCAGCTCACTATTGTGCAATGTGGTGGCAATGACCTGGGCACATTGACTGGGTTAGGGCTGGAAATCCTAATGAAAGATACCTTTGCAAAACTGATGTTGCTTTTCCCTCACACTGTCTTGGTGTACTCTAATATATGTCAAAATCAGAAATGGAAGTGGTCAAATCAATTATATCCACGGATTGACAAATCTGCTTTCATGCATGTCAATAATCTGCATTTTGACATGCATTGAATTTATAGAGTGTACAGATAAAAGCAAGAGAGTGTTTTCAAGTTACCTGATATTCTGCATATTGTCTTATGTACAGAAGCCAAATACACCCAACCAGCGCAACTGCTCTTGTCAGAGTCACCCTAGGACTCCAAATATTGTGAAGTTTGTTTCCTTTAATTTATTGAGGATCCTCAAGACCACATCTCAATCTCCATGGACTCTTTGAGAAAACTGAAAACAAAAGCAGACATTAAATGACCACCAACACATCCAAAAATAAAATGTAAAAAAAAACATTGCTCTACACACATTACTATATACATACTTCTTTCAAAGCATGTTTAATCTCATATTTGTGTATTAAGATTCTTTAAAAAACATCTTTCAGACCTATTTTCAGTTTTTTCAGTTATTTGTGAAATCGAGGTGACATTGTTAAATCACGACAATCACACCATTTCAATAAAGTGAAAGCACATATATGCACACATATCACAGTATTTTACACACAAGGGGTTTATTACTGAACACTTCAAACTCATGTTTTTCTAGTGTATCTCTAGAACAACCATCTCTAAAACCTAAATTTCTATTCTTGCGGTGAACCCTGGGATCACCATGACTTTGGTAATCACGATGCCTGCGGTTATGTTGCGAAAATAAACAGCAAAAACAGGAATTCAATAGCCAACACCACATAAAAAAATATAACTATATAATTATTTCAAATCATCACAGTAGATAACTCACTATATGTATAACTCTATAAAAGCATTTATCAAAATCTCAATATCTCTATAACAATGCCAATTAATGATTTGCAGAAGGAGGATGGGAGCACACTGCTTCACCTCCAAGCACAGTTCACCCCTTAGCATTATGGTAAATGCTTTAAACGCTTTAAAGGCTTACTTTATTTTTTGCTGAAGTGTTTCACCAATGTTGGTGCAGGTTAGTGCTGTGAATCTCTAGACATGTGTTTCTGGATATTATCCTTCATCAGTAGAGATCAAAAACAAAATTATTCTGGGGTTGCTGAGAAAGTTGCCGTAATCCTCTCAGGTCTCAGTGCCTCTCTCTGGTGCACCTCCAAAAGGTTGTCAGCTCAACGGCTCAAGGGAGCCTTTTCAAACAGAAGGGGAATGGGTGTACACTGCTTAACTTCCCAGCACAGTTCACCCTTTGGCATTATGGTAAATGCAGTTCACTTTAAATGCTTACTTGAGTATTAATGATTCATAGAATTACTTTTTTATGTTTTCAGCAATATTCGAGACGACATTGATAGTTGTGATGTCCCCGCGATGGTACACAGGGGCTGGGCTGGTGGTCACGGCATTGCATGAATATCGGGCATGAAAAATAAAATCTATTTTGGACACATAAGTTGTGTCACTAACACCCCCATTTCTCAAAAATGAGGTCAAAGGGCCAGATGTAGGTAAAATAGATTTACAGATTTTTAATTTCCGAATTTTACCAGGGTAAGGGGTGGATATGTAGGTATTCCAGATGTGCTGGAATACCGATTCGGAAAAATTCGGTATTTACCGATTCGGTAAATACCGAATCGGTAATGCCCATTCATTCCTATGGGCTTTCAAGCCCATAGGAATGAATGGGCATTACCGATTCGGTATTTACCGAATCAGTAAATACCGATTTTCACAAGGGTGCAAGGGGTGTCACTTTGACACCCTCTGGCACCCCCAAAACAGGCTTGGGTGCCATGTGGCAGGAATACATGCCCTAAGGGCAGGTCTGCCTGTCACATGGCATAGGTGTGCATGCACACCGGAATCGGTATTTTACCATCAAATTGGATTTGATGGAAAAATTCTGATTCGGTAAGGCCTCTGGGACTCTGAACAGTCCCACCTACATCTGGGTGCCTCAGAATTGGTAATATTGCCGAATTTTTATTTTACCGAATCGGTAAAATTACTGAATATGTAATTTTACCGATTCGGTAAAATAATGCCCCCTACATACCTGTCACCCATTTACCGATCGGTAATGGCCAAAATCAGCCGTTACCGCTTGGTAAATGGCCTCAAACGGCCACCTACATCTGGCCCAAAGTCCCTCTACTTTGACCCCTTATGTTAGTTGTTTTTAACATGTTTCGCCCCATGAACCATTCTGGAATCTCGATAAATAAAATGGTGGACACTATGTTCCCATTGGCACTTGCATTCGCAAATACTCCGCGAAATATCAGCGGCCAGAGATATTACAATAATTTTAAGCTTACATTTCTCAATAACCACTTAACTGATTTATACCAAATAAGCAAAGGCAATCAACATCTACCTCCCTGTCAAATTTGGTGTAAGTCCTTTCAGTGGTTCGGTCTGTAGGTGTGGCTAGGTTTCCCATGGAAATTAACATTACAAACACAACCTTATTCCACATCCCAAATTATTGGTCTCTACTGTACAGATCACCCACAAACATTCCATACCAATAGACCTCCTTGACACTTTTTGGGGAAAATTTAATGACGCCAAAGTTATAGCCAAGTAAAAAAAATGCTTTCCTATTGAATCATGGTCTACAGTAGGTATTTATAGTTAAAACATAATATTTATACATGCCCAATCAACATTAAACAATACTTAGTGGTGCCCCTGCCCTCTCTAGGGACATCACCAAGCTCAATAAAACTTGCAGGCCATTTTGTTGTGCTACTTCCATGGCAGTTGGGCCATGAGACCCTCACTTAATGTACAGCCTGTGTTTTGTTTCTTTTAATTTGCTGTGGTTAAACAGATCCATAGGTATGTTGAATAGAGCCTTCTGATTTACTACAGGAGCATTTTCCCCATTGGAGATTTCAAGACTGTGGGACTGTTCCTAATCTCATTGCAATACACATTCTTACTGGCTGTTCATAACTCAGAGAAGAATGTTGCGACTTCTGTTACAGGACTTGGAGAGTCAGTACCCATGTACTAGAAATGTCTTAAAACATTACAAGGGTGCACGCTAGAGGTCTCCTGACCTTCTAGCACTTTAGGGGGTTGGAAGTTCAGAGGTACCCTGCCAGGCCAAAAAAAATAAAAAATTCTAGGATGTAGGTGGTGCAGTACTCCCACAGGAGCAAGCGTGTCCCTCCTTTAAGGTACGGCAGTGATCTCACGGAAGCCACTGCATAGGCTTCACCAACCTTACACCACTGTGCCATGCAGTTTCACATATTCACTTGAGGAAGCTTAAACAATTCTGAGTACCACAAAAGTTAAGTTTAATAGGCGGTACTGCAGCATTTAAATTTTAAAAAGAAAACTAAAGAAAGACAAAGTGTGAGTTGTATGTCTGTGGGTGGATAGGCATGTTACTAATATGATATTTATGTTAGCGTTATGTATTTTATTATGTATTTTATATGTGTGTGTTTATATTTTTTGTTAAGTATTGTACTGGTTTTTGAATATATGTATAACATTTTTGGAAGTTAGAGGTGAACATGGCGGCAAGCAGTAGCAGCTAGTCGGGAGGCTTCGTGATTCCGGATGACGACTTTAGGATAATTGTTTGTTTGCTCTGCTTCTCTTGTCCTAACTTTCTTTTTAAATAATGTAGTGCGGTTAAACATGCCTGGATCAACTAACGATTATACAGACTAGAGGTGGTAGTGAAAACGCTTCGGGCGCAGCCATGGCGTTTTCAGCTGTAGCAGTTCCTTGTTTGTTTTTCTGATCTCAGAGGCTCGGAGATCCCGGAAAATTTGCTGTGCCGCTGCGGCTGCTGCAGCTTGGTTTACTTCCTGCAAGAGGTTTCCTTTTTGATTTGGGTGTTTGTAGGGGCGTGGACCTCGAGGGAACCCTCAACAGTACCGCGGCGGATGCCGCCCTCGATTAAGGAGAACCCACGGAAAATGGAGGAAACACGGAGGAGGTGAGGAGGCGGCAATGCAGCGGGGGTGAAGGGGGGCTGGCACAGTGGACCAGAGCAGCGTGGGAGGTCAGAAGGGGTCGCAGTGCTGCCTTAAGGATCTCTCATAACATCCGAGGCCGGGGGCATACGAATGGCTATGGACTCTCTTGTCTCTTCCCCAGATTTCATCAGAGGAGGAAATCCAAATCATAAGGCTGATGAGTCAATCTTACACACTGGGATAAGTGCTGTAGCTGGAGGCATTCTGCCTCCTTCCAAGAGGAATTCACATAAAGTGTCAGCCTCTAGGTATACCCTAAGAAGTAAAGCTATAAAACAAGAGCCAGCAGCACCTGACATCTCAACACCAGCAATAAAAAAAGATCTTTTAGACTCTGCATCATTTAGAAAAAAGATATCGGTGTCTTTAGCTTAACCCCTGCTTCTTCTAAAACTTAGTCTAATTTGGAGAATGCTAGCTTTAAAAATCAAACCTCCAAAGCGCCAAATAGGGCCAAGCCCGCACTGTCGCTTAAACAATATTTTAAGGTAATTCCACCCACTCTGGAATTGAAACCTTTGCCCGGAGGCCCTGTACCTACTGTTTCTAAATTTCCGGAGGGATTTTTGAGCCCTGACAGATATCAGCCTTTGGAAGATCAAGCTGACATAGCAGATATGCAAAACTCGGGCATGAGCGATATAACACCCAGCTCTCAAAATGGAGAAAATCATGCAGCAATGATGATTCAACTTCTAAACGTAATAACATTGAGGTTAAGATCCAGGGGAGTACTTCTGCAAGAATATCCGACTGGGGTACTGAGGCAAAGGTTGAAGAGGATGAGGATGAGGGGGCTGCCATTGACCAATTGGTGTTGCTGATTCTTCAGTCATTAAGCCATGAGATGAAAAATAGTTTCGAGGTCTCACAGAGGAATCAGCAAGAAATCAAATCATATGGCAAAAAGCTAGAGGAGAAGTTTGACACATTAGCCGTCAGAACCACGGCTTTAGAATCTACAGTTACAAACTTGGAATCCCTGGCCCTTCACCACATGAAAAGAATCGATGACTTAAAACAACGTGAGCAGGGTTACCAGGAAAAACTTGAATCTTTTGAGAATACCCAGAGGAGGCATAATCTTTGCCTTTTGAAAGTTCCGGAGCGGGCGGAAGGTAACAACATTACTGAGTTTGTAGTTAAACTCATTTAACAAGCTACTGTGGTGGAAGTTTCGGAGCAAGACCTTATCATAGACATTCAGAGAGTTCATAGAGATCCTTTTAGATTAAACCTGAACAAAGCTAGGCCTAGAAAGATTCCAATCCATTTCCTGACGTACACTTTAAAATATGAGATTCTGAATAGGGCTCTAAAAAGCAGTTCTCTATCAGCAGAATGGATCACTTTTCAGATTAGGTCAGATGTTTCCTCAATTACGGCTTCTAGACAATGGGAGTTAGGGAAATTATTAGATCCTTTCAGGCATTTGGGTGCAACTGCACAACTGAAATTTCCCGCTTCCTTAAAGGTTATGTACAACAATAAAATGAGGATCTTTAAAGAGTAGACGAAGCGGAAGCGTATCTGCGATAAACCCTCTTTTTTTTTTCTTCTTTTCTCTCTTTTTTTTCTTTTCTCTTTGCCTTAGCTTTACCTCTTGATTTTTTTTTTCTGGTTCATCTGGCCCGGGGATATACAGGCTGCATAGGAGATGCAGGGGAAAGATTAGTTTGTATAAACGGAAAAAAAAGTATTATGTTTCTATTCAAATGTAAATATGTCATCCGGTTATCAGGAGAGGGAGCCTCAAGGCCAGGGTAGGGCCAAGAAGAAGAAGGGGGTTCTCCAGGGGAGCACTAGGGAAGGGCTGGGGTTAGGGTGGGATTTTGGGAGGTTGAGAAGTGGGCACTGGGTGGGGAGCATGTGGGTAACATTTTTTTAAAAATTCTGATTCGCCAGTCTAGGTTATCTAATCAAATACACTATCTATCTATCAAGCAAGCAATGTCACAGCATAAGCTAGTTAAATATATATTTCTGAAGGTCTCAACATGGAATCTATATGGTCTGAGGGTTAAGTATAGAAGGGAGAGGATATTTCAGTATCTAAAAGATGCGCCTGAGCAGATTTTTATCCTCCAAGAGACCCATCTCACAGACAAAGAATTGAAGCAGGTTTGTAAGGGTAAAAAATGGGTTCAGGAGGTTATATGTTCCTCTCAGCAAGTAACTATCAAAGGGGTTGCTATTTTGGTTAAAACTAACGCAGCACTCATAGTTGAAGAGGTTAAAGTTGGCAGAAAGGGTAGATGGGTCATAGCGAGGATTACGTTTCCTTCATACTAATTTACAGTTGCTGGATATTATGACGATCCCCTCCCGCTTAGAGAATTGATGGAAGAACTTCTAGACTTTAAAGACCCCTTGATCCTAGCAGGAGATTTTAATCTTGTCTTAGACCCCCAAATTGATAAAATGTATAAGGATAAATCTATATGTAACTCCAAAACAAGATCTCTGTTAGTCAACGCTATGCAACAGCTGGGTTGGATGGATATATGGAGGAAAAAATGGGGGATAAAAAAGGAATATACTTTTCACAATAAGAAACTAGGTAATAAGTCTAGATTAGACTTTTTTCTGATTGCAGAGGAGCTGGGGGGTATGGTGAATGTCGTTAAGCATTTAGGAGGGCATCTCTGAGACCATTCGGCAGTTTCTCTTGTTTCAAAGCTCTCTGGTCAGTACAGTACTAGAAGGTGGACGATGGATCAAAGCATCCTATTTGAGGATGACGTGGTAAAAAAACTCCTAGAGGATTCAGAGAGATTTTTTGAGTTAAATCTAGGAACAGCCCCAATTGAAATCGTATGGGACTCCTATAAAGCCTTTTTGAGGGGGGTGATCTTTGCCATACAATCAACAAGGCAAAAAAAGTTTAGGGCCATGATATCTGAAATAGAGGCAAAAATCTTTAAGTTAGAATCTGATCTCACAACCCAGAATCAATCTCTTGAGCCAAATATTCGGCGGGAGCTTTTAGTCTGTAAATCTCAATTAATAGAGGTGCTTGATGCTAGACTTAGGAAACGTTGGCAGGCCAGTTCCCTTGCTCACTTCGAATATGGAGAAGCTAGCCGGAAGTTGTTAGCTTGGAAAGCAAAAACAGAGCAAAGTAGATATATGGTCAGTGTTAAATTCTGTAGTACCTGTTTTAAAATTATTAAAAACGTTGTGGTGAAGACAATCCTCCGAATATGAGATTAACGGTTGAAAAGCACACTTAAAACATTCAGATTTGTAGGTTCTTTAATAATCCGTTCAAACAATTTATTTAGTTTATTTGCTGCTAACTAATGTTATAAACATTCATAGAGAATGGAACTCATTATATCCTAAATTGTGTTATCCCCTTTCTAGTTAAACCGCCTTTTCTTCATATCCAACATATACAACTTCCACCTTTGAAAAACTGCAAAAGCAGTAAGTTTATCAGATAGTCATTTAGTGATAGCAATTAACTGATAAAAGTGATCATTGGTCAGCATGTATATCTATAAATGAAACATCGATAAAAAGGCGAGTCTACTAAGAAGTAAGCTTTATAAGTGAGCTTACAATGTCCCATTTTACAACCATAAGGGTTCTTCTAGTTCTTTTTTATAAATATTAACAAACATAATGAGCAATGAAACAAGTATGTTGAATGTCATAATAATTTGCCTGTAAGAATCGTATGTTACATGGTTACTAAGTGACATAAGGAGTTGTTTACTGAAATCCAGTTTATTTTAGTTAGTGGTTTTTTGTATGATGAATTTTCTGTAAGATTGCAATATGTCACGATTGTCTAACAAATTGTAAAATCAAGTTACTTATGTCATTTTTAATAATTTTCTGTTACTAGATATTCTGTGGCTACTCCAGAAGAAGGCGCTGGTCGCCGAAACGCGCATCGAAAAAAACTTTATGCCACCTTTACCCCTCTTCTTTTTACACTTCTTTTCATTCATTTTTAATTGTGATTTTTAATTGTATTGTGATATCATGTAATGTTGGTTTGATTAATTTGTGTAGTTGATTGATGATATTTGAGAATCAACTTTTTTAATGGTTTTTATCTTTCATGTTAATAAAATTCAAGTCACTAACTTTTTGACTCATTAGTAATTTTCTCTCCTTTGTCACTCTTTTATGAGCACCAAGTACTGAATTGCCTAGGTTGTTATATTTCATAAGTTGTTTTTTCCTGACCTAGGAATTACTATATTCATATATTCAGGGGGTCCTTGTTACCTAAAGATATAATCTTTCACATGGCACAGACATGACATTGTCACATAGGGTCATGCTGGGCGTCAATTTGACAAGTGAGACTGTGCCCCTGTCCCTGGCATCATGTGACAGATGCCCGTACTGAATAGTGTGCTATCCCAGTGCTGATGTGCATCACAACATGTTTATGTTGTTACTTATGTGGCAAGTGTAAAGGTAATTTGAACCACATAGTGCCCCATCACAAATGACATGTCCCAACAGCTCATCACACATCAACTGTGCCACATAATCACATGCCCTGTGCTATATCACTGTCTGCCACACCTAGGGCCTGCTGATATAAGGATGCCATGCCAATATATACATCGACATCTTCATTATGACCTTACACCTACATCCCTGCCATGTGTTTTCCTGGTATCACTATTGTAATGGTGCCATGCGTGAGCTTGTAAAACGCACCGTACACATGCATTCCCCAGAGCATGTCAAACGCCCAGTCCACACATAGTATGTGCGTGTGTACGGGTCATTTCACTATTCCATTCGAGCCATACACGACTGGACCCTACCCCAATAGTCCGTGCGTCTGTACGGGTCATTTCACTATTACATTCAAGCCATATGTGGTTTTTTTTTGTCCTCATATATGCCACCAGATGGTATAACTCTAGATGGGATCTCTCAAATCCGCCAACACAAAATAATACTGTGCGCCCTGGAGTTTTATGCTTAGCGGCTAAAAGATCTCCCAGAGGTAGGCTGTCTACTAGTCCAACTCCCATATTCGATGTCATTGAACCTTGTCCTGGGGAGGACCAGACCACAAACCCCTGGCATAATCATTGGACTTTTTATCCTCTATCTGTCCGACCGTTTTATCAACGGGGCCTAGATCTTCGCTGCACTCTCTCCACTACACAACAGATCTATTTTATTTATGGCCATGACGTTTTTTAGGCAGTCTGTAAACCTTGGGGGGGTTGGAGATTTCCATTCACTGCACACCTCCCTCCTAGCATGACAATCACGTAAAATATAAACTGAGTGATACTGTCTCTAATATCGTAATCATATGGTAGACCCAAAAGAATCAGTCTGGGGCTGCAAATAACTGGTCTTGACAGTACCTCCTCTAAGAAAGTGCAGACCTGTTGCCAATAGTTTTTAATTTCTGGACAGTCTGCAAAAATGTGTAAGTCATCTGCAGCTAATAGTTTACATCTAGGACAAAAATATGATTCTCCAGATATTTGTGTCAATTTTGAGGGAGTCCAGTAAACCCTGTGTGCTGTGTAGAGATGTTTCCTTCTAATATTGGCAGGTTTTATTGTTTTTTGGGATATTATAAATGAATCTAGCCAAACCTCCAGTTTCTTTTCCGTACTATCTACCAATAAGTCCCCCCAAAGTTTAGAGATTTCTTCCTACTGTTCTTCTTTTGCCCCTATTAGTAAAATATACCATGAAGAAACCTCCCCCTTCCATCCTTCTTGTCTACTGGCTAATTCCAGGAATTCACTACCCTCTACTTCTGACGCCCAATTTTGACTTCCCCACCAAGATGATAATTGATAATATTTAAACCTTGTGAGGGATCTTCCTGTCATATTAGATAAGGATGTCCAGCCTAGGAGATCTAAATTGTCCTGTAGGTCTCCCCATCTTACCAAGCCTGTCTCCCTCAACGGGGAAGAAAGGCGATCTAATAGACATTCCGGTGTTCCGGGGGAGTCCCAAATTGGTGCTAGGGAGTTGTAGTATGGGATTTTCCAGATTTTACAAACTGCTTGCCACAATTTAAGAGCTGTAAGTAGGATTTTTAGGCGGACTTTCTTGTAAAATTTTTGGGCACCGAATTTAAACAAAAAAAATTCAATGCCCTGAGGAAGATCAGATAGCATTGCTTGAAACAAACGTCCATGTGAAGATGAATCTAACTTCTTAGCCAGGAGTCTGACATTTTTTAACTGGAACGCATAACAGTGGAAAATTAAATCGGGGAGGGCCAGGCCACCTATTTTTAACCCCCTTCTCAACTTCCTCCAAGCGATTCTTTGTGACTTAGTGGCCCAAATAAATGAGCCTATCTTACCTTGAAGGCTGGAGATGTCTTTTTTTTTGGAAAGTCAGTGGAATACTGTTAAATAGGAAAGTCACTTTAGGCAGTACTACCATTTTAATTAAATTAACTCTGCCGTATATACTAAGAGGTAGACTGGCCCATCTTTATAAAAGTTTAGTTATATCTTTAACCACTGTTTGCCAGCTTATTTTAGGGACATCCATCAGTTTTTGCATAATGTATATGCCTAGATACCTGATCTTGGTTTTCACACCTGGTATAGGGACAGGACAATTCCAACTCATTATATCTGTTTTGCTCCTATTGATGCTGTATCCCGAGACTGCTCCATATTTCTCTGCTAATTTAAATAACTTCGGAATAGCCTCTAATGGATTGATGGTGTACAGCAACAAGTCATCAGCATATAATGCGGTCTTTAACTCCAGCCTACCCATTTTAAAAGGAATGATTGTTGGATCTGATCTCAACAGTGTAACAAAGGGCTCGATGTACAGATCAAAAAGGAGAGGAGACAGGGGACAACCCTGTCTCGTCCCTCTTGATATCGCAAACCAATCCGTCAGGCAACCGTTAATTAAGACTTTTGACCGTGGGTTCCCATACAACATTTTAACAGCCTGAATAAAGGGTGATGGAAAGCAAAGCCTGGTCAGAGTGTCCCAAAGGAACATCCAATTGACTTGATCAAAGGCCTTCGCGGCATCAATTGCCACGATGGCCAATAGCAGTCCTTTGTCTTCCGCAAAATCTATTGCTACGATGACCTGAAAAGTCAACTCATTTAATTGTCGACCTGGGATAAACCCCCTTTGATCAGGATGAATAATGGTTTTAATAACTTTAGATAGTCTCTCAGCCAGAATCCCAGAGAATATTTTAAGGTCGGAATTCAGAAGAGAGATGGGTCTATAAGACTCTATATTCATGGGATCTTTATTAGGTTTAGCTATTAGAGTAATAGTGGCCTCTAACCTTGAAGGTGGGATACCCCCACCTTGCTGGTATATGTTGTTAAAAATAGACAACAGGTAAGGAAGAATCTCTTCCACATTATCTTTATAGATCTCTGTTGGCAGGCTGTCTGGGCCTGGGGCCTTGTTCCTACTCATCTTTTTTAGCTGTACCCTGATTTCCCCTTCAGTGATCTCCCCCGATAGCGTCTTTTTTTCTGCCTCACTCTATTGAGGTAGTACCCTTTAGCTCCACCACTTCCCCAATTCTTCTGTTCCAATGTTTATGTTTTCCTGGTATAACTCTTCCATGAAACCCCTGGCTTCAGCCCTAATCTCATCGTCCTTAGTCAGCTGTTCACCCGAATTTCGTTGGGACAGGGTATTAATGTTGTTCCTGGTCCTGTCTGATCTAGCCTTCCACGCTAGAAATGCCCCACACTTCTCCCCGTATTCGAAGTTTTTGAGTTTGCTGGTCTCCCATCTATCATAAATCAGCTTATCTGCTTTGGCTTTAAAACTCAGTTGTAGCTCTAGAAGTTCCTTTTCTACTTCTGGGATCTTCTCTTTCCCCTAGAGCTGCCCGCGGTAGTTCCTGCTCTTTCTTCTTAATAGAGTCCAAATCTTTAGTTTCTCTATCTTTTATCTCTTTTCTTTTTTGTCTCATCTGGTGTCCCAAAAAACCTCTAAGAAAAGCCTTGAATGACTTCCAGACAGTTTGTTCTGTACTCGAACCAACATTGAATAAAAAGAACTCCACTATACTACTCTTAATTTTAAATCCAATACTATCATCTAGTAGGATAGTTCTATCTAGTGTCCATCTGCGTTCATAGACAATATTCTTGAAATTGATGTTTTGACCGTGCGTGTGTATGGGTCGTTTCACTATTACATTCGAGCCATACGCGAGCGGACCCTACCCCAATAGTACGTGCGTGTGTACGGGTCGTTTCACTATTACATTCAAGCCATACGCGAGCGGACCTTAGCCCAATAGTACATACGTGTGTACAGGTCGTTTCACTATTACATTCGAGCCATACGCGAGGTGACCATACCCCGCAATTGCATGTGTGTGTGCGTGATGTTTCAGTATTGGAAAAGTTGCATTTGCGATGGAACACGCACCGTACTTGTGTGGGATCCCAGAAAATACATAGGGAACATCTAGGGGACGAGTAGAATGCCCAGAATGCAGGCTCTACAATGTTGCAAAATTTATTGTGGAGTTCAAGCTCAATTTTTAAACCATGCAAATGTGTGTCATGGCCTTATGTGTAATGGGATTGGATGAAACATAGGATGCAAAGTAATCTGGCCTATCACACTGTACTCCTTGGACTGACAGCCCCTCAGCAGCACTGATTTAAGGTTGCATGTAGCTGTGTGAGGGCACTTGCCTGCACAACATTGGAGTGGACAACACTGCTGCTGTCTTTGCATTCGCTAGACTCTGATTTTGCTGACCATGGAGAGGGCACCTGCATTCAGTTAGGAGGAGAATCAGGCCCTACTGGATGCCCTCCTACCAAACTTCAGCAAGCTGTATGGGAAACCAGGGGATCAGGTGAGTGATCAATGTGTGAGTGTCACTACAGCCATTGTGTATTTATGGAACAGAGATGCAATGTTGTTTTGAGTGAGTGCAGGGTGTGTACATTGTGGTATCTCCCATGCAGTGAATGTTGTAGTTAAATAGTATTTACTAAGCATGGGCGGAAAATCTGTTCCGCCCGCGGATTTTGCGGATTTTCGGTAAATTTGCAATCCGCGAGATTTGCGAATTTCCAGCAAAATCCTCGAGCGGAACCGATTGGGTCAAAAGTTCAAGCTGACTTTTGTAACTCTTTTAGAATGGCGCCGGCAAGCTGCCAGAGCCATTCTAAAATAGTTACAAAAGTCAGCTTCAACAGGAAGCTCTAATAGATAAAGTAAAGCAGGTGCTCGAGTTGAAGCTCAAATTCAGTTATGCAATGAACGTGCTGTGAAACCACCACAATGGTGATACCTCTGCAGGCATAGAGTTCTCTGCTGGGTCAGTTGGGATCTCTGAATATGGAGGGTGGTAATCTGCAAGAGAGGGGGAGGTAATAACCTCTGCCACCCTGGCAGACATGCAACTCCCAATCGGACCCTTAGATTTGAACTAGGTACCACGATATAAGCAGCTGCATTGTACTTAGATCCTAGTCAGTGACTTAAAGATACTTTGAACTTTTGTAACCATTTTTCATTTTCTAATAAGTTAATACTGAACACCATTTTCCAATTATTTCCTTTTTTATAGGGAGATTCTATTGCCATTTTTGATCTCTTTAAGAAATTATCATAATTTCTTACAAAGTATTCGCTTCTGCAGCTAACATGGAATAGACTTTTTAACTTACTTATGTCTTGCCTTGGTTAGCTATTGTACATATACCGGATAGATTCACACTAAGGAATGCACCGCTGCTTGTGGTACACGTGTTAATGGTGAGCCAGGCTTACCTATGTACATCAGATTGTTTGGAGCATGTGAGACATCAGCTTCTCTTTCACATCACACAACAACTCATTTTTATACACCAAGGGTCGGTTCTACTAAGACATTGCTCTGGGTTTGTGTTATTAAAGTGAAGTAAAATAGCTCAGAGTGGTTTATTCTGATTTACTTATACTGCAAATGTTGTTTTCGTCTGTAAAGTAGCCTTAAAATAATGAAAACTAATGCCATGCGCTGCTTTGTGCTACTTTACATCAAGAGGACGTTCCATGCGAGGTAGGTGGGTGTTGCCACGCAAGAACCCATACGTGTTGATGCAATTTCCTATTGTTGTGTCCTGATGTGGGGACAGGTCTGCCCTAGGGAGATCGCTCTGGGACATACACTCCGGGGCATCTAATCCTAACTAGGCCTGACACGTGGTCCTATAATAAACTCAGTCGGACACTGGGAATAAGTTTGCTTGCTAGACCTCTTTTTATTATAGGGTGTCACATGACCAACTCGTCCAGCCCTCGGGGCGCCGGGGGCGGACCTCCAGGAACATAACATTCCTCCTAAAACAAGGAAAAAACCAAAAACACAAACACTGAACACATTTCAACGCAACTTTTTCTTGCTCGTGAAACATTGGGACCGATGCCTTCAGCGTCCTTCAAATACCAGGCCACGCCACCAGCTATTCAGTTCAAACTGCACATGCATATATATAAATGGGAACAGTCTTACGTAAAGTAGTCTCTCAGCCAGCCGGAGGGGGTGGGATTGTCACGTAGCTGACGTTGTGACCCCCGTTGATTCACCAGTTCCGCTCCAACCTCCAACTCGTGACTTGGCGCCTCTCTGTCTGCCCCCTCCGGATCTGGGGCCTCATCCAGGACCTCCGCGTCACCTCCCACTTCTTCGCTGGAAACCTGATGCTCGCTGCTTGGCCTGACCACGTGGCGAGGTGTTGATTCAGCGGCCGGCACGTTGGTTGCAGTTTCGGTTTACTCACCGCCTTGCTGGCGCCCTGACTCGAGGGTTGCAGGATGATACAGTTTGAAGTGGGACACATTGCGAGTCACCCTGTCTCGTCCTCGCATGGCCGTGAGGCGGGTCCCTTTTACTCCGATAACTCGCCATGGTCGCTTCTCGTAGTTAAGTTTGAACTTGCCCCCAGTTACACGGTTTCTGATGAGCACCACATCACCTCTCTTGAAGTGCGGGGCCACAGCCCGGCGTCTCTGACTGATCTTTTCACACGCAGAGTTTCTTTTCTTCTCCACTGCATGTTCATTTATTGTTGCCGGTGTCCACTGGGGGTGATGAGGGATGGAGTCAGTTATCACCCTTCCTAGAAGGAGATGTGCAGGGGCCACCCCCGTTGTGGAGTGCGGGGTTTGGCGATAACTTCGGAGAAATGTGAAAATGGCCATTTCCACTGACTGTCCTTTGTCGTGGGCAATACGAATAACTTTGTTCAAAGTCCTCATGAACCTCTCGGCCTCCCCATTAGCTTGAGGCCACCGAGGTGTTATGCGCCTGTGACGTGTTCCTAGAGATGATAGGTATTCAGCAAAGTCTTGACCCTGGAATGGCGGTCCATTGTCTGTTCTGAGTTCTCTCATGGCGCCATGAGTGGCAATGATTTTCTCCATTTTGGGGATGACACAGTCGGCACTGGTGCTTGTGACAATTTCGATTTCAGGGTATTTTGAGTGGTCGTCTATCATTACCAGCGTGTGTCTTCCATCCGGGAGACTGCCAAAGTCCATGCTAACTCTCTCCCAGGGTCCTTGTGGCCGGTGTTCCACAATGATGGGGGCCTCACGGGGGTTGTCGCCCGTGAGTTGACAGGCCTCGCACGATCGCACCACACTCTCCACCATGTCATCCATGAGCGGGAACCATACCTTCGTCCGTAGTCGAGCCTTCGTCTTGACCATCCCCTGGTGTCCTATGTGGGCCAGTTGGATCACTCGTCCTGTAAGAGCCGTGGGGATCACTAGGCGATGCCCCCGCAGGAGGCATCCCGCCGCATCTTCGTTTAATTCAGCCCTCACGTGGTACAAGCTGTCCATGATCTTCTGGGCTTCAGGGGTGAGCACTTTCCAGCCCTCCTTGGCTTTCTGCCAGTTGGCGGTTCGGAGGAGATCCTTGGCCCGTTGTATGCAAGCGTCCTGAGCCGTGGCACTCACGACCTCTTCCAATGATGTGGGGCGCGGACATGATCTCGCCACAACCCACCGTACATATGCTTCCATCTCTTCTGCCTCATCCATCTCTTCAGGGGTCGCAGGCCTAGGGTGTCGTGATAGGTAATCCGCTGGATTCTTCGCCCCTGGCTGGTATTCAATAGTGCAATTATATTCTTGCAGCTGTAAAATCCACTTTTCTATTCTTGGGGGTGGCTTGGATGATGTGCCTGAGAACAGAGCCAGCAGCGGTTTGTGGTCAGTTACCACCGTGAACGGCTTGCCGTAGACATACAAATGGAAGTGACGACATCCCCAGTGTATGGCGATGGCCTCCTTCTCAATTTGGGAATATCTTTGTTCTGTGTTCGTGAGGGGCCGGCTGGCAAATGCAACCGGGGACCAGTCTATCTCGTCTCGAGCCCTCTGCATCAGGACGGCCCCCAGTCCCGCCGGGCCGGCATCCACTGCAATAAGATTGTAGTTTCGCGGGTCAAAAAATGCCAACGTGGTGCTGCTGGAGAGTGCGCTCTTAATGTCTTGAAATACCTTTTCCTGTTCAGATCCCCAGCTCCATGGGGTGGAGTCTTTGGTTAGTTCACGCAGGGGAAGAGTCAGGTTGGCCAAGTCCCTGATGAAACGGCCACAGTAATTCACCATCCCAAAAAAACTTCGGATCTCCGTGACCGTTGTGGGCGGTGGTGCATCCTTGATATCTTTCACCTTGTCCGGATCCGGGTTGACGCCTTCGTCTGAGAACACATACCCGAAGAACCCCAGTTTATTCCGTAGGAATTCGCACTTGTCTCGGTGCAATGTAAGCCCTGCGCTTCGGAGCCTGCGGAAAACCTGCGCCAGCCGTTGGCTGTGTTCTGGGATTGTTCGTGCGTGTACCATGATGTCATTGCTGACATTGATCACTCCCGGTATGCCAGCAATCAGTTCCTGTATGACATTTTGGAAAACTTCGGCAGCGCTGGATATTCCAAAACTCAACCTGGTGTACCTGCGCAGGCCAATGTGTGTGGAAAATGTTGTGATGTTCCGGGACTCCTTGTCCAGTACAAGCTGATGGTACCCCGCCCGGAGATCCAATTTGGAGAACCACCGGGCTCCAGCTATCTCCCCAATCAGGTCATCTATCGTGGGGGTGATGTGTCGCTCCCTCTTGATGGCAGCATTGGGTAAGCGCATGTCCACGCAAATCCCGACCGCTCCAGGCTGTTTTGGCTTCCTTGTGACCACGATGGGCGATACCCAGGGGGTGGGGCCGGACACTTTCTCAATTATCCCCGCTGCTTCCAGTTTCTGTAGCTCTTCCTCAACCAGTGGTCTCAAATGGAACGCAACGCGACGGTGCCGCAGGGCCACCGGTTGGACAGTGGGGTCCACATGCAGATGTATCTCCCGGCCCTTGAAGCATCCGATTCCTTCAAATAAGTCAGCGAAGTCCATAATGAGTTGCTGTACCGATTCCTCATGCACACCAAATGCGAATGTAACCACCCCCAGGTCCTCTGCCGTCCGGCAACTCAGGAGCATACCTTGACCCTCTTCCGACACAAAGATGTTGGCTCGCGTGACTTTGTCCCCGTGTCGGACCGCAGCTTTAAACTTTCCCCGGATGCGGAGGGGAACGTCCTGTCCGTAGGCAAACACGGTGATCGGAGTGGGGCGGAGGTTAGGAGGGGCAGCCATGTCTCTGTAGAGGGATGCGCTCATGAGGTTGATCGAGGCGCCTGTGTCAACTGTTGCCATGATGTCCTGATCGGCTACCTGAATGAAACACTGTGGCAGCGTCCTGGTGCGTCTAGTGGCGGTGCCAATCATGTGCACCTTGTGTACGGATCGCTCCTCCTCGTCATCGTCCATGTCACTGTTACTGGGTTCTCCTTCCGCACCTTCGTGCTCAGCAACCGTGTGTACTGTCTGGCGGGGTTTGCCGAACTTCTTGGACCTGCACACTTTTTCAAAGTGATTAATTTTTCCGCAGCCTGAGCATCGCTTGCCCCTTGCCGGACATTCTGGCGCCGGATGTTTCGGGCCACCACAGTAGCCACATGATTGCGCTGAGGCTCCGCCCTGAGGGGTTGTTGTTCGTTTGGCCCTTTTGGGTGGTGGGCGGACCTGTATCTTCTTGACTGGTTCCATTTTCATGTTGGCTTGCAGCGCCGCCTCCATGTGGGCGGCCCTGGCCTTGGACAGCTCCTTAGTGCGACCCAGCGTGAGGATATCTGGCAGAGGCTTCCCCGACTCCTCCAGTATTCTCTCACGTAACTTGGCAGAGGCACATCCTTGGATGATCTGGCCCCTGATCTCTTCCGTGACGTCCTGGAATCCACATGTTAGTGCTAGTTTCTTTAGCCTGGAGTGATAGGCGTCCAGTGACTCTTCCGGCAGTTGCCGTGCTTGCCGAAAGATGAATCGTTCATAATCCTGGTTAGCCATGGGTTCGAAATGCGCATTGAGTGCATTGATAAGGGTGTGATGGGTCTTGGGAGTCGCCTCCGTAAGGGTCCGGGCGATGGAGTGGATTTCCTTTCCCCCAAGATGGAGGACCATGGCACGTTTCTGTTCCTTGTGAACCTTGGTGGCCTCGAAGAATATTAGGAGCCTGTCCACCCACTCCTTCCACTTTGGTGCGAGAGTGGAGGGCGCACCCTCCACCACAAACGGTTCAATGGGCGGAATGGTAGCCATCGCCCTGGACGCTCTGTAGTATGTCCGTGGGTGGCTCGGGGACGATCCGGAGGAGCACTCCGACTAGCACGGAGGGAGCGGCAGACACGCTCCGGCGATTCGAGTTCCACGGGCCAGGCAGATGACGGCCCTCGCGCTCCCGCGTCGGGTGGCAAAGTGAAGGCCTGGGGCGAGTCAGTACCACGTCCCCTCGAGCAGCTGGGCAGGACCGGGCGCCGACCGGAGCGCCTCGCCAGGCGCGCCGAGGTGCGAGTTACGCACGTGCAGCCAGACACGGTGCGGCACCGGGCCTGGAGGGTCCACGGAAGGAGGACTTCGCGCGACCAATCGAGCTCCTGTGCGCAGCAGGAGGGTGCAAGCCAGCGCCGCTCACCTGCCGAGAGCCAGGGATGGACGTTGTTCCTCCAGGCGAGCAATGCAGGGGTGTGCGTGGCAGCAAGGCACGAGCACCGCGGGCAAGTGGGAGCACCCGCGGCCGCTTCACCCAAGGAGGGGCACACACACACCCTGAGCGAGGGATCGACAACCACCCTCGTCGCCAATTGTTGTGTCCTGATGTGGGGACAGGTCTGCCCTAGGGAGATCGCTCTGGGACATACACTCCGGGGCATCTAATCCTAGCTAGGCCTGACACGTGGTCCTATAATAAACTCAGTCGGACACTGGGAATAAGTTTGCTTGCTCGGTCTGTGCATCTCTCTCTCTGAACGCCCGCGCACGTGCTAGACCTCTTTTTATTATAGGGTGTCACATGACCAACTCGTCCAGCCCTCGGGGCGCCGGGGGCGGACCTCCAGGAACATAACACCTATCTACTAACATAGGAAATACATTTTACATCAAAACATTGCGTCTCCTCGAGGCAGGGACAACATTGGAACCATTTTTTTCACCAATATTTCCGAAGTTTACATGTGTGCTGCACTGTGCAGCTCACTTACAAAGTGGAAAAGCTGCTATGTTAAACTTAGTCAAAGCAGAGTATTTTGTTCTTTCCTTTTTACGAAAAAGCAGTGCAGCAACTTTGCTTGCTTTGTTACGTTGTGTGAAAACTTCGTGAAGCGGCATCCAAGTTTCCCTCATCTTCCTCGAGTCTCCGACAGTTGGAGGTTATCTCCCCATCTTAAGCAAATTCCTTAAACCTTCGGTAACAAAATTGATGTATGTTAAGTCAAAGGAAGCTCTGAAATGTGGGTATAGATGTGTACAGTGTTAGTGTTTAAAAGGTGCAAACCGTACATTTTGGAACAACCTTACATAGGGTGTCAATTTTCGCGTGAAGAGTATGAAATACCCGCTATTTGTAATGTTTCAGATATGTCTGAAATTCCGAGGGTTCAAATTCCTCCAGCAAGGTAACTGTTAAACTTAACATTTCAATATTTTTCTCATTGTAAAACCTGTCTTTTTGGCTGAACGTGAGCAACCGCTGAGGCTTTATATTACGTTTCAATGAGTGCTGCTATTCCGTTTATACCTAGTTTATTTCTAGTTGTGTTGGAAGTGTGGCAAGGAAATATGGTACATCGAAAGGTATAAATCAGCCAACAGAATCATAAACCTAGACATTTTATCAATGATAAGATAAGCGTGATGCCTGCTGTTCTAAATCCCTTAGCTCTAGAAAGTCATATTACAGGACCATGCTTTGTCAAACTAGCAGAGGGGATGCTGGAATCATTCTCGTGTGAATGAAGAACCATGGAACCTGTAGCTAGAAGGACGTGCCTATCAGGTGTACATATGCAAATATTTATTCGAAACATAACATTGTTTTTGAGTATGTTGGCTAACATACCCAACTGTTGCAAAGTGCAGATCAAATGCCATCCCCACACACTGCAATTATTTGATTTGTAATTCAAGGATATTGAATAACTGGATTACATAATTATTTTCATTAGCTAATGTATTTTCAAAGGTAACTTCTCCTTGAAAGATTTCACTTTCATACCAAATGTATTATCCAACGTATTACTGTTGCTTGGATATGAATTTACCTTTAAAAAATGAAAAGACAGGAGGTGTTTGGCAAAATAGAACATTTGGTTTAATTAAACGCATCAGCTTGGAGAGCATCGTCAGAGAAGCATCTGAAGACAGTCTAAAAAAACAGAGGTTTTGGCCGAAATTTTATACAGTTCCTTAAAGTACAATAAATCGATAATCCATTCTTGTAGAGCATGTGGGTCCAGGACTAGTCACAAACTAGAAGTACAAACATCTGATAGAGGTGACACTGGTTGCTCTCAACCTAGTGTGGGCCAGTGTTCATGTGTCCAGATGTCTGGCTCAAGGAGCGCGTAATCACTACTGTGTGTGCTATGTATTGATTGACTGAGTGTTTCTAACTACATGGAGCATCAGGAATGTGAATTTTTGGCTAAACTTGTTTTCTTGAGGCCAATTTCCTGGGACCTGTTTGTGCTGTAGCTGCCTATCTGTGGGATTGATCAGGGTTTGGGCTAACCCCACATATGACCTTATTGTAGTTATATTTACCGTTAAAACCTAAGTTACCTCCTGAAGTACTGATGTTTAATAATGAGGAAACACTAAAATGATGTTGCATAGGAGAGGTAGAAGAGCACTAAATGGAATATAGGCATTTTCAGAAGGAAATAGATGATGACATTGTTAGACTTAAAGTTACGAAAGAACTCACTGAACCCCAAACCTCCAATAGGGGATAATATAAGCACTTTTCAACCATAATGTCTTGTATCTCAAATACACATACCAATACATTTAAAACCAAAATGCAAAATGAAGACAGAAATGTAGAAGAGCATTTCCTTATTCTTATATGTGTGAGAATGTATGTGAAAAATTCATGCTTGCCAGAAAAGAATACAACATTAAAAGAAAGACTGGGGTATGTGGCTAGTAGTATGAGTGTTACTCAAATTGGAAATGCCTTAAAAACAAGGGAAAAGTGGCAAAACAGGAACAGTTTATTTAATTAAACATAGCGGCTGGGAGAAAAAGTACAGATGCAGGGTCTGAGGACTGTCTCAATTTACATTCAGTTGGGATCCTTCTTGTTAAATTCAGTTTTCATTAGGTTGCAAAAGTTCTCCAGTGAGCCATTTGATGTGTGGAATGTTGGTTGCTGTCTTAGAGTCATAAATGAATAGTCAAATGGCAACTACAGGTTATGCATGGACAAAATGTGGCCTGTGAGTAACGTGTCCAGATGTACGGTATTGGGAGCATGTGATCACTGGGTATGATGTTCTCTGATTTGCTAAGTGCTCCTAACTCATATGGCACCTGACTTAATGGTGTATTGGGATGGGATTACCCCCTCCAGCCATGTGTGCTTTTTTGGGGCCACTCTCCCTTGACCACTGTAATGTCGCTGCACTTACCTGTGGGATTGATCTAGGGTTTGTTGTTCTTGCAGTTATCTGCTAACAACGTGCTATCTTACCCTGTAACCTATAAATCATTAACCCCAGGCCTGGGTCGTAGAGCTTGCTTGACTATGTATTTGTGAGTTGAGGTGGATGTGAAGTTCACGACAGGTGTTTTGATGAATAGGGACATGATTCTGCTTTCATAAATAAATGTATCATTTCCCATAGTCACTCTATTGTTTTCTATTTTAACATTCCCCTAGTTGATTCTTCAACTACACTACCTAACACATGCTTTATACTATTATTTTATTAGGCTCCTGCTGATCCCCCTTACTCTCTTTCGAATATGACAGACTTTCAGGTTACTTTCATTCCACCTAGTTGGAGGACTGCATTATTAAAGAAGGGGTTCCCCAATTGTACTGCACCACATGTCAATAAATGCACAATAATAACTGGCAACAAAGATTAACATAATACGGATACCATTGTGAATGCCAAGAGAACTTATTGGAAAAACAATCCTGCTTAGGGGCACCTCCCTCCTCACACATGTCTCCTTGTAAATTGTGCAATGCTTGGATGGCAAGTGTCAGAGTTCCATTATCCATATAATTATGTGGAAAAAAGGTGAAGCAGACCTCACTGATCTTGTCACACACCCCTCCTTACATCACAGTCAGTAAGTCCATCACATATCGTTGCTGCAGTACCATGAGGCGTTTGGCTGGCAGTTCTTCCTTCATTGAATTGAGGCTGAGCTCAGTGCTGTTTATCATTTCGAGTTTCTCCCACTGGGTTATTTGTAACCTACATGTATTAGCTTTTGTCTGTAGGGTAAAGAAGGGTTTAGACCCTCCTGCCGATACTTACACATCTTTGAACAGTCTGATTTATTCTGGAATGCCTTTGAACTGAGCCCAGCCAAAATACTCTTCAGATCTTTAGTCATGAGTTTGTGCAGCACAGTTGTGCTTCTCATTAACGGGTGTTGATATATGTCCGATGGTTCTTCCCCAGGAATAAACAAGGGTGGTGTGCATGGTTTCCAGGGAAAAGAGTCCATACCATCCGGGAACGAGCTGAGTATAGGGAGGTGCCTCATTGCATATCCAAAATGTGCAATATTCTGTCACAGTTAGCATTCGTCCCCAATGGAAACATAAGGAGTACAGCGTTAGCTTTTGAAAAAGCAGGGCTTGCCCTTTCGCTTCTAACCAAATGTATCCCCCTACTTCCTTGTTCCATATTTCTTGACATATTGTGGATATGCCCTCATTTACCCGTCTATTCGTACGGCCATGCACAGGAAATCCATGTTGAGATATCACATGTTATTGAAGAAAACTGTCTCAGATACGCTAATGGCCACCCTTGGTCCACAGATGGATTCTAGAGTGGACATGTTTGTGCACTGAGTTGGCGTTTTTGCTACTCCAAGAATCTCTCCTCTGGGAATTCTTGGGGCCAAACAGCATCTTCGTTTATGGTGCCCTTTCCACTCAGTTTGTCCAGCTCAGTTTGGATATATGTGGGTTCAATAAACAGGTATAAAGTGGTTGGGTTCATGTTGTACCAGGTCAGGTTTACAAGTACCCTTTTAGGTTCCACCCTGTCAGGCAGAATCTTGGCCCTTATCCCTCATAAGTAAAGGTGAATGAGGCACTTTGCTTTTTTGGGGCCTTCCTCCTGAAACAGGTAAAGCCTATCTGTGCCTACCACATGTGGGATCAACAAACAGACATGACATGACCAGGCAGATGCTTGGGAGCTTACTGAAGTAATGTGTTGGTACCAAGTGTTGTGTAGGAGGGCGCAATGTAGTGCGAGCGGGACACTAGTGTTCTGTTTAGTTTAGTTGCAGGTGATATGAGAGAGATCCCTACACAGGCACTCTAGTTCCCCATTTGTGAGTCCCTTTGTTCCTCATTGGTCAATAAGTGTGTGATTCCCAGCGTAGACAGAGAGTACATATTCACAAAAATATACATAATGTTGGTCCTGCTATTGTTGCTCGAGGTAGGATTGCCTTTGGAGCCTTCGGTGCTCTTCCAGTGACTGTGTTTCTCTTTTCCAATTGGAAAGTGTTTGCAAAGCTTCTTTCATGGATGTCATCACCATGAAGCGGCTCAACTACACGAAAGAATGGTGCACCCACTTGGGTGTTAACCAGACTGTGGGTTTTTTCTCCTTTCATTGGTGTAAGTGCAGAAATTGTCTTTTTTTCTCTTTTCTGCTTAGTGAAAGTTGGTGGCATGTCACGTTAGTGCACTCTTGTTGTCTTCGTCATTACCTGCTTTTGAAAAAACTCTGTTGATGGTTAACTCAGAAACATTACATGTTCTCCATAATTAATGCTTTTTCGCAGTTCTATTTTTTTACGCTAATGTTTGTGATCTCCACACTCCACTAGTCATGATCTAGTGAAGCACTGAACGGTCACCTCTTTTGAGCATGTTTTGGTGATTTCAGGGAGTAAGTGTGTTAAATAGTTATCTGCACAGATTAACTCTTTTAAAAGCTGTTGAGCCCCCCTCTCCACACAACATGCTTAGGTGTGTGCACAATATGTTGTTTGTTGGGTGTTATAATGGGTGTAGGGATGGATACCATCATGTTTTAACCGGGGTTCCATGGACATTACTAGGTCTCAACAAACGTGTCTTGCCTGGGGTGTGTGTGTGAGGAAGCTATTGCTGTGAGTTGTGTTTTTCATTCTGCATGTGCACAGGAATGTGCAATGAGGGAGTGCGTCACTGTGTAGTGCTGCTGGTGTTTGCAGGGTTGTCCAGGGTCATGTGTTTGTGCATCACTATTTTCCCAGGATGTGTTGTGCTGTGCTGTGACCCTCCCTTGTGTCATTCAGGTACCATCCTTTGGCTAATCTTGACACCACCTTGTTATCTCTGGAACCTTCTTTCTGGGCTAGATTTGGGCAGTTTTCCTTCATTTGGGCTTTTCACTGAATACTGCCTAATCTATTGTTTTGCTTGTCATATGGGGGAGAGGGTCAAGGGCTGCTCTATGCCTTTTTTCTTGAACCTGTGCCACCTGGTGGTGTCCGAGGTCAGGCCCGCTGCTTTCCCTTGTTAGTCGCTCCGGTTGGTATAGAGATGATTTCACCCGATGGCCTGCATTCCTCTGGAGTCTGGGGGGCATATTTAGGACCACTCTTCCCGGCCAACCCCCTCTCTTTCAGACCCCATTCCCTTTCAGCGTGATGGTGTGTCCGCTGTCCCTTGCTTGTGGCTGGGGTCTGTACAGTTGTGTGTTGTTTACTGAATTTTTGGAAGGGGTGGGTAAGGTGGACAGACTTCAGAAATAATGGATCATTCTCAAAGAAGATGACTGGCTAAACAAGTTATGTACCTTGTGTAACATTGGAAACGTAGAGTTTGCCACCTTTGTTCAAAATTTGCAACTGACTGCTGGGTGATGACGAGAAATTGGACTTCTTTCACAAATCCTAGCTGCCTGGTCACCCTGGCGAACACTCCTACCTGAAGACTTGGAATCAATATCATGTTGAGGTCTTGCCGTAGATTGGTTCCTTGTGTGTATGCTGTGGAGTCTCTGGAGGTCTTACCATCCTGGCCTTATTGGACTCCTGGTTCCCACCACCAAGTATAGCTTTGTTTTACAACTGAAAGGGGTCCTCAATTTGGGTGGAGGCTTCTAGCTTTTTGAAGGCGCTGTTGGGACCACATGCCAAAAAAGAAACACTGGCTCTGGTGCCCGAGAATGGGCAGCCTTTGACGTGGTAATCAGAATGCATCCCCTATGACTTTGGTTGCAGGGCCTGGGTGACTGCTTTTTAAAAATGGCTGGGTGTCACCCTGCCTCCTCATTAGACTGCATCCTTCTGGGGCATGGCCAACAAACTCAGCCCTGGGGGATCTGCAGCAAAGTAGGGCCTTAACTCCCAGAGACACCCCATGTCATGTGGTTATTCCACTCTCTCGCGGTGGCCATTGATTTCAAACATTTATTGAGGATACCCAGTCAACACATCTCTCAGTCGCTATGAATTTCTGGACGCAATTAAAATGAATTACCACTGCTGTCTTATTAGTTTGTGGTGGTGAGCCTCAGGAAGGCCAACCAGTGCAAGGGATTCGCCCTTCTCTGCACAGAGTCCTCAGACCAATAGGAAGAAGTTGGCACCGAAACTGGAATAGAAAAGACAGAGTTTATTAAACCTCATGAGGTTGAACTACATTGACACAGCACCCTTCGTTAATGCATGAAGTAGTACACTGAATGGAAGGAGTTTGGTCCTTTTTTACCCACACAGGGGCTCAAATGAAGGTGGTACAAGTACAGAATGCTGGTTGTAAGTACATATAAGGACACACAGAAAGTGTACAAGCAACAAGTGAGAGGAGCTAACAGTTAGCTAATTCTGGTGGACACATCCTGACAGTTACAATTTGAGGAGAGCTGTAAGCTCAACTGAGCATGTGCGAAGCAGAAGAGGCTAAATATATCTCGTCTCTAGGCAGATTTCAAGAGCAGTTAACTCCTTCGACGCTCATGACGAGCTCAGCTCGTCATGATGTACACCTCCATACACTCATGACGAGCTGAGCTCGTCATGAACAATGGGAATAAATGAGTTCCAGCACAGGAGGAAAATAACACTAGCATCGATGGTGTTAACAAGAAGGTAGGACAGAGCACATGGCGAGCACACGGCAAACAAAATTACTCCCGAAAATACAAAATGAATTCCGGAAAATGGACAAGATAGTCTCTAAATACAAGTTGTCTTCTGCTAATGCTTAACCTAATCGCTGCTAAATTACAACAGACAACCCTTTCAGCATTAGCAGAAGAAATTCGATTGTCTGGGGTAATCTAGATATGCATCCTGTACATTGATGCTCATCATCTCAGCTATCTCTTTATTTAACATTTGCAGTGCTTTTATATCTGCAATATTTCTTTTCACGGGTGTACAAGCAGTGATGCACATGGAGCAAAGCATAGGCCCACATTGTATACAAGTGCAGCATGTAAATAGTATCACCAGTAGTATACATAGAATAGTCAGTAGATGCCAGCCCCAAGTAGCAAAGAGTGTCCATATCCAGTTTGAAAATGTCCATGTGCCAGTCTCTGTGTGAACTTTTTGCAGCAATCTTATGCAGTTTTGAGATTGCATCATATACTGAAGGTGAGTGATCCGGTATAAACACACAACAACTACTACCGATGATGCAACATGCACCACCTCGATCAGCCAAAATTACCATCCTATTTTGGAGAGCTACAATCCTCGCAATTTGTAGTTCCTCCTGTAATGTTCCCAAGTGACATAGCTGTCTGATTGGTAACAGCTTCCACAACACGAGTTAATCGCCTTATCTTTCTGCTATTCAATCCAGCACCCACAAAGAAGAACAAACCCAAATTAAAATCGATATATTGTTGCAAAGTGGTATCTGTCTGGACAACTTCATCTACACTTCTTGTTCATTTATATCTATTCTTGGAAATGTCATTATACAACTTCAAATTCAGGTGATATGATGGAGGGGCCAGGAACACAGGTGGTAACAAAAATGATATGCAACATACCCCGGACCACCCAACAGGTAATTGATAGTATCGTTTATTACCACATACAAAATAAGTATTATGTGAAGACGTAAAACAGCTGTTATTAGCACCTTCAATAGTCAATGTCAAAATACATTCACTCCATCCTAATGGAATTCTCCCAACACTAATTATACACAGTTCTGCTTTAGCTCTGGTCACAGAAATTACAAAAGGTCCAATGTCTTTGATAGTCCTCATATTTGTGAAGACATATGGTGTTGAAATATTGTCTGTTTGGTATTCTTCCCATTCCCATTTAGTCCCTTTAGCTTGAGGATAACCATCTTCATCTTGATAGCATACTTTATTCAGTCAAAAGATAATTCCTCCCACTGAAGGCTTTCCTAAAGCAAACAAAAGAGCATACCAAGCTTGACAAGAACCATTATGGGAAAACGCTAGAGGAATAAAAGGTGTTCCTCCTTTCTATTGGTGTGCAAGTATCATTCCACACACCCAACAGTTGGTAGCATTCGTAGCATTGTGTGCATGATGCAACATATGGATAAATGTGTTATTTAAGTAGGATTGTCGATGTTTCTGCTCATGATAGGGAAGTGTAAAATAGTGATATTCCACTGAAGCTGGAGTAGTGGCAACAAGAAGCTGTCGAGCAGGAGCCACTTTCTCAACAAACCAGGTGATTATCGCCATAACCACCAGAGCAACAACAAACCCTACAGCACATATGATTTTTTTGTTATTCATTTCAGCAACAGTGATAATTGGTCTTTCTGAAATTCGTTGAAAACAATCGTTGGAGCTCTTATCCCTTGGGCAGCTGCTGATTTCTTCACCATGGGCCAAGACGGGTGTCACTACACTAACGCAGGGCTGATCCCCCCCCCTTGCCACATCGGCTATTCCTTTCACTAACCCCGGGCGATAGCTCAACCAGTCTTTTTCAACACTGCAGATTCTTTCCTCGGTCTCAAGTGGTATCTTGATGCTCCAGGAATCGTGTGGTCCGGGAAGACTTCCGCAGTTTCGTCAGGTAAGATAGCTTGACCTTTCTCCGTCTCCAGAATCTCTCAATGGTCGGTCAGCTCAGCAGGTTCCACCAAGGCAGGCGACACACACTTACAGTGTGTGCTATGGACCCAGTTCTTTTTTGTTTGTCACTCAAACTGCTGTCCTTGTCGCAAGGAGCACTTGCTCCGGACCTCGCCACCTAGGTTCCAGGCTGTTCGATCTGTCGAAGACCTTGTCCATCACATAGTCCACAGGACTGAGTTTGTGGGCCTCACCTGTAGATCTGTCAGAAAGCGCTTCTCAAACCTGTTGATGAATAGAGATCAAATTGTCGGTTAACTGTGCCAAATAATCATTCATCAAAACACAAGGAACATCATGTATGGGGCGTGGCTTAGGAACTCCCCAAATATTCATTGGTCTCCCAAAGATCACTTCGTATGGGGTGAGACCAGATCGTGACTGTGGCACAGATCTTATGGACAACAAAGTCAAGGGTAATGCATGTGGCCACTTCGACGTGAAAGCCAGTATTTTTGCCAGCTTCAATTTCAAAGTAGCGTTGTACCTCTCCAATAATCCTGCTGATTGTGGGTGGAAGACTGTATGGAATTTCTGTTTGATACCTAATCCTTTCAGGACATGCTCAACAACTTGCCCAATATAATGAGGTCTGTTGTCACTCCACAAAAGCTTACAAACAACATATCTAGGGAAAAAGGCCTTTAGAAGCACCTTTGCTGTGGTGAGAGCAGTATTATCCTTTGTAGGGTATGCCTCTATCCAGTTGCTGAAGGCATATGCCATCACTAGAACATAGTTCAGATTATTGCAGCATTCGAGTTGGATGTAATCCATCTGCAAAACTTCAAAAGGTGCGGTTGGTATAGCAAACCCTCCTGTAGGAGTCTGTGTCCCTTTTCCAGGATTATACTGCCAACAGATCAAACAGGACTGTATTACTATTTTAGCTATGCTGGCAATTTCAGGTTGCTCCCAAACTTGTGTAAGCAATTTAATTATTGCTAGAGCTCCAACATGTGCTAGCCCATGTGCCATTTGAACCATAGGTTGTAAATAGGCTGCAGGCAATTTCCACGTATTCATTTCTTTGTTACGCCAACAGCCCTCATCGTCTAACATTCCTTCTTTAGACCATTGCTCAAGTTCTTCCACAGAGGCAGATCTCTGTATATCCAATACTTCCTCTCTAGCATCATGCCAATGCTCAGCTTGTGATTTCACTACGTACATGGATGTAGTGCTTCGCTGCATCGCAGTCTCACGAGCTACACTATCTGCAAAGGCATTGCCTTGTCCTATTTTGTCAATGATTTTCTTGTGTGCGCTATACTTCATAATAGCAACTCTCTTTGGGTATGTAAGTGCAGTCAAGAGACTATGTACTAATTCTCCGTGCATTATCTGCATCCCATGGGATATAAGAAAGCCTCTTTCCTTCCAGAGTAGGCCAAAATCATGAACCACTCCAAAAGCATAGCGGCTGTCCGTGTAAATGTTCACACACAAATCAGTACTAAGTTCACACGCTAGTGTCAAAGCTATTAGTTCAGCTGCTTGAGCCGACTTCTGAGGTATGCAAGCTGTTTCCACTACTGTCTCAAGCGTGGTGATTGCATAAGCAGCTGAAGTCGTGCCATCTGGTAACTTCAAACAGGACCCATCAACCCACAGTTCCCCATTTACATCTGGAAGGGGCGTATCTTGCAAATCGATGCAACCCTTTGTCTGTTCCTCAGTAAAGAATATACAATCATGAGGCTCATTTGACTGAGACTGAGTCACAGGATATGGCAACAGAGTGGCTGGGTTCAGTGTTGCATACCTCTTCAAGGTAATATGAGGTGCTAACAGTGTCAATTTGTATCCTGTCAGGCGAACACTAGTTAAGTGTTGTGTCTTAGTCTGATTCAAAAGGGCATCTACTGCATGAGGTACTAGCACCAACAGTTTGTGTGACAAAACTATCCCTTCACTCTGACGTATGGACACAGCTGTCACTGCAACTGAACGGAAGCACCCAGGCAATCCACGAGCAACAGGATCAAGAACTGCAGAAAAGTATACGCAAGGACTCTGCTTGTCCCGGTGTGTCTGTAATAAAACTGACAATGCACATCCATCTTTCACATGTACATAGAGTGTAACAACCTTTGTGTAATCTGGTGTGCCTAACACTGGTGCAGAGCAAAGAGCTTGTCTTAACTGATGAAAAGCATTTTGACATTCATCTGTACATGGAAGGGGGATCGGAGTGTTTTTAGTCAAAAGCGCTAGCAGGGGTTTAACAATGTGGGAAAAGCCCAATATCCATTGCCTACAAAACATAGTCAAACCAATGAATGCACGGACACCTTTCTGTGTGGAAGGTACTGGGGTGTCTAAAATTGCTTGAATGCGATCTGGTGTCAAAGCACTGCCCTCCTTAGACAGAAGGTGACCTAAGTAGGTTACCTTTGGTCTACAATATTGCAATTTCTTTTGTGATACTTTATGATGGTGTGTAGCAAGAAAAGAAAGCAAAGACAAAGTACATTTTTCACTTTCAGCTCCCAACAAGATGTCATCGACATATTGTATGAGAGCCACTCCTTCAGACAAAGTAAAGGAATTGAATTGTCGTTTTAAGGCTTGACTATAAATACTCGGACTATCAGTGTACCCTTTAGGAACTCTACAAAATCTGTATGATCGATTATTCAGAGTAGAACCAAACAAATATTGGCTATCTGGATGAATAGTAATCGAGATGAAAGCATTCTTCAAATCAATTACATAAAATGTAGTTGCTGTCGAGGGACCAGGGTAAGTAATGTCGTTATGTCAGAAACCACAGGGTACTGCTGCACTACAATCTTGTTGACTTCTCTTAAATCAATGATGAATCTATAAATCCTGGTGTCAGTATCTTTTTTCAAAATGGGAAGAATCGGACTATTGCAAACATTGTAAGGAACTTCTTACACAACCCCCACTTCAATCAAATGATGAACAATGCATGTAAGTGCTTCTTCCCCTTCTTTAGAAATTTTATATTGAGGCAGTCTTGGCAAAGAAGCACCCTCATTGACACTAATATGCACTAGTGGAATAACCATTTGCCGTACATCAGTGTCTGAAGTAGCCCACAAAGTACAAGGGAGTGAAGCCAATGCAATGTCCTCTTAATAATACAGGATCTCTTAATCACAGGGTAGTTGTCATTCAAAATAACCCGTACTCCTTCGGGAGAACATCGTATCATAGCCGTGAAATATTTGAGCATATCAAGACCCACAATATTATCTGGTGTGTTTGGAGAGAGCAAAAACGGACATGGAGCAATAAACTTATCAACATGGAATGCAAGTGGTTGCGTCAGTGGGCTAAGGGAAGGTCTTCCATCAAAACCTATTGATGTAATAGTTAATCCAGACAGGGGAGCCCTAGGAACCAAGTGTTTACACAAGGCGCTATGAGTAGCTTCTGTATCAACCAGAAACTGATCAGTAGAACCCAAAACATGTGCTGTAACATATGACCCCTCTGATCTACTGGAACTTCAAATGGTTCCTTACCCCATCCTAGGTAATCCTATGCATAAGCAGAACTTTGTAAATTAGATGGCACATAGTCGGACATTTGATATTGGTTCCTTCTATCAAAAGTGTTAAACCCATCCTGCCCATGTGTATTAGCATCAAACCTAGCACAATCATTTGTGCTTCCTCTAGGCCCTGAATATCATGAGCGATTTCTCATTTGTCCCCGACCACATGGACACTGCTGAGCAAGCAGTACTGGACAATCAGAAAGCCAATGTCCAAATTTCTTGCAGTATGCACACTGATCAACAGACAAATTCGAATGAGTATAAGAAGGAAAAGACGAACCATAAGATCCACGTCTCCCTCTATCATTACCTCTAGAAGGTGGGCCATAAGCTTGAGCTAACATAACCTTTGTTTTCAACTCTTTAGACTTTTTATCCTCATTACTTATAGCTTCTAATTCTTGTCGCTCATAATACTGAGCCATGGTTAAGAGAAAAACCGGAGAAGAGGTAGTCCATGAACTCTCACTGTCCTTTAGGTGACTAGCTATTCCTGGCAAAAGGTTTGCGACATATTTATTGACAAACAGATGTCTACCTATGTCATTTGTCAATGACTGGCCACTAAAATCGTGGAATGCTTCTTCAAAGCGTGTGAAGAAGTCAGAAACTGACTCATCTACCTTTTGCTTGCAAGACGCTAACACTGTCCAATCTATCTTTTTAGGGGGAATGATCGTTTTTAACTTAACTAATATAGCTGCCAGAAGATTTAAAATTAACTGACACGGTTTCTGTGCAGGTTCTCTATCTTCATCTAACTGCTCTAAATCTTTCACACAATGCTCCAAATGTCACACAATCATCAACTGAACGCACCGTTCTCCACATATCAGGCGGTAATATTAGTCCAAAAAACAAATCAATATCAGGCAATGTCATAGTACAAGAGCTAATGGCACCCTCAACTTCCTCATAAAAGGCTGCTAGATTCTTTCGCGGATCAGGCAATGTATTTTTAAGGGCCATAACATCTGCTCTATTCCAAGGAGTGTAAACCCAATTATAAATAAAATATCCTTTAGCATCTACAGAAGTCTTATCATCATTTGTACCCATTCTTTCAGGGGGAACATATACAGGCGCGGCTTCCTGCATCGATTTCACATTGATTGCAACATCCTTATCTGTTTTAGGAGTAGAAGTTCGTACCATGCTGATTTGGGATGTTTGTGCAGCTGCGTCTGCTGCCTTTTTCTCCTCTCGCAAACGGGCTGCTTCAACACGCAGTTTAAACAAGCTTCTGATCGTGTCAGTCACCCGGGAGAAGACAATAAGACCTTCACATAGTTTTTTACAATCATCATCAGGCTCTATGTCTACCGAATATTTTCTAAACCGTTCGATAACCTCTGCGGCAAATGTATCGGTAAAATATATTTGCTCCCTTTCCTGCCAATCTTTTAAACTAGCTAAAAGTTTAGAAGCAGTGGCAGAACTACGAACGGCTTTACGCGCAGCAGATCTAATCTGAGATGCATATTCAGCAGATAACATTAAGCGAGTTTCTCTAGCTTTGTACTGGTCTGTAGGAGAGTCTTCATCTGACTCATAAGGAGCAGAAGGACGAGTATATGGAGGTGGACAACAATCTAATAAGAGAGAATCATCTTGGGGTTTATTAAGAATAGGATAAAGAGGTCTACGAACAGCGTATTGGCCATTTACCTGTAAATGACGCTCCCTATCTTCGATCTCTTTCATTTCTTTAATTTCCCTATTTTTCATTTCCAATGCTTTTGCATGAATACTCTTGCGTTGTTCTTTTTCAATCAAGGCTTGCTCACGCTTCATTCGCTCAGGCACTTCTTTCTCCCACATTCGTACACAGTCAAACATATCTCGCCTAGCCTTTTGCTTAAACATCCGTTGCTCCACATACTGAATCTTTCTCAAATCAAATGACCCATGCATAGGCCAATGCAACTCAGGATCTTTACGAGTGTATTTGTTCCACAACGTGCCATACATTATGGAAGAAATACCTTACTTAATATACATGTCCCTATTAGGTGTCCCCTCCGGGGGGGTGGGGAGGGGGGGTTGTGCTTCGTCGAGTTTGAAACTGGTACCACTACAGAAGCAACACATCCTACGAAGTGTGCTGGAAACAGGCATGCCAAAAATAGTGCAGAATATGCAGTATTTATTAATCAAAGTAGCCCTTAAGGCACTCTTCATACCTTGCGCCCTTCAAACAAATTTAGATAGAGAAAAATCTCCTTACCTGCCTATAGGAATTGCAATGCATATATAATTATCAAACACATACTAATATTGGCCAATCTAACAAACAAAAGCCGCAGTAAGTGTTACTAAACTACCTTACCAATCAAAGGCATAAAAAAACAACAGCAGTTGCCGCAGAACGGCTCTTACCCATCAAATGGTGTCCAGGTTCCAACTGCCAAGTTCTCAAATTGTCCAAATGTCAACAGAAGAGATCTCAGTTGAGGACCGGTGCCACCTGGATGGTCAGATCAGAAAGAAAGGAAAAACACCATGGGTGCCAAGACTCGGGTCTCCTCAGGTAGCGATCACATGCAAAGCGAGATTCCAATCCTTCGTCTCGACCAGTCCTTCGGGCATCTGAGTTGCCGATGAGCCCTACATTGGGTGCCAATTTGAGATGGTGAGCCTCAGCAAGGCCTACCAGTACAAGGGATTCGCCCTTCTCTGCACAGAGTCCTCAGATCAATAGGAAGAAGTTGGCACAGAAACTGGAATAGAAAAGACAGAGTTTATTAAACCTCAAGAGGTGGAACTATATTCACAAAGCACCCTTCGGTAACGAAGTAGCGCACTGAATGGAAGGAGCTTGGTCCTTTTATACCCACACAGTGGCTCAAATGAATGCGGTACAAGTACAGAATGCTGGTTGTAAGTACATATAAGGTCATACAGCAAGTGTACAAGCAACAAGTGGGAGGAGCTAACAGTTAGCTAATTCTGGTGGGCACATCCTGACAGTTACAAGTTGAGGACAGCTGTAAGCTCAACTGAGCATGTGCGAAGCAGAAGAGGCTAAATATATCTTGTCTCTAGGCAGAATTCAAGAGCAGTTAACAGGGAGGTTGGACAGAGCACATGGCAAGCACATGGCAATCAAAATGGCTGCCAGAAATACAAAAATTATTCTGCAAAATGGACAAGATAGTCTCTAAATACAAGATGTCTCTTGCTAATGCTTAACCTAATCGCTGCTAAATTATAACAAGTTCTTGTTTGGTTGATACATTTATCTTTGGGCAAAGGGTAAGTGGGTGCTAGTCATTAACCACTAAGTTTTAAGTTGTTGGGGTCATTCTTACTATTGCTGGGGGTTTGTCTTACTGCATATTTTGACTTTGTGATTGTGTGAAGGTGCTACCTTCCCACACTGTCACCCCTCCCTGCCAGGGCTGTGGCCTAAGTTCCTGTTGAACAGTGTTCCCTGCCTGAGATTGCTATTGTCAGATTTTATCCAATTACCTGATCCCTGTGTTGTGGTGTGGCAGATAGCCGACCTCCCTTAGGTTGAGTGTAGGGTGCATTCTGATTCCCTTGCACTTGGTGTTGTGGAGTGACATTCGTGGGGTTTTGTGCTGGCTTGCCCTTATTCATCAACCTCTACTGCTTTTAATGTTCGTGGTTTAACCATCATCTCTCAGCCAGGTGACAATAGCAACACTTTCTAATGTCTGTTTGCTGCCAACCTCCCTGGACTTTATTGCCATTTCCAGTTTTGAACCCGCTGGGGTTTTGCGGTGGAGCCCCCATTGAAAATGATGGCAGTCTTTTTCAATTTGTGTTGAATCAGATTTACACTGTTTCTTTCAGCCTCCTCTTGATTTTCTCTATCCTTCTTTTGCTTATTTTTATGGTAGTGTAGTATGTGAGCCTGTATCTCCCACCAGGAGGGTTGGTATCTAAACTATCTACGCTGTCCAGCCCACTCTGTATCTCGGTATGTAATTCCTTTTTAAGAAAGTTTAGTTTCTCTAAATCTGGCTCTAGCACAGTGAGTGTATCCTCTTGTCTTTTTGCAGATGTCACTGTATGTGTTCCCTGATTGTTCTTGCCACATTCAACTGCCTCAGAGGTTCAATCTGTTCAGTTATTTTAAATTTCATCTGTGATATCTCACGTATAGCAGTTGAGGATTTACCTATGCTATTTATCACTGTTTGAATATATGCCCTGTACTTCTACATACTTGTCCTGAAGAAAGCCAACTGACCTTTCTTCCTCAAATGGCTGAAGTATGTAGACCCACAGATGCTAGAGATAATTATAACCTCTAACATCATTTTTGGTTTTAATATTACCATGGGACACTTTTAATAAGCCTATGCTTTGGACTTGGCCCTCTCTGCAGGGCCACCCCCAAACCCTTTTGCCTTAACCCTCCACGTTTTGCTGAGTTCATTTTTGTTGACTTTAGCACTTTTGTTTCTGAACTTACCTGAATTTTCCCACATACTCGGACAGGGGCAGGCTGCTGGACAGTGCACGCGCCGTGAGGGGAACGGCATCTGGCTCTTGTCGAACGCCGTAAGGGGAACGGCCATCGGAGCTTCAACATCGGGACCGGACCACAACTCCCAGAAGCCCCAGCCCAGGCGCCTTCCAACAGCGTCATCAGGCAGCGCCAGGGCTCCATTAAAGGACAGCCGGTGCCCCGCAGTGCGGGACACGCGCGGGCTAAGCCCTGGCAAAGGGCAGGCTGTTTGTGGCTGTCCGAGGCACAACGAGGCTGGGCTGGGCCACCAACCTAACATCAAAATAATTGTAAGCACTTCTAAGACTCTTTGCTTAAAGTGGACATATATTCACATTTAATTATTGTAGAAGATAATGCTGGGAGCTCATGACAGCCCGAAATGGAACCAGGAGAAAGGTGGGGGTTGGAGGGAGCGTTATGGGAACACTGGACAATTTTATTATAAGAGCAACCAATGTTCTAGAACATGAAATTGCTTTGAGGGAGAGACACCTCTCGCTAGAACCGCTATACCTTAGACGATCATCTATGGGGGTTATTGCAACATCAACTACACTCCAGCAAGTAAGGGTTAATGTAGGTGAAAACAATTTGAGACATAGCCATGAAGGCTCCTCTTCAGACTCGATAAATTCATCTATCACACAGGGTAGCGGTCACGGTGAAGCGCATGACGAGTCTAGCGAGTTCAATGGGGCTAGTGTAACTATTGGAAATATACCATTCCCTGTGACGAGATCCAAGACTAAAAATACCTCTAACATTGACATAAAACAGTCAGCAGCACAATTGATACCCGTTATTAGCCCAAAAATAAATAGAAAACAAAGAGCGAAAACAGCGACAATGAAAGATGGGAAAACAGAAACTAAGCAAAAAGTACCTAAGAGTATAAGCATAGCAGTGCAGACTTCAAGTATATTAGAACAAACACTGCCTAGGACAACCAATATTCCAATAAATTTAAATCCCATTCCGTTAGGCCAGGTAGTTTATAGGAAGGTCACAACTAAACATACAGAGGGTATTCTGTGCAAAATGGCAGATCTGCTTAAATCACTCATGCTGCCCCTCATAGAGAGGATAAAAGCGATAGGTGACAGACTGATAAAGTTTGAAGAATCAACACTGGCCAATAAGGAGATGCTGATGAGGTACTCAGAGCCAATATTGGCATTAAGCTCCTTGAACCCAGCTAATATTTTGGCAAATACAACCCCCCCAGCATCTGAATGAATGAGGGGATTCTTGTATAGCGCAAACTTAGCCCAGTGGGCGTCAAGGCGCCTAGATCAAATACAGAAGCTTACATCCTACCAGATCCTATTCTATTATAAGTAGGCCTTCTTAAAGAAATAGGTTTTAAGAGCCTTTTTAAAAGACTCGATGGAGGAAAGAGTTTTTATTTCCGTGGGGATGGAGTTCCACAGCTGCGGAGCGACCACGGAGAAGGCTCTGGCTCCCCATCTGGCAAGTTTAACACGGGGGACAACTAGTTGATAAAGTCCCGCAGAGCGAAGGCTTCTTGTGGGAACATAACGCAGAAGAAGGGAACCAATCGCACTAGCAGGACCATCCATCAATGCTCTGTGGGTAAGAGAGAGAATTTTGAAGGCAATTCTGTGCTGTACCGGAAGCCAATGAAGCTCCTTCCTGGCTGAAGTGGCAGAGGAGGCTTTAGGAAGATTCAAAACAAAACGCGCTGCAGCGTTCTGAAGAATCTGCAACACCTCGGTTTTTTCGCCATTTAGTTTAAGGGAGTTTATAGTCATCCAGTCTGCCACACACTGCATGCATACCCTAAAACTAGCGGCAGATGTACTAACGGAGGTGTGAGCAAGAGAGACCATAATCTGGGTATCATCTGCGTAGGATACCACCTCCATCCCCTGAGATTTAATTAGTCTTGCAAGGGGGGCCACATAGATGTTAAATAGGGTCGGGCTTAAGGCCGACCCTTGTGGCACCCCACATTGCAAAGACTTGGCAGGGGAGAGGTGGTTCCCAAGCATCACTCTCTGTTCCCTTTCGGTCAAAAAGGAGTTTAGGAGGCTCAGGGCCGGTCCAGTGACACCAGCTTCCCTCAGCCGAGATGACAAAATGGCGGGGGACAGGGTGTCGAACGCGGCCGTGAGGTCCAGCAGAACCAGTACCGTGGTTATCTAGCATAAGGGAGGCTGACTTATCAACGCAATTACCCAATAGAGCTAATCTGGGGAGCACATCCATAGTAAATGGGTCCTCAGGCACACAAGGCGTGGAGAGTCAAGGTACAGGGAGAGAGGCGCTGACAAAGAGATCATGAAACAATGGGAATTCAGGGAACTCACGAGATCCAGGGGTTGAGGAGGGCACAGGACAGGGTCCACCTGATATTGTTAAACGTATGAAAAAACATCCACACATTGACTTACCACCTGAATCGTTCCCATATACAGTAGTTTTGATTGAGATCCCTGAGCTGGAAGAGGGTAAACCAGAAAGTTATCCTGAATTGAAGAATAAAGTCACTCACTGGCTGAACAAGTATAGACCTATCCCAACCTTCATGCACGGTGAAATTCTGCATGTTCGTAGAATAAGCTGGGTGGGACATAAAATAAGGGCTAATCAAGGAGACTGTGTTCTAGTTAACTTCAGGGCCAGACGGGTGGCCAAATATATATGTGGATGGAGACAGCAAAGTATTGGGTGTGGAGTACAATCTGTAGATTTGAGGTATTTTTATCCCCCACCTCCGTTAGTCCAATCCAATATATACTCTGCGGGTATGCATGGAGGGATTTGCAGGGACACACATAATAATTGCTTTAACATCTCCGCCTCCAACCGCTTTGACATTCTACATGGACAAGAGGGCCTTGAAGGAGTAGATTGACGGTGCCCGGGGATCTCTAGTTTGACAGCTCCAGACTCTGCCTCCTCATGTATAAAACCAGTGGTTGAAATAAATTGTGAAAGAGAACATTGCCCATCTACCTTACTAATAGTATTGGATGGGGCTCTCAATTCGGATAGTCTGGCTATATCAGAGGTTATTACGATAAGTCAGAGTGGATTAAATGAAGAAAAGACTAATGTAAGTCATATCTTAAAAAATAGTGAGCAAAAGAATAATGAGTTAAATAAAGGAAGTTGGTCAATAATGTTTTGGAATATTGCGGGCATAAAATCAAAGCAGACCGATGTAACTTGGCTGAATATGTCAAATGAATTTGACATATTTAGCCTGCAGGAAACCTGGGCTAAGCAGGCCTACCACTTAAGTGGATATAAAACATTTTTTTCCCCGGCTATAGGCTCAGTATCTGGCAGAGACAAAGGAGGTCTATGCACCTATGTATCGAACCTTTTGAAATGTGATAAAATAGAAGCCCCTATTACTAACAAATGGTATAGATACATATCAACAAGAAGAAGTGTTTGCTGATTGTACATTTTTATAATAATATTCCGGCTGAAGCTTTGGAGGTTGTGATGAGAGAATTGTGTGCAGACCTCAAACATATGATGTGTTGGAAAAAAAAAGGAAGTTTTAACAGTCTGGGGAGGGGACTTTAATTGTCTAGTATGTAAAAGAGGAGAACAAGGGGCCTGCAGTATTTCTCTGGACAGGGAGACATGCTTATCACACTTTGATCATAGTGGTTGTGGAAATTTGTTAAACGAAATCATGTTCTCATGTGACATGTGCTTTGCAAATAAAGTGTGCCAACCTGAGGTTAGTTTTTTCCCCACATTTAATGGGAGAGGTGCATTCCCTATAATTGATTTTATCATGACCTCGACCAGATACAGCTATCAGGTGACAAACTTCAAAACACTAGAAACCGCATTGAGTGATCATTTTCCACTTAGCATAGAACTTACAAACCCTGACTATATATATGATAAGGGTAATACAAACAGGGAACTAGTAGAGAATATACCCTTAAAGGGTCAAAATGGATATGCCCTGAAATGGACCAAAGTAGTCCCGGAAAATGTCCTACAAAAGCTTATTAAGCAAAGCAAATCCAGTTTTGATGTGTGTCTTGATATTAATGCACTGGATCCTGCTGTTATTAATACCTTTTTAATTATAAACTCTGAGATTAAAAACAGTTTATGGGTCAATAAGAAAAATTTGAAGGAACAGGCCCCCAGTTGGTTTGACGCACTCTGTACTAAGGCGCATACTAATCTAAAACAAGCCCTAAAAGATTCAGCTCGTGACCAGCATTTAATTAAGGAATGTAGTAAGGCTTATAAAAATGCGCAGAAACAAAGAAAAAAAACCCTTAAAAGAGAGGCCTGGGATTCCTTGTGTGAGGCATCCCAGAGCAGAGATGATGCAGCCTTTTGGAAGGCAGTAAATGCACCCTTTTTCGAAGATAAAGTTAAAGCTAGAATGGAGATAGTTATAATGGGCATGGAATGGGTGGAACACTATGAAAGTTTATACCATTAAGCTCTTTGGGCGTGTTATCTTGAACAGATTACAGGACTGGGCCGAGGATCGCTCTATAATAAGTGATCTTCAATATGGCTTCAGGAAACATCTGGGCACTATTGAACAGGGCCTTCTTTTGCATATTCTCTTAGATAAATATGGAAGCGCAAGGAAAAACTGTATATATCTAACATTCGTTGACTTGTCATCGGCATTCGATTGCGTTACCCACAGCAAGTTGTGGCTCATATTAGAGAAACTTGGTGTGGAAGTGAATATAATTTATTTTATGAGAGAGTTATACAGTGGAGCACGGGCCACAGTTAGATATGGTAGGAATGGGGAATGTACGACACTGTTTAACATTGCTAGAGGAGTACGGCAAGGGTGCGTACTCGCTCCATTCCTATTTACAATTTATATCAACAAATTGGAAGAGGTATAACTCAGGGAGTGCAGGGACGGACATGCCGTTGATAGGCAAAAGATCGATCCCTGCGCTACTATACGCGGACGACGCGGTTCTAATGGCTCGGACCCCATTGAAAATGCAGCAGATGATTACATCTTTTGCAAATTTTATGGCTAACTTAGATCTGAGGGTCAATGCTTCGAAGACTTATTGTATGAATTCCGGTCCAGGGGCACAAAAGAACAGGACAACCATGTTTATAAGCTCAAAACCTTTGGAATTTACCCACACCTTTCCTTATCTGGGCCTATTGTTTGACCAAACTGGTCAATGAAATACAACAATGAATACACAGAAATTGTTGTTTTGTAAATCAATAATGGCTGTCCAAAATTTTGCAAGAAAAATGGACAAAAAGCTGATTAGGGAACTTTTAACAATATACAGAGCAACCAGTATTGCAATTGGAACTTATGGTACTGGAATATGGGGGTACGCTAATGTGAAATCATTACAACTAGCAGAAAATTGTTTTCTGCGACAGCTCCTAACAGTCCCAGATAGCGTGTCCACCCATATTTACCACATGGAGCTGGGTCAATCTTATATAGAGGATGTTATCAAAATTCAGCCAGTTTTTTTGTGGCACAGGGAATGGACGATGGAGGAGTGCTTTTTTAATCAAGTGATATTGAGAGACACCATAAACTTAGAAAAAAGCAGTAAAATAAGATGGCTGGCATATGTAAAGTCGTTTCTCACGGAGATTGGCCATCGAGAATATTTTGATGAACCTCGTCTTATGTCCCACGTAACTAGAAAATAATTAAAGCATATATGTATGATACACTTGGAGGATAAAAGATCTTGCTCTGAGATGAGGAAAAGTACAGTGGTGGCGCACCGACTTATATTGATCACTAGCGATACCCAGCCATATCTGAAATTGCAGATGAAAGAATTTGATATGAAGCCGCACCCTTGTCTGTTCCTCCTAAAGGAGCGAGTGACAATGACGATAAAACTTCTGTGGATGCTAAAGGTTATTTTATTTATAATTGGGTGTAAACTCCTTGGAACAGGGCAGATGTAATGGCGCTTAAAGCAGCATTACCCAATCCACGTAAAAATCCAGCCGCTTTCTATGAGGAAGTTGAAGGCGCTATAAATGCTTATAGTATGACTCAGTGTGATATTGATTTATTTTTTGGATTAATATTACCTCTGGATATGTGAAGGAACGTTCGTAAAATTAATGATCATACTACTTTTGGCACGGAATGGAAAGAATTAGAACAATTGGATGTGGAGAGGGAACCCGTTTAAAAAACACATAAGTTAATATTAGATTTCCCTGCAGCTATATTAACTAAGCTTAAAACAGTTTATTCATTCGTTTTAGATTGAATATTTTATTCAGACTTCTCAGTTACCCCAAAATGAATGACTAGACAAAGGACCTTAATAAATGCCCTTGCGATGAATTGCCCAAACAATCAGACATGCACATTCTGCTATTTTGTAAATATTATGTTTCCCAAAGGAAAAGATGGATTTTGCTGTTATTAAGGATAATGGGTTTTAATCAGTGTCGCCCAGCATTTTTAGCCATTCAGAAATTAGATAATGTTTTAACTATTGCTTCAGTTTCTGCCTTTTTTAAGAATGCTTTTAGATTACGAAAATCAATTCATAATACAGTGTAACACAATAGCAAAATGGTAATGATGATTGTGTATATATATATATTTGTGGCTTTTACTGATTTTTATTTATTATGTGATTGTTTATTCTTGTATTTTATTGTGCTTTTATGGTTATTCTTGTTCAATAACTGAATAAAGAAAGAATTGCCATTGACTTTAGCACTCCATGCAGTTTATCACTGCTACCATTGATAACATGCTTTTGCTTACTCCCCTAAACATGGTTACATTGGTTTACACCTTATTATCATATTTAATGTCATTATAAGCCTCTTGTAGATTGGTATGCCATATATCCATTTCCTTTAAGTTAAATGTTATTAGTGGGCCTGCAGCACTTATGGTGCCACTGTCTTAAGTAGCCCCTTAGAACATGCCCCATGTCTGTTATTCCAGCCTAAATACAGTTTTAAACTGCTGTTTCGACTTGGCAATATAACCTTCTTGAGAAGACCTAAACTCCCCTTTGATTGCAGATAGGTCCCCCTAAGGTAGGCTCTTGGTAGCCCATAGGGCATGGTGCATTATTATTAATGGGTTGGACATGCACTTCTAAGTTTTACTTGTCCTAGTAGTAAAAAACTCTTGAATTCGTTTTTCATTACTGTGATGTTCAGCTGTCCTACAGGATAGCATTAGGTTGCCTTATTACATTTAGGGGCCGATTTCGATTCTATAAAATCCCTTACAAATAGCCGTACAGAGCATATTTCCTGTACAAATCGTACCCCGAAACGTCTCCGTACAATGAAGTACGATTTGGATCCAACGCAGATCTCCGTATGATTCGTACCAAAAACCATATGACTGAAATATATGTACGATTTGTATCCGGAAGAGGCATTACGCGACGTCCGTACGTAAAGAAGCAGCAGTTTCTAGCCCAGCAAGTACGATTCGTCTCTGCGAAACTCCGTACGACCCATTTTCTATGAGAGCTCAAAACATCCCTAAAAGCAGAGTCTGGCCCGAACCCCATCCCTGGTACGCGACATACACGCCATGAACCCCATCGTCCGAGTCATCCTAGTCATGAACGCCTATGACCTGGTGCACAGAAACTGATGACAGCGCATACTGTGAGCACAACTTACCACAACAATGGAAGTGTACTTGTACGGTGCATCTTACACGCACGCGTATAGCACCATTGCAATAGTGATACGATGCACACACACACAGGACTGTTGGGGTCGAGTGCGTTTCACGTGCTCGCGTATGGCACCATTACAATAGTGATACGATGGGCACACGCGGCAGGAATGTTGGGGTACAGTGCGTTTACAGGCTTGTGTATGGCACCATAACAATTGTGATACGAGGCACACACACACCATCAACCCCATGTGGCCAACAGTATGAGGGTGGGTGGATATGACTCCCAGCAGTGCACAACAGAATGGGGGTGGGTGGATATGACTTCCAGCAGTGCCCAAAGATATGAGGGGTGGGTGCACCAGACTCCCAGCAGTGCCCAACATTATGGGGTGGGTGCACAGGACTCCCAGCAGTGCCCAGACATATGAGGGGTGGGTGCAGAGGACTTCCAGCAGTGCGCAGACATATGAGGGGTGAGTGGATATGACTCCCAGCAGTGTCCAACAGTATGGGGGTGGGTGCAGAGGACTCCCAGCAGTGCCCAACAGTATTGGGGTGGGTGTAAATGACTCCCAGCAGTGCCTAGACATATGAGGGGTGAGTAGATATGAGTCCAAGCAGTGCCCAGACATATAAGGGGTGGGTGGATTTGACTCCCAGCAGTGCCCAGACATATGAGGGGTGGGTGCAAATGAATACCAGCAGTGCCCAACAGTATGGGGGTTGGCGAATATGACTCACAGCAGTGCCCAACAGTATGGGGGTGGGTGGATATGACTCCCAGCAGTGCTGAGACAGATGAGGGGTGGGTGGATATGACTCCCAGCAGTGCCCAGACATATGAGGGGTGGGTGCACAGGACTCCCAGCAGTGCCCAACAGTATGGGGGTGGGTGGATATGACTCCAAGCAGTGCCCAGACATATGACAGGTGGGTGCACAGGGCTCTAAGCAGTGCCCAACAGTATGGGTGGATATGACTCCCAGCAGTGCCCAGACATATGAGGGGTGGGTGCACAGGACTCCCAGCAGTGCCCAACAGTATGGGGTGGGTGGACATGACTCCCAGCAGTGCCCAACAGTGTGGGGGTGGGTGCACAGGACTCCCAGCAGTGCCCAACAGTATGGGGGTGGGTGGATATGACTCCCAGCAGTGCCCAGACATATGAGTGGTGGGTGGATATGACTCCCAGCAGTGCCCAGACATATGAGGGGTGTGTGAATATGACTCCCAGCCATGCTCAGACATATGAGGGGTGGGTGCACATGACCCAGCAGTGCCCAACAGTATGGGGGTGGGTGGATATGACTCCCAGCAGTGCCCAGACGTATGAGGGGTCGGTGGATATGACTCCCAGCAGTGCCCAGACATAGTAGGGGTGGGTGCACATTACTACCAGCAGTGCCCAACAGTATGGGGGTGGGTGGATATGACTCCCAGCACTGCCCAACAGTATGAGGGTGGGTGGATATGACTCCCAGCAGTGCCCAGCCTTATGCTGGGTGTGTGGATATGACTCCCAGCAGTGCCCAGACATATGAGGGATGGGTGCACAGGACTCCCAACAGTGTCCAATGGTATGGGGGTGGGTGGATGTGACTCCCAGCAGTGCCTAGACATATGAGGGGTGGGTGCACCGGACTCCCAGCAGTGCCCAAGAGTATGGGGTGGGTGGATATGACTCCCAGTAGTGCCCAACATTATGGGGGTGGGTGCACAGGACTCCCAGAAGTGCCCAACTGTATAGGGGTGGGTGGATATGACTCCCAGCAGTGCCCAGACATATGAGGGGTGGGTGGATATGACTCACAGCAGTGCCCAGACATATGAGGGGTGGGTGCACAGGACTCCCAGCAGTACCCAACAGTATGGGGGTGGGTGGATATGAATCCCAGAAGTGCCCAGACATATGACTGGTGGGTGCACAGGACTCCCAGCAGTGCCCAACAGTATGGGTGTGGGTGGATATGACTCCCATCAGTGCCCAGACATATGAGGGGTGGGTGCACAGGACTCCCAGCAGTGCCCAACAGTATGGGGGTGGGTGGACATGACTCCCAGCAGTGCCCAACAGTATGGGGGTGTGTGCACAGGACTCCCAGCAGTGCCCAACAGTATGGGGGTGGGTGGATATGATTCCCAGAAGTGCCCAGTCATATGAGGGGTGGGTGCACATGACTCCCAGCAGTTCCCACCGGTATGGGGTGGGTGGATATGACTCCCAGAAGTGCCCAACAGTATGGGGGTGGGTGGATATGACTCCCAGCAGTGCCCATACATGGGAGGGGTGGGTGGATATGACTCCCAGAAGTGTCCAGACATATGAGGGGTAGAAGCACATGACTCCCAGCACTGCCCAACAGTATGGGGTGGGTGTACAGGCCTCCCAGCAGTTCCCAACAGTATGGGTGCGGGTGGATATGACTCCCAGCAGTGCCCAGCCATATGAGGGGTGGGTACACAGGACTCCCAGCAGTGCCCAACTGTATGGGGGTGAGTGGATATGACTCCCAGCAGTGCCCATACATATGAGGGGTGGGTGCACATGACTCCCAGCAGTGCCCAACAGTATGGGGTTGGGTGGATATGACTCTCAGCAGTGCCCAGTCATATGAGGGGTAGGTGCACATGACTCTCAGCAGTGCCCAACACTATGGTGGTGCATGCACAGGACTCCCAGCAGTGCCCAACAGTATGGGGGATACATATCATCATCAGCATACCACAACTACATGGGTATGTGCACATCCCCAACTTGTGACTATAATTATAGTGCCAGAGCAACACATCACTTACAGCAGTGCCCGACTCCCTGGAGGATTGATTACTGTCACACACTGTGTGACAGACCACTTGTGGGTGTGAAGTCAAATTCCATATGCATACCCACATGGAGGCTGCAGGCGAAATAGACACCCTACCACCATGACACAATAGTGTATAGTCATGTACCAGCCCACCAAACAAAGAGAGCAAAAGGGAACACACACTATCATGTACATCCCAGGGCTGATATGAATGTCCAGGTGGTGGTGAGACCACCAAGATGTAGTCCCTCATGGAAGGAATAGGGTTCAAACCCCTTAGATACAATGCACAAAATTGTGAGTCAGGTGCCCAAATGCCCTGCATAACAATTCCCAACATAGGGGTAGGCTGTGATAAAACACATGCATAGCGGTAAAAAGGGTGAATGTGTCCATGAACGCATTTGTACATACTCAAAACACAAGTACAGAGAGTCTTAAGCATGGCACAGACGAATGAGCATGAGACATCTGTGAGCAGGCATGGGCATTTTTGAAAGTAAATCTGCACACGTCAGCACAACAATTGGGCAACTGTCTGCAGTGAAGATCTCAGGTGTCCACAGAGGAAGGAACACTCCTTGGGACAATGTCTCTAGCCAAACTTAACCCACACAACCAGTGATTAATTGCATAGAAATTTTGATGGCACACAGATACCATGGTCCACCTAATGACCATCAACCAAAAACATCTTTCAGAACCCCAAAACATTACCATGACACCAACCCCAGGGTCCTCATCACCAACATCAAGTACCTGAAATGCAATAGTGTTGAACGTAAATTAAAAGGCTTTATTCAGCATGAACAAAAAAGAAGTGCAAAAATGAGTCTCTGCTCTAATAATGCCAATAGCCAGTCCAGACAATTGTCCTACTAGGGGGACGTTGGTTAGGCCGTCTACCCCAACTTGCCTTAACAAGGATCTGTTAATGGGATGTAGACCCTTGGGGGGCATCATGGAGGGTAGGACCAGGCACCGCAGGGTCAGGAGTGGTAAGGGTAGGTGGGGTGGGGGCAGGGGTGGACACATCCTCCTTAGTGCAGTGTGCAGCGCCAGAGGTAGACTCATACTGTGGCTGTGAGGGTTGCACACTGTGACTATGGCTGCATGTATGTGGCCTATGCCCATTCCCCTTGGGTGTGCCTACAGCCCCCTGAGTTTGCATGTCAGGAGGTGTGCACTTTGACTTTTGTGGGGGTGTGCTGTCTTGGACTGTTGTGGTGCATGATGGTGTCTTCTTGCATGTGCATTGGACAGGTTTGGGAGTGGGGAGTGTGGATGGGCCTGAAGAAGGGGGGGGGCGGACCGCTGCAGGAGGGAAACTGCTGCCGTCAGTGAGGAGTCCATGGACTGCATTAACTGACGTTGGTCAGACATCATTCATGACGTGCCCTCCATGAACGACAACAACTGTGTTAGGATTTGAGCGTGGCCATGGAGGACATTCAGCATTGATGTCTGACCAACCTGAATCTGGCGGAGTAAGTCCACAGACTCTGCAATGAGGGCAGCAGGGGATACAGGGGCAGGGGCTGCGATGCCAGGCCAAAGGAGACATGGGGGGCTGCACGGACAGAAGAGACCATAGCAACTAGGAGGGTGGAGATGGTTCTGCAGGAGGTGGCGACAGACACAGTGATGATGCCAGCATATTCCCCCTCCTCCTGGGAGTCAGAAGCAGATCCGTCTTCATGGTAGGATGTGTCGCCTTCTAAGAGGTACGCTGTCTGACTCCCCTCACCCACCGTACCTCTGGCTCCCTCTGACTCCTCAGCGCTGCTGGCACTGTGGCTGGGTCCCTCCTCCATGTCCATGCAGCTGTCTCCTCCTGTCTCTGTGGATGATGCTGTGGGCAAGGAGAAGAAACAGAAATGCATCAGTCACCTGTACACATCTGACACATGAGCACAAAATCAGTAGGTCACACTGGAAATCATGGCATGCATCATGAGTAACAGCCAGATAACTCTGCAAATATTTGAGCCTTGTACTGCCCAGTTGGTATAGACACAATGCTACTTGGACACAATGATCCAAAGAACACACCAGGCCACAACTTGAATAAGAATTACACAGAGAAGCTAGTGTTTGTTTACAGGAGAGCAGATCAAAACAATAAAATGATGCCACCTCAAGTTCACAAAGAAATGAACTATAGTTGGTGCCCCTCAGGGCAAACTAACCCGCCTCACTCCCCAAGGTGACACCACACTCCGAGCCATGTAAGTACATTTGCCAAAAAATATATGTAACTAAATTTTGGCATCTTGGGTCTCACCATACTTGACACAATCAACATGTACTGAATGTGTTAATTCCCCATCTTGTGAACAGAACACGCATGTGCCTGCATGAAAGATGTCTCACAATGAAATGCACACAAACAACATATACACATTCATTAAAACAGCTGGCACCCTTTAAGATAAAACACTGTTAGAAACAAATGGCGTTGCAGATTTGCCATATACATGGTCTAAAGGAGGTCTTGATGTCTTGACACTCATTAGTTTGTACAATTGACAACAAAGGAGTTTCAAGACCTCAAGACCACTGTGGGGACATGTATATGGAGATCAAGGCACACCATTAACCACTTACACTGGCCTCTTTGAAAAGGTGCCAGCTAATTTAAAAAAAGTGGAAATGTCGTTTTGTGTGCATTACCTTGTGAGACAACTATCATGCAGGCACATAAGTGTCCTTTACACAATTCGTCAGATTACCACATTCTAAACATGAACAACTTTTAACAAGTGTTGTGAGTGCCAAGGTACAATCATTTATGTGACACAACTTGAAATATGTCTGTCCTCACATGGGCATCCATTCCCTGATGACACAGTTGCTTGCACATAAAACTTACTGGCTGTCATGTGGAGTGGCACACATGTCCCAACTCTGGACAATGCTTAAGCTAATGGGCCAGCAATTGTGATGAACAAAATCATTGCTGCATTGTGGACACACCGTTATCCCCAGGCAAAATGTCAACACAGAAGTGTGCACACTAAGACAAAACAGTGTTGCATCTGAACTACACACATGTGGCAAAAATTTATGAGCCTGAATCATGTCTGGAACAAAATGACATAGGCTGCCAAGTCCCAACTGAAATCCCTGGCCACCCTCACAGGGGCAGTGCATGGTGAATCATTGTTCAGCCAATTCTCACCAACAGGTCAGACTTGGCAAGACTAAATCAGGCAGGCCCATGTAGACCTCTCCTGCACAACACCCCCATCCCACAGTCAATGTGATTGATACAGCTGAAGAAGTCAGACCTCTGAATCAGGGTAACAAAAACTGTGCAGCAACAATTCCAAAAGTAACCCAAGCTCACCTCGTGGGGCTGGCAATACATATTTGTGACAAACAACCATCAACGGATTGTTGTGAATAGGCACACAGGAACTGCCCAGTGTGAGTATGCACAAGCCAAATTGTGTAACCCTGTCAAGTGGACTAATGTAGCAGACACAGGAAAAATATAAACTATGCCAGGGACCAATGCCACAGAGGCAGACCCATGCTGAACCCACATAGAATGGGTACAGTGTTGGATGACACACATGATTAGGAGGTTAGGGTGTCTAAGGGGACTGTAGTGGGCACACTGATCCGTGGGTGTGGAATGAGCTGACTGTAACATGAGCAACCTTCATTGCACTATGCATATCTCCCACTGATGTACATCATATCTGAGAACACAACATGGGTCATGCATGCTGCAAGGGTGTGCAGTGGAAACCTCACACTCCTATGTTGAGACTCATCATCAGTGCAAACAAATATGAAGCCCAAACACAGTGCACAGGTCATGGCACAGGCAAGGTTCCAACACATGTCACAGACCACCCTCCCACATGATGCAGAAATCAATTTGCAGTCTTATTTTCTTGCACCCTAGATGAACATGTGCAAATGTGATTACACACAGACCAGGGGACACATGCTAAGGAGGAGAAGGGATGAAAATGAGCACCAGGTGACTATGGGGAACCAAAAACACACTGCACATATAACCTTCTGACCAGACACCCCAACTGTGGGAGTGTAGCCAGGCTTCAGAGAACCTCAAAAAGCAGGTGACACATAACACAACAAACAGCCATGTACCTACCCCCTCCTTGCTGCTGTCCCTCCTGCAACTGCCTATCGAGGTCTGGAAACACGATCTGCAGGACCCGGAGCACGTGGGAGGTGAGGTGACGGCTGCCGTCATGCCGGCTTGGAGGTTCCAGCTTCAGCTGGACCCGGGTGACACTCCGGGTCCAGCACCGGATGTCATGCCACCTCTTCTGCACATTGCGCAGCAGCCGGCGATGGCCCCCCGCAGACCTGGTGGCCCTGAAAATGTCCATCCAGATTTCCCCTTCTCGTAGGCAGGTACCTGTCAGGAAGACAAAGTGAAACAACATCACTACACCTGCTCCATGTCCCAGAGACACACACTTGCACACCATTGATAATGTGAGCAGGCCATAGGATGCTGACAGGACTTGCATCATTGTCCATGTGAATATGGCCTGTGGGCAAGCCCCAATGCACTAAATGGCATTGAAAGGCACAGATGGTGTATCGGGTGCAACACACTCACTGATCATGGCACACACTGGGCAACACATGCAACTGCAGGGTGTGGGACTGCACGTGCCAAGCAGTCACATATCCCACTCCACAGTAGAACCCTTAGCAGACCAGACCAACACACCCTGGCACAGATCACTCGCCTGTCACTGACAACAGCGGATACAGCCCTCACTTTGCACATGTGCCACTTGACAATGGGGTGTCACAGGTGTCATGCTAGCTTTGCAAGTCATAATGTTTTTTCATAAAGGCAGGACGCACACCTCTTCTTCCAATGTTATTAAACTTAATTTTGATGCATTGTATCCTTTTTTTAATCCTTAGGTGCGTGCAATTTGCTGTAGTGCTATGCCCTAAGCACAGGGGTACTAACGTCATCAGAGGTGGGACTGTCTCCAGTCCCCAGAAATGCACAGCTAAAAGCCACTTTTGGCTGTACCTATATACGAACATTATTCTTTTGCTTATTCCACATTTATCCATAGTAATCCAACTCATTTATCATCAGTATTCCAATTTTCCACAGACGAGAGGGCGACCTTCGTGTGCACGTTAATTTTCAAATTTCTACTATTCTCCTGGTGTCACTAGGACTTTGACCAAGATTATGACAAAGACGTGAATTCATTTTAGGCAGTATTTATTGTATAACCCAATGCATTTCGGGCATCCAGCCCTTCTTCGGGGGTCACTGTAAATTATAAAAATTTGACAAGATTACCGAACTGATTCACCCCTATAAATACATTTTTCACTATCTGTGCATATCCAACCACATTTATCTATTACTTCTCAGTAAAAAGACATCTCAATAAACTTTAAATTAATCTACACATGTTAACCAAAATATACCACCTAAGATTCGAACCCCTGTTGTATGCACATTGCATCATACTGCCTTATCGCGCTGAGCCACCCTTTGTCCTAATGACCTATGCCCTTCTTTTCTTAACTCAGTTAACAATTTCTACAATGCATTGATAAAATATGTGGAAATCATGTTTCTCAAACAGTGTTAACTCTGTGTTATATGCCATAGCCTCCAGTTTAACAAAGCAGTAAATCTTTTCATTAACACATTTTTAACTAACGGTGTTTAACCTAGATAACATCGTCTAGGAGCCCTTTAAAAAAAGCCCCATCCCCATTCTATGCATAAAAAACATGTTCACCTAGCTTACACGTACCTGCCGTCCCAGCGTTAACAGCTACATTGTATCTCTGGTAAAAGGAGAGTTACCAAACCACCCGTCCTCCCTCTTTTTAAACAACATATATTGTGCTCTGGTTGGTCCGAATTGAACAAAAAGTTCCCACCCTTTCTCATGACAAAATGATAACACCTGAGGTCTGTGCTGCCACAAAACTACAACTCCTATCTTTCTATATTCCCATGTGTATTCAGCTCAACTAAAAAGACATCTTTAGTCACAGAAGTGAAAGTCACATTAATCCAACAGTAATTTATGAAAATGATGCTGTTTTTATATCATATTTAAAACCGTCCGGTATTTCAATCCAGTTCTCTTGCTGCCATCCCCATGAACCACGATGTTGGTCTTGGTGCGCGATCTCATGTAGTCACACAAGTTTCCGATCATGTCTTTGTGGGTGCAGTCCTGTAGTTTGGGCTAAAGTAATAATGTTTTTTCATAAATGCAGGACGTACACCTCTTCTTCCAATGTTATTAAACTTAATTTTGATGCATTGTATCCTTTTTTTAATCCTTAGGTGCGTGCAATTTGCTATAGTGCTATGCCCTAAGCACAGGGGTACTAACTTCATCAGAGGTGGGGCTGTCTCCAGTCCCCAGAAATGCACAGCTAAACACCACTTTTGGCTGTACCTATATACGAACATTATTCTTTTGCTTATTCCACATTTATCCATAGTAATCCAACTCATTTATCATCAGTATTCCAATTTTCCACAGACGAGAGGGCGCCCTTCGTGTGCACGTTAATTTTCAAATTTCTACTATTCTCCTGGTGTCACTTGGACTTTGACCAAGAATATGACAAAGACGTGAATTCATTTTAGGCAGTATTTATTGTATAACCCAATGCATTTCGGGCATCCAGCCCTTCTTCGGGGGTCACTGTAAATTATAAAAATATGACAAGATTACCGAACTGATTCACCCCTATAAATATATTTTTCACTATCTGTGCATATCCAACCACATTTATCTCTTACTTCTCATTAAAAAGACATCTCAATAAACTTTAAATTAATCTACACATGTTAACCAAAATGTGCCACCTCAGATTCGAACCCCTCTTGTATGCACATTGCATCATACTGCGTTATCGCGCTGAGCCACCCTTTGTCCTAATGACCTATGCCCTTCTTTTCTTAACTCAGCTAACAATTTCTACAATGCATTGATAAAATACATGGAAATCATGTTTCTCAAACAGTGTTAACTCTGAGTTATATGCCATAGCCTCAAGTTTAACAAAGCAGTAAATCTTTTCATTAACACATTTTTAACTAACGGTGTTTAACCTAGATAACATCGTCTAGGAGCCCTTTAAAAAAAGCCCAATCCCCATTCTATGCATAAAAAACATGTTCACCTAGCTTACACGTACCTGCCGTCCCAGCGTTAACAGCTACATTGTATCTCTGGTAAAAAGAGAGTTACCAAACCACCCGTCCTCCCTCTTTTTAAACAACATATATTGTGCTCTGGTTGGTCCGAATTGAACAAAAAGTTCCCACCCTTTCTCATGACAAAATGATTACACCTGAGGTCTGTGCTGCCACTAAACTACAACTCCCATCTTTCTATATTCCCATGTGTATTCAGCTCAACTAAAAAGACATCTTTAGTCACAGAAGTGAAAGTCACATTAATCCGACAGTAATTTATGGAAATGTAATGAAAGAAAAATTGTACATAATTCATGAAACGTTTTATTTAATGTTTTAAATTTTGTTTCATATTTTAATAAATACGGCCGGGGGGTAACTCCCCCCCGCCTTCCAAAAGTTCAAACCTGTGTCTGCCTTCTCCCATGGGGAATTGGTGTTGGGAGGGGGTGGCGGGCATCCCAGCCATATGGAAAGTGGCGACCACTCGGTCCCCCCGAAGGTATGGATGGGTGCCCCGATCCCCCCGGGAAACCATTTTGGGCGGGAGGCGAGGCTCGGCTGGTATGCCCAAAGTGGCGTAGCCGGGGCACTCCCTTTCCCGCCCAGGAGGGGTTGTCCTAGACACCCGCACGGAAGACCGCGCCCAGTGGGCGTACCTGAGGAGGGACCCCGCCCTCCCGCAGATAGATAAATAGAGCGGGAATCCGAAGAAGCGTCCTCTTGTTCCTGTGCTCTGAAGGCTGCACCACTCATCGCTCGTGAGCCCTCGACGGAACAAGCGGCAATTTTGAGAACTTGTAATCTTGTTTTTTCTCTTTCAGTTATCGAGAGTTCGAAGGATCTGGGACCTCGTTGATCGACTTGAGCGGAATAAACGAAGCTATGGCCGGCAAAAAAGCGGGAAAGAGCTCCGAGCTGGAGAAGGTACTGCGCACCTTGTCGAACCGAATGGCAATCATGGACCGAAAACTCGGTAAAGTTGATTCGATCGGTCGAGGTTTGGCCGAAGTTAAAAAGCAGTTAGCGGCCCAGAACAACCCCTCAGGCCGCCCTAAGAAGGTAATAGGCCCGGCCTTGCCGGGAGTGGTCCCTGAGGGTAGGGAGAAGCGTATTAAGATGAGGGCGGTTTCCGGGGAGGATCCGGTTCCTGAGGTGCCCCCATCCGCCCCCATCACGCCGGCGGACATCCCGGTACCGGTTCCGAATATAGGCTTGCCAATTCCTGTGGTAATCACCCCGGTTAATGATGATCAAATGCCCCCGGAACTGGCCATTCAGTTAGCGGCGGTGTTACCCTGGCTCAAGAAGAAAGTGGGGGGGGCAGTGGCCACGGGGGACCCGGCCGAGGAGGCTAGATTAATAATCGAGCAGTTACGGCAGTCGAGAGAAGCCGGGACGGCGAATGTTCCTTTTGTTCCCCCACAGGTGGCGCCAGGAGTACCAACGGTTAGCCGGGAAAAGGCGGCAGACACAACGGTTGAACCCGGTAAGCAACCATTGCCAATGGCAGGGGAAGGTTCATTACCTTCAAGGCGCGAAAGGGTGGCCCAGCACATCCCAGCGGCCACAAAGGAAATGATATGGGGAGAAAAATATGTGAATATGTTTTCATTGTTGACTGACCATCGCGAGATGGAATATGCAAAATCCCAGAAATATCTATGGCACCCCAGTGTATGGCGGGCCAAGATGGCGGAATTTAGGGTCGATGAGACCGTAGCGAACTGGGTGAAGGCCTTTTCGTTATTTACGGCAGTCATGGGTGAACGAAAGCCAGAAGTGATGACCGAGTTGTCTTGTTACCAAAATAGGATTATGGATTTTTATACCATGTATTGGGGGGACGAGTGGAAAGGATATGACATGAAATTCCGGAAAGCGAAAGAGTTTGATGCAACTTTGACCTGGGACTGCCTTGACTCGGTGTCATGGCACAAGCAGCTCTTGCCTGGTGCGGCAGGTACGTCCTCGCCGGGCGGGAGCAGGCCGGGGTCAGTTCGCCAAAAGCCTGCGTTGCCCTTTCGAGCAGGCGCCGGTGGGGAATTTCAGCCCAAGACCGGCGGAAATGGCGGCAAGCGGGGGGTTTGTTGGGGCTTCAATAGAGGCAACTGTAACAGGCCCCAGGGAACATGTAGGTTCAGGCATGCGTGTGCGGGCTGTGGGAACTCCTCACACCCGGAGAGTAGCTGTAGATCAAAGAACAGCGGAACGGGAGGAAAAGGGGGCTCTAAGCAAGAGTGAGGTGAGGCTTGGGAACCGCTTGCCTACACCTGTCGACATCATGGCTCTGACTCCTTGGTTGAACAAATACCCTGATCATGTATCCGCCGTGGTTTTGAGGAATGGATTCCTATATGGCTTCAACATCCCGGCGGGGGATTTTTGGGGGGACTCCTTTTGTAAAAATCAATTATCTGTACAACATAACCCAAGCGTAGAAGCAAAGAAAATTTCCAAAGAAGTCAGCTTGGGGCGGGTGGCCGGGCCTTTTCAATGCCCGCCGGTGGCGGATTTTGTGTGTTCACCGCTTGGAGTGGTTCCAAAGAAAGACCCGGGGGAGTTTAGACTCATTCACAACTTGTCTGCTCCAAGGGGATCCTCGGTGAACGAAGCCATTAACCCGGATATTTGTTCGGTTCGGTACGCATCGTTTGACGATGCCGTTGCCATATTAAATCATCTGGGACCCGGAGCACTGATGGCGAAATCGGACATCGAATCGGTATTCAGGTTGCTCCCGGTACACCCGCGGGACCAGCGCTTGCTAGGTTTTGCGTTTCAAGGGAGTTATTACATGGATAAATGCATGCCTATGGGTTGCTCCATTTCTTGCGCCTATTTTGAAATGTTCATCTGTTTTTTAGAGTGGGCATTCACTGAGGCCACAGGGCATAGGCACGTTATGCACTATCTAGATGACTTCCTGTTCTTCGGAGCAGCCGGCAATACGAAATGTGCGCAGGCGCTGCAGGACTTCTGCATCCTCATGCGGGAATTCGGAGTCCCATTGGCACCAGGTAAGATGGTTGGACCATCTACTTCACTGGAGTTTCTGGGAATTGAGCTCGATTTTGTGGAAGGATGTTTCCGTTTACCAATGGAAAAGGTGGCCAAGTTTAGGGCTTCCTTGACGCAAAGCCTGGGCAAGGAGAAAGTGACCCTGCACCAGTTACAGCAAACAGTGGGTCAGCTTAACTTTGCCTTAAGGGTGATACCAATGGCCCGCCCCTTCTCACCCTCTATTGCACAAGCTATGGTTGGCCTCAAGGAGGGACACCACCGTACAAGACTGTCAGCAGAGGTTCGCCAGGATATGCGCATTTGGATGGCATTTCTGGCGGACTTCAACGGTCGAGTTTTGTGGAACAAACCACCAGCATCATCGGATGAACTAGGTTTGTGGACCGATTCAGCTGGGAGCGTGGGATTTGGCGCCATCTTTGGTACCGATGGTCGGCGCAAGTATGGCCGACGTGGTGGCACTCCAGCGGTCTAACAGGTAACATTGGGTTCTTGGAGCTATTTCCCATTTTGTTTGCTCTGATGGCATGGCCAGACGACTTTAGGGACCGATCAGTGGTGTTTTGGTCTGACAATATGACTGTGGTTGAGTGCATTAATCAGCAGGCAGCCCGCTCAAGTGGATCTTGAGATTGTTAAAAGAAATTGTTTTACGTTGCATGAAATTGAATGTACAATACAGGGCAAAACATGTGCCAGGTGTACTGAATAATGCAGCTGATGCACTCTGTCATTCACACATGCAGGCTTTCAGGGGCTATCTACCCACAGCGGACCTAGTGGCGGCACCGTTCCCCGAAGTGCTATGGCTAATCGGTGCCCCGGATTACAAGACCTCGTGGCAGCCAGCTTAGCTCCCAGGACAAGGAAGGCTTACGAAGGAGCGTTTTGTTCCTACTGCACATTTTTGGGTCCGACAGGGAGACAGAGCTGGGGTCAAGAGAAATCCTTCCTGGGGTTCCTGGTAGCGCTGCACAGAGAAGGCCGATCAGCGGCACCGGCCAATAGACATAGGGCGGCCATTTCGTTCATGGCACAGCTGCACGTCATAAGTGACCCGACGGGTTCCTTTTTGGTTAGGAAGGCACTCCGCGGCTAGCAACGCCTCGAGGGTCGCAAGCAAGATACGAGGCACCCGATTGGCTTAGACAGATTGTCTCTGCTTTTAGCAAAGCTGGATGAGACGTGCTCCTCCCCTTTCGAAGCAGTTCTGTTCCGGGCAGCCTTCGCCTTGGCATTCCATTGGGCTATGCGGGTAAGCGAACTCGTGGCGAGGAACAAGAAGGATATGGAGGGAGGCTTGTGCAGGGATCACGTACAAATAAGGGGTGATTCGATGGTAATCTCTATAGCCTGGTCCAAGACAGACCAGGAAGCTATGGGAGATAGTGTTGTTGTGCAGCGCGCACGAGGGTCCCCCACTTGTCCGATAAAGTGTTTAGAGGAATACTTGGCACAGAGGATGGCTACATGGGGGGGGAGCCTGCTTAGGCACAATGATGGCACCCCACTGACGAGATTTCAGTTTCAGAGGGTGCTAGCACTGACAATCGCTGCCGTGGGCATGGACCTGTGCGATTTTGGGACCCACTCATTTAGGATAGGGGCTGCTACTGAGGCTACGGCCCAGGGTCTGAGCGCGGAGGAAGTAAAACAGCTGGGCCGCTGGTCCTCAAATTGCTTCAAATGGTATGTGCGATTGCACATGTTGTAAAAGTCAATTGACATGCACTCACGCTTCTTGTCTTTTGTTTGAATGACAGTTTCGCAAGCCTGTCACGGGGGCGGAATTGGGAGTCGACCCAACACCAGGAGACCAGCGGTAGAGGATCACCGACTGGAGAGAGAGTGATATGGGTCGTGGGCCACTCATATGTGAGGCACGCCGGAGATGTATTCAAGGCAGGTGACACGATTCACGCATCTGGGGAATACGGGTACAGAGTGACCTTTCATGGGAAGGGCGGCCTCTGTTTGGACCAATTTCAATCGTTTTTGGAGGGTCTTTTAGGGCGGCAAAGGTCACCGCCATCTGTAGTCATAGTACACCTGGGGGGCAATGACTTAGTGAAGTTGGGAAGACGAGTGTTATTAGAACACATCCTGTCGGCAGTTAGCTGGTTGGCTAAGAAACTCCCCGGGTGCACGATTGCCTGGTCACACATGATCCCCAGAAAGATTTGGCGGGGGGGTCTCTCAGTGTCAGCGCTGAACCACTCAGTGAATAGGGTCAACAATAAAATTGGGAGATTGTTTTGCTCAGCGCAGTTGCATAGCATTCCTCACGGGTGTATTCGGGGTGATCACATGTATCTGAATGATGGGGTTCACCTGTCCAGGGAGGGGAATGATTTACTCATAGGAGACTTCATAGCATGGTTAAGGGGTTTGGGGAAGCATGACCTTTAGGAGGAGTGGGGGGTCCGGATAGTCGGTCAACTATCCGGCCTGTGGCGGTAAGGTTATGATCGGTGAGCAGTAATTTCAAGGTCCCTAGAGGGGGGCGCAACCCAGAATGGATGGGAGCGCCGGGGAGAGGCGGCCATTGGCCCCTTCCACGGGGAGGCGGCACCCACTAAGGATGGGTCGCCTAGGGGGAGACAGCCATAGGCCCCTCCCAGGGGTGAGACAGCTAGATGCCCCTCCTACGAATTTCCCGGGGGCCGGATATCCGCTCTGGCGGAGGAGTGTGTGGGGATGGGGGGGAGTCCACGCTGTCCTTCCTACAGATACCTCACACGGGAACTCGGACGACCTTTAAGATAGCGTCGAGTGAAAGGGGGCCCCGCCGACAAGGGAAGTTACAGTTGGCAATGAGGGTAAAGTCCTCTGCGCATGCGCCACTCACACCGTGAGGGAGGGATTTTGGTAGTAGGGATCTGACACCGGTTAAGACCTTGCCGTTGGCCCTTAATGCTAGGATGTACAATTTTAATTAGAATGTATGCATTTTCAGGATGCTAGACTCGGCTAGGAAACCTTTGTATTAGAGATCTGTTAAGGTTAGCCGAAGAACATGTCTTCATCAAAATGTAATGAAAGAAAAATTGTACATAATTCATGAAACGTTTTATTTAATGTTTTAAATTTTGTTTCATATTTTAATAAATACGGCCGGGGGGTAACTCCCCCCCGCCTTCCAAAAGTTCAAACCTGTGTCTGTCTCCTCCCATGGGGAACTGGTGTTGGGAGGGGGTGACGGGCATCCCGGCCATATGGAAAGTGGTGACCACTCGGTCCCCCCGAACGTATGGATGGGTGCCCCGATCCCCCCGGGAAACCATTTTGGGTGGGAGGCGTGGCTCGGCTGGTATGCCCAAAGTGGCGTAGCCGGGGCGCGCTCTTTCCCGCCCAGGAGGGGTTGTCCTAGACACCCGCACGGAAGACCGCGCCCAGTGGGCATACCTGAGGAGGGACCCCGCCCTTCCGCAGATGGATAAATAGAGCGGGAATCTGAAGAAGCGTCCTCTTGTTCCTGTGCTCTGAAGGCTGCACCACTCGTCGCTCGTGAGCCCTCGACGGAACAAGCGGCAATTTTGACCCACCCACCAGCCCCTAATGCAATGTTTGTTTGAATAAAGTTGTGGACGTTATCTGATCGTATTAAAGAGATACAGTCACGTCTTCAGTAAATTATATATGCCTTGGATTAAAAGATGTGTATAGGCCTTTTTTCCTTTGTAGAAAAGTAAGGGAGTGTTTCATATAATGATGTTGTCTTATGCTTTAGGAAATTTTTTCTCTTTGTAGAATGGTAAAGTTGATGACTCGTCAATGCTATGTCAGAATTTTTTTTTTCTTCCCTTAGTAGGTAAACCAACAGTCGTATTTATTTTTTTTTTTTGGTCGGGCGGTAAGGTCATGATCGGTGAGCAGTAATTTCAAGGTCCCTAGAGGGGGGCGCCACCCAGAATGGATGGGAGCGCCCGGGGGGAGGCGGCCATTGGTCCCTTCCACGGGGAGGGGGCACCCACTAAGGATGGGTCGGCTAGGTGGAGACGGCCATAGGCCCCTCCCAGGGGGGAGACGGCTAGATGCCCCTCCTACAAATTTCCCGGGGGCTGGATATCCGCTCTGGCGGAAGAGTGTGTGGGGATGGGGGGAGTCCACGCAGTCCTTCCTACAGATACCTCACACGGGAACTCGGACGACCTTTAAGATGGCGTTGAGTGAAAGGGGGCCCCCACGACAAGGGAAGTTACAGTTGGCAATGAGGGTAAAGTCCTCTGCGCATGCTCCACTCACACCGTGAGGGCGGGATTTTGGTAGTAGGGATCTGACACCTGTTAAGACCTTGCCGTTGTCCCTAAATGCTAGGATGTACAATTTTAATTTAGAATGTATGCATTTTCAGGATGCTAGACTCGGCTAGGAAACCTTTGTATTAGAGATCTGTTAAGGTTAGCCAAAGAACATGTCTTCATCAAAATGTAATGAAAGAAAAATTGTACATAATTCATGAAACGTTTTATTTAATGTTTTAAATTTTGTTTCATATTTTAATAAATACGGCCGGGGGGTAACTCCCCCCCGCCTTCCAAAAGTTCAAACCTGTGTCTGTCTCCTCCCATGGGGAATTGGTGTTGGGAGGGGGTGGCGGGCATCCCGGCCATATGAAAATCATGCTATTTTTATATCATATTTAAAACCGTCCAGTATTTCAATCCAGTTCTCTTGCTGCCATCCCCATGAACCACGATGTTGGTCCAATCATGTCTTTGTGGGTGCAGTCCTGTAGTTTGGGCTAAAGTTATAATGTTTTTTCATAAAGGCAGGACGCACACCTCTTCTTCCAATGTTATTAAACCTAATTTTGATGCATTGCATCCTTTTTTTAATCCTTAGGTGCGTGCAATTTGCTGTAGTGCTATGCCCTAAGCACAGGGGTACTAACTTCATCAGAGGTGGGACTGTCTCCAGTCCCCAGAAATGCACAGCTAAACACCACTTTTGGCTGTACCTATATACGAACATTATTCTTTTGCTTATTCCACATTTATCCATAGTAATCCAACTCATTTATCATCAGTATTCCAATTTTCCACAGACGAGAGGGCTCCCTTCGTGTGCACGTTAATTTTCAAAATTCTACTATTCTCCTGGTGTCACTAGGACTTTGACCAAGAATATGACAAAGATGTGAATTCATTTTAGGCAGTATTTATTGTATAACCCAATGCATTTCGGGCATCCAGCCCTTCTTCGGGGGTCACTGTAAATTATAAGATTACCGAACTGATTCACCCCTATAAATACATTTTTCACTATCTGTGCATATCCAACCACATTTATCTCTTACTTCTCATTAAAAAGACATCTCAATAAACTTTAAATTAATCTACACATGTTAACCGAAAAGTACCACCTCAGATTTGAGTCCCTGTTGTATGCACATTGCATCATACTGCGTCATCGCGCTGAGACACCCTTTGTCCTAATGACCTATGCCCTTCTTTTCTTAACTCAGCTTACAATTTCTACAATGCATTGATAAAATACGTGGAAATCATGTTTCTCAAACAGTGTAAACTCTGTGTTATATGCCATAGCCTCAAGTTTAACAAAGCAGTAAATCTTTTCATTAACACATTTTTAACTAACAGTGTTTAACTTAGATAACATCGTCTAGGAGTCCTTCAAAAAAAGCCCCATCCCCATTCTATGCATAAAAAACATGTTCACCTAGCTTAGACGTACCTGCCGTCCCAGCGTTAACAGCTACATTGTATCTCTGGTAAAAAGAGAGTTACCAAACCACCCGTCCTCCCTCTTTTTAAACAACATATATTGTGCTCTGGTTGGTCCGAATTGAACAAAAAGTTCCCACCCTTTCTCATGACAAAATGATTACACCTGAGGTCTGTGCTGCCACAAAACTACAACTCCCATCTTTCTATATTCCCATGTGTATTCAGCTCAACTAAAAAGACATCTTTAGTCACAGAAGTGAAAGTCACATTAATCCGACAGTAATTTATGAAAATCATGCTGTTTTTATATCATATTAAAAACCGTCCGGTATTTCAATCCAGTTCTCTTGCTGCCATCCCCATGAACCACGATGTTGGTCTTGGTGCACGATCTCGTGTAGTCACACAAGTTTCCAATCATGTCTTTGTGGGTGCAGTCCTGTAGTTATGGGCTAAAGTTATAATGTTTTTTCATAAAGGCAGGACGCACACCTCTTCTTCCAATGTTATTAAACTTAATTTTGATGCGTTGTATCCTTTTTTTAATCCCTAGGTGCGTGCAATTTGCTGTAGTGCTGTGCCCTAAGCAAAGGGGTACTAACTTCATCAGAGGTGGGACTGTCTCCAGTCCCCAGAAATGCACAGCTAAACGCCACTTTTGGCTGTACCTATATACGAACATTATTCTTTTGCTTATTCCACATTTATCCATAGTAATCCAATTCATTTATCATCAGTATTCCAATTTTCCACAGACGAGAGGGCGCCCTTCGTTAGCACGTTAATTTTCAAATTTCTACTATTCTCCTGGTGTCACTAGGACTTTGACCAAGAATATGACAAAGACGTGAATTCATTTTAGGCAGTATTTATTGTATAACCCAATGCATTTCGGGCATCCAGCCCTTCTTCGGGGGTCACTGTAAATTATAAAAATATGACAAGATTACCGAACTGATTCACCCCTATAAATACATTTTTCACTATCTGTGCATATCCAACCACATTTATCTCTTACTTCTCATTAAAAAGACATCTCAATAAACTTTAAATTAATCTACACATGTTAACCAAAAAGTACCACCTCAGATTTGAGTCCCTGTTGTATGCACATTGCATCATACTGCGTCATCGCGCTGAGACACCCTTTGTCCTAATGACCTATGCCCTTCTTTTCTTAACTCAGCTTACAATTTCTACAATGCATTGATAAAATACGTGGAAATCATGTTTCTCAAACAGTGTAAACTCTGTGTTATATGCCATAGCCTCAAGTTTAACAAAGCAGTAAATCTTTTCATTAACACATTTTTAACTAACAGTGTTTAACTTAGATAACATCGTCTAGGAGCCCTTCAAAAAAAGCCCCATCCCCATTCTATGCATAAAAAACATGTTCACCTAGCTTAGACGTACCTGCCGTCCCAGCGTTAACAGCTACATTGTATCTCTGGTAAAAAGAGAGTTACCAAACCACCCGTCCTCCCTCTTTTTAAACAACATATATTGTGCTCTGGTTGGTCCGAATTGAACAAAAAGTTCCCACCCTTTCTCATGACAAAATGATTACACCTGAGGTCTGTGCTGCCACAAAACTACAACTCCCATCTTTCTATATTCCCATGTGTATTCAGCTCAACTAAAAAGACATCTTTAGTCACAGAAGTGAAAGTCACATTAATCCGACAGTAATTTATGAAAATCATGCTGTTTTTATATCATATTAAAAACCGTCCGGTATTTCAATCCAGTTCTCTTGCTGCCATCCCCATGAACCACGATGTTGGTCTTGGTGCACGATCTCGTGTAGTCACACAAGTTTCCAATCATGTCTTTGTGGGTGCAGTCCTGTAGTTTGGGCTAAAGTTATAATGTTTTTTCATAAAGGCAGGACGCACACCTCTTCTTCCAATGTTATTAAACTTAATTTTGATGCATTGTATCCTTTTTTTAATCCCTAGGTGCGTGCAATTTGCTGTAGTGCTGTGCCCTAAGCAAAGGGGTACTAACTTCATCAGAGGTGGGACTGTCTCCAATCCCCAGAAATGCACAGCTAAACGCCACTTTTGGCTGTACCTATATACAAACATTATTCTTTTGCTTATTCCACATTTATCCATAGTAATCCAACTCATTTATCATCAGTATTCCAATTTTCCACAGACGAGAGGGCGCCCTTCGTGTGCACGTTAATTTTCAAATTTCTACTATTCTCCTGGTGTCACTAGGACTTTGACCAAGAATATGACAAAGACGTGAATTCATTTTAGGCAGTATTTATTGTATAACCCAATGCATTTCGGGCATCCAGCCCTTCTTCGGGGGTCACTGTAAATTATAAAAATATGACAAGATTACCGAACTGATTCACCCCTATAAATACATTTTTCACTATCTGTGCATATCCAACCACATTTATCTCTTACTTCTCATAAAAAAGACATCTCAATAAATTTTAAATTAATCTACACATGTTAACCAAAAAGTACCACCTCAGTTTCGAGCCCCTGTTGTATGCACATTGCATCATACTGCGTTATCGCGCTGAGCCACCCTTTGTCCTAATGACCTATGCCCTTCTTTTCTTAACTCAGCTAAAAATTTCTACAATGCATTGATAAAATACGTGGAAATCATGTTTCTCAAACAGTGTAAACTCTGTGTTATATGCCATAGCCTCAAGTTTAACAAAGCAGTAAATCTTTTCATTAACACATTTTTAACTAACGGTGTTTAACCTAGATAACATCGTCTAGGAGCCCTTCAAAAAAAGCCCCATCCCCATTCTATGCATAAAAAACATGTTCACCTAGCTTACACGTACCTGCCGTCCCAGCGTTAACAGCTACATTGTATCTCTGGTAAAAAGAGAGTTACCAAACCACCCGTCCTCCCTCTTTTTAAACAACATATATTGTGCTCTGGTTGGTCCGAATTGAACAAAAAGTTCCCACCCTTTCTCATGACAAAATGATTACACCTGAGGTCTGTGCTGCCACAAAACTACAACTCCCATCTTTCTATATTCCCATGTGTATTCAGCTCAACTTAAAAGACATCTTTAGTCACAGAAGTGAAAGTCACATTAATCCGACAGTAATTTATGAAAATCATGCTGTTTTTATATCATATTTAAAACCGTCCGGTATTTCAATCCAGTTCTCTTGCTGCCATCCCCATGAACCACGATGTTGGTCTTGGTGCGGGATCTCATGTAGTCACACAAGTTTCCAATCATATCTTTGTGGGTGCAGTCCTGTAGTTTGGGCTAAAGTTATAATGTTTTTTCATAAAGGCACGACGCACACCTCTTCTTCCAATGTTATTAAACTTAATTTTGATGCATTGTATCCTTTTTTTAATCCTTAGGTGCGTGCAATTTGCTGTAGTGCTATGCCCTAAGCACAGGGGTACTAACTTCATCGGAGGTGGGACTGTCTCCAATCCCCAGAAATGCACAGCTAAACGCCACTTTTGGCTGTACCTATATACGAACATTATTCTTTTGCTTATTCCACATTTATCCATAGTAATCTAACTCATTTATCATCAATATTCCAATTTTCCACAGACGAGAGGGCGCCCTTCGTGTGCACGTTAATTTTCAAATTTCTACTATTCTCCTGGTGTCACTAGGACTTTGACCAAGAATATGACAAAGACGTGAATTCATTTTAGGCAGTATTTATTATATAACCCAATGCATTTCGGGCATCCAGCCCTTCTTCGGGGGTCACTGTAAATTATAAAAATATGACAAGATTACCGAACTGATTCACCCCTATAAATACATTTTTCACTATCTGTGCATATCCAACCACATTTATCTCTTCTTATCTCTTACTTCTCATTAAAAAAAACATCTCAATAAACTTTAAATTAATCTACACATGTTAACCAAAAAGTACCTCCTCTGATTTGAACCCCTGTTGTATGCACAGTGCATCATACTGCGTTATCGCGTTGAGCCACCCTTTGTCCTAATGACCTCTGCCCTTATTTTCTTAACTCAGCTAAAAATTTCTACAATGCATTGATAAAATACGTGGAAATCATGTTTCTCAAACAGTGTAAACTCTGTGTTATATGCCATAGCCTCAAGTTTAACAAAGCAGTAAATCTTTTCATTAACACATTTTTAACTAACAGTGTTTAACCTAGATAACATCGTCTAGGAGCCCTTTAAAAAAAGCCCCATCCCCATTCTATGTATAAAAAACATGTTCACCTAGCTTACACGTACCTGCCGTCCCAGCGTTAACAGCTACATTGTATCTCTGGTAAAAAGAGAGTTACCAAACCACCCGTCCTCCCTCTTATTAAACAACATATATTGTGCTCTGGTTGGTCCGAATTGAACAAAAAGTTCCCACCCTTTCTCATGACAAAATAATTACACCTGAGGTCTGTGCTGCCACAAAACTACAATTCCCATCTTTCTATATTCCCATGTGTATTCAGCTCAACGAAAACGACATCTTTAGTCACAGAATGGAAAGGGGCGACCACTCGGTCCCCCCGAACGTATGGTAGGGGGCCCGGATCCCCCCGGGAAACCATTTTGGGCGGGGGGCGTGTCTCGGCTGGTATGCCCGAAGCGGCGTAGCCGGGGCGCGCCTTTTCCCGCCCAAGAAGGGTTGTCCTAGACACCTACACCGTTGGCCACGCCCCGTAGGCGTACCGGAGGAGGGTACACGCCCTCCCGAAGAGGAATAAAAGGAGCAACAATCCGAAGAAGCATCCTCTTGTTCCTGTGCTTGGAAGCTGCACCCTCTCGTTGCACGTGAGCCCTCGACGGAACAAGGAGCAATTTTTTGAGAACTTGTAATTTTTGTGTTTCTCTTTCAGAGACTCCGAACCTTCGGATCCAGGACCTCGTTGAGCAGCAAGGGTCGAATATCCGACAACGATGCCTGGCAAGAAGGCCGGAAAGAAGGCAGGGACTGACCAGATGCTCCGCATGTTGATGAAGGATATGGCGAGCATGAAAAAGCAGATGGCGGCAATGAACAATACTGGCAGACCGAAGAAAGTCATCGGACCAGCATTGCCGGGAGTAGTCCCCGCTGGGAGAGGTAAAAGGGCCAGCGATAGGGCGGCAGGGGGGAGGCCCCAGTTCCCGAGTCACCCCCGGCAAGCCCGGTTAGTTCAGTTGAGGCCTCGGTACCGATCCCGGACGCGGGCCAACCGATTCCGGTTGTAGTTACACCCACTAACGAGGAGGATATGCCTCCGGAGTTGGCCGCCCAGTTGGCCGCATGGCTCGGCAAAAATACTGAGGGTGCTACGGCACCAGGAGACACGGCCGAAGAGGCCAGGTTACTAATAAAGCAGTTGCGGCAATCGCGAGATGCTGCAAAGGCGAATCTCCCTCTTGTCTCCCCACAGGCTCCCTCGGAACGACCGGCGGCTGGCGTTGTAAAAACAGCGGGACCAGCTAGTGAGTCGGGTAAGCAGCCATTGCCAATGGCAAGGGAGGGGTCTTTACCCTCAAGAAGGGAAAAGGTGGTCCAACATATTCCGCTGGCCACGAAAGAATTGATTTGGGCTGATAAGTATGTGAATATGTTTTCTCTCCTGACTGACCATCACGAGTTGGAGTATGTTAAAACTCAGAAGGATTTGTGGCACCCGAGTGTGTGGCGTGCAAAAATGGCGGGATTCAGGGTTGATGAGACGATCTCAAATTGGGCCAGGGCATTTGCGATGTTTACTGCAATCATGGGGGAACGTAAGTCCGAGGTTTTGACCGAATTAGCCTGCTATCAGACACGGATAATGGATTTTTATGAAACGTATCGGGGCGATGAATGGTTGGGTTATGATAGTAAGTTTCGTAAGGCCAAGGAGCACGATTCATCTCTGACGTGGGATTGTCTCGACTCCATCTCTTGGCAGAAGCAGCTCCTGCCGGGCGCGACGAAGTCCTCTTCGCTTGGCGGGAATGGGTCGGCGCCCTCCCGCCATCAATCGGCGGCGCCCTTTCGAGCAGGCCCCGCTGGTGACCACCAACCGAGGAGTGGTGGGAACGGGGGTAAAAAAGGGGTCTGCTGGAACTTTAACAGAGGCAAGTGCACGAGGCCACAAGGGACATGTAAGTTCAGGCATGAGTGTGCAGGGTGCGGACACTCTTCACACCCTGAGATTTCGTGCAGAACCAAGAATGGTGATACAGGGGGTAGAGGAGGGGCCAAACAGGTCTAATGTCGACCATGGGGTTCCGTTACCTACCCCCGTAGATATCATGGCAATGATCCCCTGGCTAAATGAATACCCTGATCATGTCTCCGCTGGGGTGTTGCAGGACGGTTTCTCTTATGGTTTCCACATCCCGGCGGGCGATTTTCGGGTGGAATCACTGTGTAAAAACCAACTGTCGGTTCAGCAGAATTCGGCGGTGGTAGAAAGAAAGATTGCAAAGGAGGTTGCCCGTGGCCGGGTCGCTGGCCCATATAGGCTCCCACCAGTCACTAATTTCATTTGTTCCCCGTTGGGAGTAGTCCCCAAGAAGGACCCAGGTGAGTTTAGGTTAATTCATAACTTGTCGGCTCCTAGGGGTCTTTCGGTGAACGATGCAATTGACCCAGGAGTTTGTTCGGTGCGGTACGCATCCTTTGATGAGGCCGTCGCCATGTTGAATCGCCTGGGGCCCGGAGCGCTGATGGCTAAATCAGATATCGAGTCAGCGTTCCGGTTGCTCCCGGTACACACACAGGATCAGCGTCTGTTAGGTTTTGTGTTTCAAGGATGCTACTATATGGATAGATGTATGCCAATGGGTTGCTTCATCTTTTGTGCTTATTTTGAGAAATTCAGTTGTTTTCTGCAATGGGCGTTCACCAGAGCTACGGGCTATACCCAGGTTATGCACTACCTAGATGATTTTTTGTTCTTGGGGCCAGCCGGCGACACGGAATGTGCGCAGGCGTTACTGGAATTTTGCACTCTCATGAAACGGTTCGGCGTGCCATTGGCACCAGGAAAGACGGTGGGGCCATCTACTTTACTCGAGTTTCTTGGAATTGAGCTCGATTCGGTGGAGGGATGCTTCCGTTTGCCCAGGGACAAAGTAGCGAAATTCAGGGCCTCTCTAGAACTGTGCATTGGCAAAGAGAAAGTTACTCTCCATCAGTTACAGCAAGCAGTGGGCCAGCTTAACTTTGCCCTTAGAGTGATACTAATGGCCCGCCCCTTTTCCCGCTCTATTGCACAAGCCATGGTTGGTCTCAAGAAAGGGCACCACCGTACAAGACTGTCTGCAGAGGTTCGCTAGGATATGCGCATATGGTTGGCATTTCTGGCGGATTTCAACGATCGAGTGGTGTGGGGCAAGCCTCCAGCATCCTCGGACGAGCTGGGTTTGTGGACCGACTCAGCAGGGAGCATAGGATTTGGCGCCATCTTCGGTAATCGATGGTCGGCGCAAACATGGCCGACGTGGTGGAACACCAGTGGGCTCACAGGTAACATTGGGTTTCTTGAGTTGTTCCCCATTTTTGTGGCTCTGAAGGCATGGCCGGATGAGTTTCGTGATCACTCAGTGGTCTTTTGGTCCGACAACATGACCGTAGTTGAATGCATAAATAATCAGGCAGCACGCTGCAAGTGGATATTGAGATTACTGAAGGAAATTTTACTACTTTGCATGAGACTGAACGTTCAATTTAGGGCGAGGCACGTGCCGGGTGTGCTGAACCAGGCGGCTGATGCACTCTCTCGTTCCCACATGCAGGCCTTCAGGGGTTATCTACCTTCCGTGGACCTAGTGGCGGCACCATTTCCCGAAGCTCTCTGGTTACTCGGTGCCCCAGATTACAGGACCTCGTGGGAGCAAGCCTAGCCCCCAGGACAAGGAAGGCATACGAAGGAGCGTTTCGTTCCTATTGTGCATTTTTGGGTCCAGCAGGAGGGGATAATTGGGGGCAGGAGGAGTATGTCCTAAAGTTTTTAGTAGCACTACACAGGGCAGGCCGATCAGCGGCAACGGCCAATAGGCACCGGGCCGCCATTGCATTCATGTCGCAGGCGCATGGCATCAAGGACCCCACATCGTCCTTTTTGGTAAAGAAGGCCTTGCGTGGTTGGCAACGCCTTGAGGGTCGAAGAGTAGACGAAAGGCGCCCGATTGGGTTAGTAAGGTTGTTCCTGCTAATGTCGGTACTTCCCACGACATGTTCCTCCCAGTCCGAGGCAGTGCTGTTCCGGGCCGCTTTCGCATTAGCATTCCATGGGGCTATGCGGGTGAGCGAGCTGGTGGCAAAAAATAAGAAGGATATGGAGGGAGGTCTGTGTCGGGAACACATTCTGATCAAGGGTGATTCAATGGTAGTCACAATAGCCAGGTCCAAGACCGATCAGGGTGCTATGGGAGACAGTATTGTTGTCCAGCGCATGCGAGGGTCCCCCATGTGCCCGGTGAAATGCGTTGAGGAATATTTAGCGCAAAGGGCGGAAGCATGGGGGGGAAGCTTGCTGAGACACACCGACGCCACCCCACTGACAAGGTTTCAGTTTCGGCGGGTGCTAGCAATGGCAATCGCAGTGGCGGGCTTGGACCCGGGCGATTTTGGGACCGATTCCTTTAGGATAGGGGCTGCTACAGAGGCTACAGCCAGGGGTCAGAGTGTTGAGGAGGTGAAACAATTGGGACGATGGTCCTCGAACTGTTATAAAAGGTATGTGCGGTTGCACATGTTGTGAAGCCAATGTCATGCACTCACGCTTCTTGTCTTCTGTTTGGTTTACAGTTTCGCGAGCATGCTATGTGGGGCGGACTGTGCAGTCGACCCGGCACCTGGGAACCAGCGGTCAGAGACCGCCGGCTGAGGAAAAAGTGGTGTGGGTCGTGGGCCACTCATACGTGAGGCGGGCCGGGGGCGTATTCAAAGCAGGTGACATGATTCACGCAGCTGGGGAATACGGGTGCAGGGTGACCTTCCACGGAAGGGGCGGGCTCTGTATTGACAATTTCAATGTTTTGTCGAGGGACTGTTAGGGCGGACAAGGTCACCGCCGTCTGTAATCATAGTACACCTGGGAGGCAATGATTTGGTGACACTCGGTCGGCGAGTACTACTCAAGCGAGTTCTATCTACTGTTAGCTGGTTGGCGAGAAGGATCCCAGGGTGCACAATAGCATGGTCCCACATGATTCCCAGGAAGGTGTGGCGGGGGGCCCTCTCTGTATCAGCACTGAATCATTCAGTAAAGAAGGTCAATAACAAGCTTGGTAGGTTGTTTCGCTCGGCACAGTTGCACTGTATTCCGCATGGATGTATTCGGGGGGATCACATGTATCTCGAAGATGGGGTCCATTTGTCCCGGGAGGGGAATGTCTTACTCATAGGAGACTTCATAGCATGGTTAAGGGGTTTGTAAAAGCATGACCTTTAGTAGGAGTGTGGGGGGGCCGGATAGCCGGTCAACTATCCGGCCTGTGGCGGTAAGGTCATGATCGGTGAGCAGTAATTTCAAGGTCCCTAGAAGGGGGCACCACCCATTATGGATGGGAGTGCCCGGGGGGAGGCGGCCATTGGCCCCTCACACGGGGAGGCGGCACCCACTAAGTATGGGGTTGCCTAAGGGAAGGCGGTCATAGGCCCCTCCCAGGGGAGGAGGCGGCTAGATGCCCCTCCTACGAATTTCCCGGGCCCAGGATATCCACGACGGCGGATGTGATAAACAGTGTGGGGTGGGAGGGGGGTCCACGCTACCTTCTAGACACCTCACACGAGTCCTTGGACGACCATTAAGATGGCGACGAGTTAAATAAGGGGCCCCCGCAAAGACAAGGGAAATTGGAGTTGGCACAGAGGTACAGTCCTCTGTGCGCCCGCCCCTCACACCGTGAGGGGGGAGTTCTGGTAGTAGGGATCTGACGCCGGTTACGACCTTGCCGTTGGCCCGTAATGCTAGGATGTACAATTTTTATTTAGAAAGTATGCATTTGCAGGATGTTTAGACTCGGCTAGGAAAACCTTTGTATTAGAGATTTGTTAAGGCTAGCCAATGAACGTGTCTGCATCGTAATGTAATAAATGGAAAATTGTACATGATATGAAACTGTTATTTTAATGTTTTAATTTGGTTTCATATTTTAATAAATACGGCCGGGAGGGTAACTCCCTCCCGCCTTCCAAAAGTTCAGAACTGCGTCCGTCTTCCCATCCTTGGGGATTGTGTTGGGAGGGGGTGACAGGCATCCCGGCCATATGGAAAGGGGCGACCACTCGGTCCCCCCGAACGTATGGTAGGGGGCCCGGATGCCCCCGGGAAACCATTTTGGGCGGGGTGCTGTCTCGGCTGGTATGCCCGAAGCGGCGTAGCCGGGGCGCGCCTTTTCCCGCCCAAGAAGGGTTGTCCTAGACACCTACACCATTGGCCACGCCCCGTAGGCGTACCGGAGGAGGGTACACGCCCTCCCGAAGAGGAATAAAAGGAGCAACAATCCGGAGAAGCATCCTCTTGTTCCTGTGCTTGGAAGCTGCACCCTCTCGTTGCACGTGAGCCCTCGACGGAACAAGGAGCAATTTTTTTACCCACCCACCAGCCCCTTATGGCAACGTTAGTACTGCAATAAAATTGATTTGCTTTGATAATATCTTTTCTCTCCTGGTTTAGTGGTTAATAAAAATTTCAATATTTGTACTGCAATAAAATGATTTGCGTCATAACATTTCCTTTCTTAGTGGAGCGGAGTGTAACAGTCTAATTGAAAGATGTGTTGAATGTTTAAAGAAGAGGATAAATATTGCAATGTATAGTTTATTTTCTTTCTTAAGTAGGTATATAAAACGTCGTATTTATTTTTGGTCGGGCGGTAAGGTCATGCTCGGTGAGCAGTAATTTCAAGGTCCCTAGAGGGGGGGCGCCACCCATTATGGATGGGAGCGCCCGGGGGGAGGTGGCCATTGGCCCCTCACACGGGGAGGCGGCACCCACTAAGTATGGGGTCGCCTAAGGGAAGGCGGTCATAGGCCCCTCCCAGGGGAGGAGGCGGCTAGATGCCCCTCCTACGAATTTCCCGGGGCCAGGATATCCGCGACGGCGGATATGATAAACAGGGTGGTGTGGGAGGGGGGTCCACGCTACCTTCTAGACACCTCACACGAGTCCTCGGATGACCATTAAGATGGCGACGAGTTAAATAGGGGCCCCCGCAAAGACAAGGGAAATTGGAGTTGGCACAGAGGTACAGTCCTCTGTGCGCCCGCCCCTCACACCGTGAGGGGGGAGTTCTGGTAGTAGGGATCTGACACCGGTTATGACCTTGCCGTTGGCCCGTAATGCTAGGATGTACAATTTTTATTTAGTAAGTATGCATTTGCAGGATGTTTTTTTTATTAGAGATTTGTTAAGGTTAGCCAATGAACGTGTATGCATCGTAATGTAATAAATGGAAAATTGTACATGATATGAAACTGTTATTTTAATGTTTTAATTTTGTTACATATTTTAATAAATACGACCAGGAGGGTAACTCCCTCCCGCCTTCCAAAAGTTCAGAACTGCGTCCGTCTTCCCATCCTTGGGGATTGTGTTGGGAGGGGGTGACAGGCATCCCGGCCATAGTGAAAGTCACATTAATACGACAGTAATTTATGAAAATCATGCTGTTTTTATATCATATTTAAAACCGTCCGGTATTTCAATCCAGTTTTCTTGCTGCCACCCCCATGAACCACGATGTTGGTCTTGTTGCGCGATCTCGTGTAGTCACACAAGTTTCCAATCATGTCTTTGTGGGTGCAGTCCTGTAGTTTGGGCTAAAGTTATAATGTTTTTTCATAAAGGCAGGACGCACACCTCTTCTTCCAATGTTATTAAACTTAATTTTGATGCATTGTATCCTTTTTTTAATCCTTAGGTGCGTGCAATTTGCTGTAGTGCTATGCCCTAAGCACAGGGGTACTAACTTCATCAGAGGTGGGACTGTCTCCAGTCCCCATAAAAGCACAGCTAAAAGCCACTTTTGGCTGTACCTATATACGAACATTATTCTTTTGCTTATTCCACATTTATCCATAGTAATCCAACTCATTTATCATCAGTATTCCAATTTTCCACAGACGAGAGGGCGCCCTTCGTGTGCACGTTAATTTTCAAATTTCTACTATTCTCCTGGTGTCACTAGGACTTTGACCAAGAATATGACAAATATGTGAATTCATTTTAGGCAGTATTTATTGTATAACCCAATGCATTTCGGGCATCCAGCCCTTCTTCGGGGATCACTGTAAATTATAAAAATATGACAAGATTACCAAACTGATTCACCCCTATAAATACATTTTTCACTATCTGTGCATATCCAACCACATTTATCTCTTACTTCTCATTAAAAAGACATCTCAATAAATTTTAAATTAATCTACACATGTTAACCAAAAAGTACTACCTCAGATTCGAACCCCTGTTGTATGCACATTGCATCATACTGCGTTATCGCGCTGAGCCACCCTTTGTCCTAATGACCTATGCCCTTCTTTTCTTAACTCAGCTAACAATCTCTACAATGCATTGATTAAATTCGTGGAAATCATGTTTCTCAAACAGTGTAAACTCTGTGTTATATGCCATAGCCTCAAGTTTAACAAAGCAGTACATCTTTTCATTAACACATTTTTAACTAACTGTCTTTAACTTAGATAACATCATTTAGGAGCCCTTTAAAAAAAGCCCCATCCCCATTCTATGCATAAAAAACATGTTCACCTAGCTTACACGTACCTGCCGTCCCAGCGTTAACAGCTACATTGTATCTCTGGTAAAAAGAGAGTTACCAAACCACCCGTCCTCCCTCTTATTAAACAACACTATTGTGCTCTGGTTGGTCCGAATTGAACAAAAAGTTCCCACCCTTTCTCATGACAAAATGATTACACCTGAGGTCTGTGCTGCCACAAAACTACAACTCCCATCTTTCTATATTCCCATGTGTATTCAGCTCAACTAAAAAGACATCTTTAGTCACAGAAGTGAAAGTCACATTAATCCGACAGTAATTTATGAAAATCATGCTGTTTTTATATCATATTTAAAACCGTCCGGTATTTCAATCCAGTTCTCTTGCTGCCATCCCCATGAACCACGATTTTGGTCTTAGTGCGCGATCTCGTGTAGTCACACAAGTTTCCAATCATGTCTTTGTGGGTGCAGTCCTGTAGTTTGGGCTAAAGTTATAATGTTTTTTCATAAAGGCAGGACGCACACCTCTTCTTCCAATGTTATTAAACCTAATTTTGATGCATTGTATCCTTTTTTTAATCCTTAGGTGCGTGCAAATTGCTGTAGTGCTATGCCCTAACCACAGGGGTACTAACTTCATCAGAGGTGGGACTGTCTCCAGTCCCCAGAAATGCACAGCTAAACGCCACTTTTGGCTGTACCTATATACGAACATTATTCTTTTGCTTATTCCACATTTATCCATAGTAATCCAACTCATTTATCATCAGTATTCAAATTTTCCACAGACGAGAGGGCGCCCTTCGTGTGCACGTTAATTTTCAAATTTCTACTATTCTCCTGGTGTCACTAGGACTTTGACCAAGAATATGACAAAGACGTGAATTCATTTTAGGCAGTATTTATTGTATAACCCAATGCATTTCGGGCATCCAGCCCTTCTTCGGGGGTCACTGTAAATTATAAAAATATGACAAGATTACCGAACTGATTCACCCCTATAAATACATTTTTCACTATCTGTGCATATCCAACCACATTTATCTCTTACTTCTCATTAAAAAACATCTCAATAAACTTTAAATTAATCTACACATGTTAACCAAAAAGTACCTCCTCAGATTCGAACCCCTGTTGTATGCACAGTGCATCATACTGCGTTATCGCGTTGAGCCACCCTTTGTCCTAATGACCTATGACCTTCTTTTCTTAACTCAGCTAACAATTTCTACAATGCATTGATAAAATACGTGGAAATCATGTTTCTCAAACAGTGTAAACTCTGTGTTATATGCCATAGCCTCAAGTTTAACAAAGCAGTAAATCTTTTCATTAACACATTTTTAACTAACAGTGTTTAACCTAGCTAACATTGTCTAGGAGCCCTTTAAAAAAAGCCCCATCCCCATATGGCTGAGATACCCGCCACCCCCTCTCAACACAATCCCCAAGGATGGGAAACCGGAAACAGTTCTGAAGTTTTTGGAAGACGGGAGGGAGTGACCCTCCCGGCCGTATTTATTAAAATATGAAACAAAATTAAAACATTAAATTAACAGTTTCATATTATGTACAATTTCATTACCACATTGCGATGTTTGGCTAACCTTAACATATTCTCTAATACAAAGGTTCTCCTAGCCGAACTAACATCCTACAAAACATTTACTTGAAATTTTGAAATTGTACATCCTAACGTTTAAGGGCCAACGGCAAGGTCGTAACCGGTGTCAAGATCCCTAACCAGAAATATCCCCCTCACTTGTGAGGGGCGACCGCACAGAGGCGTACCTCAAGTGCAACTACCAATTTCCCTTGACTTGACGGGGGCCCCAATAAAACTCGACGCCACTTAAAGGTCGTACGAGGACTTGCGTGAGGTATCTAGAAGGTAGCGTAGACCCCCCCCAAACCCCACACAACTTACCACATCTGCCGTCGCAGACGTCCTGGCCCCGGGAAATTCCCCAGGAGGGGGCTGTAGCCCCTCCTACCCAGGAAGGGGCCTTGACCGCCTTTCCTTTCCTTTCGGCGGCCCATCCTTAGAAGGGACCGCCTCCCCGTTGAGGGGCCAATGGCCACCTCCCCCGAGCGCTCCCATCCGTAATGGGTGACGCCCACTCATAGGGATCTTCCAATTAGTGCTCACCGATCATGACCTTACCGCCCGACCAAAATAAATACGACAATGCTAACTAAATTACTAAATGACTAAATTATTAAAAAGACAGTAACAACAACAACTTTATTAAAAGCATGCTTACTGATGAACACTAAAAGCAGGATTACTTTATTTGCAAAACATAACACAAATTGACCATTCTTTATTGCAAATTCAAAGTCATCACGATAATAACCACAACCTGTAAACGAAAGTCAGAGTTATCCATCAAACTTTATTCAAAACCACTTGCTGTCCTCAGGGGCTGGTGGGTGGGTCAAAATTGGCTCTTCGTTCCGTCTCAAGCTCACGTGCAGCGAGGAGGTGCAGCTTCAGAGCACAGGAACAAGAGGATGCTTTCTTGGCTTGTTGCTCCTTTTATCCGTCTTCAGGGCGGGCGTAAACCCGCCCCTGCCTGCCCCAAGGGCGTGGCCGGCCGCGTCAGTGTCTAGGCCAACCCACTCCAGGGCGGGAAAAAGGCGCGCCCCGGCTACGCCGCTTCGGGCATACCAGCCGAGACTCGCCTCCCGCCCAAGATGGCTTCCCGGGGGGATCGTGGTACTCCGCCATACGTTCGGGGGGACCGAATGGTCGCCCCTTTCCATATGGCTGAGATACCCGCCACCCCCTCCCAACACAATCCCCAAGGATGGGAAACCGGAAACAGTTCTGAAGTTTTTGGAAGACGGGAGGGAGTGACCCTCCCGGCCGTATTTATTAAAATATGAAACAAAATTAAAACATTAAATTAACAGTTTCATATTATGTACAATTTCATTACCACATTGCGATGTTTGGCTAACCTTAACATATTCTCTAATACAAAGGTTCTCCTAGCCAAACTAACATCCTACAAAACATTTACTTGAAATTTTGAAATTGTACATCCTAACGTTTAAGGGCCAACGGCAAGGTCGTAACCGGTGTCAAGATCCCTAACCAGAAATATCCCCCTCACTTGTGAGGGGCGACCGCACAGAGGCGTACCTCAAGTGCAACTACCAATTTCCCTTGACTTGACGGGGGCCCCAATAAAACTCGACGCCACTTAAAGGTCGTACGAGGACTCGTGTGAGGTATCTAGAAGGTAGCGTAGACCCCCCCCCAAACCCCACACAACTTACCACATCTGCCGTCGCAGACGTCCTGGCCCCGGGAAATTCCCCAGGAGGGGGCTGTAGCCCCTCCTACCCAGGAAGGGGCCTTGACCGCCTTTCCTTTCCTTTCGGCGGCCCATCCTTAGAAGGGACCGCCTCTCCGTTGAGGGGCCAATGGCCACCTCCCCCGAGCGCTCCCATCCGTAATGGGTGACGCCCACTCATAGGGATCTTCCAATTAGTGCTCACCAATCATGACCTTACCGCCACAGGCCGGATAGTTGACCGGCTATCCGGACCCCCCACAACACTCCTACCTAAAGGTCATGTTTTAAAGTCTTTAGCCAAGCTATGAAGTCTCCTATGAGTAACTCATTCCCCACCCGAGACAAATGAACACCATCCCCCAAATACATACTGTCATCATGAATACAACCGTGCGAAATAGAATGCAGTGTATTGGAACGGAACAATCTACTCACTTTGTTATTAATTTTTCTTACTGAATGATTCAGAGCAGAAACAGAAAAAGCCCCCTGCCACACTTTCCGTGGGATCATATGGGACCATGCAATCGTGCACCCTGGAACTCTCCTCGCTAACCAACTTACAGTGGAAAGCATCGCCTCAAGAAGAAGTCGTCTACCAGTGGTGACCAAATCATTGCCCCCAAGATGTACTATGACTATAGACGGCGGTGACCTCGTCCGCCCTAGCAAACCCTCGAAAAATGATTGAAACTGGTCAATACAGAGTCCGCCCCTTCCGTAGAAGGACACACTGTACCCGTATTCCCCAGCCACGTGAAACATGTCACCTGCCTTGAATACGTCCGCGGCACGCCTCACGTATGAGTGGCCCACGACCCACACCTCCTTTTTCACAGCCGGTGAAGTCTGACCGCTGGCCCGGTGTTGGGTCGACTGCTTAGTCAGCCCCGCCTCGTAGGCTTGCGCAACTGAAAACCAAACAAAAACAAGAAGCGTGAGTACATCATTACAGCTTCACAACATGTGCAACCGCACATACCTTTTATAACAGTTGGAGGACCAACGCCCCACACGTTTAACTTGTTCAACATTCAGACCCCTGGCTGTAGCCTCTGTAGCAGCCCCTATCCGAAAGGAATGGGTCCCAAACTCGCCCGGGTTCAGGCCCGCAGCGGTAATCGACATCGCAAGCACCCGTTGAAACTGAAACCTCGTCAGTGGGGTGGCGTCAGCGTGTCTCAACAAGGTCCCCCCCCATGATGCCACCCTTTGTGCTAAGTAATCCTCTACACACTTCACCGGGCACATGGAGGACCCGGGAATCCTTCGTATGATTATGCAATCACCCATCGCACCTTGATCGGTCTTGGACCTGACAAACGAGTCATTGTCTCCCCTCTGATCTGAACGTGCTCTTGGCACAGTCCCCCCATCCCATCCTGCTTGTTCCTCGCCACTAGTTCGCATACCCGCATAGCCCCATGAAATGCCAGCGTAAAAGCAGCTCGGAATAACACTGTCTCATAATGGGATGAACATGTTGCAGGGAGTCTGGACAATAACAGGGCCAACCTATCCAAACCTATCGGGCGCCTTTCATCTACTCTGCGACCCTCAAGGCGTTGCCACCCACGTAGCGCTTTTTGCACCACAAAGGACGCTGTCGGGTCCTGGATCCCATGGGCCCTAGCCACAAAGGAAATGGCAGCCCGATGCCTCTGGGCCGTGGCCACCGATTTCCCTGCTCGATGTAAAGACATCAGAAAATTCACTACCCATTCCTCCTGGCCCCAAAGCTCCCCTCTAGCAGCCCCCAAAAAGGCCAAATATGAGCGGAACGCCCCTTCATATGCCTTCCTCGTCCTGGGTGCTAAACTCTCTCCCACGAGGTTACGAAGTTCGGGGCACCGAGAGACCAGAGAGCTTCGGGAAAGGGTGCCGCCACCGGGTCCGCTGCGGGCAGAAAACCCCAGAAGGCCTGCATATGAAAACGAGAAAGCGCATCAGCCGCCTTATTCATCACCCCCGGGACATGTCGTGCCTTAAATAGCACGTTCAATTGCATACACAGTAATACTATTTCCTTAAGTAGTCTCAAAATCCATTTGCATCGCGCTGCCTGGCTATTGATACATTCAACCACGGTCATGTTATCAGACCAGAATACCACTGAGTGATCCCTGAACCCTTCGGGCCACGTTCTCAGGGCCACCAGAATGGGGAAAAGTTCCAGGAAAGCAATGTTACTTGTCAGTCCACTGTCATGCCACCATGACGGCCATTTTTGTGCAGACCACCGAGTGCCGAATATGGCACCAAAACCTACGCTCCCTGCCGAATCTGTCCACAGCCCCAGCTCCTCAGAGGACACGGCCGGTTTGTTCCAGACAACCCGACCATTGAAATCCGCCAGGAATGCCAACCAAATGCGCATGTCCTGGCGAACCTCAGCCGAGAGCCTTGTGCGATGATGACCCTCCTTCAGGCCGACCATGGCTTGAGCGATCGAGCGGGAAAAGGGGCGGGCCATCGGTATAACTCTTAGGGCAAAATTCAACTGTCCCACCAACTGTTGTAATTGATGTAGCTTAACCTTGGACTCACTTATACACATTTGCAGGGATGCCCTGAACCTTAACACCTTGTCACCTGGTAAACGAAAACAACCTTCTTTGGAATCGAGCTCGATCCCCAGAAACTCGAGGCAAGTCGAGGGACCCACAGTCTTACCTGGTGCCAATGGCACGCCAAACTGTTTCATCAAGACACAAAATGCAGCCAAAGCCTGCCCACATTCCGGATCCCCGGCTGCCCCCAGGAACAAAAAATCATCGAGATAATGCATAACATGTTGAAACCCCGTCTTCCTTGTGAAGACCCATTGCAGGAAACTGCTGAACTTTTCGAAATAGGCACAAGATATAGAGCACCCCATCGGCATACACCTATCCATGTAATAATGACCCTGAAATATGAAACCAAGGAGACGCTGATCGTCTGGATGTACCGGGAGCAACCGGAACGCTGACTCGATATCAGATTTTGCCATCAGCGCACCGGGCCCCAGGCGATTCAAAATGGCTACGGCCTCATCGAAGGATGCGTACCGTACCGAACACATATCCGGGTCTATCGCATCGTTTACGGAAAGACCACGTGGGGCTGATAAGTTATGTATCAGCCGAAACTCACCTGGGTCCTTCTTGGGGACCACCCCTAAAGGGGAACAAACAAAGTTAGCAACTGGCGGCACGCTAAACGGACCGGCGACTCAACCTCGAGTAACCTCTTTCCGGATCTTTTCCTGTACCACAGTCGTATGCTGTAGGACCGATATCTGGTTTTTACATTTTGCTATACCCTGAAAGTCCCCCACTGGGATGCGGAAACCATATGAAAACCCGTTCCGCAACACCCCAGCGGAAGCACGATCCGGGTATTCGCTGAGCCAGGGAATCATTGCCATGGTATCAATCGGGGTAGGTAAAGGCGCCCCTCGGACTATGTCAGACCTGTTTGGCGCCTCCTCTACCCCCGTTATCACCCGTTCTGGCTCTGCACATGGACTCAGGATGGGATGATTGCCCACACCCACTACATTCGTGCCCAAATTTGCATGACCCCTGGGGCCTAGTACATTTACCCCTGTTAAAGTTCCAACACACCCCCCTTTTTCCTGCGTTGCCGGTTGGCTTCGAGTGGTTGTCATTACTCGTACCTGATCGAAAGGGCGTCCCCGCATATTGGCGGGAGGATTCGCCAACGTTACTCCCTACAAATGGCAATTTCAACATACCAGTATCCTCCATTTTGGACCAGGACACCGAATCATAACAATCCCAAGTAAAATTTTTATCATGTTCTTTCGCTTTTCTGAAAATATTATCATAGCAGAACCAATGATTGCCCTCGTGTGATACAGAGTACCCCATGATCCGTGACTGATAAATCGGCAATTCGGGTAGCAATTCGGGCCGACGCTCCCCCAAGATGGATGTAAAAACCCCCCACACTTTGCCCCAATTGCCAATGTTTTCATTTACCTTAAAGGCGGCCATCTTTGCGCGCCAAACACTCGGATACATGAGGTCCTTCTGGCACTTAACATGCTCCATCTCATAATGATCAGTAAGCAGCGAGAAGATGTTTATATACTCCCCAGCCCATATCTTCTCCTTAATAGCCAGAGGGACATGTTGACCCAACTTTTCCCTTCGAGAGGGTGCCGACTCATCCCTCGCAATCGGCAATGGCCGCTTACCTGAACCGGACGCTGTCTCTGCGACTGAACCTGTCCCCTGTGGTTTTTCTACTGCCGCCGCCGGCGATGGTGCCTTCGCCGCTTCCCGTGTTTCACGCAGTTGCTTCATCAACACCTGCGCGTCGACAGCCGTGGCGCCCTCGCTACCTTTACCCAACCACGCTGCTAATTGTGCTGCCAGCTCGGGCGGCATATCTTCCCCGGACACGGGGGTGACCACAACGGGAATCGGATTCCCCTCCTCCGGCACGGGAGTGGGTGCTTCGAGTGGGGTACTGGGACCCGGGATGTCTCCCCCAGCTGCTCCCCTTCTGGGCCTCTTGCCTTTTCCCCCCGGAGCTGTTCCTGCCAAAGGACGTTTCGGCCCCCCTTCCTCGTCTTTATCCGCCATTCGCCTCTTTAGGTCGGTCACCTCCTTCATGAGAACTTGCAGCATCTGGTCGGTAGTCATTCGCTTTCCCGCCTTCTTCGGCATTCTCCAACAGAGTATCTGCAAAACAAACAAGAACGATTACAACGCTCAAAATTGGCTCTTCGTTCCGTCTCGAGCTCACGTGCAGCGAGGAGGTGCAGCTTCAGAGCACAGGAACAAGAGGATGCTTTCTTGGCTTGTTGCTCCTTTTATCCGTCTTCAGGGCGGGCGTAAACCCGCCCCTGCCTGCCCCAAGTGCGTGGCCGGCCGCGTCAGTGTCTAGGCCAACCCACTCCAGGGCGGGAAAAAGGCGCGCCCCGGCTACGCCGCTTCGGGCATACCAGCCGAGACTCGCCTCCCGCCCAAGATGGCTTCCCGGGGGGATCGTGGTACTCCGCCATACGTTCGGGGGGACCGAATGGTCGCCCCTTTCCATTCTATGCATAAAAAACATGTTCACCTAGCTAACGCTGGGACGGCAGGTACGTGTAAGCTAGGTGAACATGTTTTTTATGCATAGAATGGGGATGGGGCTTTTTTTGAAGGGCTCCTAGACGATGTTATCTAGGTTAAACAGCGTTAGTTAAAAATGTGTTAATGAAAAGATTTACTGCTTTGTTAAACTTGAGGCTATGGCATATAACACAGAGTTTAAACTGTTTAAGAAACATGATTTCCACGTATTTTATCAATGCATTGTAGAAATTGTTAGCTGAGTTAAGAAAAGAAGGGTATAGGTCATTAAGATAAAGGGTGGCTCAGCGCGATAACGCAGTATGATGCAATCTGCATACAACAGGGGTTCGAATCTGAGGTGGTACTTTTTGGTTAACATGTGTAAAATATTTTAAAGTTTATTGAGATGTCTTTTTAATGATAAGTAAGAGATAAATGTGGTTGGATATGCACAGATAGTGAAAACTGTATTTATAGGGGTGAATCAGTTTGGTAATCTTGTCATATTTTTATAATTTAAGTGACCCCCGAAGAAGGGCTGGATGCCCGAAATGCATTGGGTTATACAATAAATACTGCCTAAAATGAATTCACGTCTTTGTCATATTCTTGGTCAAAGTCCTAGTGACACCAGGAGAATAGTAGAAATTTGAAAATTAACGTGCACACGAAGGGCGCCCTCTCGTCTGTGGAAAATTGGAATACTGATGATAAATGAGTTTGATTACTATGGATAAATGTGGAATAAGCAAAAGAATAATGTTCGTATATAGATACAGCCAAAAGTGGCGTTTAGCTGTGCTTTTCTGGGGACTGGAGACAGTCCCACCTCTGATGAAGCTTTGCAAGTCAGGCACACAGCACTGCTTACTTGTCAAATCAGATTGCTAGAGCTGCTGCATACGCCATGCAGCAGTGGTGCAACACATCACATACACACTCACCCAGATGACAAGGCACATTTACACACTTCAATGTCCATGAGATTAAACACATCATTTTGACAATCTCACCACAGGTCCCCTCAAGTCATAAACATCTGTGAGTACAGTCACCTGTCACTCCGGGGGGAACACTGTTCCACCTCAGGACATTTGGGAATAAAGCCACCAAGTTCTGGCACGGCTGAATGTATCATTCACTATGCAGTGAATGTCACAATAAGCACAATACAAGTGAGGAGTGAACACACATTAACTTCATCATGCTCTGCATGAGAGACACCACCATGTACACCCCTGGGACTCACTCAAAACCACATTGCATGTCTGTCCCGCCAGTACACAATGCCTGTTGTGACAATCACACAACAGGTGCACATTTAAAGGTAGTAGAGTCAGCACTCACCTGCTCCCCTGGTCTCCCATACAGCTTGCTGTGCTGTGGTAGGAGGCTATCCAGCAGGGCCTGGTTTTCCTCCTCATTGAAAGCTGGGGCCCTCTCCATAGTACGAGCCATGAAATCCCAGAGGATGCAGAGACAACAGCAGTGTGGTCCACTCCAATGTTGCGCAGGCAATTGCCCTCTCAGGGATTCTTGCTGCCTTAAATCAGTGCTGATGAGGGGTTTCGGTTCGAGGAGTACAGAGCGATAGGTCAGATTTGTTCGCATTGTGCGCTTCCTCCAACCCCTTTAAACATCCAGGTCTGACACGCATTCACATCGTTCAAAATGTGAGCTTCAGCTCCACAATCATTTTGCAACATTCTATTTTTTTGCCCAACTGACTTTTGCAGGGCCCCTGCAGCACACACTCAAATCTCAGTATCCATGACACCCAGGATGCATTCAGGGCCTACTACTCGTCCCCTATGTGTCCCCTAAGTGATTTTGAGATACACACGTGTCCGGTGAGTTTCATGCGCTCGCGTGTGTCACCATTGCAATATGGAGACAATGTGCACACATGCCCGGAATGTAGGGGCACGGTGCGCTCGCGTATGGCACGATTACAACAGAGAGACGATGTGCACACACGCCCGGAACATAGGGGTATGGTGCACTCGCGTATGGCACAATTACAATAGAGAGACGATGCGCACACACGCCCAGAACATAGGGGTACAGTGCGCTCACGTATGGCACGATTAAAATAGTGAGACGATGCGCACACACGCCCGGGACGTAGGGGTACGGTGCGCTTGCGTATGGCATGATTACAATATTGAGACAATGCGCACACTCCCGGAACATAGGGGTACGGTGCACGCGTGTAAAGCACGATTACAATAGTGAGACAATGCGCACACATACCCGGAATGTAGGGGTATGGTGCTATGAAGGCAGGGCTACAGTGTGTTTCACACGCTGATGCCAATGCAGGGGTACGGTGCGTTTCACACACTGATGTGAATGCAGTTGTACAGTGCGGTTCACACGCTGATCCAATGCAGGGGAACGGTGCGTTTCACACGCTGATGCCAATGCAGGGGTACAGTGCATTTCACATGCTGATGTGAATGCAGGGGTACAGTGCATTTCACACGGTGCGTTACACATGCTGATGCCAATGCAGGGGCACGGTGCGTTTCACACGCTGTTGTGAATGCAGGGGTACGGTGCAATTCACATGCTGATGCCAATGCAGGGGTACAGTGCATTTCACATGCTGATGTGAATGCAGAGGTACAGTGCATTTCATACTGTGCGTTACACATGCTGAAGCCAATGCAGGGGTACGGTGCATTTCACATGCTGTTGTGAATGCAGGGGTACGGTGCATTTCACACGCTGATGCCAATGCAGGGGTATGGTGCATTTCACATGCTGATGCCAATGCAGGGGTACGGTGCGTTTCACACGGTGCTTTACACATGCTGATGCCAATGCAGGGGTATGGTGCATTTCACATGCTATGGTGAATGCAGGGGTACGGTGCGTTTCACACGGTGCGTTACACACGCTGATGCCACGCACCATACCCCTGTATTTCACACGCTGTTGTAAATGTAGGGGTACAGTGCATTTCACACGCTGATGCCAATGCAGGGGTACGGTGCGTTTCACACGCTGATGCAAATGCAGGGGTACGGTGCGTTTCACAAACTGATGCCAATGCAGACGTACGCTGCGTTTCACAAGCTGTTGTGAATGCATTGGTACAGTGCATTTCACACGCTCACGTATGGCACCATTACAATATTGATATGAGGCGCACACACGGCAGGGATGTAGGGGTACGTTTCAAACAAGGATGTCTATCATGCTTTTTTCATTGCATACTTTCATGTGCAGGCCCTAGGTGTGGCAGGCAGTGATATAGCACAGGGCATCTAATCTTGTTGCACAATCGATGTGTGATGACCTGTTGACACATGTCATGTGTGATGGGGCACTATGTGGCACGCATCACCTTGACACTTGTCCCATGTATATCATTATGCAGATTGTGTCTTGCACATCATCACTGGAATGGCACAGTCATCACTACTGGAACCTGTCTCCTGATGCCAGAGACCAGAGCACTTTGTCACTTGACATTTCACGCTCAGCATGACCCTATGTGACTATGTCCAATGTGTGTCATGTTTAACATTGAGCTTGCTGTTTTTGTTGTGTAAACTGCATCTGCTGTTGGTGCATCTAACATGGTTCTGTGGTGAGATGGGAATGGTTTCACATCTACGCACACAATGCCACATGTGCATTCCCACGGCTTTTAGGTCTGATGGCATCAGACATCATTTTCCCCCAAGCATACATTTCAGCATTGTGACAATTGCTGTGTTGTTTTGTTGTCACATGCACACCTTAATCGCAATGTGTTTGATATGTACATTTGACATTCCAGGTGACCTGTGCGTGTGCCTTGCCGTCAGCTGTCCGGATGGGATGACAAGCTTCCACTGCAGGCATCGTGACATGTGTCACTCCAGTGATATCTCGGGCTGTTCACTCAGACCAGCCCAGCAGCTCATTTAAGGGCAAGTCATGTGCATTTGTCAATCAACTGGTGTATCTTGGTTTTCGTAGGAGTGCCAGCAAGCTGGCATATGTGTCCTGGATGTATCGCACACTGCAGCCTCCATAGTAACCTGATGTCTAGTAGTAGTTTTGCATGTGCTATGTACATTGTCATTGATGTAGGCTGACTGTTAATCTCCATTATTCCTGCAGGGCACTGCCTCTACCAAGGCCATTCCCAGACTTGGCTATCATGAGGGAACCTGCCTGCATCCGACTTAACAGATTCACTCGACAGTTGCTTCAGGACTTGATGAACAAGCTGGCACCATATCTCCAAATGCAACACAGGTATACTACTGTGCTGACCCTCAAGACAAAGGTGATGGCAGCCCTCCATTTTTGTGCGACAGGTACGTTTCAATAAACCATAGCTTATGTCAGTGGAATGTCACAGACGATGTTCAGCCGTGTCCTGCGTGATGTTTTGGCAGCCATATTGGAGCACATAGATAAATTTATCAAATTTCCAACTCCTGAGGAGTTGAGAGATGTCAAGGGTGATTTCTATGCCCTGGAAGGGATGCCACATGTCATTGGGTCCATTGATGGGACACATGCGGCTTTGGTGCCACCACAGGCTCAGGAGCAGGCTTACTGCAACAGGAAACATTATCATTCAATAAATGCCCTGGTGGTGTGTCTTGCTAATATGCTGATCTCCCACATTTGTGCACGCTTTCCAGAATCGGCACACGATGATTTCATCATGAGGCGTAGCAGGGTGCCACAAATGATGCTGCAGCTGCGCAACGATCAGGCATGTCTTGTTGGTGGGTAAACTCTGTTTGTCCTGGGGTCTCAGTATCTTTAGCTCTGACGGCATCTCCTGACCTACTTATCTACATAATCTATCTTTGTAGGTGGCTTGGTATATCCCAAAATGCCATGGCTAATGACACCTCTCCGCAACCCAAGAACAGCGGCAGATCAGCGGTACAATAATGCACACGGGCAGACCAAGCGAGTGATTGAGCAGACGTTTGGCCTCCTGAAGAGCCGATTCCGGTGCCTCGATAAGACCAGGCGGATACCTCCCATATGCAACGGACAAGGTCTGTAAGATCTTCATCATGTGCTGCATGCTGCACAACATGGCAGTTGAGAAGGCAGTGCCACTCATCCTGGATCCTGAGGAGCAGGAACATCCACCTGTTGATGATCAAGGGCTTGGTCACGATGGAAGTGATGAGGAGGAGGAGGATGAATATCCGGAGTCAGCTCATACGCAACTTCTTCTCATAATTGTGAGTCACTGGGAATGAGTGTACAAGCTTGTAGCATTGAGTGGCATGTGTTGCAATGTGTGTGTACAGCTGACTGTATGCAAAGTAATTTAGATGAGTGATCTGATGTGTCACGAAAGTGCTGATGTCATTCCACACATTAATACTCAATGACTTAGCTTGAAATTTGCATGTGTCCTACATTGTTCCTGTTTCGTACATGCCCATACCTTTGGCAAAGATAGTTACCGGTGACCCATTGTTTGTCTGTCATTCCCAAGTTGCTGTGCCTTTTGTCTGTTCGTGTCATCTTAATCCTCCTGCTATTCCTCATGATGATTGCAACGTGGGCCAAATCGGCGTTCCATGCACAGACATGTGCAAATATAATTTTGGGTAAGAGATCCAAACAGGCTGTTTGGGGTTGGTATGGTTTGGGAATGTGTGGGAACTGTTTCTGTGCATGTTGTAGTACCATCCATACATGTCTCATCACCATGGATCAAATGACATGTTGCACCACTACCATGACAGGACAGTCACCCTTCTTGACAGTCATCTGCAGTGGAGTGTGGACTCTGGTGAAGGCATCAATGTGTGTAAACCTTGCCCCTGACACATTGTGGATACCACAGCTTGACATCGTGTGGGACATCACACCCACAGGCTCTATGGGGAATTGCAGCCTCGCAGTTTGCAGCAGGATGTGTTTGGCTCATCCCCTTAATCTTGTGTGCCAGTACATTTGGGCCAGCGTATGTCCCACATGTTCTGTCAACAGTCCTGTAAGTCTGTTTGTATGGCTGCATTGCCCCTTGTACCAGTATGTCATGTCACTGTCACGTCGCTTCCTCAGGGCCGGTGGAGAACACTGCTTTGCAAGCCTTCTCGGTAAGTTGATTTTGACTTTCTATTCACATCGTGCCTAGAACGTTGCGCTGATGACATCACTACGTTGGCTGTAGCAAATGTAAACGCTTACGTGGCACCAGTCGGGTGCAATTAATCCTAGGATACACTAGTGGCATGCTGCATATCCTGGTCACGGTAGGGGTGGTTGTGTGCCATCGCTCCTCATTACTCTCTGTTGAGTTCTGGCCCAGCAGCTTGTTCTGTTTGACATTTCAAAGCCCAGTTGGACGAGGCAATGACTGGCTCTTGCGGGGCTTCCTTGTGTTCACCTAATTACCTCCCTCGTTGGATGAACTTCTTAAGGCTCTTGCGGGGTTGTGTAATTTCCCGTCTTGACTCTCACTGATTCCCAGGAGTAACTACAGATTGTTGGCTTTGTGTGAGTTGCACTGCAGCGCATTTGACTCCTACAATATAATAGTTGGTGTGTTATGGTGTTTCATCACCTTTCCATGTGCTATGAATCCATGTGGATAGTTCATCTCTGTTTTCATAGCAGGGGCTTGTAGAGCTCCTCCAGGAGTGAGCTCAAATTTCCCAGTTACGTGGCAGTTAACACCTTTTTGGGTATGTTGATAACTGCTGCATAAATACATGTAAATGTGTGGAACAGCCTTCTTTGTAAGTGTGTAGTAATGTCCTTGTTCGATACTCAGATCTAGTATCACTTTCATTACTGGGATCCCAACTAGGATACAGTGGCTGTTGTTGTAATTTACAGGTGTAACTGTTACAGTATAGGTCCTAAGGTATTCTGTGACTCTGTGACAAAAAGTGTTGAATCCCTATGCTTGTTTACCTTTGTTTCAGATCCCCCTCCCTGCTGTTCCATTCCTTTCCTTCCCTCGCCTGATCATCCTTTTGAGTCTGTCATTTCTACTAACACCAAGGGGATATTGGGAGATGGACCACTTTGAGCATCGCACGTTTCTGAGGATTCAAGGAACTGATAGTCCCAAGCAGTCCTGTGCAGATTGTTTCACTAGCAGTACAGGCAAACTCATTGCATGACCGTTATTTTCTTCAGAGCAATGGCACTGGTCATGGACATTGGCTAAATCAGCATGGCCTCAACACATACTTGATCTGTTTGTGTAGAAAATGTGTTCACCACAGTACAATGTGCCTCATTGCTGTCAACGCAGATCTCTTGCCACTTTGCATGCATCATCTATGGAATAATTGACAAAGATTGTGTATATGGGAGTATGTGTACTGTGGCAACATGCATGCAGTTTATCATGGCTAATGATCCCTATTGTGCATGAAGTACATGGTTGTGTATGTATTGGTGCAGGTTGCTACCCACAATGGGCAGGCAACACCTGCTGACACTGTGTGCCCTGTGCGCAGCTTGGCCTTTTGTTGCCTGATCCTGTGCCCGTCATTTTTGGTGATTGTTCATCCATTTTCTTTCAGTGACCCATGAGTAACCAGACACTCCTTCCTTTCCACACACCTGTTACATTGTACCTTTAAAACCCCCTTGTCTTTGTGTGCGAGTTTTTGCCTGGTGTCTCACCCATTCTGCCGTCAGGTGTTCACTCATTCCTGCTGCTGCCTCCAGTGCGGCATCGCCCCACCGAGTACCCTGTTTCTGCAACACACACGCCTTCCAGATGCTCCTCTCTCCCTCCACCCATTCCTAATGCATGCAGCAGCTTGTCTGTGCCACTTAAGCACCACCTCAGTGCCAAAGACAGGACCGTCAGTGCCTGCAACGTGCACTGTGCAAGACCCTCTGGTCCTTGCATGACCCAGGTAACACAACAGACTCATGCTCCAGCCACCCTCCAAACAATTAACACCAATCAACCACCTGCTATCAGGCAACCCCTAAGCGCACACAGGACAGCTTTGCATGCTGTGTGTGCAACAACTTCTGCCAACACCGCACTGGCCAGCCTAACAGACCATATCTGTATAACGAGGTCAAGTGCCTCCTACTGCACACCCGCTCCATCCACCAGCACGCCATTAGACTCTGTTACCTCATCAACACAACAGCCTCACACATCGACTTCATTACAGTAACCTGGTTGAACGCATCCTCAGGACACAACTTCCACATTGCCATCACAGACAGATACAAAATCACCTGCAGGGACCTCACCAATAATCCAGGAGGATTAATTGCAATTCATTCACAAGTACACCCTCAGAGTCACAAACAACACCAAGGACACACTCAGAATTGTCAAGCACCTGCACTTCAGGTTTCACACCTACCCCTTGACAAACCTCAGACTAACACTCATCTACATATCTCCAGGCCTACATCCACAATTCTGCAAAGCCATCAACAACTACATCAGCACGGAGGCCCTCACCTACACAGACTACATGTGGCAGGGGGAGAGCACCATCCTTCATTGGTACATCAACATTTGCATCCAGTTGTCTGACAAGCAACACACTGTACCACACTCCACTACAGATCCACCAAAGATGCTTGACCTAAGTCAACACAAACGAGCTGTGTGGCACCCTCACACAGGACACTCCAACCAACGACACCGCCACACCCTGCAACCGCACACACTGGAGCAGCGACTGATCCAACACTCTTGCCACATTGGCGGACTTTCCTGTGAAGCACAACAACAGTTAAGCCACCAGGGACAAGGCAGACCTACTGGACTCATACAGGTCTAGCCGGACTCTTGTGCAAACCTTGCAAACAAACAACGATCAGTTACCTTTCAGCCCTGAAATCCGCAACACACAGACATCACAATATCATCAGCATGGACAAGAGGACAACCTTCAGGTATGGCCTAGGCACCAACACACACAACATGAATGACCTCATCGGCATTGTGAGTGAACTATCTAACCCCAGTTCTCCATCCAAATTACATTCCACCCCTGAAAGGCCAAGGAGATCTCTTGCAACTTTCTACCACTCCAGGCTCGTGGACGTACACAACAGCCTTGCCACACAGAGGCAGACAGCGCTATTATCCACAGGACAAACCCCCCTCAGGTCCTGGACTCCCGTCAGCAGCAAAGACACCACCTGTCTCATGTACACCATCCACCCCGGCTCTCCATCAGGACCCTTCCCACACAACATCTCAATCACAGCATGCACCATCCTTGAAGCCCACCTCTAGCAAGTCATGAATGTCTCCTTTGAGTATGCCACTTTCCACGTGAGCGTGAGGCATGCAGAGACCCAGGCCCTTCTTTAACAAAGAACAGCAGTACCGCATGATCTCCTGGAACATCACCCTACTTCCCTACCCGGCAAATGTCATCAAGAAGACAGTCAATGAGCAACTGACCATCTCCCGCCAAGCAAAATCTCCAGGCAACCCACCTCAGTCCATCTTCCACAGTAATCACCCCACTGCAACAGCCCTCATTGCCACCACCAACGACATATTGGACCCGGATCAATAATGGTGAGATCACCACCCTCACCCCATCGTCCTCTCAACGGCATTCTACCCCCTTGTGCTACCACACTGTCAGATCACACATCTCCAACACTGGGATCCAGAGGAAGGCCCAGGGAGTCTGCCTCCACCCTTCACCACGTAGTACACTGGGGTCATCGGGCCCATGCCCCAGGGCTCATCTCTCAGCGTGACAATCTATAATTTCTCCATGACCCCCCTTCCGCCATCACATGCGCACACAAGTCGACCTCATCACCATGCCATTTACACCCAGCTGCTCCTCACCCTCACCAAAGACCCAGCCACTCCCAGATGCAACCTTCAAGAAGGCATGAGGTGCTTTGACAAATGGATGAACATCAGCCACATGAGGCTTGACTTGGAAAAGACTGAGCTCATCATCTGAGGAATGTCCCCTTACGGCTGGGACAACTCCTTGTGTCACACCGGCCTGGGCAGCGCACAAGCACACAGTGGCCACATACGCAATCAGGTGTTCATCGTACACTCCTCGCTCACAATAACCATGCAACTCAACACCATCTCTACCTCATGCTGCAAGTCCCTCCGCATGCTGCAAATGATCTTCAGATAGATCCACTCCTAGTCAAGACAGACAGTCACCCAGGTCCACAACACCAGCCGGCTCAACTACGGCAACGCCATCTACGCAGGAACAACAGCCAGACTCCAGGAGGACTTGTGCACATCCAGGGTGCATCCACACACCTCATCCACAATAGTCCCTGCCACAGCCACATGACGGTCCACCTGAGATACCTACAATAGGCTCACTGTCAACTGCAGGATCACCTCCATACTCCTCAGCCACAACTCCAGCCCCGAAGACGAACATGGACATCAACCATCCAACACCCCATTGCCCCAACTCAGTTCAGCCAACCTTGCCCTGGGCACCATTTATCCACAAGGATCTCCATCTCCTCGTTTGTGAACTTTGGATTCTTCTGTGCGGACATGGTGTGGGGTGAATGTGATTGGGGTGACGGTGTGTATGTATGTAGGTGTGTGGGTCTGAATATGAATTGGGTGGGGGTTGGGTCTGAATGTGATTGGGGGTATGTGTGAAGGTGGATGTGTGCAGTTGCTGGTGTGTTGTCAGTGTCTATAGCTAAATGGGTATGTTGCAAAGGATCATGTTTTTTTGTGTTTGGGCCATTTTTATTGGTCCATTTGTGGGTGAGGCTTATTTTGAATTTTCGGTGGGTGTGTTATAAGGGGTGAGTCTGAGTTAGGCCCTCTGTTTGCCTGTTTGGATCTGGCCAGGACATTAATTTCCAATAGATTGTACACATGAGACATGTTTTGTGGTGGTGTGCGAGCTGTTTGCAACCTCCTTGTGCTGTTTTTAGGGGTTCGCGTCCCTTCGTTCATGGGGGTTTGTCTCGTATTTACTTTTGTGGCTCGTTTATATGCGACATTTTTACGGGGACCGCGTGCGCTTCGTTCAGGGGTGTTCGTTTCGTATTTGATTTTGTGGCTCGTTCATAAGCAACATTTTTACAGGGTTCGCGTGCACTTCGTTCAGGGGGTTCGTTTCGTATTTGATTTTGTGGCTCGCTCATACGTAACGTTTATACGGGGTTCACGTGTGCTTTGTTCAAGGGGGGTTCATTTCATATTTGATTTTGTGGCTCGCTCATACACAATGTTTTTACGGGGTTCGCGTGCGCTTCATTCAGGGGGGGTTTGTTTCATATTTGATTTTGTGGCTCGCTCATACGTTACGTTTTTACGGGGTTCGCATGCGCTTTGTTCAGGGGTGGTTCGTTTCATATTTGATTTTGTGGCTCGCTCATACGCGATGTTTTCTGTACAAATCACAGCTCATACGCAACGTTTTCCCGTATCATACGGATTTTCACTTGTTTTTCGTACAGTTCGCATAGATTCGGAAGTATTTTTTACCAACGGATCGTACTACGCGATTCGGACGGATTTGTACAGTAACGGCTACGAATACGAATCGTCGTACGGATTCCTTTCCCGAATCGGAATTGACCCCTTAATAAGTGCTAAGATAAGCACTGTAAATATGATTAAATCCTCTTTATTGGTAAAGTCAGATTTTAAAGTTGAAATTTAAAAAATTCTACTTTTAGAAGTTGGCATTTTCATGCCCTCTGCAATTTGTTATTTGCAGCCTTTCCTGGATCACTTGACTGCATGTAGTTGGCAGTTAAACTATCTGAAATCCTTCTAAACAGTCACATAATGAAGGCAATAGATGTGCATAAAAGGGCAATCTGCCGGAAGGTTGTAGGGTGGATCTGGTTACAGTCTGACCTGAAACTGAACATGTTGTTCTTTGCCTCTATAAAAATTGCTTGTCACCATTGTGTTTTCCCTGGTAGCCAACTTGGAGCCAGGGTAGAGGAGTCGATAAATTCCATACACTTCCAAGAGCAACCTCTGGAAATGTCTGCCACATCAATCAAGGCACCAGGTATAAAAAGAGAGCCCACTGAGTCACTCTCCGGTTTACTTTCTGGGCCTGCAGAAGGACCTTCAGAGGACTGCCTGCTGCTGTAGCTGCTTTGCCTTAAACACTCAGAGGCCTGTCCTGCTGATTGATCCTTTCTTCATCACTTGAACCTAGGACTACCAGTGTGACTCTAAGGGCTAGTTTAATGGCCCTGTTCAGAGCTAAAGGGACATAACAGGCTCTCACGATCTTGAACCTGCACCTGACCCAGCTCAAGTAAGTCTTGACCCCTAAGTGGTACCCCACCAGTCCTGGGCCTTTGGTTGCAGTGTTAAAGGTAACCAGATAGCCACAATCCAAAGTTTGAACATTTTTGGATGAAAACTGCTCTGTGAACTGCGGGAAGAACAGGACCAACCTGCTTGTCAATCTGTTTGAGGTGCATCGCTGGTCTGCCTGACATCACAGTAGCTCCCATGTGCACCATGATTTATGTATGTAAAATAACAAACTTTTATCTCCATTGTTGAATTCACCCTATATGAGTCCCCCTCATCCCTGAGCCAGAAATACCAGGTCAGGCAGGCACTGTGACCTAGGCCCAAAGCAACTGATTGACAGATCAATGGTGGGGGGGGACACATCACCCTTAGGCACACGTGCAAACAGGAAACCTAGATTGATCCACAGATAGTCAGTGACACCACAATGGTCTCTGGAGATAAGCCCCCAATAAAGTACGTTTGGCCGGAGGTGTGCGCATTCCCAAAACACCATAAAGTTAGAAGTCGCTCTAAATTAGGAACACTCAGCCAATCAGAACACAGCATGCAAACTACATGCATTGATCATGCACTTACCATGATGGACATTTGGACACATCCCCCCTAGCTCAGCACTGTGTAGACACAGGGTTGAAACCCACCTGCAATTCTTTTCAAGTGACAAGATGTATGACTCTGTGAATAAGCCAAGATTCCTGTTTTAAAAAGACTACACAAATCGCTTTGTGAAATGTATAAAATGATGGACAAAATCAATGTACTTTGAGACATTCTTTAGTCCCCGACTTTGTTTCCTGATCTACCAGCAGCAGCAATTATTTAAACCAACTGCTCCTGTTTTGCCAAATGCCTCTTGTCTATCATTTAAAATTACATTTCCAACTATATTAGGACCATGAAAGATGTAACTATCAGTGTGGTATTTCTCTTTTGAGATGTAGCTATTGTACAGCTCTGGAAAGTGGCAAAAACACTATGGGCATCATTAGGATAGTGGGCGGACTTTGTCCGCCTGCCATCCTGACGGTAAAAAGGACAGTCCGCCATATGTGCGGGGGTCCCGTGGGTAACATTAGGATGTGTACGCCACACTAGCGGGTGCATCCTGCATTTTTGACGTTGCGGCGGGCGGTGCTTTCAGCACCGCCCGCTGCAATACCCAAAATGCATGCCGCCATGCCTGCCATGTTGTGAATGCACATGTAGGGGGGTACCATTGGTACCCCCATGTGACCCCCCAACCTCACAATCTACATGCCTTTGTGTGGCAGCAACGCCTCCACGGAAAGGCTTTGAAACCTTTTTCCACCCAGTCTACCCCTACGCCGTGGTCCCCAAACAATACTAATATGGCGGGGGAAATGGGTGGCAGGCATGCTAGGATGTAGGGCGGATGACCACCGTCATGCGGACAGTGGCGGTCTTCCGTTCATCCTAATGGGCCCCTATTTCTGCTCACTGCCTCCATTCTTGTTGATGTTAATATGTGCTTTACCACCTCCCAAGAATTAAGGACCCTTTTTTCTATACATGCATACAGATTATTTGTAGGTTTTTGTCAATTTACATTACTAAATATGTGTAATGTAAAAATCCATTGGGTATAAATCTCACCCAGAATAATGACACTTCACACTAACTGAGGACATTTTATCATTTTATCACCCTGCCAAATGCAATAGTAACATACATTTTCTTTTTACTTTTTTGGGCTCATTTTTAGGCCCTGAATACATTTCACAATTATTGCAGTGGCTACCATTGCTGTTAGGGCTCTCATCTTGGAGGAGCATGTTCTAATGTTCTCTCTGTTTCACCCTAGCTTGGCTCTCTTTAGTGTCTTCTAAGCCTTCCCAATGGTCGTGGTTGCTGGATTCTATTCCTTTCGGGAGAGGGAAATAGCCTCTTTGTTCATTTTCGACCCCATTTTTTTGATGAGGGATATTGATGATGTTCGAACTTTGGGCAGGGGACACAGCTGTCCAGGACCTAATTAATGTGCTTTGACCCCTACAACTTGGAAAAATTGTCTATCTCTAATTGACGTACATGTCTTCCCACTAAGACATTTCATATAGTTCAGAAAATATTCGAATGGCATGAAAAGTTAAATGCCACCTGTGGACTGTCAAACTAACTGCGCATCACAGAGAAAACATTAATTTGTTCTTAAGTATGTCTAAATTTCACACAGCTTGTACACAATTTATGGAATTTAGAAGTAGGCAAGGGTATTTCAGCCCAATTTAATACAAACATGGGGCTTCAAGATCATTTTAAGAGCTCCGAAATGCATACTCATTACATTGTGATATGTTATTAAAGCTAGTCATCTTCGTGTGAAACTAAAATCATGAAAGGATTTAAGAGAATTAATGATTTGTCAAATGTTATTATAGTAAACTTGAATTTCATTTTAACATGCTATTTTGCAAACGTTCTCCTGTTGACAATTCAAGGCAACCTATGGTGATGGATTGACTACTCCATTATTGTGGACCACTTTTCATAGTCTTTGATTTACAGAGACAAATGTTAAAAGTGGGGATTTCTTTCTGTCAAATGAAAGAAAACAAAACAACGGGCAGATTTATCAAAATTTTACATTGGTGCAATGTCACTAAAAGTTATGCAAACATCTGTAAAATCTTGGTTTGTTATTCACTTTACAATGCAAACATTTTTGGAACTCGAAAGTTTTCAAAAAGGAGTGCAACGGAGTGTTGTGTGCTGCTTTGCATCAACTTTGAATCAAGGGGGCGTTCATGGGTATCTGAATATTCTCATGTGACTACCAATGCTTTTAATTTAAAGCCCTCTGCACTAACATTGGTCGACAGAGGTGGGGCCAATAAATAACTTATCTATGAGAAAGGTGTTTATTTAGAGAAGTTTTTATTTTACAACTTTTTCAAACTTTGCATGGGTGACGCACCCTACGACCGCACCAGCGCCCCCCACCACCATCCACTGCGCCTGGACCCCGATCAACACCGAAGACACCATTCGCACGATGAACTCCATCCACTCCGGATCCCAAACCGACCCCTGCCCTCACCACGTCTTCAACAAGGCCGACTCCGTCATCGCACCCCATCTACGGGACACCATCAACGCCTCCTTCGACACCGCAACCTTCTCGGAGAGCTGGAAGCACGCCAAACTCAGTGCCCTCCTGAAGAAACCAGCAGCAGACCCCAACGATCTCAAAAACTACCGCCCCATCTCTCTCCTCCCGTTTCCGGCCAAAGTCATCGAGAAGACCATCAACAGACAGCTGACCGCCTTCCTCGAGACGAACGGATCCCTCGACCACTCGCAGTTCGGATTCCGAGCCAACCACAGCACCGAGACCGCCCTCATCGCAGCCACTGATGACATCCGAGCCCTGCTCGACAACGGGAAAAAAGAGGCCCTCATCCTCCTGGACACTGTCTGCCACCGCACCCTTGTACAGCGCCTCAGCAACGTCGGAATCCAAGAGAAGGCACTGGAATGGATCATCTCCTTCCTCGCTGGAAGGAAACAGAGAGTCCGCCTCCCCCCGTTCAGATCAGAAGCCACCGAAGTCAGCTGCGGCGTACCACAAGGATCATCACTCAGCCCCACGCTGTTCAACATCTACATGAGCCCCCTCGCGGCCATCGCACACCAACACAACCTCAACATCCTCTCCTGCGCAGACGACACCCAGCTGATCCTCTCCCTCACCAACGACCCCGCCACCGCCTGAACCAACCTACACGAAGGGATGAAAGACGTAGCCGAGTGGATGATGAACAGCCGCCAGAAACTGAACACAGATAAGACGGAAGTCCTCATCCTGGGATCTTCGCCCTCCGCCTGGGATGACTCCTGGTGGCCCCCTGCCCTGGGCAGCGCACCCAAACCAACGGACCACGCACGCAACCTAGGCTTCAGCCTGGACTCCTCCCTCTCGATGACCAGACAAGTCAACACCGTCTCCTCGTCATGCTTCAACACCCTACGCATGCTACGGAAGATCTTCCGGTGGATCCCCACCGAAACCAGGAAGACGGTCACCCAGGCCCTCGTCACCAGCCGACTGGACTAGGGCAACTCCCTCTACGCCGGTACCACCGCAAACCTCCAGAAAAGACTCCAGCGTATTCAGAACGCCTCAGCACGACTCATCCTGGACATCCACCGACACAGCACACCTAAGAAACCTGCACTGGCTCCCCGTCAACAAGAGAATCACATTCCGACCCCTCACCCACGCACACAAAGCTCTCCACAACCAAGGCCCAAGATACCTCAACGACCACCTGAACTTCTACACTCCCACCCGCCAGCTTCGATCGACCAGCCACGCCCTTGCCGCTGTCCCCCGCATCCGAAGAGCCGCAACGGGAGGAAGATCCTTCTCCTACCTGGCCGCCAAGACATGGAACTCCCTCCCCACCCACCTCCGCCTGACCCAAGACCACCTCGCCTTCAGGAAGCAACTCAAGACCTGGCTGTTCGAGCAGTAGAGGATCCCCCCAAGCGCCTTGAGACCCTCCGGGTGAGTAGCGCGCTATACAAATGCTTTGATTGATTGATTGATTGACTGTAAAGCTCACACATGATTGAAACGTCTACTAGAAGAGAAGGGTAGCCTTTGTAGATGTTACTGTGTTTCCACCCCCATGTACAATGCAGTGGATTGCAGTAACTTAGGTTGTTCTTTGTGCAACGTTTTAGAAAATATGCCCTGAAATGTCCGTGAAGTACTCAGAGTTTTCTGCCGACGCGCCAGTGGCATTACTGCATTATTTTTGTTCTTGATCACCATGGTTTACCTTGTGTATTTGAAACTGAAGAAATATGCATCAAAAGAACTGAAAACCCTAGGTAAGGCAAGCCTTCTGACATACTGTGCAATTCAACTCATGGCAAATGGACCATAGGCTATAGGTTTTCAATAGTTAAGACAGGAAAGGTTCCATGTCAGAAACCTATTTGTTCCACCTCCACTGATTTAATCAGATTGTAGCCTGATTTTTTGTTGGCAAGAGTCTCTGAGTATCCCCCTGAGACTTCTCTGTTTTTGGTCAAGCCTCTGATTTCAAGTTAATTAACATTTCTTGCAAGCTGCAGCTGGAAATTTTAAAATGTAAAAAGTCAGAGCCCCAGCTGCTAAATGGTCAGATATCATACAGCAACTTCAAGACCACAAGGCTTACTAACCAATGTCATTTGTCATTCTTAACTAACGGCTCTGACTAAAGACGTTAAGACAGGCCAAAGTGATCAAAAAGAACATGGAAACATTCCTTAAAATTCCAAGATGGGACAGTTTTCTGGCAACGATGAGTAATTTTCTGCCCCACTGGATATTCACAGCTCCGCAGTTCGCCATCAAACCACTAAAATGTTCCATATGATATAAACAGTATAATATCTTAACATTGATAAGAGGGAGTTGTTAGACCTGGCATTGTCCCACCCACTAAGGTAGCCCTGTATAGCATGTCTCAGGTCTGCCACTGCAGCCTGCAGTGCAGTTTTAAACTGTCATTTCGACCTGGCAAACCAAGACTTTAGCCAGGCCTAAGCCTTCCTTTTTAACTCTCAGAAGTCACCACTTAGGTAGGTACTAAAGGGGTACAGGACAAAGTAAATAGTTTTAAGCAGAAGAACATGTGTACTTAGGTTTCACATTCCCTGCCAGTCAGAATACCCTAAAGTCGCTTTTCAGTGTATCAAGGCCTAACTTTCCCCTTGACTAACACTGGGTTACCTTATTACATGTATTAAGTTCTATCTTTGTATTGGGAGCAGATAGAGATATGATGTTTACACTCAAATGAATTGTAATATAAAATCCTCTTTAATGGCAAAGTTGAATTTTAGGTCGCAGGTCTGACAATGCCTCTTGCACACTCAAAGGAACCTGACACCAGGCCTCTCCTTCCTTTTGTCACCACTAGACAGATTGGAGCCCTTATAGGGAGTTTGGAAACATTTCTAGAAACAGGTATGGGGTTATGAGGGGGAATCCCCTTACACAATGGTTGGCCTCATGTATAAATATTAGACCTCCAGAGGAACTGTTTAGAACAATTCTGGAACTGTGGAAGTTACAGGGGGAGCACCATGCTGCCACCAGATGACTGCCCTATGCTTGAAGGACTGTTTTGCTGTCTGAGAGGGAAGAATGGACCTGCTTGACTTCATTCCAGGCTAACCAGAGTGACTCCAACGGTCAGTTGTCTGACCTCCCGTGTGAGCTATAAGGACACAAACATCTTCAAAGGCCTCCTTGCAACTGCCCAACTGACCTGTTGCAACTGAATCTGGAACTCAACCTCCATATGCCCTGCTGGGTCTCTGCTGGAGGGAGTTCTTGTTCCCAAGATGTGCCTCCTCAGGCCCTGGATCCCTGGCTGGACTCAAAGTGTACTACTCCTGAATAAAAGGTGAAATCCTGACATTTGGTTTCCTCTGCGACCATGAAAGGACCCATTCACACTAAGGCTCTGAAGCCTGCGATGACCAACAATGTGAAGTTTCGGTATGACCTGCCCTTCAACCCGACAGCAACCACCAAGTATGACCGGCAACACAAGACCTGCATTACATACTACAGCAATAACAGACTTGATAACTGCCAATGTAAAACTACAGCAACAACTACCGACAACGCCCAACCTGCTTTTTGCTATACAGTGTAAACCATCCTGAAAGCCTGAAACCGGCCCTAGGATGCTTGTTTCTAGTCCATGAAGGACCTGGCTTGGTAGTTCGGGCTGGACTTTTGGGTCAAGACTGATTTGCATATGGCTAGTTTAAAACTGAAATGGCATGGTGAGCAAAACAACAATGGAATTAGGCGCAGAACTCTGTACTGGGGTGAATGTATGACATTGTTCTGCATTCTGTCCATCAATTGTTGTTTTGCATTTGTCACCCTGAGATGGACGGGTATGCTCACATGTGAGTCCTGTGCTCTCCATGCCACTGGAATCAAGCTATCCTGGCTGATGAGGGCTGGAAGTCCAAAACCGGTCCTAGGATGCTTGTTTCCAGTCCAGGGAGGACCTGGCTTGGCAGTTCGAGCTGGACTGTTCCCATGGGGCACAGGGCCAAGACTGATTTGCATATGGCTAGGTTCAAACTGGAATGGCATGGTGAGCAAAACAACTATGGATTTAGGCCCAGATCTCTGTACTGGGGTGAATGTATGACATTGTTCTGAATTCTGTCCATCAACTGTTGTTTTGCATTTGTCACCCTGAGTGGGACGGTTATGCTCAGAAGGGAGTACCGTGCTCTACATTCCACTGGAATCAAGCTGTCCTGGCTGATGAGGGCTGAAAGCCCAACACTGGTCCTAGGATGCTTGTTTCCAGTCCAGGGAGGACCTGGCTTGGCAGTTTGTGCTGGACTGTTCCCATGGGGCACATGTCAAGACTGATTTCCGTATGGCTAAATTCAAACTGGAATGGCATGGTGAGCAAAAAAAGATGGATTTATGCCCAGACCTCTGTACTGGGGTGAATGTATGACATTGTTCTGCATTCTGTCCATCAACTGTTGTTTTGCACTTTCTGTGTGGATGCATGATGAAAAAAATGTCATCTTCAGCTTCACTCTTCATCTTCTGACCTCCTTTAATGACTGGGCCATTTCCTTATTTTTATAGGCACACTAGTTTCTCTATTTACCATTCTCCCCTTCTCTTACCTATTATTGGTCTTGTTTCCAATCATTCAGCTGAGACCACACATCCCTCCCATTAAGGGGAAAGTAAAAGAGAGTAGGGTAGTTTGCAGGTGCACTTTTAAGAGCATCTGAACACAACCTCTGTGGATGTCCCAGCTTTGCTCGCTTACCTAGTCATAGTGAAGATGGCTCTATGGATTGGCGTGTTTCAGTTTGAGGTAACATGTACTCTAGTGACTGATCGCCATTCATATGTCTAATACTTAGGAGAGTTACAGAACTCCAAGGTTTTCTAATACGAAAATGTCTGCAAAGGGAGATGCAGCTGAACATACAATTATATCCACTCATTTCTACTGGCTGTGGTGCACCATGAGTAGCTAAGAACCTAGGGTCCTGATGCAAAGCAAATACACTGTTATTAACACTCTTCCCTCGGATTGAGTGTGGGAAGCCCGGTAGTGCTGAGGAAATGAGGACTCATTATATTGAACACTAATGGTATGTAATCAGGGCATTACATTTTTATCTCTAGTTGTGTAAGGCAATATTTCTAAAGACATAGCAATAGGTCAAGATAGCTTTGCATGAACCTACTCTTAACAAGTTCTCCTACATATCTCAAATAGTTAAGTTAGGTCACAGAATATAAACTGCCAGAGAACCAGGTGTGGCCGAAATGAAAGTGGATTTAGGGACAAGGTCCATGAGAAGAAAAACTTGGCAAATGTACCTGGAGAAGATGAGTTGGTCCCTTGACTATATCGGAAAGGATACCTATTAACATGCAGAGATGTTGATTAGGTTGATCTGAAACACTCCTGTAATGCAAACTAGTCCAAGTGCATTCCCACTAGAGGCAAAGAAAAGGCATTCACATTTTATATACTATGTACTTTGTTACATCACTCTCATACATTCCTTCAAATCATTCAACATTGGTTGCTATATTTTGTGGTCATAAGAGTCAATCAGTGGTCTATTCATGAGAAAAACAATTCAGTATGTGTGTGTAGTGTCCCTTCAAACATTTGGGCATGTTACCAGAGGGGAACGTACAGGTTAATTTAGTGACTTTGTGGTTCACCCTGACAATTATTGTGGTTGTTGCCTGAATGGGGTGTCTTACTCTCTCACACACTCACCTAATGCCTTAAAGTATGTGAGTTAGAACTAGGTCTGGGTGAAATGTTCTGTTCTGCCTTTGGAATTGGTGGAATTTTGGCAATTCAGCATTGCTCTTGTAATTCTGAGTTCAAGCCAAATTCGACCAATCAATGTGCGGTAGATTTTTTTCTTGCAGCCGCTCCAGAACAGTAAGTTGGCAAGAGAAATTTGGATGCTCCTAGCTCAGTTTCTGGTCACTATGAGGACACCCAGCGAAATGTTTCTAATGTGGGCAGTCGCGTGTTGTCATGATGATTGGCAGTAAGAAGGCTGCCATTTCAGTTGAAAACTTGAGTGGCACCACAATCAACTTAAGTAGTGCACCCTCTGACACAACACATGTTGCGGTTTGCCCTGATTTTACTGTGCGGAACATGCCATTGGCACATAGGGCCAGATGTATGAAGCTGAAATGGGTTCGCAAACGCCGAAATTCTCAGAATCTCGGCGTTTGCGAACTCATTTGAGCAAAATGATATGTATGTAGCAAATTTCAATGCAAAATAAGGAATCACAAATTTGCGATTCCTTATTTTGCGATTGCATTTAAGGAATCTCAAAATTTGCGATTCCTTAAATGAAATGTATGAAATGTATGAAGCAAAAAAATGTGCTAACTGTCCTTAAGGAATCGCAAATTACCACCAACTTCAAGTTGGTGGTAATTTGCTAATTTCTTGAAAAATGCCAATTTTGGCATTTTTCAAAGTGCCATGTGATGCACATACATGCCCTTAGGGCATGTATGTGCACCACATGTGCACCCATGCTTATTTCAGGGGTGCAACAGGGTGTCCTTTGGACACCCCTGAACGCTTATAATTATTCTCAATTTGCGATTAGCAAATTGTGAATCGCAAATTGAGAATAATTTCACATTCATTCCTATCGGCCTTCTGTCCCATGGAAATGAATGGGAAATTATTCCTTAATTGTGATTAGCAATTTGCTAAACGCAATAAAGGAATTTTAAGAAATTGCTAAAAAATAGAGAATTACTACATACATATCATTTTGCAATTCTCAAATAGCGATTCCTTAAAAATCGCTATTTGAGCATCGCAAAAGTATATCTTGATACATCTGGCCCGTAGTCACAGCATAACCAGTGTGACGTGCCTATTTCGCACATTGGCAGTACTACACAGAATTCCAAGGAGTTTTTATGTAAATCTAAACAGTCAAATTCCACAAGTTCCAGCCACCCCTAGTTAAACTCCTGAAGTATTAATTCTTATACTAATAAATATAATACATTAGTGTCCGTGTGCCTATTTTATTAAGTATTATGGGTTTTCTCCTATGACTTATGATGACGTAACCCAAATAGTTGTATCCTTTCAAGAGAACTTAGAGGTGGGTCAATCTTGATTCAGAGCCTGCGTTTATTCAGCAGCTTCCTAGATAACATACTTTTCTCAGATGCAAAATGGTGACAAAAAGCTTGGTGCTCATTTTCTGGTCATCTCTCTGGTGGCCACGCAATCTAGTTGTCCTTACTGTTCTCATCCCATCTTTACACAACCATGGGTAGAATGTTTAAAACTCTATTTCATTCTCTGGATATATGATTAAGATTTCAGTCTTTTGATTTGTGTTCACGAGCTCAACCCTTTCGACCACATCGACTGTCACATGGTATTAACGCATATAGTAATCCTCTCAAGGATTGATTCCTGCAATTCATTATATCTAGGGCTGTCAGATTATCTGCTGCACAGGTTGCAGATAGTGCAAAATGTTCTGCCGGTCTTATTTCAGACCTTTCTGCTTGATCCTGTATTCCTCACCAACTTAGTATGCTACCCAGTTGCCAGTGCCTCAGAGATATTTTCAAGGCCTTCTGTTTGTGTAAGACTTTCTGCATAGTTTAAGTCCTTTCGTGTTTTCAATATCTTCTGGGGATGTATGTTCCTGATAGAAGCCTGCACTCAGCATCTTTTAATTACCTTCAAATTCCGAAGACAGGCAGCTTGGTGGATGTTCCTCTAAGTTCTTGACTGCTAATCATTAGAATTAACCCAATTTTGGTTATCAGTGCCTCCACTGGTTCTCTGCAGTTTCTAAAGAAATTAGCTATTTAGAATCTAATGTATTCAACCGCTCCCTAACATTATTATTCTTTCCATGGTAACAGCATTGCTCTATCACAATAGTTCAATCATTTAATTCATGTGAGTGGAAATCTCTGCTAAGCCTCTCCTGTCTCCTGTGTGTGACGATCTCTGCTGCGACGAACTCTGGCCATGCACTCATATGTCTAAAGTGTAAATGTGCAAGGGGCAAGGGGTAGCATATGGAAATGGAGAATATCTGCTACAAAGTTGGAGGAGGAAATGGGAAAATGATGGATAAGCACAGAGAGGGATTTGCAAACACAACCACATGCCTTCGAAAAGAAAAGGCACTTGCAATTCAATAAACTGGCACCCATTTCTACTCTGGCATTGTTAAATCACAAACTGGCAAAAAACGTACTCCAGACAACTCACAGGGAGGGCAAGGCATTCACATATAAATCAACGCAAGCAAGCCACAACAGTACCAGCACAAACCAGAGTATCTAAAAGAAGAAAAAAATACATAAAATGGTCATGTTATTTTAGGCATTGCAGACACTGCTAAACGCCATTTTTAAAACTATTATAAAACCAAGAAAAGAACATTTAAAAATAGGAAATAAATGCAGATATTATATACACACATGTACAGTATGTTTTTACAAATATAAAAAGAAAAAGAAAAAGAAAAAAATATAAGCAATGCAGATGCATAGACATAAGACATCACACACATAAACGAATACATCTAAATTGCTAATAATTAAAGAACACGTTTCTCATCGCATATCAAGCACACACCAAGGGATACATAGCACACTCAATGTCCCAAAAATAAACCACACACACAATACATCACCACCCAACTGTAGCTGGTGCCAGGTTCCACAATAATTGTACCCAGGGTGTTTGCTCTTTTTAGGTGCTCCCATTTGTAATGTTTATCAGCTGTGTATTATTTGCCTCGGGTGAATGCTGCTTCCATATTATTTTCAATTTGTGTTTCTACATAGCACAGGCAAAAGCCTATGCTGTGTATAACAATATTACACAGATGTATGCATAACATACACCTTTTATTGCTTCAGTTGTACATGTTCCCATCTCTTTATTTTCAGCATTGAGGACATACTCCATCTAGCAGGCGTAAATCACAGTTTGTAGCAATGGACTTACAATTAATTGGAGATCTACATATAGGAATAGGGTTACACCTGTGAATATGAAGCCCTCTACACATAGATTTACCTTTGGGCAAAAGGCCAATATTTTTATTTGACTTCTAGTGTGTCGGCCATCCATTGCTGCTCAGTAGTGGAAGGTATTTCAGGGATCAAGAAAGCTAAAATGAGGTCATATTTTCTATAAATGCTCATATATATTCCGCATCGCTGTCACTAAGAAATTCCAATTTTCAGACTGAAACCTGTACTTTCCACACCAGCAGTAGCCTGTGAGGTACGTTCCTAGTTATCAACTGAAATGTTAGCACAAAGTTATAATGTGCAACTTAAGTGCTAATATTCTAAGTTTATGATAAAAGTGTGGCTATCTTAATGAAATCAAAGCTTTAAAGCTAGAGAAATTTCTTAGAGAGGATAGTGCATTTCATGATTAAAAGAAGGGTATATTTTTGCCATGAAAAATATGGTTCGTGTTCTAGAATGATAAAATTAGGCCAACATTTTAGGAGCTCTCAAATATTTTCCATTCTCTATTTCAGTAAAACCTTCTTACATGCAGGGTCAAATGTACGTTCCCGTAATCATCCACAGGTGTAAGACGAGCATATAACATGCCAATAAAAAATGTAAACCATAAAATAACCTTTCACATAACTGAGCTTAACCACTGAATACAGTTGGAACACTTTTCGAACAAAACACCCACAGCAGTAGCTGGAACATTAGCAAACCTCCCTCACAGAGTCTTTTAGCTAACAAAAATGCCTTAACTAGGAATTTTGACAAAGGAAGAGAAAATATAACTGTACAAATTGTACAGCTGCATAAAGGTTTACCTTCCTTGCCAAACACATGGTCACACACTCTTTGGAAAATCAGGTAAAATACTGTGGTTTGATAAGTTAAGTTCCCGCTGGCTCTGACCTGGTGGTACATCTGTCAATGGGTTGTCAGGTCATAGTTATATTCGTCCTGTCCTATGCAAGGTAAAATGGCATTTTCTTATTTTCCGTGCCCATTTCTTCCATGCACAGTAAATGGGCTGACAACATACAGAATGGCTATAAAATTAAAGGAACACATCTTGGCTATTTATAATTTGTTTCCCAAATAAAAATCCCAATTTGGGAGTTTGTTTTCTCTAAAAGAAGTCTAAATGGATGTTTGTTAGAAATGGGATTTCTGGTTGGCTTAGGTTTGCACCAAAGCCAGGTAGAAACCACCACTCTAGTCAGGATAAGAGAGTTACACTCCTAAAATAACCCCCGCACACCCTGTGGTTAGCTTGGCACGAGCAGTCAGGCTTATCTTAGAGGCAGTGTGTAAAGCATTTGCACATAACCAACAGTAATATAATGTAAGCACTCCAAAAGGACTCCACACGAGTTTAGAAAAATAGCCAATATACGTTTATATACTTAAACAACACCAAATACGATAAAAATCCACAGTACAGTACTTTAAAAATAGATGCGTTTCAAGATGTCTTTAAATTGCAAAGATACAGTGAAAACACAGTTCCTTGATGTCGATAGCTCCGTCCGAGCTATCACTGCGTCGTGAACAAACAAATCCGAACAGTTCTGGCTGACCGCGGCATCTTGGGTCATCTATGGTGTCGGGCAGACCCGCAAACAGAACTTTTCAGATATGCAGGGCATCAATGACCTCTCGTTGGGCTGCCGAAAGCACGGCATTCGCAGGCGTCGGTTCCAGAGGTCGGTGCAAGAGTCGTCGGGCCCTTGAGGTCACATGCGTTGCAGGTCGATCTCCTCTCCGATGGAGTCAGAAGGGCTGGCCTCAGCAGGCGTCGGGTGCTGCGGTGCGAAGTGTGGGGTGTGGTGCCCTCAGGTCGCAGTGCGAGCAGCGGCTCAGTGGCGGGGTCAGATGGCTTCCTCGGTGAGAACAGGGTCACGGTGCGAGATGAAGGCGGTGCTCGCCACAGTGCTGGCAGGTCACGGTGCAGCAACGGCGTCGTCATTGCTGAATTTGCTGTCGTTGGCTGACAAACTGGAATCGATGGCACCGGTGTCGGTGGGCCAAGGCCGCGATGTGGGATGAGGGCAATGCATAATGTAACTTTATGAACGGTGCCCTCGAACCACGTTGCAAGCAGCGGCGTTGAGTCCGGCATGGAGCGGCGTCACCAGGGATACCAAGGTGTTGTCGTCAAGCGAGGCGGTGCGGAGTGCAGTGCCCACAGGTCACGGTGCGAGCAGTGGCTCGGTGGCGGCATCAGCAGGCATCAACGGTGAGACCAGGGTCACAGTGCCGCGTTGCAACAAGGCCCTGTGGGGTGCCTTCAGGACACGGAGTCGGCAGCAGCATCGTAGACGGCATCGGGCTTGAAGTCTTCGCTGTTCCTCAGACTTTTTGAACAGAGGGCAAGCTCTACCTCAAGCCCTTGGAGACACTCACAAAAGTAGATTGCAGAAAGATCAGTCCTTTTACTGCTCAAGACAGAAGCAGCCACTGCAGGCCAACACAGCAAAGCACACAGCAAAGTGGTATTTCCTCCTTACAGCTTCTCCGGCTCTTCTTCTTGGCACTAATATAGCGGTATAACTCCCCGCAGTGTAGATAAAAAAACAGGGGTCCGACCAAAGTATCGGCCGCCCACACTTACTAATATGGCGGTATAAGTCCCTGCAGTGTAGATAAATAAACAGGGGTCGGACCAAAGTACCGGCCGCCCACACTTACGAGTTGAGTCTCTGCAAGTGTAGAAATCACGGAGATTTCTACACTTGCGGAGACTCGACTCGAGCGAATCGTGTGGGCGGCTGGTAGTTTGGTCGGACCCTTGTTTCTTTATCTACAATGCTCAACCTGACCTAGACCCTACCAGTGACTTCAGCTGGAGTGAGTCTTGGCTGTTCCTGGGGTTCTGGAACCCTAAGCTGTGTCAAAGTGTATTCCTCCTACTACCCGGAGAAACCTGGGACTTAGAAACTTTTTGGCTCCAAAGGCTTTCAGAGAATAAGGATTAACTTGCCTCCCCCATCTGACCAAGGTGTGTTGCCACTAGGCTGAAGATTTAGACAATCCCTGCTCAGAAAATATCAGCAGCAAAACTGATTCCGTGGGATCTCACAGAAAAACTATCCAGTCTTTTTGGCTACAAACTGCAGCTTTGCCCTGCTTGAGGAATTCCAGGTCCAAAAAAGTGTCTGAGTCTAAATGTAAAAAAAATCACTGGATGAAGGTATCAAAGTATCCAGCTGGCGAGGAAACAGTCTTTTGTGCAAAATTGAATTTTTCTCTGGTTGGAGCTTTCCTGACAAAATTTAGCAACTTCACCGTGACCTGATCAAATGGCTATATTACCTGGTGGACTCTCCTCGGTCACAGCCTGCGGCCTTACACAGCTGAAGATTTTGAAATTCCATTTCCGAGACAAGGTCCGAAGATGAAACAGTGTTGTTAAAGCAAACCAGCTCTCCAATGTATTTGGCCTCAGAGCTCATCTAGGTCCCGGTCCACTAGGACCAGTTGACAGCGGTTGATGCTTTACACTTTTTGTTGCTATTTGCTAGGGTATGTGTTTTGATTGTATAACTGTCTTGGTATTGCATACATACTTTAGACATTTAAATTATCAACATTAGTGATTCATCCTAGCAAAGATTGTGGTTATCACTTAAAGTGCATCGCCAATTCTCTTAACTAACGCCCCCAAATTCTCAATAAGGCCCCATGCACTATAATTTGCTTAACTGTGCCACAACGTAACTGTGCCACATTATGTCACACTTGCCTTAGACCTGAACACCATGTCGCTCTTGCGCACACCACAGTAATCCCATTAGGTATAGTTGTAATTTATTTTCTAATACATGATATTCCTGCGGGCTATATTCTGCATTAAAAATAATGTATTTACAAAAGTGTATAATTAAAGTGAATTAACTTTGGAAAACCGATGAGACAACTTTTATAAAATGTCAATCTATGATTATGGTTTTAGAATACCCTACTGCGCTCATTCGACTAATGGACGACTGTTCTGTTGAGAAAATTACAACTGTTCTCTAATACACGAAACTTTATTGGAACCTACTACCACATGTGCGGCTAATACATTGTGCTACTTGTGTGTCCACTTTCTAAGGGTTTGAAAAAATACGTAGCAGCCCGTCAGCTCCGTTCACCTTCACCTCGAGTCTGTTCTTAAAGTCAAAAAGCAAAGATAGGGTGGCGCAGCTTTCAGAGTAGCTGCAGAGGAACGCCCGTCCGGACATTCGTCAATGTCCTACTTAGTTTAGCTTCCGAAAAAAAAACCTCAAAACTTTTGTGAGTTTTTTCAACCTAACTGATACAGTATTCATTCAGTTGCGGTAGCTTGAGGTTTTATACAGCGCCGAGACTCCTTCCTTGTGTGTGAGCGAGCGAGCACTATACACGCAGCCTGAACACGTTCTGCTTCACATTGAAGAGCGTCGTTGACTTATTTGTAAACCTGACACTTATTCATTCTGCATTTGGTCGGAACTGTTAGACTTTTTATTCTATATTTAGCAATATGGAGAAACTGAAACTATATATACATAAACAGCGCCAAGTCTGAATCCTGTTTAAAATGACTTCTAATGACTACTAGCCAACTCTATGATGGGTGATTTAGAATTTAACTTTTCCATGTTTGTTAGTTGACGTTTGCTTGGAGGCATGTGCAGGAACGGATAAAAACCACAGAGCTGTGTGGACCACTTGTTAATGGAAAAGGCTTCCTTTCTGTGATTGTGGATGTCAGCAGAGGTTTGACTGGAGATAAAATCAATAAGAAAATCAAATTGGAAGAAATAACGCTAACAAGGCCAAGTTGGGGCAATTATGATGATGGGCACTCAATCTTGATCAACCTTTTTATTTAATATGTTTGTAATTGGTAATGGATAGATACATCGGGAAATCAAAAAAGTGCGCGTAATCGTTAATAAGTTTCCCGCACAGGATTTCTTTGCAACGTGCCTACTTGTTAACTCAATCACTTGGGATTCTGATCAGAGCCATCCTTGGAGTGGTGCTTAATTTGTGTTGCTTAATGGCATGTCGTGCTTAGTTCAGTTTGATGGACGGGGGCTTGGTTGGTCGCTCAGTTATCCTGCGAGTTAATTTAGAGTCACAGACGCTTGAATTCCTGATGGGAAAAGGAAATGGCTGTTGTTCCTGACCTTTTAGGTGAGCACTTCTTGATTACATCTTGACGTGGGTAGGATGTCTGTGGTTTATTCTCCCCAGCGGTACATATTGCTCAGGTTTTTTACGCCTTCTTGAAAAAGCTGTCAATAGTTCAGCCCATTACAATACCTCCAGAGAGCGTGTATGCTCAGAGAAACAGGATCTATCGCCTGCAGGTCAGGCTTTCATCATGCTGAGGTAGATAACCAAACAAACCATATCCCAGGCGTATTGTAAATCAGTGTGATTGCCTTTAAAGGCGAAGTTGCTACGTAGGCACAAATGCACTTGTCAGCGATATAAAAAGTTGTAAAATTGTAGCTTTTCGTTGAAAGTGTAATGCCATGGCCCAAAGGCACCCATATTAAAAATATAAAATGAAGTAAAGTTGTAATGTATCAAAAAGAGTAATGCCACATGTCTGGTGACCGTGTGCTACAGTTATTTATGTTGCAGAATACTCTTGTCAGCTCTACAGTGAATTACATCAGTAAGACTAATGCTAGTTCTAGTTAGCAAAACAGGGATCTTTAATTATTTCCCCCAAAATTGAAAATAAAAATGGACCCAAGGATGCTGATGCCACACCCGCTCCACTAAGTCAATACCAGGGGGCTCATTATGATGGCGGAAGGCGTGCCAGGCATGCAGTGACAGACCCTCCACCATCTGACTGGCAATTTCCCCCGGCCACATGAAGATGGCGGGGGGAATTGTTCTGCAAGGGTGGCAGGCTCAAAGACCGCCTGCCACGCTTCCACCACAGGCAATCATTTCGATTGCCTGGCGGAGCGGACAGATTGAGGTGAATGGTGGCGGGGCCTAATAGGCACCGTCCGCCAGATCACAATGCTGACCTCAGCCAGCCCTTCCATGGCGGTGAAACTGCCATGGGAAGGCTGGCAGAGAATGGATTTGGGGGCCATTGCAGCCCCCTCTGTGTGGGGGGAGGGTGGTGGTGTACTGGTACTACTTATGCAGTCCTCCAATTAACCAGCCAATCCTATGTGCTTATCCGATCACTGTGAAAAAACCCAAGCACTTATAAAATCACCATGCACTCTACTTGTAGCACTCTAATCATCCAGTCACTACTCATGCATTCATGCAATGAAATGAAATGAAAGTGGGTTTTGTAGAGCGCATTACTACCCGAAGGCCTCGTAGCGCTGTAGTTGCTTACTTCTGGGAGACTGCTGATTTATTTGGAAAAAAGAAAAGTTTTAAGGGTTTTTCGAAATTTTAAAAGATTGGACTCATTCCGGAGCGTGGAAGGTAAAGAGCTCCAGGTCACAGCCGCGTTTAGGGAGTAGGAGCGTCCGCCCCACCTGGCCCATTTGATTTTGCGTGTTGTTGCTAAAAAGGCCGTGCTTGAACGCAGTGATCTTTGAGGGTAGTAAGGAGTGGCTAAGGAACAGATCATTGCGGGGGCATTCTTCCACATGGCCTTATGCATTATGCACATCGCCTTAAATTTTACTCTGGCTTGGATGGGCAGCCAGTGTAAAGTTCTCAGGGCATCGGTGCCCGAGTGACTACCGGGCAGGCCTAACAGTAGACGTGCTGCTGCGTTCTGGGTGAATTGCAGCTTTTTGAGTGTGCTGATCGGTACACCCAGATATAGGGCATTCCCATAATCGAGACGTGACAGAATGATGGCCTGGACCATTATCCTGCGGGCCTGAAATGGGAGAAGAGGTAGAATTTTCCGCAGCATATGCATCAGCCCGAAGCAGGTGGTGAAGAGTATTGTGGCTTGCTGGTTGAAAGTAAGAGTATTATCCAGCAACATGCCCAAGCTTTTAATTTGCTTTTTTGGTTCTGGAGGGGGGGGCCATACAGAGTGGCCAGTAAAGAGTGGAACTGGGGTCAGCTGTGTTCCCCAGGAACATCAATTCAGTTTTGTCCCCATTAAGTTTTAAATGGGAAGAGGCCATCCATTCTGTGACTGCTACTAGGCAACTGTTCTGGTTCGATGGGGTGTGACCTGGCTGATTCAGAGCCATCACAAGCTGAGTGTCATCAGCGTAGGTCACAATTTCAAAACCAAAAGGGTGAACAACCTCCGGCAATGGTTGCATTTAAACGTTAAAAAACGTGGGGCTCAGGGAGGAGCCCTGAGGCACACCTTGATTAAGAGGCCAAGTTTTGGAAAGAATGTCACCCTCCACCACCTGGAAAGTTCGGTTTTCCAAAAGAGATTGTAGCCATAAGATGGCACTTCCCGTCACTACGAGTTGTTTTAGTCGGGAGATAAGGATGTTACTATTCACGGTATCAAAGGCGGCACTTAAGTCTAACAGCATAATTGCTGTGGTGCCGCCTTGATCCATGTGCTTGCGGGCTAATTCTGTGACAGTCAGTAGTGCCGCTTCTGTCCCCAATTTTGGGCGAAAGCCAGCTTGAGAATCATGGAGCAGGTGGTTAGCTTCCAAGTAAAACATAAGACTGGTGTTAATATGTTTCTCAAGCAGCTTAGCCACTCAAGGAAGGAGTGAGATGGGGCGGTAATTAGTCATTTTACCGGGGTCGAGGTTGTTTTTTTTAGCAGAGCCTTGACTTGTGCACATTTCCAGATTTCTGGAACTCTTCCTGTGGTGATTGACATATTTGCGATGTTTAAAATTACTGGTCTAATGGTGTCCGCGATTTTCAAGAGATGTCGTGGGGGAGCAGGATCTAACGGGGAGCCTGCTGTGACTTTCAGCATAAGGGAGTTAAGCAGGTCTTCATCAAGTAATGGGAATTCAGCTAGTTGGCAGACGGTAGTTGGAAGAGAGGGATCTGTTCCTACTAGAAGTTGACTGACATGGTCAAATGATGAGGAGATAGTTTGAATTTTTTGATAGAAATACTCTGCTTGATTGTCACAGCGAGTTTGGGCTTCAAGGGGGTCCTGCGGAGTGGAGGGGGTACTGATTAAGGATTTCGCTATCCGATATAGTTCCCTCGAGGAATTGGCGGATGTTGTAATTTTTTCCTCGTAGAATAGAGCTTGTGCCAATATAATCTTAGCTTTTTATTTTTTTGATAGCCTCACGATGGCTGCTTCTGCAATGACCAAGGCATTAACTCATGGTAAATACAGAGGAGGTCATGCTAATCCCAGGGGTACCCTAACGCATAGTGTTCCCTAGTGTATGTAGGTGTTTATACTGTATTCTAAATGTCTTTTAGCATAGCACTGGCTCTAGTCTGGTTAGTCAGAGTCAGTTACCACAAGTAGCATAATCAAAAAGTTGGGGGCACAGGAGGACTTTCAGCTCCTGTTCGTTCTTTCTGTACATCTCTTCTTCTTCCTGCAACTTTTCTTCGTCTTTCTGGACTTCTGTTACCTCTTCCTGCATTTGTCATGCTTCTTTCTGTGCCTTTCTTCCTCTTTCATCACATGTTCCACCTTTGTAGGCATAGTTAGACATTAGCATTTAAAAAAGCTTAGAAATTCACTGAAAAAACCATAGGTTTCAGGGATGTTATAGTTGGAAATTAACATTTAAAAAACCTTTGAAATTTGCTAAAAAATCATAGGTTTCAAGGACATTAGAGTTAGAAATTTTCGATTAAAAATCCTTTGAAATTCGCTGAAAAAACCATAGGTGTCAGGGACATTACAGTTAGAAATTAGCATTTAAAAAACCTTAGAAATTCACTGAAAAAACATAGGTTTCAGTGACATTATAGTTAGTTGGAGATTTCACTCGTACAAACCCATATAAATTCGGCTGGTATGGTTAGTAGACCTAACTATAACTTGTGCTCCCACAATGCATTCAGTGAAATCACTGATGACATCTCAAATGACATCCCTGATGACATCATCTACGATCATACACCAACTCTAAAATACAGACCACCAATGTAGAAACCATAGAATGACCGATAGCAGTTAGTATATACCTGCTCAGTGATTCATACATCTACACACACATCCACCCACTAACCTATACAGTCACTCATACACACAGTCATTAATCTATACAGCCACTGATATATCCACTCATATACCCATATAGATACTTACACACTGCCACTCACCCAAAGACTTACTCATACACCTGGTCAGTCATGCAAAGAAATGATCACACACCCATTTCCATGCTTATATAATCACACACACACCACTGAACTTATTTATACAGATACTAACACATACATACTCTCTTAAACAATCACTCATAGAAACACACACTTATCCATACAGATACTCTTGCAATCACTCACTCTCACATATAGTCATGTATATACTCCAACACTCACATATACTGCTTTAAAACATATGCAGTTACTCGCACATGCACACATTCACTCACTAACACACCCATACACACACTCACCCACCTACACAGCTGTTTCCATATGCCCTCTCGAACCTAAACACCCAGATTCACAACCACTCACATATCTATGCATATCTATGCACAGAGTCACACACCCCCCACCCACCCACAAAGACACTCAGGCACCCATACAGATACTCAGACTACCAATGAATAACCCATATAGATACTCATGTAGCTACTGACTAACCCATGCAGCTGCTTACACACCAACTAACAGACTAATGAAGACATTCACACAGTTTTGTCTCTAACCCATGCATTCAGGAAGACACATTTATTCGCTCACTTCTACAGTCAGTCACACACCTACTAAATCATCCATTCATCCATTCAGACACTCATACACCCACTCAAACTTCAATACATCTTGGCATACATACGCGCAAAACATTGTTATACTTTACAGAAACACACATTCACTGGATGATGTCATCAGTGATGTCATTTGAGATGTCACCAGTGATGTCATGAGTGATGTCACTGATAATGTCATGAGTGATGTAATATGTAAAATCATCAGCAGTGCATTGCAAGGATGCAAAATATATTTAGGTCTACTAACTATAAAGGCTAATTTTCTATGGTTCAATCTCCAACTAACTATAACGTCCCCGAAACGTATGTTTTTTTCAGTGAATCTCCAAGGTTTTTCAAATGCTAATTTCTCACTATAATGTTCCTGAAACCTATGTTTTTTTTAGTGTATATATATATATATATATATATATATATATATATATATATATATATATATATATATATATATATATATATATATATATATATATATATATATATTACCTACTGGCGGTCGCCAGTAGGTAGTTATAGTTAGGATAATTTTCAATGTTAAATCTCAACATTCTATTTTGAATAACTTTGGCGCCGGTTGACGAATCTGCCTGAAATTTTCAGGAAAATGGTCTCATGGCGGTCCGGTCCTTCCCTGAAAGTTTGGGGGGGATTCGTCAAGCGGGGGCCGAGATAAAAGGGGGGTCCCAAAACGCGTTTTCCCCATGTTAATTTCCATAGGGCGGTCGATTTCACTTTTAGCCCGAACGGCTGAATGGATTTCCACCAAACTTGGCAAAATTGTAGGGACTGGTAGCCCGATGTGCCTTTGCTATGTCTCAAGATATGTGCTCCAGTGGATTTTGAGTAATTTAGGTTCAAAAAAATATATATATCTATAGGCGCTCTCCCGTGCGCGCACCCGAGTGCGCTCCAGGCGCGACACGCGACTTGCGCGCAGGAAGCTGATTGGATCTCAGTTGTCTGTAAACATTCTAAACAGTGCGGAGCGGCCGCCATCTTGTGTCTCGGTAAAATCGAGACACAAGGGGTTTGAAAAAAAAAGGGGCAAATGACCATAAGGGGGAAGAGTAGACCCCCTCTGACCCCCTAGGTTTGATGTAGGGACTAAAATAGGGTCCTGCAGGGCATTAAAAATTTTTTTTCGTTTTGCGCGGGGGAAGCGCATGGTACGCGCACCGGCGAAGCACGGGGAAAATCCAGGACCATATTTATGAAGGCCTTAGGCGCTCTCCCGTGCGCGCACCCGAGTGCGCTCCAGGCGCGACACGCGACTTGCGCGCAGGAAGCTGATTGGATCTCAGTTGTCTGTAAACATTCTAAACAGTGCGGAGCGGCCGCCATCTTGTGTCTCGGTAAAATCGAGACACAAGGGGTTTGAAAAAAAAAGGGGCAAATGACCATAAGGGGGAAGAGTAGACCCCCTCTGACCCCCTAGGTTTGATGTAGGGACTAAAATAGGGTCCTGCAGGGCATTAAAAATTTTTTTTCGTTTTGCGCGGGGGAAGCGCATGGTACGCGCACCGGCGAAGCACGGGGAAAATCCAGGACCATATTTATGAAGGCCTTGCGCTGTTAGTTTTGCGCTTCCTGTGCGTCAATTTTTGTGACGCACCAGCGGTGTAAAAAAATGCGCATTGTTATGCAATATTTAAAAAGTGACGCATCTATCTAGATGCGTCACTTTTTAAATATAGTGCAACGAGGTACATTTTATTACACTGCTGGTGTTATGCGTCACTTTTCTGTGCGCACTCCTTATGACATTCCAGATGTGTCATATTTAATGTATGACGAATCATGTTGCAGATACAATATGGCGCAGAGTTTTAAAAAGTGACCCATGTACCTAGATGCGTCACTTTTTAAAAATAGCGTCAGGTATAATGCATGCAGAGGGGGTGTTCTCCCGCAAAAAGCTTTGTAATAGCGACGCAGTGAAATCTTTGAGATTTCACTGCGTCAGTTTTAGGATGCTGTTGCGTCAAAATCTTGTGCCTGCTTTACAGCAGGTGTTAGACTGAGGCAAGACCTTTCATATGCTGCTTTCCCCATTTGAAAGGACACATTACTGGAGTTGCGTCACTTTTGTGACGCACTCCAGCAATGCGTTACTTGGAATGTCATAAGGAGTGCGCACAGAAAAGTGACGCATTGCACCAGTAGTGTAAAAAAATGTGCCGCGTTGCGTTATATTTAAAAAGTGAGGTATCTAGGTAGATGGGTCACTTTTTAAAATCAAGCGCCACATTATATCTGCGTGAGGTATAATGCATGCAGAGGGGGTGTTCTCCCACTAAAAGCTTTGTAATAGCGACGCAGTGAAATGTTTGAGATTTCACTGCGTCACTTTTAGGATGCTGTTGCATCCTTTAAATATAGTGCAACGAGGCACATTTTATTACACTGCTGGTGTGATGCGTCACTTTTCTGTCCACAGTCCTTATGACATTCCAGATGTGTCATATTTAATGTATGACGAATCATGTTGCAAGGAGTTACAGATACGTCAGTATTTCTGACATATGTGTAAACATAAAAGTGATGCGAGGCCGGCGCAAAATTTTGACGCAATAGCATCCTAAAAGTGACGCAGGGAAATCTCATAGATTTCAGTACGTTGTTATTACCAAGCTTTTTGCGCGGGATTGCCCCCTCTGCATACATTATACCTGATGCAGATACAATATGGCGCAGAGTTTTAAAAAGTGACCCATGTACCTAGATGCGTCACTTTTTAAAAAATAGTGTCAGGTATAATGCATGCAGAGGGGGTGTTCCTTGCAAAAAGCTTGGTAATAATGACGCAGTGCGTCACTTTTAGGATGCAGTTGCGCCAAAATCTTGCGCCTGCTTCACAGCAAACCTTTCACATGGTGCTTTTTCCATGTGAAAGGACACATTACTGGAGTTGCGTCACTTTTGTGACGCACTCCTGCAATGCGTTACTTTTGTGTTTACAGATATGTCAGAAATACTCCAGTTTATTCACTGTGTCATAACTTTCTTTTCTAACACTCACCTTCTTTCATTCCTCCTACTTCACTTCCTTTCACCTCTCATACCTTTCTGTTCTTTCTTACTCATTCTCCTTTCAATTATCAATGCACTATATTTCACTTACTCTTCATTTTTTAAGATTATAGCTCTTTGATGAGAATTGGAGGTAGTTCTGAAAAGAACTTTTGGTTTTCTTCTTTTAACTGAAGAGGAACAAAAACAGGGAATAGAAACTGCTCAACAGGAGCAAAAAGAAAAGAAAAAAATTAGGGGTGGGAAGGGCAGTGATGGTTCTCCAATGCCCGAACCATGAGCAGGACACTTTGCTCCCCATAGGTGAGGAGTTGATTGCAGTATCTGCATTTGACGACCCCATGGTTGAATGCAGGTTGAATGTTTGCTACCTGCCCCTGAGATTGTTCTCTTCCAGAAGAAGTTGCTCCTCCTGTTGATGTAGAGGCCCCATCTCTGGGAACCTCCTGTGCCAGAGCCCTGACACTTTCCCGGGCAAAATTCTGGGGGTGCCTCCTCTCCACATGGCGAATCATGGTGAAGTTGCCAAAAGAGTATTTTTTTGGGGGGTTACCCCGTGACAGGACCTGTTTGCAGATCCTGCACTCTACTTTTGGTGCATTCACCTTCTTCTGGCCTTCTGGAAACTTAAAAAATTTCCAGATGAAATGTTCCTTCACCTTTGGGGTAGGAGGCTCTTCATCAATGAAGTCATCTTCACTGCTGGATGGTCTGGCAGCCATGATGAATCCAGGAATATGGAGCAGCAAAAAAGGCAGGTCTTTCAGTCACAAAAGTGAAAGAAGAAGTGAAGGAAATGGGTGGGGATTTCATTCATTGTAAAAAAAAACTGTTAGCAACCAATGAAAAGTGTTATTTGAGGGTCACATGACCCGACGCGTTTACGCTGCGCGCTCCGGAGCACTTCCGGGTGCGTTTACGCAGCGCGATCGTAGGCGCTTCCGGGGCGCAAACGTGGCGCGATCGTAGGCGCTTTTCCGTGCGTTTATGCGCCGCGCACGTATGCGCTTCCGAGGGCACTTACGTTGCGCGCCGAAGTGACGTCATCAATCTTTTATAGAAATGCATAATCATTTTCCATATTAAAAAAAACAAATTTTATTTGTATGGTACGAAATGTTTTGCATTATTATTAACTTTTCATTCATATTTTTTTTTCACGAACGACAGTTGCGCTCTGGGTGCGCTTTCAGATGAGCTCTCGGAGAAGCTTACAGGAGAGCTTAGCTGAAAGCTTCCCGGAGCGCGCACCCAGAGCGCAAAAGAAAAAAATTATAAGAAAAAATGAATACTTAAAAAAAACAGCAAATTGTAAAAAAAAAAAAGGTTAGAAACTCGATATACAAAGGAATTAGCATTTAAAAAACCTATGAAATTCACTGAAAAAACCATAGGTTTCACACCAGTTATAGTTAGGAATTAGCATTTAAAAAACCTATGAAATTCACTGAAAAAACCATAGGTTTCACACCAGTTATAGTTAGGAATTAGCATTTAAAAAACCTATTAAATTCACTGAAAAAACCATAGGTTTCACACCAGTTATAGTTAGCTGGAAATTTTACTGATATAAAACCATTGAAATTCCCACGTTATAGTTAGTCGGACTCACTATAACTTGCGCGTGCAATGCACTGCTGATGACATCACATATTACATCACTCATGACATGGTCAGTGACATCACTCATGACATCACTGATGACACCATCCTTGTAACACAGTGACAGACCTCCTTTCACTGTAAAGTAACCTTTGAAACACATATTCAAAAATAGAAACTAACATTAACAAAAAAGTGGATATACCCATACCAGTTACAACAACCAATTCAGTAATTTCACCATCTATATACAAATTCACATATTCACCAACAGTTTTATGTATTCACTCATACATATACTCACTCATCATATGTAGTGATACTCCTATTCATTCTGTTACACACCGACAGTCATCAAAAACTTACTCATACATATACTCACACATGCAAATAAACTAAAAAACATCCATTTATTTGCATATACAACTATACACACATTAGCACATTACTTCTAATGAAACTTACACATACTTACTCTCTTAAACAATCACTTATTGAAACACATACTTATTTAAACAGGAACTCTTTCAATGTCTCACTCTCACATATACTTACTTATATACATCAATTCTCATATATACAAGATTAAAACATATGTAGTTACTCATAAAGACACTAGTGAGAGAGGCATTCACTCTCTAACACACACATATACACACTCATCCACCCATACAATCCTACATAAATGCTGTCTTCAAAACACATACAAACAGTGAGTCAGTCATTGATGCATCTATGTGCTAAGTAACAGCCCCACCAAACCATACAGACACTCATACTGATACTAAAAAAACATCTAATAACCCATATACACACACATGTAGCTACTCACCAACCCATGCAGCCACTTATACATAAAGTAAAACACTGACACATATATTTAAATATTTAAACATTACTCGCTAATATATGTATTCACTAAGATACACTTAATAAGCCAGTTAACCAATCATTTAAAAAAAAAAAAAACAATTAGACACTTATTTAAACATTTATTCTTCCATCGACCTTAACATATACATATATAAAACATATTTATTTTTCAGAAAGGCACATATTCATTGGATGGTGTCATCAGTGATGTCATGAGTGATGTCACTGACCATGTCATGAGTGATGTAATATGTGATGTCATCAGCAGTGCATTGCACGCGCAAGTTATAGTGAGTCCGACTAACTATAACGTGGGAATTTCAATGGTTTTATATCAGTAAAATTTCCAGCTAACTATAACTGGTGTGAAACCTATGGTTTTTTCAGTGAATATATATATATATATATATATATATTCACTGAAAAAACCATAGGTTTTACACAGGTTATAGTTAGGAAGTAGCATTTAAAAAACCTTTGAAATTCACTGAAAAAACCATAGGTTTGACACCAGTTATAGTTAGCTGGAAATTTTACTGACATAAAACCAATGAAATTCCACGTTATAGTTAGTTGGACTCACTATAACTTGCGCGTGTAATGCACTGCTGATGACATTACATATTACATCACTCATGACATGGTCAGTGACATCACTTATGACACCATCCAGTGAATGTGTGTCTTTCTAAAAAATAAATATGTTTTATATATGTATATGTAAAGGTGGAGGGAAGAATAAATGTTTAAATTATTGTCTTAATTAATGTTTTTTTTAAAGAAATGATTGGATAACTGGCTTATTAAGTGTATCTTACTAAATACATATATTAGCGAGTAATGTTTAAATATTTCAATATATGTATCAGTGTTTCACTTTGTGAATAAGTGGCTGCATGGGTTGATGAGTACCTACATGTGTGTGTATATGGGTTATTAGATGTTTTTTTAGTATCAGTATAAGTGTCTCTATGGTTTGGTGGGGGTGTTACTTATGATATAGATCCATCAATGACTGACTCACTGTTTCTATGTTTTTTGAAGACAACATATGTGCAGGACTGTATGGGTGGATGAGTGTGTATATGTTTGTGTTAGTAAGTAAAAGACTGTCTTATTATTGTGTTTATCAGTAACTACATATGTTTTAATCTAGTATATGTGATTATTGATGTATATAAGTGAGTATATGTGAGAGTGAGAGATTGAAAGAGTTTCTGTTTAAATAAGTATGTGTTTCTATAAGTGATTGTTTAAGAGAGTAAGTATGTATAAGTTTCCTTAGAAGTAACGTGGTAGTGTGTGTATAGTTGTATATGCAAATAAATGGATGTTCAATAGTTTATTTGCATGTGTGAGTATGTGTGTGAGTAACTTTTGGATGACTGTCGGTGTGTAACAGAATGTATAGGTATATCACTACATATGATGAGTGAGTATATGTATGAGTGACTATATAGAAGTGTTGGTGAATGACAGAATGTGTATATAGATGGTGGAATTACTGAATTGGTTGCTGTAACTGGTATGGGTATCTCCATTTTTTGGAAAATGTTAATTTCTATTTTCCAATATGCGTTTTAAGGGTTACATTACACTTAAAGGAGGTCTGTCATCAATGATGTCATAAGTGATGTCACTGACCATGTCATGAGTGATGTAATATGTAATGTCATCAGCAGTGCATTACACGCGCAAGTTATAGTGAGTCCAACTAACTATAACGTGGAATTTCATTGGTTTTATGTCAGTAAAATTTCCAGCTAACTATAACTGGTGTCAAACCTATGGTTTTTTAAGTGAATTTCATAGGTTTTTTAAATGCTACTTCCTAACTATAACCTGTGTAAAACCTATGGTTTTTTTCCGTGAATTTCTTAGGTTTTTTGAATGCTAGTTCCTAAGTATGAAATCACGTTCGTAACTAGATAGTGTCACCTCCTACACGTCCTAAGAAGCGCATGTAAAGTCATGTGACTTGAAAACAACACTTGCAATTGGTTCTTAGTAGTTTCTGTTCTGGAATTTACACGAAGCACTCCACCCACTTTCCTCACAATCTTTTCTACTCTGAAGAGACAACAACGTCGAGCATCTTCCGGAAAACTTTGCTGAAATGGCTGCCCTTCCGCATTCATCTTCCGAATCTGAAGGAAATGAGCGACCACCGTTAAGAAGAAAAAAGGAATCTTTCATTTGGCAATTCTTTACTTATCCTGAAGATCAAAAGAAAGTGAATGCGCCAAAAGTAACCTGCACGATATGCAATTCGGAGCTCTCAAGGGGAAATCCAAATAAAAAATATTCCTTTTCTATACACACCATGCAGCGGCATGTTAAACAAAGGCATCCTGAGCATTATGCAAAAGCATCGACAAGAGCCCTGGCCACGCTATTACCATCAGAGGTGGCCAGCACATCTTCTGGTGGACGACCTGTATCTCCATCGAGTGCTGAGATGGACTTGAGACCATATCTTGCGAAGGTGCATATGAAATGCAACGAGTGTGGAGAAATTCTTTTGTATGGAGAGCAGAGCCTCGTTCTTATTAACTCAAAATTGAAAGTCACAAATGCCCCAAGAAAAGATACATTTCTTCACTTCAGTTTCATAGTATTACATACTGAAAAATGTAGTAGCAACTTTAAGAAATCGAAAGCATCATAACACTTCTTTCCCCAAAAAAAAAAAAAAAAGTTCTTTTCAGAACTAACTCTTTCTACCAAAACGTGCTCCAAGAGCATATTATGAGATGTTTTTTCGCCGCTTTATTTTAGTGCGAGACCGGGTGCGCGCACCCTCCTATCGCGTACAGGACCTGACACTTGCATGTGAAGTCATGTGACTTCTAAACAACACTTCTAATTGGTTCTTGGTAGTTTCTATTCTGGAATTTACACGCAGCACTCCACCCACTTCCATCACTTTCTTTTCTACTCTCAAGAGAGAACAACGTCGAACATCTTCCCGAAGACTTCGCTGCAATGGCTACCGTTCCGCATTCATCTTCCGAATCTGAAGGAAATGAGCGACCACCTTTGACAAGAAAAACGGAGGCCACGCTATTACCATCAGAAGTAATCAGCACATCTTCCGGTGGACGACCTGTATCTCCATCGAGTGCTGAAATGGACTTGAGACCATATCTTGCGAACGTGCACATGAAATGCACGAACTGTGGAGAACTTCTTGTATACGGAGAGCAAAGCTTTACTCTAATTAAACACACAATTGAGAGTCATAAATGCTCCAAGAAAAGTTAAATTTCTTCACTTTATTTGGATAGTATGACATACTGAAAAATGTTGTAGCAACTTTAAGAAATCAAAAGCATCATAACACTTGTTTCCAAAAAAAAACAAAAAAAAGTTCTTTTCAGAACTAACTCTTTCTACCAAAAGAGCTCCAAGAGCATATTATGAGATGTTTTTTCGCCGCTTTCTTATAGTGCGCGACCAGGTGCGCGCACCCACTTATCGCGTGCAGGCGTTGAGACACGCATGTGCAGTCATGTGACTTTAAAACAACACTTCCAATTGGTTCTTACTAGTTTCTATTCTGCAATTTACACGGAACACTCCACCCACTTCCCTAGAAAACCAGTTTATCGAAAAACTTTTAAAGCCTCCTCTTATGAAATATTCGACATCAATCACATAGCAGAGTACTAAATAGCACTATATACACTCCGTCCCTTAATTATAAGAGACTTATTGCTATGTAAAAGCAACTTTTGTTTTCACGCGATAATGTGAAATGCTGAGCCTGTTACACAATTTGCTTTCACATATGTGTTACTATTCTCCTTCGAGCACTAACACTGTAGAAAATACCACCAATAGCGGTGATATTGTTTACACCGAGAACGGGCGATTTGTATCGCTTAGAGCCCTTACAATTATAAAGTTTTATTTCCTAAGTCTCTGATCTCCAACTGTGCAACGTGGCTCCCCTGTGTGTCGTAATAAGGTCCATAAACAAAAACTACAGGGCCAGCATTATAAACATGCACAGAACCACAAAACGACAACAGCCACCATGTTGATATATATCCTTAATATAATAAACCTCTGAGAATAAATACATATTTCCGTGGCACCCCATAACACAAATGTGGCGTCCTCTGACTCTGCTCCATTACCAAACACCGTAACTCCCCGCCCCCCTCACTTTTCACTAAACTCCGCACTCCACCCCACCCGGACCCCCTATTACAAACCCCCAACCTACCCTCCCTGCCCAAACCCACCATGAACCTCAAACCGCCCCTAGAAAACTTATAAGACACAGGATTACTAAAACTCAAAGAATACGCAACAGGCAGATAATGTAAATAGTACATAAAGGCACATATTTTTTCCATAATACTATTTAAAAACATGTTCTATTTTTTATAAATCTATCATGCATCTGACCCTCTAGAACTGCTTTCAAAATGTGAACTATAAACCTCTACTTTTCATTTTCAAACCATGCACTTTCATCTGACCCTCTAGAACTGCTTTCAAAACGTGAACTATAAACCTCTACTTTTCATTTTCAAACCATACACTTTCAATTACATTATTTTTTTTTCACAATTCATGTACTGTTACACACCTTTTCTAAAATACACCAGTCCCTATTATTTATAAGGATTTATTTTCAGTCTTCATCAGTGACACTTTCTTAACATATAATGGAAATCACTGTAACTTTTTAAACGACAATGCTAACACGGTAAAAATAACCCTTCATTTGCTTTCCTTTAAGAATGCAGACTATGTACCCCACGCATGCGTTTCTTGATCTGTCTATTTGCCAGCGAATACCAACCTTGAATCGGAAGACATGAACAAGACCGCCATTGTCACATTTAAAACTGAACGTTGCATCTGCTCACACACATATCTTTCACTAAGCTAACATTCACAGAAAACAGCATTGATGTAAAAAAAATTTACCTTGCTTTACAACTCCCTCAAATCACTCCCTTATTTTTTAACGCATCCTCCAGTTCAAAAAAAGCTACTTTTTTGATAACTACTAAGCAATATATAAGTGACTAGACTCCTAGAAAATGTATCAAGTCATTCTGCTCCTCTGCACTGCATAGCCGGCGACCTAATTCTGTGGAGTTGCTATACAACCAGCGGTGCTGCGCCGTTTCCTTTACCATCTTGGGAAATTCAAAATGGATGTCCCTCCTGCCTTCGCAAACGAGCCGGGCCACTTAGAACTATTTCGACAGAGAATGCTTCTGTACTACGGCACCTTACCACTCTCAACTTTGAATACTTCATATCGATTATCATTTCGATATTCGTATTTCATGTGCAGCCTGTATTTCATTGCCTGAGCTGTGATTTCACGTGGGCCCTGGATTTATGTCTCTGCAATTTGGTACCTCCTGAACCGAATTACAATCACCTCATGAATCCGTTACTTGATCATGAACAGCTTTGTTACAACGGAGGGTTTATGGCCTTTGCAGCGATACAAGGAGTTCTGGGTCATTGGAATATATTCGCAGCGGCGCAAGATTTCCTAACAGAGAGCTACATCGAAAACCCACCGAGCTGCCCTATGATGGTAAAAGACGATCCAATAATGACAGATCATGAATGCTCCTTTCATCTTCTCAATTGGATGGCTGGCATGTTTTCAGATGATAACAGTGATTTCATGTTAGAGGCACTTGCTGCATACTTTGCCTACACAATGGACGGTTAACTCTTTCCTAACAGCGAGCTACATCGAAAACCCACCGAGCTGCCCTCTGATAATAAAAGAGGCTCCGATTATAACAGATCATCAGTACTGCTTTCCTCTTTTCCATTGGATAGCTGACATACTTTCAAATGATAAAACTGATTTCCTGTTACAAGCAGAAGCTACCTATTTTGCCTAAACAATGCTTCAATAACTCTCATACAAGCCATTGACGTCCTCATTTCCTTTTGGTTTTCTATATTCTTCATGTTCTTTTCCATATTTTCTTTTGAAGAACAGACCTATTGGCTTTACTAACAGTGGACATTATGATTTCGTGTTGTTTCACAGCTGATTCATAAAGTAATGATGTATAACCACTTGCATTTTCATATATCGTTCCTAAACTGAAAGGCCAGAGACCTTCTTCCATTTATTAAAATATAATATACTTCCTTATAAGAGTGTACAATGTTTTTTTCCAACTATATTCATTTTTCTTCAACTATAGCGTTTGTATTCCATGTACTACTGACAATACCAATTACTGTGTTTTTTGCAATTTCTGTACTCATATTACATAATGATTTGCCTTTAAAACAGTACATTTCCAAATAAACATTTCAAATATTCACGGTTTCTCTTTTAATCCATAATGTCAACTGAAATGACTTCATATTAAAAAACTATTCATGGGTTCCACATAACCTTAACTGTAGACACTGAGGACCTTATTTATGAAGACCTTCCGCCGCCGGTGCCTCATTTTTTAAAATGAGAAAAAGTGACGCACCGGTGGCGCAAGGCCTTCATAAATAAAGTCCTGAATGTTTTCTTTTCTCGACCTTACTTACTGATACTAGAACCTGCAAGCCAATTACGGCCCGTGAACTCTTTCTTAGTAGGTCGCGCACCGTAAAGACAGTTATACCACTGTTAACATTTTTTTTTTACTGTTACTAAGCACCGACACAGTTCCACTTCACTCAGAGTTAATCACTGCTCCCACGCTTTTACAGGCCAGACGCTATGTCGTATTTCTCTCCTTATCACCCTTTCATCTCCACAATAACAAACAGTTCTCCGCCTGCCACCAGAGAACAGACTCAGATGCAGAGGCACCAAAGAGTGAACCCATCACCAACTGCCATCTCCGGCTGTTTCCATGGTTACACCTCATTCTGCACCTTGCTGAAGGCACAGGTCAAAAGTTCATGTCTTAACGTTCTACAACAAACTAAGAAGACTGTTTTCCCTCCAGAAACACCTGCCAATCCACAACTCTGTTACATGTCTTTTTTTTCACACCCAATAGTACTTTTCGTTTAACATAAACATTAACATGGAACGTACTGTTCAATCTCCACTTGTTACAATCAACCAATCATTTTTATTTTTTAAACCACACCCAGCCTCTTCCTTTTTCTTTATTTAGAATTTCAACTTCTAACTACCATTCCACTTCCAGAACCGATCGGAGGACGACTACAAATCCCTTGAAAATGAAGGTCTGGCTAATAGGACACAGTTATATTCACTGGAGTGAAAAATATGCAGTAAGCAGACGAATTTGCAACCTCGGCTTACCAAATGTACACATAACATGAATTGCCAAAAGAGGATTAAAATGTCACCAATTGATTCCATTGGTGAAAACTTTTATGCATCTCCCAGAACCAGACCTTATAATTGTGCACTGTGGTGGGAACGATCTAGGCACAATCACTGGGGTAGGTCTGGAAATGCTTCTAAAAGACACCTTTCGACAATTGATGACACTTTTTCCTCGATCTGCCTTGGTATATTTTAATATATGCCAAAGACAGAAATGGAATTGGTCCAATCAACATTGTGCACAATTTGAGAAAGCAAGGAGACATGTAAATAAATCTGTTTCTGCGTTCCTCAGAGATTATAGCATGGGTTCTATTTACCACAACAACTTGCGATACCACATGCAAGACGTCTATAGGAGAGACGGTGTTCATTTCACGAATGAGGGAAACAGAATCTTCCTCTGCAACATCAGGCTCTGCATCGGTACTTACTTATAAATGCAGAAAACACTCAATTAACACAAGGGCTCTTTTCAGAGCCACCTTATATCTAAGCACTCAAACTTCTGATTTATCTCCATTTTCACACTCTTGTGAATAGGTGTGCCCGACCGGGTGAGCGCACCCCGTTATTTTTTTCCCGGAAAAAAATATATCTTTTCGCCTTTAAGGGCCTTACTACACACCCCGAGAAAACCTACGCAGCAAGACAATCTCTACCTTCTCCCCTTTCCATGTTTCAACGCTTTGAAATGAACAATATATTTACTCGCAGTGACAAAATGGCGGACAAAACTTCCTGATTTCCTTCGAATCGAACGTTAACAGACGTCACGCAGCAAAAAAAAATTCCGCTCACGCGCAGCCGCTTGGGTGCGCGCACGTGTGTGCGCCTATAGATATATAATTGACTTTAACTTTAATTTTCTCAACAACTACTGAACGGATTTACACCATTCCAAAAAAAGCGTAATCTGCGAACAGGACTCTACAGTTTTGGCAAATTTCTTATAAATCCATTCAGCCGTTCGACCTGTAGCCGAGTCTAAAGGTCCTATGGAAAATAACATGGAGAAAACACGTTTTGGGACCCCCCTTATATCTCCGCCCCCACTTGACCAATCCCCCCCAAACTTTCAGGGAAGGAGCGCAGCGGACCGAGCCATCTTCTTTGAGAAATTCGCAAAGACTCATCCACCAGGGCCAAAGTTATTCCAAATAGAATGTTGAGGATTTCCTATGGAAACTAGGTCCTAACTATAACTACCTACTGGCGACCGCCAGTAGGTAATATATATATATATATATATATATATATATATATATGTCTGGAACTTCGCAATTCACCCCAAAGAAACTGGAAGCCAAAAAGGAAACGGACCCATTCAGGTTGGTTTGAACGCTTATTTTATTCTGTGCACCCTCTCGTCCGCCATGACGCGTTTCGGGCCCTGGAGCCCTTGATCATATGACATGGTCGAATTACACCCAGTGATTTGTAGTACCGGAATGATCACATGACTCCAAGCCTATAGAAATAAAGAAAATACTTCAGCCTAATCCGGACTGTTTGACAAAAAAACATTTTTCTTTTTGTCATGTGTTCGTTTTTTACATCATTGTTACCTCATTGTATTTTATCCCACGGATATGTGCAAAAATTCGCAATAAATACAATAAATATTTAAAATAAATACTTAAATATGTGCAAATTTGCAATAACAGTTAACCAATATCATTACACCAATAATTATTTACAATATTGATCAAGTATATACATCTTCCCTATTGAACTAAATTTGTCAAACCCAGGGAGGCTCTAATGTACAAGTTGGCAAAAATAAAGTGCATAATGCTTATTTTCAAGTTTGTTTTGCTGTACAGTGACAGATACAAAATTCTTGTATACCAACAATTATTTACATTATTTAACACGTATATACAAATTCACTTAAGATCAATATATCAATCATGTTTTCAAAAAACAGAGACATGTATGTGCAAAATTGGCCAAGTAAAGTGCATAGTGCTTAACTGCTCAAATTTTCCAGTGGGTTCTGTTATTTTATGAGGATTTGAATAATACTGCCCAAGTGGGGATTCTCATCACAGTTCCGGACCACTGCTTCTATACTGCTTGGGTTTTTCTGTTTTATCCATGCACCACGAAAATAAATAGTGTGATTTACCCTTAATTATGTGTTTTATGTTACTATTGTTTTTAAAATCTGGCAGTACTAGATGACATAGCATGATTTGACGACTCTATACCCCTGATCCACTTATAAAGTTCTAATGTCTGATTCATATATCCTGCTTATGATATTATTCCAGATGTAGGCAGGTATATAGATCCTCAGTCGCATTGAGGCCATATGGTGTCTTGGTGTCAAGCTCGAGGATGTAGCGGGTTTCTAATACTCGTAAACGTGCTTCTCCATTCCCTCCTCTTCGTAGAGGCTGCACCATATCTATTGCATAATACTTCAGGCGGTTTACATCTCCCTTGTGGCATAGATTAACATGCCTCGCCACAGGGTAGGCTTCATCCTTGTTGGTTAGTGCCCTCATATGCTGCAATATGCGTTTGTGGACTTGTAGCTTAGTGCTACCAACGTAGCAAAGTCCACAAACACATTCCAATACGTAGATAACATAATCTGATTTACAGGTTATCTTCTTGGAAATGGGAATTTCTGTCTCAGTAAATGGAGAACTATATGTTGTTTTGTTCTTCCCTATGGTGCATGCCTTGCACACTGCACATTTGAGGAAACCCTTGCTTTTGCCCAGCCAATTGTCACGGGTTGGTACCTCCGGGCTACTCCTGACTAGCATGTCATTCATGGATTGCGCACGGCTGTACGTAATTGCAGGGAAAGTTGCCATTGTTTTACCAATCACAGGGTCCCCTGTGATTATATGCCAGTTTTTCTTGACAATATTTTGTATTTGTCTATGCTGGCAGCTGTATCCCAAAATGAGTCTTGGTTGACCCTCTGCATTGTTCGCCATTCTTTGTTCTGCCCCTACTGATGTTGTTGGGGACAATACAGCCTTATTGGCCCTTTCCATAGCTTTTGACACCACACTTTCTGTATAGCCTCTCTGTAAGAATCTTGCCTTACTCTCTTTTTGTGCTGCTAAACAGGCTGTATCTGTGCTGCAGATTCTTCTAATCCTTAGCATCTCCCCATAGGGGATGCTTCGGATTAGATGGTTGGGGTGCTGGCCAGAGGCATGGAGGATTGTATTACCTGCAGTCTCTTTGCGATGTAATTTAGTCTGCAGTCTCCCTTCTTCTACATAAACCTCTACATCTAAAAAATTGACCTTATTTTCACTAATAGTGCCTGTGAAGTTTAAATTCAATTCATTCTTGTTGATGTTACTAATGAACTGTTCCGCTTCACTCGCTGTCCCCTTCCAAATTATAAACAAGTCGTCTATAAATCTGTACCAAGATACCACTTTGCTAGACATGATCTCACTGAAGGCATTGCCCAGGACCTGCTCCTCCCACAGCCCCATGTGCAAACATGAGTAACTGGGGGAGAAGCAGGCCCCCATTGCTACTCCCCGCAACTGCTGGAACATTTGATTTTGGAAGAGAAAATAATTGTTGTTAAGACACATTTCCAACATCTCTACCAACATGATGTTATGCTCCAACATACACACTGGTCTTTTGCTAAGAAAATGTTTAACTGCCCTCACTCCATCAACATGGTTGATGCTCGTCTAGAGAGCAGTAACATCTAGTGTGACCAGTAGATATTCTGTACTCCACACCACTGATTTTATTTTTTGCAAAAAGTCCATAGCGTCTCTGATGTACGATAGCAGGGATTTCACAAACGCTTGGAGGAAATGATCGATATATCTGGACACCTTTTCAAATGTCCCCCCACATGCTGAAATAATGGGCCTCCCAGGTGGTCTAGCGCTGTCCTTATGGATCTTAGGAATCAAGTAGAACACCGGAATTATGGGATGATTGGTTTTTAAGAATTTCAATTCATCCCCACTCAGAAGTCCTTGTCCTCTCCATGAGTAAAGTCTTGTATTCAACTTGTCCCACGCTTGTTTGAATGCCTGTCGATCACACCTGTTATAGCACAATCTGTCGCCTAGTTGTTTCAGTGCTTCCTCCAAATATAGGTTCAGAGGCCAAAGGACGATATTGCCCCCTTTGTCCGATTGCCTAATTACAGTTTTTTCATCGTCCTGAAGTTTTTTCATTAGGCTGCCAAAAGAATTGTTGTGCTTTGTCGTTCTTTTATTTGCCAACAGAGTTTTTTTGTTTAACTTTTTCATCTCTGATGTTACCATGTCACTGAACACATCGATATTATCATGTGCCATCACTGGGTTAAACGTTGATTTGGGCTTAAATGAAGTATTGCCAGGAATATTAGTTACTGTTGTAATTACTGTTTCTTGGATATTGTCCAGGTCTCCTTCATTTAGGAGATCTTGTAAGTCACATTGCAACTCATATTCTCTTACCGACTTATTTATACAGATACTAACACATACATACTCTCTTAAACAATCACTCATAGACACACACTTATCCATACAGATACTCTTGCAATCACTCACTCTCGCATATAGTCATGTATATACTCCAACACTCACATATACTGCTTTAAAACATATGCAGTTACTCACACATGCACACATTCACTCACTAACACACCCATACACACACTCACCCACCCACACAGCTGTTTCCATATGCCCTCTCGAACCTAAACACCCAGATTCACAACCACTCACATATGTATGCATATCTATGCACAGAGTCACACACCCCCCACCCACCCATAAAGACACTCAGGTACCCATACAGATACTCAGACTACCAATAAATAACCCATATAGATACTCATGTAGCTACTGACTAACCCATGCAGCTGCTTCCACACCAACTAACAGACTAATGAAGACATTCACACAGTTTTGTCTCTAACCCATGCATTCAGGAAGACACATTTATTCGCTCACTTCTACAGTCAGTCACACACCTACTAAATCATCCATTCATCCATTCAGACACTCATACACCCACTCATACTTCAATACATCTTGGCATACATACACGCAAAACATTGTTATACTTTACAGAAACACCCCTGGGGCGGAAGCCAGGGGGCATCTCCTTATCTTTAAATCTTTGGAAGCGGAAAGTATATGAGAGTGTGTGTGATTCGATAACTGTATGCGTGGTGAAACAAGACTAGCGTACAGACGCATTGACTGCCACTTTTAAAATTGTAGCGCTCCAGCTCCTGGACGCCTCCCGCCCTCCCTCACTACTTAAGGAGTCACGCCCAAACCTACAACAGATTACTTGTTTCACCCCTGAGGCGGAAGCCGGGGGCATCTCCTTATCTTTAAATCTTTGGAAGTGGAAAGTATACGAGAGTGTGTGTGATTCGATAACTGTATGCGTGGTGAATTAAGACTAGCGTACAGACGCATTGACTGCCACTTTTACAATTGTATATATTTTAATTGTCGCTTTTTAAAAAATCGGATACTGACCTCCTGCCTGTTCTGACGAGATTCCTTCGTCACAGGGGTCCCGATCTTGATCTCTCTCCCCCGGCGCAGCAGAGCACAGCGCTCTCACCCGCTGGGAAACGCGGAACCGCCATCTTGGGGGGAGGCAGGGTAGCGCTCCAGCTCCTGGACGCCTCCCGCCCTCCCTCACTACTTAAGGAGTCATGCCCAAACCTACAACAGATTACTTGTTTCACCCCTGAGGCGGAAGCCGTGGGCATCTCCTTATCTTTAAATCTTTGGAAGCGGAAAGTATACAAGAGTGTGTGTGATTCGATAACTGTATGCGTGGTGAATTAAGACTAGCGTACAGACGCATTGACTGCCACTTTTAAAATTGTATATATTTTAATTGTCGCTTTTTAAAAAATCGGATACTGACCTCCTGCCTGTTCTGACGAGATTCCTTCGTCACAGGGGTCCCGATCTTGATCTCTCTCCCCCGGCGCAGCCGAGCACAGCGCTCTCGCCGGCTAGGAAACGCGCAACCGCCATCTTGGGGTGAGGCAGGGTAGCACTCCAGCTCCTGGACGCCTCCCACCCTCCTCCCACCCCCAGCAGGACATGGATAAAAGGAAGGGGTTTTCCCGTCCGCACAGCGGGCGGGCGCAGCGGGCGCGCCGATGGCGCGCCGAAGGCGCGCCTAAGGCAAGCCCGTCTGTGCACGTCCGCGCCGGACCCGCGCCTAGCGCCAGTCCCCCTGCTTCTCGCACCCCTACAATCTCCTGGTCTTCTGAGCAACTCGTACACTTACCCCAATGTGCTTGCAATCCACTAAAGTGTTATAACCCCCAAAGCTTGGAAACTATCTCTTATTCGTGCTCATGCTGTAATTTCCCCATTCCTGCTTTTATCAAACGGTCTCCGCCACCCAGCAATGTCGCTCATTGCGCTCTCCCGGCTACCTTACATGCAGCCTTAATTAACAGTAGATCCCTTCCTGCACACGCCTCGGACATATGGCTGTTGCTAGACACTCATAAGTGGGACCTATTATTCCTCACAGAAACCTGGCTCAAAGACTCGTCCATGCCGGACATTAATTTGGCCATTCCTCCTGGTTATCGACTTCTAGGCATTAATCGAGATAACACCAAACCTGGTGGTAGTCTCGCGATAATTGCAAAATCCCACCTTATACTGAGCATTACTAAAATTGCTAACCCTGGTCTTATCGAAGCCATGTATCTCACAATCAAGGACTCCGCTTGTACTATCTTTGCAGGTATCTTGGTATATAACCCCCCCCCCCGTTACTGCACCCTCTCTCAATGCCCTGATGCACTCCATTGCGGACTTCTCTCTTAAACACTCCCAATTTACAGTTTTGGGAGATTTTAACCTCCATATTGACAACTCTTCCTGCGCTCAAGCATCCTCACTTCTGGAAACCCTACAAGGACTTACCTTGTCCCAATTAGTCAAAGGCCCCATGCACAAAGCAGGTCACACACTTGATCTTATTTTTTCAAATCATCCTGGCATCTCTGTCCTTCCTTCCCTCCCCCTTACATGGTCAGACCATTTCCTCATTCCCTTTCTTATCACCATTCCTCCCCTTCCCCCTCCCTCTTCCCTCAATAGAGACAGTGGTCGTAAATGGACCAAGGTCACCTGCGAGGCCATTGACTCCCGATTTCAGTACAATTTTAATCAGTTGGAAGATCTGGACAAGGAAATGGCAAGATACAATTCTGCCCTCACCTCTGCTCTGGATTCCATTGCCCCTCTTACCCCCCTGGCGTCTGCCAGATCTCGTCCTTCGGCCCCTTGGTTTTCCCCCTTGCTACGAGAGGAAAAGAGTAAGTGCAAAAAGATGGAACGCAAATGGCGCCAGGACTATGACCCTGTGGCCAAACTGGCATATAAATCTGCTCTAAACAAATTTCAAACACTCAAACGCTCCTCGATGAGAACCTATTTCTCAAGCCACATCCAACAGGCGCAGAACTCTTCCAAAACTCTCTGCACTATTGTGAAGGATTTTGTGAACCCTACTGCCATGAAAACCCAATGCATTCCTACCCAAGACCTATGCAACAGACTCTCTGACTTTTTTCAGGACAAAATCATCAAACTTGCCTCCTCCTTTGTCTCTGTCTCTCCCAACCCACCTTCAGATGTTCCACACCCCACACACTGCTCCTTTAATTCTTTTAGTGAACTAACTTTTGACTCAGCCCTATCACTGCTTCATAAAGTCAAGTCTGGCTCACCTTTAGACCCAGTCCCTGCTAAAGTGATGGGCAATCTTGCCCCTGTCTTAATCAATCCCCTCCTCTCCATCTGGAATTCCTCCCTGACCCACGGTCAATTTCCTTCAGTTTGGAAACAGGCCAGGTTACTTCCCATCCTGAAGAAACCGATGCTGACCCCTCTCAATTCTGCAGCTACCGACCCATTTCGCTCCTGCCTAAACCTGCCAAGGTGTTGGAGAAAGTGGTTCAGAAACAACTGGCCCAGTATTTAGAAACAAACAAACTGCTTCACGACTCTCAATCCGGTTTTCGAACCGGTTACAGCACCGAGACTGCACTGCTGGAAGTCTCCGAGACAATCAGGGAATCAGTGGATAGGGGCGAGGAGGCCATGTTGGTCCTCCTCGACCTATCCGCTGCATTTGACACGGTCTCCCATGTCATTCTTACAGATCGACTACAACAGCTGGGGATTGATGGCACAGTCCTTGCATGGATCAAATCCTTTCTGTCCAGACGGACCCAAAGGGTACTGCTACACCCATTTCAATCCGAAGACAAACCCCTCCTGTGCGGTGTGCCTCAGGGCTCAGCCTTGAGCCCTTTATTGTTTAATGTTTATCTGGCCCCTCTTGCCAAAGTAGTTGAGTCTTGGGGAGTCAGAGTGGTCTCTTACGCTGATGATACCCAGCTTGTTTTTTCATTTAGAGACCATTCAGACTCCCTCTTCTCCAACTTTAGAAACTGCCTTGGCAACATCTGCACTTGGATGGCTGCCAATCATCTTGCCCTCAACACTGATAAAACTGAGGTTCTCTTTTTTAGCCAGAAATCTACTCCCCCTGCAACTTTATGGTTGCCCACCGTCCTCAATCCACCACCCATACCAGTGCAATCTGCCCGCAACCTTGGCTTCATATTTGACAACACCTTGTCCGGGAAAACCCAGTCAATAAAGTTATGGCGGCTTGTTTTAATAAATTGCGTATGATCAGGAAGATTTTTCCCTATCTCCCCCAGACCTCCCGTAAAACGGTGGTCCAGGCACTCATTACGGCACACCTTGACTATGCCAATAGCCTATATGCCGGCGCCCCCCAATATCTCATTTACCGACTTCAAATTATCCAGAACGCAACAGCAAGGCTCATTGGTAATATCCCCCCCCGCAACTCGGTCAGAGCGTACCGAGATGAGCTACACTGGCTCCCCATAGCCCGTCGCATTGACTTCAAAGTTCTGATCCTTGCCTTCCGGGCAATCAATGGCACTGGCCCAGGCTATCTGAGCAAAAGGCTTAAGATATCTTCCTCAGTAAGGCATCTGAGATCCAATAGTCTACGCTTACTGATCGTCCCTAGATTCAGGCTCTCGCGAAGTGGCGGCAGAACTTTCACCGTTACAGCCGCCAAGCTCTGGAATAGTCTACCTTTAGACCTTAGGTTCATCGAAACTGAGCAAGTCTTCTGTCGCAAACTGAAAACTTGGCTGTTTTCCAAACACTAACTAGCAAGGTCCCCTGCAGCCCTTGCTCCTCTTTCGGATGGACATGAACTAGGCAACCCTCTCTGTGATAAACATGTAGTCTTAGCGCCGGGACACCCCCGCTGGAGGTAGCCGCGCGCTCTATAAGCTTCATAATAAATAAATATCATAAATAAATAAACACACATTCACTGGATGATGTCATCAGTGATGTCATTTGAGATGTCACCAGTGATGTCATGAGTGATGTCACTGATAATGTCATGAGTGATGTAATATGTAAAATCATCAGCAGTGCATTGCAAGGATGCAAAAAAGTTACGGCGGCTTATTTTAATAAATTGCGTATGATCAGGAAGATTTTTCCCTATCTCCCCCAGACCTCCCGTAAAACGGTGGTCCAGGCACTCATTACGGCACACCTTGACTATGCCAATAGCCTATATGCCGGCGCCCCCCAATATCTCATTGACCGACTTCAAATTATCCAGAACGCAACAGCAAGGCTCATTGGTAATATCCCCCCCGCAACTCGGTCAGAGCGTACCGAGATGAGCTACACTGGCTCCCCATAGCCCGTCGCATTGACTTCAAAGTTCTGATCCTTGCCTTCCGGGCAATCAATGGCACTGGCCCAGGCTATCTGAGCAAAATTCTTAAGATATCTTCCTCAGTAAGGCATCTGAGATCCAATAGTCTACGCTTACTGATCGTCCCCTGATTCAGGCTCTCACGAAGTGGCGGCAGAACTTTCACCGTTACAGCCGCCAAGCTCTGGAACAGCCTACCTTTAGACCCTAGGTTCATCGAAACTGAGCAAGTCTTCCGTCGCAAACTGAAAACTTGGCTGTTTTCCAAACACTAACTAGCAAGGTCCCCTGCAGCCCTTGCTCCTCTTTCGGATGGACATGAACTAGCAACCCTCTCTGTGATAAACATGTAGTCTTAGCGCCGGGACACCCCCGCTGGAGGTAGCCGCGCGCTCTAGAAGCTTCATAATAAATAAATATCATAAATAAATAAACACACATTCACTGGATGATGTCATCAGTGATGTCATTTGAGATGTCACCAGTGATGTCATGAATGATGTCACTGATAATGTCATGAGTGATGTAATATGTAAAATCATCAGCAGTGCATTGCAAGGATGCAAAATATATTTAGGTTTACTAACTATAATGGCTGAATTTCTATGGTTCAATCTCCAACTAACTATAACGTCCCTGAAACGTATGTTTTTTTCTGTGAATCTCCAAGGTTTTTCAAATGCTAATTTCTCACTATAATGTTCCTGAAACCTATGTTTTTTTAGTGTATATATATATATATATATATATATGAACAGAAACTCCTGACCGCCGAAAGTAGCGGTTTCAGCAGGCGTGGACCTCACTCCACAAATAGGTGCTTGTATACGAAGTTCACCAAACACCAAAAAGCCACATCACACACTCCTGTGCCAGCAATCCATTTTATTCAGCAAAGTGAAAAAGAGCTAGTGCCCTCCCTGACGCGTTTCGCTCCGCGAACGGAGCTTGATCACATGACGCGTCAGGAGTAGGCAGTGCATTAAATTGTAATTAAGAGCCCAAGCGCCTAAAGAAACAGGACGCAAGGGTTGCAACAACGCAAATGGTTCACAAATTCACAATGAAGCCCAAAGTTTGGGACATAAATGTTTGTTAAATAAACAAAAAAGACAAAGTTAGAGCATAGTGCTCAAATAACAAGAAGGGATATAATCGCTTAAAACAGCCAGCAAATCAAATTTGGGGGTAAATCGACTGAAGTCAATTGATTATGTAAAACTCATCTGGGTAAATCAGTATCAACCACTAAAATGAATCCTAAATTTCAACATTGCAAAGAACTTTTTTTATAAAATCCAACAAATGCTCTGGAAATCTAATGCAAGTGCATAGAAACATTCTAAAAACAGAGAGATTAATTTATCATACTCCCAAAACTAGCTGTAAGCATCCCTATCGCAAATACAATATGTTCCACATGTGAACAAAGTGCCATTGTGCTAAAGTGCAAGTGCTTCAAAGAATTTCATTAGCAAATTAAAAGATTGACAGGCTGCAGAAAGCTCAATATGAAAACCTACAAATAAGATCCAGAAGGAAACAGTTTCTCAGTATCTTATCTCGAATCTGAGAATAATCAACAACACCGGAATGTAAAGGAAACATATTGCATACAGAAAGAAAGAAAACCACATACATAATGGTCAAAGCAATAACTCATACATTTCAAAGAAAATGATGCAATTCATCAAAAGCATTTAAACCTGAAGGGGCTCGAGTATCTAGCAGCAGTATAAAATATGCTTCCTTTTGGCGAAGCAATTTTTCTCGATCACCACCTCTACCCGGATTAGCTACTTGACACAGTAGGGTGTAAGTGAGATCTTTAAGTTTCTTATCATGCACCGATTTAAAATGGCGCGCCACCGGATAGTTCATGTCAGAATTGACTATCGCCCGAATGTGCTGCAAGATGCGCTGATTTGCTGGTAGTTTAGTACTTCCTATATAGGACAATGGACATGTGCAGGTCAGCTGGTAAACTACATAATCACTGCGACATGTCAGATGTTCACGTATTGGGATCAGCCTATCATTGAAAGCCGAAGCATAATGCGTACCATTAACTGCAAAATTGCAAGCACGACAGGAGGTGCACCTGAAAAAACCTGGTTTGTTTAACCAATTTGTTTTTGGTGTAAGTTCAGGTTGAGTCCTATCAAGTGAATCTTTCATAGATGGAGCCCTCCTGAAGGTAATCGCTGGTGATCTAGGAAGAAATGGTGCTAAAATCACGTCAGTTAATACAATGGGCCATTCTGATCTGATAATATTACTGATCTTAGATGTTTGAGAACAGTAAGTGGTGATGAAACGAACAGAGCCCTGTTCGTTAGGTCCAATGATCTCTTTGTTTCTGGGGATTAAGAGTTCCTCACGAGGACGAGCGAGTACCTTAATAAAAGCCTGATCTAAAATGACTTTACTGTAACCTCGTTGGAGGAATCTAGTCCTGGATTCCATTAGACATTTATCTAACACATCAGGACTACTGCAAATACGTTTGATTCGTATAAATTCCCCCAGAGGAATGCTGTTGATGGTGTGTGGTGGATGAGCACTGCGGGCGTGCAAGATGGAATTACCCGCAGTGCTCTTCCTATGGAGTTTGGTGTGTATGGTGCCATGATCGATATAGACTTGGACATCCAAAAATTCTGCAGAATCAGATGTTATATTTGCAGTAAACCTTAGATTCCTGTCATTCACATTGATGTCATCAACAAACGAAGCAGCTTGCTCTTTGGTGCCCCGCCAGACGATAAAAATATCGTCTATAAAGCGCCAATAATGCACTAGATGGGGAAGCCAATGTGCGTGGGTGACCCCAAGGACATGCTCCTCCCACCAGCCAACATGGAGACATGAGTAGCTGGGGGAGAAGCATGAACCCATTGCCACCCCACGATCCTGATGGAAAAACTCCTTTCCAAATTGGAAATAGTTATTAAAAAGGCATAGGCGTATCATTTCATGCAGCATGAGGTTGTGGTCCCTAAATGCTGCCTCTCTTCCATCTAGGAAATATTTGACTGCTTCTAGGCCTTGGAGATGGTTGATGCTGGTGTAAAGTGCCTCTATATCCATCACCAGGAAACAAAAATCAGGACCCCAAGTGATGTGACTGACTTTAACCAAAAAATCTGTGGTGTCTTTCAAAAAGGAAGGAAGAGAAAACATGTGTGACTGAAGAAAAAAATCCACGTACTTAGAAATGTTTTCATTCATGCTGCCCTGGGCAGAAATAATAGGACGGCCCGGGACAGGGGAAGTACAGTAGGTAGTTATAGTTAGGACCTAGTTTCCAAAGGAAATCCTCAACATTCTATTTGGAATAACTTTGGCCCTGGTTGAAGAATCTTAGCGAATTTCTCAAAGAAGATGGCTCGGTCCGCTGTGCTCTTTCCCTGAAAGTTTGGGGGGATTGTCAAGTGGGGGATGAGATAAAAGGGGGGTCCCGAAACGTGTTTTCTCCATGTTATTTTCCATAGGACCTTTAGACTCGGCTACAGGTCGAACGGCTGAATGGATTTATAAGAAATTTGGCAAAACTGTAGAGTCCGGTTCGCAGATTACACTTTTTTTGGAATGGTGTAAATCCGTTCAGTAGTTGCTGAGAAAATTAAAGTTAAAGTCATTTATATATCTATACGCGCGCACGGGTGCGCGCACCCAAGCGGCTGCGCGTGAGCGGAATTTTTTTCTGCTGCGTGACGTCTGTTAACGCTCGATTCGAAGGAAATCAGGAAGTGTTGACCGCCATTTTGTCACTGCAAGTAAATATATTGTTCATTTCAAAGCGTTGAAACATGGAAAGGGGAGAAGGTAGAGATAGTCTTGCTGCGTAGGTTTTCTCGGGGTGTGCAGTAAGGCCCTTAAACGCGAAAAGATATATATATTTTTTTAAAAAGTTGCGGGGTGCGCGCACCCGGTCGCGCACACCTATTTACAAGAGTGTGAAAATGGAGATAAATCAGAAGTTTGAGTGCTTAGATATAAGGTGGCTCTGAAAAGAGCCCTTGTGTTAATTGAGTGTTTTCTGCATTTATAAGTAAGTACTGATGCAGAGCCAGATGTTGCAGAGGAAGATTCTGTTTCCCTCATTCGTCAAATGAACATCGTCTCTCCTATAGACATCTTGCATGTGGTATCGCAAGTTGTTGTGGTAAATAGAACCCATGCTATAATCTCTGAGGAAAGCAGAAACAGATTTATTTACATGTCTCCTTGCTTTCTCAATTTGTGCACAATGTTGATTGGACCAATTCCATTTCTGTCTTTGGCATATATTGGAATATACCAAGGCAGTTCGAGGAAAAAGTGTCATCAATTGTCGAAAGGTGTCTTTTAGAAGCATTTCTAGACCTACCCCAGTGATTGTGCCTAGATCGTTCCCACCACAGTGCACAATTATAAGGTCTGGTTCTGGGAGATGCATAAAAGTTTTCACCAATGGAATCAATTGGTGACATTTCAATCCTCTTTGCCCAATCCACGTTATGTGTACATTTTTTAAACCAAGGTTGCAAAATCGTCTGCTTGCTGCATATTTTTCACTCCAGTGAATATAACTGTGTCCTATTAGCCAGACCTTCATTTTCAAGGGATATGTAGTCGTCCTCTGATCGGTTCTGGAAGTGGAATGGTAGTTAGAAGCTGAAAGTCAGGATAAAAAAAAAGGATGAGTCTGGGTGTGGTTAAAAAAATAAAAATGATTGGTTGATTGTAATAAGTGGAGATTGAAGAGTACGTTGCATGTTAATGTTTATGTTAAACGAAAAGTACTATTGGGTGTGAAAAAAAATGACATGTAACAGAGCTGTGGATTGGCAGGTGTTTCTCGAGGGAAAACAGTCTTCTTAGTTTGCTGTAGAACGTTGAGACATGAACTTTTGACCTGTGCCTTCAGCCAGGTGCAGAATGAGGTGTTACCATGGAAACAGCCGGAGATGACAATTGGTGATGGGTGACTTTCACGTGAGATTGAAAATATTGTGAAGGACAACCAATTGAAATGTAAATTTGATTTTACAATTTTGCGTGAGGAAATGTGATTGGCTGAAGAGAGTTATATGAGTGTGTATTGACTGGATATCTGTGCCATTGAATTTTGGTTGCAGTGATAGAAGCTTAATAGACAGTTCCGTCAAACGAATATCTGTTTTGTGTCTGTCACTGTTGTACATCGTACAAAGCATTGGTAAAGGTAAGTCTGTAACAGTTTGTTTTGTCATGTACCGTAAAATATAGTTTAATCACAAACAATGATTGATTTTCCTCGTAATAACTAATTTTTGGCTGTCATATTGTGTTGTATTTCTAAAAGTAATTTCTTTCATTTAAATGTTGAATACGCAGTAAAAAATATTTTTAATATAGAGAGTAATTATGTTTGAAATTTTGAAGCGTTTATATATATTGAGAGAAGTTGTTCAGGAAGTGAAGAAATGATATTAGCAGACAGACAGATAATGCAGAAAGAGAGAGAAATGGTAAATTACTAGTGATACCGTCGTCAAAAAATGCTAATGGTTAATGAATTCGTAAACTTTTTGTCAGTCGACAAAATTTCAGGCTGGTTGGTGGCCGTGGCCTGCACTGGTGGGGGTGGGGCGAGAGGGAGGGGGAAGGGGGCTAAAGTGGTAATGATTAAGGTATTCACAAAGTTCTTGTTAGACGACAAAATTAAAGTGCGGTTTGTCGTCGCGGTTTGCACTGGTGGGGTGAGAAAGGGAGGTGGTCGAGTGAAATAAAATGAAAAGTTTTGACCATGAGGTTGTACACAGATTTGTGCAGTAAATGTGTTCATACATTGAGGTAGCAAACGGAGTATATAAATATCTCTCTCAGTCCTGCTGTTTGACTGCATCTTCATGTCCCTTCTGTTTTCCGTCTCTGTTGCCCTGTGTTATCTTATTGTCTGTGTGTCTGTCTGTGTCTGCCTTCAGTCCGGGCTGAGGAAGTTTGCTGTGGAGGCACACACAGATAGTCCTATCAAAGTAATTGGAACGTTTTCAAAAAAATAATTATATAATTGCATTGGTATTTTTAAAGCGCTACTGAATGTTTTCTTTCACAATTACCGCTTGGTTGCTTTCTGCTTTCTCAGAGCAGAGGGTATGTCGTATTTCACTTGTTGGTGCCTCTGCATCTGACTCTGTTCTCTGGTGGCTGGCGGAGAACTCTTTGTTATTGTGGAGATGAAAGGGTGATAAGGAGAGAAATACGACATAGCGTCTGGCCTGTAGAAGCGTGGGAGCAGTGATTAACTCTGAGTGAAGCGGAACTGTGCCGGTGCTTGGTAACAGTAATACATTTTTTTTAACAGAGGTACAACTGTCTGTACGGTGCGCGACCTACTAAGAAAGAGTTCACGGGCCGTAATTGGCTTGCAGGTTCTAGTATCAGTAAGTGAGGTCGAGAAAAGAAAACATTCAGGGCTTTATTTATGAAGGCCTTGCGCCACCGGTGCGTCACTTTTTCCTATTCTAAAAAATGACGCACCGGCGGCGCAAGGTCTTCATAAATAAGGTCCTCAGTTAGTACAGTTGAGGTTACGTGGAACACATGAATAGTTTTTCAATATATAATCATTTCAGTTGAGATTATGGATTAAAAGAGAGAACGTGAATATTTGAAATGTTTATTCAGAAATGCACTGTTTTGAAGGCAAATCATTATGTAATATGAGTACAGAAATTGCAAAAAACACAGTAATTGGTATTGTCAGTAGTACATGGAATACAAACGCTATAGTTGAAGAAAAATGAATATAGTTTGGAAAAAAATTGTACACTCTTATAAGGAAGTATATTATATTTTAATAAATGGAAGAAGGTCTCTGGCCTTTCAGTTTAGGAACTATATATGAAAATGCTAGTGGTTATACATCATCAGTTTATCAATCAGCTGTGTACATGCGAAGCACTATTACGTTTTTGGTATGTTACTGTGTGAGGGGAAAAAAAGGCGCCAAAAGCGACAAAATGGTGAGAGGTGCATGTATGTAATCTGTTGGATGGTGCGCAAATCACTATTGAGGAGAACTATTGTATTGAGATATCTTTTGAAGGTTGCAGTATTGCATTTGAAATACAGCACAAGAAACAATGAAAATATTGTTGAAAGAACATATTTTTCTGTAAAGTATCTTAAAAAAATAATTTTATAGAAAATGAAAGGAGCAGAGGCGTGTGAGGCGGAAATAAGCAGTTGAGAGGCGAAATGGCGTTTACAGTTATAAAAAACTCGTTTAATATTTACACATTAATTAGGGCACATGTAGCATATATTAGCGAGTTTTGCATCGAGTACGTTTGAAATAACATAAGATAAGATATGCAATAGAATTGTTGAGATTAGAGTGTAAAAAAATAAAGTTGAAAATCGAGTAGCTGAAGAAAAAAATGTAGTCCACATAAAAGACCAAAATTTAACCAGCACAAAATCATAATGTCCACTGTTAGTAAATCCAATAGGTCTGTTCTTCATAAGAAAATATGGAAAAGAACGTGAAGAATATAGGGAGGCAAAAGGAAATGAGAACGTCAATGGCTTGCATAAGAGTTATCGAAGCATTGTTTAGGCAAAGTATGTAGCTTCTGCTTCTAACTGGAAATCACTGTTATCATTTGAAAGTATGTCAGCTATCCAATGGAAAAGAGTAAAGCAGTATTCATGATCTGTTATTATCGGAGCTTCTTTTACCATCAGAGGACAGCTTGGTGGGTTTTCGATGTAGCTCTCTGTTAGGAAAGAGTTAACCGTCCATTGTGTAGGCACAGTAGGCAGCAAGTGCTTCTAACAGGAAATCACTGTTATTATCTGAAAACATGTCAGCCATCCAATTGAGAAGAGGAAAGGAGCATTCATGATCTGTCATTATCGGAGCGTCTTTTACCATCAGAGGACAGCTCGGTGGGTTTTCGATTTAGCTCTCTGTTAGGAAATCTTGCGCCGCTGCGAATATATTCCAATGACCCAGAACTCCTTGTATCGCTGCAAAGGCCATAAGCCCTCCGTTGTAACAAAGCTGTTCATGATCAATTAACGGATTCATGAGGTGATTGTAATTCGCTTCAGAAGGTACCAAATTGCAGAGACATAAGTCCAGGGCCCACGTGAAATCACAGCTCAGGCAATGAAATACAGGCTGCACACAGGTGAAATACGAATATCGAAATGATAATCGATATGAAGTATTCAAAGATGAGAGTGCTAAGGTGCCATAGTAGAGAAGCATTCTCTGTCGAAATAGTTCTAAGTGGTCCGGCTCGTTTGCGAAGGCAGGAGGGACATCCATTTTGAATTTACCAAGATGGTAAAGGAAACGGCGCAGCACTGCCGGTTCTATAGCAACTCCACAGAAATAGGTCGCCGGCTATGCAGTGAAGAGGAGCAGAATGACTTGATAAATTTTCTAGCAGTCTAGTCACTTAAATATTGCTTAGTAGTTATCAAAAAAATAGCCTGTCTTGAAGTGGAGGATGCGTTAAAAAATAAGGGAGTCATTTGAGCAAATTGTAAAGGAAGGTCAATTTTTTTTTACACCAATGCTGTTTTCTGTGAATGTTAGCTAAGTGAAAGATATGTGTGTGAGCAGATGCTACATTCAGTTTTAAATGTGACAATGGAGCTCTTGTTCATGTCTTCCGATTCAAGGTCGGTATTCGCTGCCAAATGCAAATATCATGAATCGCATGCGTGGGGTAGATAATCTACATTCTTAAAGGAAAGCAAATGGAGAGTTATTTTTACCCCTTTAGCTTTGTTGTTTGAAACGTTACAGTGATTTTCATTATTTGTTAAGAAAGTATCACTGATGAAGAATGAAAATAAATCCTTATAAATAACAGGGACTGGTGTATTTTAGAAAAGGTGTGTAACATTACAGGAATTGTAAATAAATAAATAATGTAATTGAAAGTGTATGGTTTAAAAATGAAATGTAAAGGTTTATAGTTGGCGTTTTGAAAGCGGTTCTAGAGGGCCAGTTGCATGATAGATTTAAAAAAAATACTACATGTTTTTCAAAAGTATTATGTAAAAAATATGTGTCTTTATGTACTATTTAGTTTATTTGCCTGTTGCCTATTCTTTGAGTTTTAGTAATGCTGTGTCTTATAACTTTACCAGGGGCGGTTCGAGGCTCATGGTGGCCTTGGGCAGGGAGGGTAGGTAGGGGGTTTGTAATAGGGGGTCCGGGTGGGGTGGAGTGCGGAGTTTAGTGAAGAGGGAGGGGGGGGGTTTAGGGTATTTGGTAGTGGATCAGCGTCAGAGGACGCCAAATTTCTGTTATGGGCTGCCACGCAAATATGTATCCATTCTCAGAGGTTTATTATATTAAGGATATATATTAACATGGTGGCCCTTGGGGTTTTGTGGTTCTGTGCAAGTGTACTGCTTGCATGTGTATAATGCTGACCCTGTAGTTTTTGTCTATCGACATGGGGCCTTATTTATGATGGCCTTGCGCCACCCGTGCGTCACTTTTCCCATGCTAAAAGTGACGCACTGGCGGCGCAAGGTTTTCATAAATAAAGCTTTTGTTTTTTTGTGACTTGGCCTTTTAGTTATGAAAGCCTACTGTTGTAGGTGCATGAATTTTAGCATGGGGAAAAGTGACATATCTGTGGCACAATGCATTTATAAATGAGAAATGTTGTATTTATTTTTAATGGAGAGGATTTTGGGGAACTTATTAGTTATGCTTGTTCAATGCTATAATGATTGTATATAGTGTAGGAAATAAGTTTGTAATAAGTTAATAACATTTTATTATTTCCATTTGTAGAGTGTTTGGTGCCTGAAAGGAACAACCTGCCATTTGAATTGATAAATTGAGAGTATATATTCTTTTTTTCAGGTGAGTTCCTTTTTTTGCTTTGGCAATTTCTGTGGGTGGTGATGAAAATAATAAAGAATATTTTTTGAAATGTTTAGAATATGATTTTATCTTAAATTTTTCACATGTGGTTCTATCTGCTTATACTACATATGTTTTTTGAGATGTTCTCCATTGACAGTTCAAATTATCTTTTAATGAGCTTGGTGCATGTGTTCTTTTGCAAGGAGTTCAGATTTAGAAATCATTGGAGTATAATTCTTTCAGGTTTCTTTTAATTAATACTTGTGAAGTGCTCATTATTTTTGAAATCTTGTTGTATTATGTTTGGCAGTGTTTCACCTTTATTTACAGAGAGGTATTATGATATGGATCTAAATGTAATGCTCATGTTTCCTGCATATCTGTGAATATACTATGTATAGGCACTTTTTTACATAATAATGTAGAGCTTTATTATGAGGTGGTTGTTCATGGTTAGTATGACATTTTGCATATGCTAAGACATTGACATGGTGAGTATGCTGTTGTAACATAAATGGAACTGTCTCTGTGGGAAGTAGTAATCTGTTAAGTGAATTAAATGGTTTGTATAGTGTGATCCTTTTCTTCAGAGTGCATATATTTATATTGCACTTTGTAGTGATGAAATAAAAAAATGGGTCTCTAAAAATTATTGTACAGGTAATAAATATTTCAAATATCTAGAAAATCTAAAAATAAATTTTACAGTGAAATGTCTTTTATCAACAGTAATTATTTAATGGAAAAAAAAGCTCAGTGTCAATGTTTAGAGTTATATTGCCAATATCTTTTTCAAAACAAGAGGAATGTGGTATCTTACAATATATAGAGTGAATAAGTTAGAGATTATAAAATTATATGTAGTTTAAAAATTAGTAAAGGTAGTTTTCAGTTATACACTTATGGAAAAAGATATAATTTAGTCTCTATATATTTTTATTAAAAGGATAAAGATGAATTTAATCAAAATAACTATGGAGAATTAGTCAGAAGAGAATCAAATTCATTTTGACATCATTAATGAACTGATGGAGGAAATTTTAGACGCGGTTGTTCAAGAGGAAGCTGATGAAAATTATTATTTTATGGACATATCCTTAGATTCAGCCTATTTAGAGCTGATAGAAGAAGATGAGGACAATGGACTTGAAGAAGTCCCTGATGAACTAATGTTGGAAGTTCTTTTAAATTATGAACTTTTGAATGAATAAAAAAAAATTGATAGCAAAGCTAGGCGGTGACACTATCTAGTTACGAACGTGATTTGGAAGTAGCGATGTTCTTCAGCGAAGTTTGAAAACGTGAAAAGAAGTGAATTCAAACACATACGGATTTTACATATTTTTAGAGCTCGATTTAACTATACAATTGTTAAATTATAAAACCTTTTATATTTTTTAAAAAAAATATTAAGGTGTGTACAACCAGTCACGCACGAACGATTAAAAAGAAATTCGGCTCCATTTAATTAAAAGGTTTATATGACAAAAAAAAAGCCTATGTTCAGTGTCTTTAACATACTATAAGTTCTTTCATTGGTCTATGAAGAAATTCATTAGGTTTAAATTGCAAAGCTTTCACGAAATAAATAGGTGGGTGCGCCCACTCGGTCGTGCACGTAAGATTGGTATGTCGATATTTATTTCAGGTATATCCTTCATACTTAGGAACTAGCATTCAAAAAAACGATAAAATTCACTGAAAAAAGCATAGGTTTTACACACGTTACAGTTAGGAAGTAGCATTTGAAAAACCTATGAAATTCACTGAAAAAACCATAGGTTTTACACACGTTATAGTTAGGAAGTAGCATTTGAAAAACCTATGAAATTCACTGAAAAAACCATAGGTTTGACACATGTTATAGTTAGCTGGACATTTCACTCATATAAAACCAATGAAATTCCCCGTTATAGTTACTTCAGCTAACTATAACTCGCGCGTCCGCAATGCACTGCTGATGATGTTACATATTACATCACTCATCACATGGTTAGTGACATTACTCTTGATATCACTGATAATATCTAGTATCTCACATATGCTGCCTACAACATATAGGAATAGTATGGCACTGACTCTTGCATGAATGGAATATGTAAAATCTCCTAATGTAGCATATTAACACTTAGACACTGAGATACTTTTGGTAATAATAAAGAAACAATAACCTATATAGATATAATGTATCAGTGATAAAGCTACTTATCAACACATTTAGCCACTAAAATAGAAACTGATAGACAGACACAGATAGGTATATATTTAAATATTACTCAGTAACACATGTACTTATTAAGATATTTTTAATCAGTCAGTTATAAAACTATTTGTCACCCAAAAAGCAACCGATTATACACTTGTATACTACAATTTTTTTTCAATCAACTTTCTGATCTACATATATAAAATATATGTAATTTTCAAAACTAACCCATTTAATAGATGATGTAATGAGTGATGTGATGTGTGACATCATCAGCAGTGCATTGCGGGCGCCCGAGTTATAGTTAGCTGAAGTAACTATAACGGGGAATTTCATTATTTTATATGAGTGAAATGTCCAGCTAACTATAACATGTGTCAAACCTATGGTTTTTTCAGTGAATATATATATATATATATATATATATATATATATATATATATATATATATTTATATATATATATATACACACACATACATATATATACACACACAAATATATACACGCATGCCTATATGTATATACACACACACATATATATATATATATATATATATATATATATATATTCACTGAAAAGGCCATAGGTTTCAGGGACGTTGTAGTTAGCTGAACATTTCACTCATACAAAACCATAGAAATTCCACCGTTATAGTTAGTTCTATAACTCGCGCCCCCGCAATGCACTGCTCATGACGTCAGATATTACATCATTCATGGCATGGTCAGTGAATTCACTGATGACATCTCAAATGACATCAAGGAAACCCGGCACACTTTTCCAGGAGTAGCTGTATGCTTTACAAATCCTGGCATTTAAAAAAAAATGTAACAGCTTAATGATGACAAATATCAGCCCGTATCTTTTTTTTCTTCTATTCTGAATGATATTTTTGTTATGTCTTCTATTTAGAATTACGACAATTAATAGATGTTTTTTGTCATGAGAATGGAAAGGACACGGTTTGCCAAGTAACAGTTTTTAGGCTGGCCAACGTATGTACATATTAAGGACCTTATACGAGTTACGATCGAAATCAAAACCCTTACCGCTTCACATTTTGTAACTTTTCCAAACATGTGCACAAGTTAAACAGTTAAAACGTGAGCACGGGTGAACTGTAAAACATGACATCAAAATGGGCGGAGCCACATCTTCCTTCCATAGACTACATAATAATCAAAAAGTATATAAACCACACCCGTTGTTCGATTAGTTTCGTTTTCGCAAGTGATTTACCCGTGTCCATTCTGTGATGCAGGTTCCCTTTTCTAGCGTCATATTATGGAGTTGTAAGTTGTTTGATTATGGCATAGTAGATATTTATATATATGTAGCTATTTATCAACAGAATACAGCAAACATTGCTCCTTTCTGGCTCCTGTGAGCTCATATACTGTGTCTTTGTAAATTATAATATTGACACTGTACTTGACATCATAGGTGTTTGTGACCCATCGGAACAAACACTGAAGATTAATACGCAAGCTTTTAGTTGTTAGTGTGTTTCCCCCTTGGGATGATATACAGTGAATATGTGCATTATAATTTTCACAATCATTTTGATCTCAGAGGACTTTATGACCAGTCGCCATGAACATGAATCATTTCAAAGTCCCAGAGAAAAGAAGCTCTAAAATATTCACAGCTCAAAAGTAGTTTGTTATTGATCTTGTGTTGTATTCATAACTTTATTTTCCTTTTTGTGTAACAACAGTGTCACTTGTTATATTGTAATAGAGTGTCATTGTTACAGAAGAGGAATTGGAGATTTGTCGGCTCCAGGAGTAAACCATCTGAAATACAGCTTACTGACCCGGGGACCACCACCCCGGGACTTTATGGATTGTGGGAGGGGATTGCGTGGCCCCCCTGATGGAGCCTTCGAAGGCCCTGGGGTCCACCACCCCCATGGCTGGCTCCTGCAGTGTCCTGAGGTGCCCACCCCCAGGACACTGCTGTTTGCTATCAGAGGGCAGGAGTCTCCCGCCCTCCCATAGCAAACCTGGTTTGGATTTTGAAACTCTCTTTCAAAATCCAAACCATATTTCTTTTCCACACAGGGAATTATGCTAAAGTTAGATGGGGGAAGGTAGGTGAACTTTCAAAAGCCCATACCTGTGAGCCGTGGCGTGCGTCAAGGCTGTGTGCAGGCGCCCACGCTCTTCTCATTATATGTTAATGGTATACCTGTTTATTTAAGGGACTGCGACCATGATTCCCCGAAGCTAGGAGATGAGGCGATTACGACATTACTCTTTGCCGATGATACAATCATCATCTCACAGACTCCGAAGGGTCTTCAAAATCTGGTAAATTCATTTTATGCTTACTGTTTAAAGAAGGGGTTGGAAATAAACTCATCTAAAACAAAATATATGTCCATATACCCGCAAAAGTCCTTTAGGAAGAATTTGGCTCTAAATGACCAAAAATTTGAATATGTGTTGAGTTTGAATTACCTAGGCATTATGTTGGATAGTAACCTTTCATGGAAGGGACATCTAGTAAAAAGTAGGTTATCTTTTAAGCAGAATTTGATGGCCATCCTAAAAGTGCATGGAGCTAGCTATTCTAAAGCTGTTACGCCGGCACTCAAAGTATTTAAGGCGAAGGCCCAATCAGCTACACTTTATGGTGCCGAGGTTTGGGGGAATTTTTGTAAACGCAACTTTGAAAGAGAAGAAAACCCCTTTTTGTGTAGATTACTTAAATTACCAAGCAGAACTCCCCTAGTTCCAGTGTTTTTGGATCTGGATCTTAAACGGACAGATTACCAAGCAGCCCTTAGACCATTGCTGTATTGGGTAAGGTTATGGACAACCCCAGAGTTGTGTAACTATAAAAACGGACTGATAGAAATTATTCAGATTGATGAGTACAAGAAAATCGCCTGGTTAAAACATATCTCCCTTTGGTGTACCAGAATAGGGCTGTCCCATTTTTGGGACGAACCCCAGAATATAACACTGGTGTGTAAAAAGCTTTTAAAGTCCACTTATTGGTCCTATGTCAACAATGAGCTATCTCATAGTTCATCTATTGGCATATTGACTCAGAATTTTTTAATCATAAAGGATAACGCTGCATTGGAACCATTCATGGATGAGATAGGACCACCATTAGCAAAAACTTTATACTTGCAACTTAGATATAGGGTAGTACAGACGAATGCTAATACATGAAGTTGGCGAGGTAAAAATGATAATGGTCTCTGTACCCTCTGCTCATTAAAGGCAAAGGAAGACGATGTCCATTTACTGTTTTTCTGTTCGGCCTATAAGTTACCTAGGCACCGTTGGATTAGACCCCTCTGTAAAAATATGGGTGTCATGTCATACAAAGAGGCAGAGCATATTGTTAAGTATAATACCTCTCAACTGGTAGTTTTTTGCATAAGTAGGTTTTTGCTTAATGTGTATCTCATCAGGAAACAATTTGGATACAAGCTGTAATGCAATATTGGAGCCCGTAGCTTTCTCCATTCAGCATTAGCCAATGCAGAATGCACTGAGTTTACCATTTGTAAAATGTGTGGTTTTAAAGGTTTTAAACTCTGGTTTTTAGTCTGGCTTTTTAACCATGGAAATAACCTTTTTATTTAAATTACCTAGATTTTAACGCAGTACTGTACATTTACTTGTTTTGGATTAATTGTTACTTTGCCCCGTTCTATTAGGTGTAATCTGTTCATGTGATTGATTGTTGGTAAAGGGCACTGTATATATATGTCTGTAAATGTTTCTTTTGTTTCTGTACTTCCTGCTTTTATGGCTATACAGCCGAAATAAAGTTGAACTGACTGACCACACGGGGAGCTGCATCTTAGCAGCTCCACATGTGGAAAAGCACTGCCGGCTCCCGAAGGACGCGGGGAGCTGGCTGGAACTGTGGGGGCATTGGGGCTCCTCCCACAGTCCCCAATATTTTTTATAAGCCCCGAAGGGCTGGGGTGGGCTATTTTTGTTTTACAAAAAAATTAGGAGTTGTGCACCCATCGCGCGCTCAGTGCGGTCCCCTGGTGTGCACACGTTGGATGCATGGCTTCTAACCCGTAGGGTGCGCGACTCCAGCGTGTGTGCTGCATGACTTGTACGTTTTGGGTGCGCGACTCCAAGAAGAAATATATATATATTTTTCAGATATACATCAAGCTTATGTGTTTAGTTCTTAGGTTGCTCTAAAAAGAGCCCTTGTGTTTATTGAGAGATTTTAGTACCTACAAGTAAGTACTGATGCAGAGTCTAAAATTTATGAGGAAGACTCTGTTTCCCTCATCTGTAAAATGTACACTATCACTCCTATAGATGCCATCTATATTGAAACACAGATTGTTGTGGTAAATGGACCCCATTCCAAAGTCTAGGAGAAAAGCAGAAACAGATGTATTCACATGTTTCCTAGCTTTCTCAATTTGTGGACAAAATTGATTGGACCAGTTCCATTTCTGCCTTTGGCATATGTTAGAATAGACAAAGGTAGTTTGGGGGAAAAGTGACATCAATTATCTAAAGGTGTCCTTCATAAGCATTTCCAGACCTACCCCAGTCAAAGTGCCTAGGTCATTGCCACGACAGTGCACAATTATGGGGTCAGGGTGTTGGAGATGCAAAAGGGATTTAACCAATGGCATCAATTGAAGCCACTTTAACCCTCTCTGTACAATCCATTTAATGTCTACATTTGGTAAACCTAGTTCTTTGTGAATTCCTTTGTTTTCTGCATACCTTTGGCTCCAGAAAATATAGCTGTGTCCCACAATCCACACTCTAAGCATCTTGAAGGGAGGTTTTGATGCACTCAGATGGTGTCTGTAAATGAAATGGCAGTTTGAAAAGTAAGATTTTTCTAAAATGGTGGATAAGATGCAGTTTTGAAAGAAGAAAAGAAATGATTGGTTGTTTGAGAACATTCTACACTGAAAACTAGGGTGCCTGTTTCTTTTTTTTTAAATGATGATTCTTATTGGCTAAGAATATCTGATTGAAAGGAAAATTATATAGGATAAGCTGATATGTTGAAAAGTCAAGCACACTTGCTGTTTTGATTAGCAACATTGTGTGATGAACTTTTGACCTGTATGCTCAGTTAAGTGTTCCATGAACTGTTTCTATGGTAGCAGGCAGAAGGCAGATTGAGGGTAGGGTTGATATTTATGTCAATTGGAAAGGGTTGAAATGTGTAACCAATAGAAATGTGTGTTTGCTCTTGAATTATTTTGGGAAGCAATGTGATTTGATGTATATGTGTGGAAAATGAGAGGGACACTTTGCCGTTCTTTGGTTCTAGTGAGACTGACATACTACTTATCCTAAAAAACTATTTGAAAGGTGAGTTATCCATTTGTGAGGGGATGTATGTGGTGCATTGTGATATTATTTAGGCTAATGTGTTTCCTCTGCCAAAGTGTAGGAACTACTTTTTTTCTAGAATCTTATTGTGAGTGTATGCATTTAGAAATCATTCTGAGATAAGTATTTGTGTACTTCTTGTGTTTGCAGGCAGATAACTGTGCTGTTCTCATGTTGTGGTTGAATTAGAAACCAGACATTTTTTTTATGTATTTGCAAAATGAGTCAAGTTTCCACATTAAAAAGCAGTACTCCTTCTGGACTATGAAATGTGTTTTGTAAAAATGCAAGGGTTAGTGTTAGTTGTCTAGATTCACACAGTGAGTCTTGTGTGCATTTAGGAATTATTCTGATAAAGGCACTCTATACTATTGTGTAGTAGAACATTTTGTGCAATGTATACAGTCACCCTATGTCTTGTAGACTAGTAAATGCATTTTGGTAAAATGCAAGGGATAGTGTTGCTTGTCTCGAATGGCACAGAGAGTCTGTGTGCATTTAGGAATCACTCTGAGAGAAGCATTTTGCTACATCATGTGTTTGCTGACATGTCATTGATTAAAAACGAAATGAAATGAAATGAAATTTGATTTGTAGAGCGCATGGCTGCCCGTAAGCGTCCCAGCGCTTGCTTAGGGAACCCGTCCTGGTATTCCCCTGTGAGATAACCCATTACTGGGCATCCCCAAGGTGAAAGCCAGGCATCCCGCTGCGAGGGGCCGTTGTGGAGATTAAGCAAGCTATTGCCCAGAGTTACAGAGTGGGACTCCATGATTGGAATAGGCACCGAGGCGAGAATTGTCAGGTCCGGGGAAATTTGAGCCCAGGACCCGCCGAGGCGGGGAATTGAACCCTGGTCCGGGCCAGACCTCTGCATCAGGGTCTGCCGCTCCAACAACTTGAGCCACACTTCTCTACAAAACCTATTGTGTTCTCACATTTTGGTAGTATTAGAAAATAGTCATTGGTTATGTGTTTCCAAAATGAGTTTAGCTTTAAAAGTGAAATGCAGTAATAAAATATGTGGCATGGATGCTTGATGTGTTTGCAGACACATAAGTACATGTACTGTTGCAGTGAGCCAGTCTTTAGGGCACCCAGTGGGTGAAACTCCTATGCACTATGCATGTAGTAGTCTAACCACCTTCACACTTGTGTTTCAGGCCTACATTTCCCAAGTCAGTATCTGTACACATTTATAAGAAATACTGTTATTTGTCTAGAATCACACTGTGAGTCAGTTTCCATTTGGGAAACTTCAGAGATAATGATTTGGTTGGTTGATGTGTTTGCAGACATAAAATTACATGTACTCTTGCAGTGACACTACCCCCGCCCAACCCCCTACACTATACAAACACCACTGCACTACCCTAAAAACCCTAAATCTACCCCCAGCACAACCACCTACACTACCCATTCACCACTGCACTATCCTAAACCCTAAAACACTACCGCAGCATGACCCCTACACTACTCAAAAACCAGTGCACTACCCTAAACCTTAAATCTACCCCAGCACAACCTCCTACAGTACCCAAACACCACTGCACTACCCTAGAACACTACACCAGCACAACCCCCTACACTACACAAACACCACTGCACCACCCTAAACCGTAAATCTACCCCCAGCATGACCACCTATAATAGCCATTCACCACTGCACTACTTTAAACACTAAACCACTACCCCATCAGGACCCCTTACACTACTCAAACATCATTGCACTACCCTAAACTGTAAATCTACCCCAACACGACCTCCTACACTTCCCGAAAACCACTGCACTACCCTAGAACACTACCACAGCACGACCCCTACACTACCCAAACACCACTGCACTACTCTAAACCCTAAAACACTACCCCAGCAAGCCCCCCTACACTACTGAAACACCATTGCACTACCCTAAACCTTAAATCTACCCCAGCACGAACCCTTACACTACCCAAACACCACTGCACCACCCTAGAACACTAACCCAGCACGACTCCCTACACTATCCAAACACCATTGTTCTACCCTGAACCTTAAATCTTCCCCAGCATGGCCTCCTACACTTTCCAAACACCACTACACTACCCTGGAGCACTACTCCAGCATGACCCCTACACAACCCCAAACACCACTGCACTACCCTAAACCCTAAAACACTATCCCTAGCATGACCCCCTACACTACATAAACACCACTGCACTAACCTAAACCCTAAATCTACCCCAGCACGTCCACCTACACTACCCATTCACCACTACACTACCCTAAACCCTAAAACACAACCCCAGCACAACCCCCTACACTACCCAAACATCATTGCACTGCCCTAAACCTTAAATCTACCCCCAGCACGACCCCTTATACTGCCCAAACACTACTGTACTTCAGTAGTACTCCATTTATAAGACATATTGGTATTTGTCTAGAATCACACTGTGAGTCAGTGTCCATTTGGGAAAATTGAGCGAGAATAATTTGGTTGGTTGATCTGTTTGCAGACATATAAGTAATGCACTGTTGCAGTGAGCCTGGCTTTACGGCATGCAGTGCTTAAAACTCCTACGCACTATGCAAGTAGTAGTGTAACCATCTTCACACTTGTGTTTCAGGCCTACATTTCCCCAGTCAGTATCTACTCACTCCATTTATTAGAAATACTGTTATTTGTCTAGAATCACACTAAACCTTAAATCTACCCAAGCACGACCTCCTACATTACCCACACACCACCGCACTACCCTAGAACACTACCTGAGCACGACCCCCTACACTAGACGAACACCACTGCACTACTTTAAACTCTAAATCTGAGACATGGCTTGATTCCTCCTCCGACCCTATTGTTTCCTTTGCCATTTCATCAGGTTATAAGATTCTTAGAGCCGACCGCCAGGGGGGTAGAGGTGGCGGTGTGGCCATCGCTTATAAAGATATTTGGGAAATCCGTCTAGGGGATCCTTCAGCTTGGGCAGGCTGTGAGGTCCACGACTTTAATGTCTGCTTCTCAGCACACTTTACTCTGGGAGCCTCCTTGATCTATAGGCCGCCTGGTCCTTGGGCCCATTTCTCTTGAGCTGTGGGGATGCCATTGTTTCTAGGGCATTAAGGTTCTCACATTATATATTTCTGGGGGACTTCAATATTCATTTGGATCGTCCTGACACCAGGGAGGCGACTGACCTGCTGGACATTTTCCAAATGGCTCAACTTACCCAGCATATCCGCCTTCCGACTCACCAGGCCGGCCATCTATTAGATCCAATCTGCTCCAATTTCCCTCTTTCCATAGGGGATCCCGGCCCGTGCCCTGGTCCGACCATTTTTTATCCAATTTTTCCTGGTTGTCATCAAGTGTAGTTACACGGGTCCATTCATACCAGAAGCCTGGTCTTGGGAAAATTGACCCTCTGGAATATAAACAGGCTCTTGATCATTCCAGGCCTTTTTTGCCAGGAGAACTGGAGGAGTGTCTGTCAGGGTTCACCGCTTGGGTTGCTAAGGCGGCGGTTTCTGCAGCTTCTCCTCTGACAGTTCGACCTGCTAGAGCTACCCCGTCTAAACCCTGATTTAAAGCAACTATTAAGGCTGCCAAGCATGACTCAAAGGTCTTGGAGTGTGCCTGGCATCAGAGTGGATACTGCCCCAGAGCCAAGAGGAAACTCAGAGTTACGCAAAAAATCTACTATGAGGCCATTGCCTTGGCTATAGGTCAATTCTATGCAGCTCGCATTGACTCAGCTAGGAATAACGCCAAAGAAATGTTCTCCATAGTGCAAAATTTTATGTCACTGCGGGCCCAAGCGAGTGTTATTCCATCCTCCCTCGCCTGGTGTGATACGCTTTCCTGCTGCTTTAGAGAGAAAATTCAGACCATCCAGGCTTCTTTTCCCTTCTGGTATTGGCTGTTGCATGGGACCTTTGGCTGTCCAATCTGCCGCACTCACCTGCTCTCTGTCAGTATTTAGAGCCATTGACCCCCATGAATTTCTCAAAATCCTCAGGGGGCTTAATTCCGGCTCTCCTTCGGACCCTTGCCCGGCTTGGCTTCTGGCAGCAGTGGCTGAGAGCGTGCATACAGAGGTGAACTGTATTGTCACAATGTCCCTTCATACTGCAGTGTTCCCTCTGGGGTGGAAGCAGGCTAAAATTCTGCCTCTGCCTAAAAAAGCTTCTCTGGATCCCCTTATTCCAGGGAATTATCGTCCCATCTCCCTTCTCCCCGCCATTGCCAAGGTCTGTGAGAAGGTAGTTAACAATCAACTTACAGAGTATGTGGAGACAGAGGGACTCCTCCACCCAGCACAATCAGGGTTTCGTGCCACTCACAGGACTGAGACTATTTTAGTCGAGGTGGTGGAGGCTATTCAGGAGTGTCTTGACGCTGGCGGGAGGGCAGCATTAATTTTGCTTGACCTCTCAGCCGTGCTTGACACGGTCCCCCATGCTCTCCTTCTGGCCCGACTTGCGGAGATTGGGGTATCAGAGTGGCTTGGGGCTGGTTTAGGTCCTTTCTGGAGGAGCGGGCTGAGCAGATTTGGCTCCCCCCTTTCTCTTCCTTGCCCCAGCTGGTCACCACTGGAGTCCCTCAGGGTTCTTCCCTTAGTCCGCTCCTCTTTAACATACATGTTATGCCACTTATATATCTGGCAGAGGAGCTTGGGGCTAAGGTGATGGCCTATGCTGATGATACGCAGCTGGTGTTCACCTGGGATAAGACATCTAACTCCGTCTCAACAGCTCAACAGTGCCTAGTCTCCATCTTTAAATGGCTGGCAGATGCACAGTTAAAATGCAACAAACAAAAATCCGAGATCTTGCTTTATGGCAAGTTTCCTGCTGATTTCCGTGAGCAGATGTGGCCTCCAGACTCCCCGCTACCCCCTGTGTCAGGACAGCCTGCTAAAAACCTGGGAGTCTGGTTCGACGAGAGTCTTTCCTTTACAACCCATATTAAGAAACTGGCAGGTTGCTGCTTTGGCCTCCTTAAGACTCTGCGGACCTTCTTCCCGCTTCTCCCTCAAGCGGCTAGAGAAACTGTCACCTGTGCCCTGATTCTTTCTCGCTTGGATTATGCCAATGCTCTTTTTGCTGGGTCCCGCGGATACCTGCTTTAAAAGCTTCAGGTAGTCGAGAATTTGGCCGCTAGATTGCTATTGGGCATCTCGGCAAGGAATAGCGTGACCCTTCAACTACGCTCTCTTCACTGGCTTCCTATTGCTGATAGGATTAGGTTCAAATCTTTAGTTTTGGCCCATCGTGCTCTCCATGGTTTTGGTCCCCTTCATCTTTAGAAGCGGTTTTCCATCTATTATCCTACGCGTGCTCTTCGATCTATGACTCTGTGTTTTGCTCGGGTTCCTCGCTTTAAGCTTCAGAGGATGGGTGGCAGCTCTTTGTGGTGAAGGTCAGCATAGCCTGGAATGCCCTCCCCCTCCCTCTGCGGTCTATTCAGAATCCTGTTATGTTTAAAAGTAAACTTAAGACCCTTCTCTTTGTTTGTTAATCTCATCTTGTATCCCTCTGGCATCGCGCCGGGACACTCATGAGTATCCGCGCGTGCTCCAATTGGACATAACATAACATAACATAACATAACATAACATACTGTTAGAAAACCATAGTGACTGTTTATGTACCACGTTCTAATCTATTCACTAAAGTAAAAGTGAACCAAATATAAATTCACTCAGTGTCTCTCCTTATAGTATTGTGATTATTTAGTTAATATGCATGTGCTCATACAGTGTTTCAGGTTTAAGTGTTACGGAGTGCTTCAAACTGCTATGCACTATGCATGTAGTGGTCTAACTACCTTCACACTTGTGATTCTGGCCTACAATTTCTTTGTCAGAATTTATATGGAATGTATTTGTATAGTAATAAAAAAGTATAATTTATAAAGTTATTAATAAATACTTATTTATGATTACTTTTTACAGATATTGTTGATCATCAATAAAATAAAGTTATCATGCCGGAGAAAGAAAGAAGAAGAAAAGGTCAGACAAAGGATACTTACTTGAAAAAAACTCAACCACAAGTATTAGATGATCAACATAATGTGGCTAAAAAGAGAATAATTTCTGCTAAGACCACAAAGGATTTTATTAAAAATATTACTAGATTTAGAACAAAAACTATAAATGTTAAAAGCTATGAAAATGTTCCAAGCACAAACAACTGCAAAGAATAGGAAAGGAAAAAAAGGCAATGTACATATAACTTATAGTAAAAGAAGAGAAAATCAATATAAAGAAATCCACAAAAGAATATTTTACAACAGAGTGAAGTTCTAGGCAGATGTCTTAAAGCCCCAGTGTTCACTTGAAATTGCAGTAGTATTTGTAGTGTACGACAAGAATCTATTGATAAATTGTGCAATTTCTTACAAGCATATTGTAAAAAAAGTGTTAAACAAAAGATTAATGTGTTGCAAAGACTATACCCTTGCAGAGTGAGAAAACATACTGGTTTGTAAGGTTAATCTCTGGCTTGTCTTTCTAGGAAAGTATGTCAAAGTGTTTTTCACCATTTCAGAATGTTGGCAGTACATCATACTCAAATGAGGAAGTTAGTGAGAAGATTGATTATGCAAAAAGTCCAGCACTAAAGTTAAATGAGCTGAACAGTACTCTTTTGGGTGGGTCAATATCAGATGCGAAAAAAGTTTGTGATGATATTGCGTTTTGTTACTTTGGTCCTGAAGAAGAGAGTGAAGAAATGCAGACATTATTAGAACAAAATGTTGTAGAGAATGTTGAACACAGTTGTACAAAACAATTTGAAAATGAAATTACAAAGTTTAAGGTGATTTCAGGTGAAAGGCCAAATTGTTCTTATATTTGTTGTCGGCAAACTCACAATAAAAATCAGACTAGGAGTGTTGATCTGTATTTAAAAAGTGAAAAAGAAAATAATGATAAGTGGAAGGAATTTGCAACTTATTTGTTGGTAGAGAATTGTTTTGATTTGGGTTCTGATCAGCGTATTTGTAAGTATTGTTATAATCCTGATAAGGCTAGGGGACTTTAACATGACTATTTGTGACCAAGTAACATGTGGGTTCGAGGATTACGGAAGAGGGGATAAGGTGGATAGGTGTCCTTTCACGCACTCTGAAAGAGGAGATATAATAAATGGCATGATGGCCAATTTTGATCTTGGTTTTGCTAATCTGCTTTGCTCACCAAAGGTTGAATTTAGTGCTACCTTTTTAGCCAGGGGGCTCCATTCCGTTATAGACTATGTTATTATACCAAATCCTATTGTATGGAAGACTTTTAGATATCCAATATTGGTTTAAGTGACCACCTCTCACTTAGTTTGAATATAAGTACCACTGAGTGTACTAAAGCTTCCACTATTGAGTGCCTGACCTGGACACAGAATATTGGCATAGCACGCCAAAACGGATTGGCCTTAAAATGGAGCATAGTAGACCCATTGAAAAAGTCTAAAGAAATCATAACTACTGCTCTTACATATATCATGGTATGTCTGGATGGGAACTCTTCGGATGAACAAATTCTGGAGGCATATAGTAAAATCACCAATATTATTCAAAATAAATTATCTAAGGTAAAGCAAAAAAAGCCAAACCAAGGGGGTGGTTGGTTTGATACACGGTGTACAAAGGCCTACACTGCCCTTAAGGCTGCCCTAGGCAACAAACCAAGGGATCATGAGGTAATAGAAAAATGCAGGAAGGAGTACACCCTGGCCAGGAACCAACGGAAAAGGGATATAAAGGAATTAGCATGGCAGAACCTGCTGAGTGCATCCCAGTGCAGAGACCTCAGGTCCTTTTGGCAGGCAGTCAATGCACCCTTTTTCAGTAAAAAGGAAGCAGCAAGGCTAGAAATAGCAATAGATGATGAAACCTGGGTCGACTTCTTCTCAAGGGTATAAAGTAACTCGCAGGAGGTTCCTGCGTTTGAGGATGGTGAATATGGTCTCTTACAAAGAGGGGGTGACCATCAGCAAATAAAAATGGATATTACTCTGGAAGAGGTATATGTAGCTTTGCAGGCTAGTAAAAATAATAAAGCCCCGGGGCCGGAAGGGATCCCCAATGATATTTATAAACTAAACACTGACCTATGGGCACCAATTTGCACAAGGGTCCTTCAGGCATGTTGTGCAAAAGCCTTTATTGGTACATGGGCAGAATCGGTTAATATACCTATATATAAAAAGGGGGATAGGGAGTTCCGTCCAATTATAGACCCATATCATTATTAGACTCCCTTATGAAAATGGCAGGGAGAGTGGTCTTAAATAAAATGCAATTATGGGCAGAGGAACATGGCCTTTTAAGTCATGTTCAGTACGGCTTCCGGGAGGGGATGGGCACGGTCGAGCAGGTCCTGAATTTTGTCCTATTCCATGCTAAATACACCAGGGCTAAAGAAGGCTATTTGTATGCAATCTTCGTCAACTTATCAGCTGCCTTTCATTCTGTAATACACTCTAAATTGTGGCAAGTTCTAAAGGATATGAAAGTCGAGCCTGCCATTATCTTATTTCTAAGGCAGCTCTATTCTGGGGCTACGGCCAAAGTAAGATACGGTTTGAGGGGAGAGTGTACTGGACCTTTAGCATAGAAAAAGGCGTAAGATAGGGTTGCGTGCTGGCCCCCTTTCTTATTCCTCTTTATACAAACAACCTTGAGGCAGAATTAGGGGCTAGTAAAATTTATTGCCCGAGGTATGGTAATAAGCAAATAGTTTCACTACTGTACGCGAATGACGCGGTATTGATGGCAAGAACAAAGGTGGGAGCTAAGAAGGCCCTAACTAAGGGGGTCATTAGGATGGAGGATTTTCCGCATCCTCCGGGCCGGCGGAAGCCACCGCCGGCCCGGAGGATGCGGAAAATCCTCTGCGGACCCACCAGGACCCACCGCCACATTAGGATGGCTGGTGGGTCATGGTTTAGGTCCGCAGCTTTTCCGCCGCGGCTGGCTTACAACCGCGGCGGAAAAGCACTAAAATGGTGAAGGTGTCTCTTAGACACCTTCAGCCAGATTAGGATGTGCATGGAAACATGCTTTTCCGCGGCGGCTTTTCCGCCGTGGAAAAGCATGTGTAACTGCACTGCAGGGGCCCTTTGCGGGCCCCCTAGGTGTAGTGGGGGGTGGGGGGTGCACATGGGGGGTACCTATGGTACCCCCCTGCATTTGCGTGCACAATGCAGCAGGCACCGCGCGGTGCCTGCCGCTTTGTGCACGCAAATGCTGTGCATGCATTTTTAACATTGCTGCGGGTGCAGCTTGAAGCTCCACCCGCAGCAATGTTAAAAATAGAGGATGGCGGTCACATCCTAATCTGCACAGAGGGAACGCCGCAGCCCATGCGGACGTTCCCTCATGCTCTGGGGTCGCGGACGGACTCAAGTCCGTCCGCGATCCTAATGACCCCCTTAATATCTTGATTTTATGAAAGTTAGGGGCCTTAGCATCAATGCCAAGAAATCTTATGTGATGCAGTGTGGTAAAGTCCGGGGAACGTGTAAAACTTTTAAAGTTCCCGGCCTAGAAATTGAATATACCAAAACTTTCCCATACCTGGGGGTTTTATTTGATGGTTCAGGTTCAGGTTCCTGGGGTCCAGAAGTTAAGAATAGGGCCCTATCTTTCAAACGATCTATTGGAGCACTGAAAAATTTCTCCTCCAAGCTGGGTAAACGACCCCTGGAAATTATGTTAAAGATCTACGTAGCCAAATGCAGGAGCATCACACTCTATGGGACAGGGATATGGGGATATGAGGACACAACAGAAATACAAATTGAAGAAAATAAATTTTTTAGATACCTCTTAGCACTCCCGAAGGGTACCTCAGTTTTTAATTGCATTGAGGAACTAGGGATGGACCATATTGCAGACCTGATTAATTTGCAACCCATATTCCTCTGGTGAAGAGTGTCGGTTCCAGAAGATCTGGTTCTAAACCAGGACATAATAAAGGACGTCATGGGTTTAGATAAAGCCAAGCGTATCGTATTGCTGAAATATGTTAAGAAAACCCTAAGTGACCTCCAACGCCTTGATCTTTTTACCAACCCGATCTCAATCAGGACTGTCTCGAAACAAGAACTTAAGAATGTATGTATGGCCCATTTTAACTTACTTAGATGCTCAGGGGAAATTACCAAGAAAACGGTAATCGAACATCAACTGTCATTGAGCACTTTTAAAATACAGCCATATTTAACTTTGTGTAACCTGGGCTTTGACCGGTTCATTCTGACCAGATTTAGATTTAACTTATTTCATTGGCTGGTCACATATCCGATTAAAAATGACTGGTCTAGAACGCTTGTTTGTTGCCCATGTGACAATATGTCGTCGCAATCCACCTCTCACGTAGTGCTGTTTTGTAAATTCTACGTGAAAGAACGGAAAAGATGGATTCGACAGTCTTTGAGGCAGGGTGCCTGGCGGCAATGCAGACTTGCGTACCTCAGTTTGCAGCAATTGGGTAATACTACATGTGTCGTGGTAATGATTGGATTTTTAAAAAATGTCTTAAGGAATCGTTCTTCAATGATTAGCTGATTTATTCTACTGATTTAATCTCATTTTAACAGATGGTATTTATTTATTATGAAATGAAATGTATTGGTGTATATTTATGTATTGTTGTTGCTTTTATGATTTTTATACTGGAAAATCAAATAAAGCTAATCTGAATCTGAATCTGAATCTGAAGTATTGTTATAACAAATTAGATGAGAATAAAATGCCAGCTAAAGCTATGCTTAATAATTTAGAGTTAGTTGATATTCCTCCAGAATTGATAGATTTAAACACCTATGAGTCTATTCTCATTCAATGTGTGTACCCGTTTCACGCTATTGTTCGTATGGAGCCTAAAACAGTTAAATTGCCTCCTTCAGATTTACAAAGAGGATTAAAAGGAAGAGCTGTGTATTTACCGTTAGATTTAAAGAAAAATGTTGAAACTATTGGTGTAGAGAGTGTAGAAAGTGAACCACTCGTTATTCTTGTTAATGGTGTGCCAACTAAGAATAAGAAAATCTGGCAGGAGTTAGTGAATGTTAGGAATGTGCAAAAGGCAACATTGTATCTGATAAAAAACAATGAGTACTATAAAAATGTGTATGGGGAGAAGAAGAAATAGTTTTAGCAGAAGATACTGAAATGTCAAGTGGACAATTTGAAAAAGTGGACATGTTAAGATGTGAAAAAATGTATGAACATTACAGTGTGCATCCACTTCATTCCAAAGAAATGATGAGAGACACTATTGAGTTGTTCCAATTGAAAAAAGCAAAAGGAACTCCCAAGAGTGTATAGGAAGAGAGCTTAGAAGCTCGTTGTTTTCCGCAGTTATTCCCAACTGGAAAAGGAGGACGATATGATGAACGTCCTGTGCAGACGTACCATCATGAGAAAGTCCCTAAAAAATACCTACAACGTAAGAAGAAATGACGAGTCAAAATACATAAATGACTACAACTCAGTTATTTTGTCCATGTGGAATGCTAACATAGATATTCAGCATGTTCCGGACAATTCCATTGCTGTTGCTCGATATGTAACATCCTATATTACAAAATCAGAAAAGATGGAATTGAAAGAAATGTGGGAACCGATTTCGCACAAGAAGACTCTAAGTAAGAAATTATACAGTTTCAGTTTGAAGATGTTATACCATCGAGAAATCGGAGCATATGAATGCTCAGATCGGTTATCATCTGCAAGTCTATACTCTAAATCTAGAAGAATCATATGGGTGAGTCTAGGTCTTGCAGCAATGCGAAATAGAGTACTGGAATCTGTACAAGAAATTGAATATTTAGCAGAAAAAGATCCAGAAAGTACAGATATTTTGAAAACGAATTTGGTGGACACATATTGCCCAAACAGAAGTCATCATCTTGAAAACATGTGCCTCTATGAAGTGCTTCAAAACTACACTTTTAAACAGAATACTACAGAGAACATCAATGATGGCAAATATGGAGTTATTGGTTCCGAAGTATGTTTGGTGAAACAAACAAAAGGAAATTTGATTAATCACAGAAAGCCCTTTTACAACTATTCAAACCATGGTGTTCAGAACTGGAATTACTTGGAGATTTCCAGTGCTATGAAGATTCCTTTAATGCTTGTAAAGATAGCATACAATGAGGTACTTTTTGCAAATTATGTGAAAATGTTCAACGATGAAATTGATCAAGAAGCTACAATTGCAGCTGAGATTGCTAGAGACAGTTCTCAAGATCAAGATCCACTATAACAACCAATTGTTGAAAACGAAGCAGCAATCGCCATGAATGAGGTGGAAACAGCAATGCATCAAGCCAAGAAGATGTAACAAACTTAGCAAACTTGGAAGAACAACTAAATTTTGAACAGAAACAAATATATGATCAAGTGAGACAACAGATTGACCATAGATTACTTCATGAAAAGTAATTACAAGTTATCTACAGAAAACAACTGAGTTGCATTTGTCTTTTGTTGTCACTGCTCCAACTGGGTTGGCAGCACACAACATTAAAGAAATTACTTTACATTGTTTACTAATGCTACCAGTAGAGCAGGAAAACAAATTGGAATACCACAAGGTATCTGGAGAAGCTTGTTGTGAAGTTTCGAGAGTCTTGAAGAAAATTAAACTTCTCATTATTGATGAGGTAAGCATGGTATCAAACTTAATGCTTGCCTTTGTGCATTTAAGAATGCAACAAATTCTTAAAACAGAGTATGACGTGTTATTTGGAGGAAAACACGTCATATTTTTTTTAGATCTACTGCAACTGACTCCTGTAAAAGGACAGACAGTATTTAAAAAACTTGCGCATGAAGACACCAGAAAGTCTCTGGGCAGTGTTTGGAAACGTGAACATTTAGTCATATTTTTAATACAAAGTACTCATTACAAACATGTGAGGGGATGCAGGTCTATAATACATGAAGACATTGTTTGAGTAAGGAGGACTTCATCGAGCAACTCATAGACAGACTGCATTGAGATGCTGTTAACCAATGCTGTACTTGCTGGGAATTTGCTGGCTCTGGAGTTTTGCACCTCTTCTCCAGAGTATTCTGACATCCAGATTAGACGCTCCCCACTCTGGTCACCACCTAGCCTGATACATCATGAAGTGGCAGGGAGGTCGGAAGGAGAGTCCGGCATAAACACAGTTGATTGACTAAATGGGGAGGGCTAATCCAGAATACTACCATTACCTCAGTAGGAGCTAGACGTAGGGAGATTATTTTTACTCCAAGCCCCCTCCGTAAAGAAAGACCATAGGGCCAGAGATTGATTGATGATCAGGCATGGGCCCTGGCTTGTACCTTAGATAGTGAAGTCTTTGTGGATAGGTCCAATTCGAAAGTGCTTAATCTACTTTCCTGAAACATAGCGGGGCTCCAGAAAAAAACGACTCCTCCCTGAGTGGAATGAGTTTATTGAAAAGTTTGAAGTGTGCTTATTCCAGGTGACTTGGAGTTTAACATCCTTATATAAATCTGGCTTCACATCGTACTTTATCCCAAAAATCAGTTCAGGCAAGGGTCGCCCCTCCGGGGGATTACAAATTTGGATCAATATCTCACTCAATTGGTGGATCACAACACATATTTTCATTAGAGGGTCATCCAATGGTACAACACTAGAGTTATTTAAAATATATGCAAGAGGTTCTCCTGGCGCCCAAACATCTTCAACTATAGGAGCCTTGGAGTGCGAGTTATCCCGCACTCCACCTCATCCCAACACCATAGTAGCCGGGAAATTCAATTGCACATTTGAGTCTCTGTTTGGGGAGGACCTAATGGGAACCACTGAAGAGGGCACTAAATGGGCTATCCCGACCCTCAATATAGCTCCCATCAAGATGTGGTCACAGAGGGCAATTCAAATTAACGCCCTGACACTAGAATTTAATTTAAGAGCTGTAAATGGAAGGACACGCTCAGATCCGAGCGGGGCAAATACCTACAACAGGAGTAGTTCTCCATCCTGAATAGATTACATTCTTGTAGACGTACAATTATGGGGGGACCTTCTGGACATGGTCGTTAAGCATTCCCTGGATAGCGACCACAATCCCCTTTGTTTGCAAATTAATAATGGTTGCCGACCTTTCACAACAGAGGCATTAATTCCTCCTTTAATGTTGACAAGAAAGGCAACCCCCTCCAATTGCAATAGACGCCTTAAATGGCACAAAGTCTCTCAGCAAGAATGTAAACTACAAAGCATCAGGGAATTTCTCAACCAAAAGATTAGGGATCTCGAAATCCTCTATAGCAAAGCTGAGAATCTATCCACCTTCTCTTTGTTCTTTTGAGAAACATTAGGAAAGATAGATTTCTCTTTATTATAGAAGGAAACAGAGTAACAAAGAGATGCTCAGCAAGGCCCACAAACCCATGGTATTCACCAGCATGCAGGGAGAAGGGGCAGGCCCTATCCCTAGCTGTCAGTAAGAAAGATTCTCTGGCAATCAGAGCAGCAAGAAAGGGTATCAGTGGAAGCAAAACGCAACTGGGATGAGGCACACTGGCAGGAGCTTAAACACGCCTCTAAACAAAAAGACTCAACCTCATTTTGGTAGTTAATCAATAGAGGGAATTGAAAAGGATCTGACCCAATCCCAAATCACATCACAGATCAACAATGGCATGATCACTTTTCTAACCTTTACTCGGGAGATGAAGGCCCCTCGTCCTCCCAAATCGAGATTCACAGAACCATCCCCAGGGTTTCTATGAGATGGATCTAGAATTAAATGGTATTTCTTCCGGAAAAGGCTGACGGACACGATGGCCTTCCTGGAGACCTGTTTTTGTATCATCCGAAGCCCTAGGCTCTTTTTATCTTACTTTTGATTAACTTAATAGCAGGGGTGAGGTTCCGTGACGATTTGAACCCGTGTTTTCAATATTGTCGGAAATACATAATATTGGTATCAGCGAACCGCAAATGATCCATTTAGCATATCCTGGTGTTTTCGCTATGCTACGAGCAAGAGCACTCCTTTTATGAACACATTTCTGATCTACCCACGGCATCCATCTTAGATCATGGCAGTCATTTTGTGTTTCTTGCCCTCACATACGCAATAACCTCTGATCACTTCAATTCGATTAAGGACACGTAGCCTTAGCCGGAGATTCACCTCTCTCATGACACGTGTACCTTAAACCAGATCACGCTGTAGCTGCATGACTCGACAAAGGCTGCCTCCTCTGCCCGAGGCCAGTCCTGCTAAACTGGTCTTCGTGTCCATTGTCCTGATCACGATTAGGCAGCCGAAGCCGGTAGCCTTGCCCATTTACAACCCACAAGCATCTCTTATCCCGCTTTCCTATCTTCCACACCTGGCTCCGTTCCTTTCTTTCTGAATCTTTATTAGGGGGAGGTAACAAAATTTACGATGAGGCGGTCCGGCTCTTGAATGCAATATTGACAAGGGATTGTGATGAACTAGTGGGAACCCCTCTTCGTAGATGTTTGGTATCAGATTTTATCAACGGTTCCTGTGTACGCCAAATATTTATTGTTTATGACACAAAGGTTTTGGGAATGTACCAACATGTGAAGAATTCGCCTGAAGGCCAAAATTTAGTATATAAGGAGCAACCCTCTTTGTACAATTTGAACAGGCTCCTAGTTACTGCCCATGCGTAGTTTCTGTGACTTCTGTGTCCCTGCAGTAATAAACCTTTGGTCTTTGACGCCACCATCGAGAAGCCCGTGTTTCTGTTCATTTGTGCACCAAGGCAGGTGGAACTCCGGGGTCTTCGGGTGTTGTTCCCTGACACCTCTGGACGGAACCAAAAAGTCCAGAACTCCAATTGGCGCCCACGTGGGGCGACGTCATTCGGTACCGGTCCAAAAGCCTGAAGAGTTCGAGGAGCTTCGTGTGAAGATTCCTGAGGGAGGCGCCCCACTTCATCGATCCCGGCATATCGCAAAAGTGGCCCGAAGTTCTCTTCCACGAGGGTTCCCGTTCAGGACGGCTGCAGTGGGCCGTTGCCTTGACCGTCGCCCTGTCTTGGACCCGAGGTGCAGTCCTTAGTACAGCGAAACGTGACGGGTTTCTCCTTGGTGACGTCTTCAGTGACTCAGTTAAGTATTTAGTGGTTGCTAGCTGGTTACTTCGTGAGGGTTGTTAAAATCCTTTTTGGTTCTTGGTTTGGTTTGGTTTCGTAAGATTATCACCGGTTGTTCTGGTTACGATAATCTATTTGGTTCAGTTTGGGTATCGATACATCAGTTTGTTTTGGTAGGCCTAAGTTCTTGGTTCAGGTGCACATATCTGTTTCTCGTTTTGTTTGTCTTGTGTTCCGGACTGAAAAATGGTAAGTCGGAGAAATTTGTTGTCTTGTTTTGGTTGCAACAGTGACTCACGATTGGAGGACTCCTGTCTGGTTCCTCCGATTGGGACTCCCCTATATGATTTATATTGTAAACATGGTGTGGGTCCTATATCTTATAATGAGGTATGGGTCCGATACACTGAGAAAGACGGTGTCCTTAGTTGGCCACTGCATGGTAGTTTTGAACCCGAGATTCTCGACAATTTAGAAGCGAAATTGTTTACGAAGAAAGCCCGGCCGGCAATGTTTGATTCTTTCCGTTACTGGCGAAAAGAATCCAAACAGAGAGAAATGAAAAGGTTGAAGAAAGAACAGAAAGAGCAAGAAGAGTTGACTCTAGAGCAAGCGGCTAAGCAGCTGCAGGTTAACGAGTGTGAGAAAGCCATAGACGTGGCTATTAGAGAACATAATTTGGCGATTGACAAGTGCTATCCTGCCTTGCCATCGAAAACGGCTAAGATACTGGAGGATTCAGAAAACGATCCTCTGCTGTCTTATTTGTTACGGTCACCTCCACCGTATGCACAAGGTGCTACGGCTCCGCTTGTACCGAATGTTCAATTGCCGGTTGCTGGACAACCTGGTGTTCTTGCTCCTGTCCCTCAAAATCAAGCTCCTGTACTTCCTGTGGTCAATGTAAATGTTCCTACGGCTCCTCCTCTTCCTGGGTTGCCGACTTCTATACCTGTATCTGTATCGCTTACACCTACTGTTCCACAAACTATTTTTCTCGATACTCCTACTGTTCCGTTATCTGTCCCTACCTCTACTGTGTTCTCTGCGTCTGCGAGTTTGTTAACTCCACTTTCTGTTCGTCGAAAAATCACTGATTCTGTTACTAATATTCTGTCTCCTTTATATAAAACCTTAATTAAGACTCCTACTCCTGACTCTGTTCAGAGACGTAGTCAGCTTCCAAGTACTGAGGAACGGGGAATTTTAGATTCCACGGCTCTCAGATGGATTTCGAAGAGTAGGAGATATAGTACGAGGGATGTGCTAGATACATTTATGCAGTGGAAGGAACCAACGCAACGGTATGTCTTTGACGAGATGTGCTCGTTGTTACGTGAGGAAATAGAAGAAGATGATGTTGAATCGGATTTAGAAGATTTAATTAAGGTTCAGAAAGACTTTGCTGCAGGAATGATAGTAGGCCCAAACATAAAAGAAGCGATGGAACTGATTTTAAGTTTTAGAAATGACCCATCACTTCGTTCACCGAGAGATTTAGAGAAAAGCAAGACAAAGCTAAGTCGCCAATATCCAATGAGAGAGGTTCCTCCAATTTGGCGCGAAGCTATACAAGCTGATGCTATTAATGGTATTGTAGCCGCTCCGGCGCAATTCCAAAGGGTGTGGATACACATTCCGTGGAAGCGAGCCGAAGTGCTAGCAGTGAAACAGGCCTTGCCAGATCCACGTAAGAATCCTGCTGGATACTATAAGGAATTAACACAGACAGTTGAGGCTTGTATAATGAACTTAGCGGACATTGATATGTTATTTGGTAATGTAGTTCCGCAACCAATTTGGGCTAAAATTCGTAGAGAGGATCATCAAGCTGCCTTAGGTGGTGACTGGGCAGCTATCACTGCGGCGGATGGTCAGCAAATAGGTGGTGCAAAACCTGAACCCCTAATTGCTAATCTTCCAGGTAGAATAATCGACCTCATGAAGACTCTGATGCCCGCATTGCGTGTTAATTGGGACAAGTTGTCCGCATGCAGGCAGAAGAAAGACAAAAGTGTCTCCGACTTTTTCACGAGGTTCGAAGAGACTTTTGTAGATCATAGTGGTCAGGATATGAGTACAGAAGGAGGACAGAGGCTGTTTGTCGATAAATTTGTGCATAATTTGTTACCTGAATTATGCAATAAATTAAAGGATTCAGAGAGTGCGTGGGCTGTTTCTACAACTGCGCAAATACTTGCAACTGCACAGTATTACGAAAATAGGGATAAAGAGGAAAAAGAGAAATCAGACAAGAAAACTAAAGATTTAAAAACTAAAGTCCTTTTGCAACAGGCGTATCCGCCTCGCATGAATCAGACTAATACGCAGCAAGGTTCGTACCAAAGGACAGATTATAGTTCATCGAGACCTCAATATCAGTGGAATCAATGTGCGTACTGTAAGAAAGAGGGTCACTATAAGAATGAATGTCCGATCTTAGCGCAAAATAATGCAGCAGCAGCTCAGAGAGGTCGTGGTGGTTTTGTGCAGAATTCTAGAGGTCGAGGACGAGGTGCTATGCCTCCACAGACGAATGACCGTCCTTCCAATCACTTTGATCAACGAAATGGACAGTCCACTCAGCAAAATAGATCTCAACAATATCTTGTTGAGGACTATTGTGAAGTAGATGAGGGATTTCAGCAAAATGGGTACTAGGACAGCCATGGACAGAGAGAGGGAGTAGTATCAGTTCCAGTGGATCAGAGTGGGCCTTATGTCGCAGTAGCAACATCAGGTGTAGTCGAACCGTTTCTGTTGGATACTGGTGCCGCAAAAAGTTCTATCATTCATGCGAAACTCCCTGGCGCACCTTTGTCCGGCTTAACAAATGTTTCTGTAGGTTTTTCAGGCGCCCCTGTTTACAACCCGATATCTGGTCTTTTGTCTATTTCTATGGGACCGTGTCAATTGAAAGCACCTCTGATTTTAACGACAGGTTGTAATGAAAATCTGCTTGGTTTGGGCTTGTTAAAACGACTATATGCGACATTGTACTGTTCTCCGGAAGGAGTACAGCTTACATTGGGTAAAAATATCACTTCTCCGATGTACTTGTCAATGGATGCACTCCCACCAGAGCTGCGTTCACTCCCTGATTCTCTTTGGGCGACTGGTCCTAATGATGTAGGCCTCTTAGAAATACCACCCTATGTAGTAACTTTGAAAGCAAATGTAAAATTTCCACGAATTCCTCAATATAAAATATCTAGTGAAGGTGAGCGTGCACTTTTATTGATTGTGCAAGATTTGATTAAGAAAGGTGTAGTTGAAGAAACTAGAGGAAATGTCTGTAACAGTCCTGTATTACCGATTTTGAAACGAACTGATCCCACAAAGCCTCCAGTGTACAGGTTTGTCATCGACCTTAGAGAAGTTAATAAGATTGTGGTCCCGCAGTTTCCTGTGGTACCAGACATTACTGCCTTGTTAACATTGATTCCTGCTACAGCCACATGGTTCTCAGTCATAGACTTGAAAAATGCCTTTTTCAGCATTCCAATAGCCGAGGAAAGCAGAGATATTTTTGGCTTCTGTCTAGGAGGTCGAAGTTTCAGATTTAAACGCGCTCCACAAGGCTATTGTGAGAGCCCATCTATTTACAGTCAAGCATTAAAAAGCCAGTTAGATTCTTTTGTCCTTCCTCCAGGTTCTGCCCTAGTACAGTACGTAGATGATCTTCTAGTGGCTGCCGATGACAAGGAAACTTGCAAAGCAGCTACAATTTCCTTATTGCATCATTTGTCTAATTTGAATCACAAGGTGTCGCCTTCGAAAATGCAATACTGTTGCCAAGAAGTGACCTACCTAGGTCATCTCTTGTCAAAGGAGGGAAGGAAGTTGACCTCAGAAAGAATAAAAGCAATTACACAGATGAGTGTTCCACGCACACAGAGAGAAGTACGTGCCTTTCTAGGTATTACCTCTTACTGTAGACAGTGGATGCCAAATGTTTCTCTTTTAGCAAAACCATTGGTAGCCTTGACTGGGAAAAATGTTCCGAGTCCGATGCCATGGTCTGATGAATGTCAAGAGAGTTTTACTGAATTACGAAAAGCATTGTGTTCAGCTCCTGTATTGGGTACACCTGATTACAGTAAGCCATTCACGCTCTACGTCCACGAGAGAGAAGGTTGCGCGTTGAGTGTTCTGACACAGAAGTTTGGTGATAAACAACGCCCTTGTGCGTATTTCTCATCAACATTAGATCCGGTAGCCAGAGCGTTGCCTAGTTGTTTGAGAGCTACAGCGGCAGCTGCGGCTTCCATTCGACAATCTGCTGGTTTGGTGATGAACAACATGCTAGTGGTCATGGTTCCTCATGCAGTGGATACACTCATGAACCGAACGAAGACACAACACCTTACCAGTGCGAGACTATCTGGTTACGAGCTGACATTACTAGCGAGTCATATTCAGATCAAAAGATGTAATGTATTGAATCCAGCAACACTGTTGCCGACTGATCAAGAGTCGAGTGATTCCGAGCCACATGATTGTTGTTTTAAAATGGAGGAAGAGACAAAAGGACGAATTGACTTGAAGGATACTCCATTATCAGATCCGGATGGTACACTGTATGTGGATGGATCATGTTTTAAATTGGAGAATGGTGATGTGACTGCTGCTTACGCAGTAACGACTTTGAAGACGATTGTGGAAACTGCAAGAGTGAGTCAGAATTCTGCCCAAGCTGCAGAATTAATAGCCCTAACAAGAGCGTGTGTTTTAGCTAAGGGAAAGAGAGTGAATGTGTTTACAGACAGTCAGTACGCATTTGGCGTGGCCCATAGCTTTGGCCGTTTGTGGAGAGAAAGAGGTTTCATTACGTCCCATGGGACTAAGATTCAACATGGTCAGCTAGTTAACGACTTGTTGGAATCTCTAACCTTGCCGACTGAAGTTGCGATTGTAAAGTGCAGTGCTCATAAAGCAATCACGGATGATGTTGGTCGCGGGAATGCTTTTGCTGATGAAACTGCTAAACAGACAGCTAGAGACATGATGAGCAGAATGTATGTTGCTACGTCTACAAGATGGATTGCTGAGTCTGGAATGTGTGAGGATACTATGGAAAGTGTGAAAGAGATTCAGAAAGAAGCCACTGAGGAGGAAAAACGTGTATGGAAAGAAAGTACGGGCAAGTTGGATTCGAATGGGTGTTGGATTGATTTGACAGAACAGCAGCGTTGGATGTTGCCTGATGCGTATGTGCTTGCAGTGGTGACGATGGCGCATGGAGTAGCGCATATAAGTTCTAAAGGAATCTGTAAGATGTTGGCTCCGGTCTGGAAGAATGATGGGATCAGTAAGTGTGCAGAGAGAGTGGTGAAAAATTGTATGGTATGCTTGATGCATAATCCTGGCAAGGGAACTCCAACTCCTGCTGGTCATTTCGCTCCTCCTTCCTGCCCCTTTGAAGTGATTCAGTTAGACTTCATTCACATGGATCGCTGTAATAATTTGAAATATGTCCTGGTGGTGGTCTGTGCTTTTTCCAGGTGGATCGAAGCATACCCACTAAAGGACAACACTGCCCTATCAACTGCCAAAATTCTTCTCAAAGAATATTTCCCTAGGTTTGGAATGCCACGGATTGTATGGTCAGATAACGGAAGTGAGTTTATAGGGAAAGTTATGCAGAGTGTGTGTGCCGGCCTTGGTCTGAAACAGAAGTTCCACAGTGCGAAACATCCTCAGTCTGCTGGTTTAGTGGAGGGTTACAATGGCACCCTCAAACTGAAACTAGCTAAAATACAAGCATCCACAGGTTTAGCCTGGCCAGACGCACTTCCTTTGGCCTTGTTATCAACGAGAGCAACTGTACATTCTAGAGTGGGGCTTAGCCCTTACGAGATAGTCTTTGGCCGCCCGGCAAATATTTGGGGTGTGCCAAGGCCTAAGGAATTTTGTTCTCTAGAATATCCTATGTTGATAGACTACCTTTACGACTTGACTGCTAAATTGAGTCTTATTCATCAACAGGTTTTCGATGCTTTACCAAAGCCTCCGGAGAGTCCAGGGCATCAGCTGAAACCAGGAGACCACGTAGTTATCAGAAACTTCGCGAGGACGAAGAACCTTCAGCCGAGATTCGTCGGCCCCTTTCAGATCCTGCTCGTAACAAGAACAGCAGTTCGTGTGGCCGGTCGCAAGCATTGGGTGCACGCGTCTCATGTAAAGCGTGTACCCTTGCCACTTCCTTACGACGACTGGGTAAAGAAGGGAATTGGTTCCTCCGAATTTGAACGTACGCCGAAGTTCATCCCTTTCAGCGATGCCGAATTGATCACTGACACTCCAAACTCTGACTCTCCTTCTGAAAAGACTGCGTTGAACTCTGAACATTTGTCACCTGCATCAGAAAAGACTCTGTCATCTGCGAACCTGAACACTGCAACAGCTACCAGTGAAACGCTTTTTGCCGATCAAACAGTACCTGCGAAGCAAAGATATAATCTACGAAATCGTAAAATGGACAAATAAAGCAGGCAACTGCCCATTGTGATATTTTGAAATTTTGAACTTTTGCCTTCAGCCAGGAAGTTTGCTATTGTTTTATTGTTTTAAAAATTGCCTTGCCGTCTGGGTAGCCGTAGGGTCGTGGCTGTGTGCCTAGTTGAATCTGCAGGGGTCTGACACAAGGTCGATCTTTCTGTTGGTTCTGGGAACTCCCAGGGCTGATAGAGGCATTTTCATCTACGTACACATCATCAGTGGTCGCGAGCGGATTGTAGAAGATGGAGCTTCCTGCGCTGGAACGAGAAAATGTGATTTATGTTCTCAGAAACAGACTTTACAGAATCCTTCATAGCAAATGCTTTTTGATGCAATGTGCCATTACATTCTTGATTATTTTAGCAACGTTGGTGGGTGGAATTGTTTTCAGTATAAATTTGATTTTTGTGCCAGTAACCACAGTACCTCCCCTTGATCCTGCTATTTCTACTGTTTCTTCTATACACTCTTTTCACTCGTTTCCGGAACATGAGCAAGCCCGACGCTCAGAATTCATTAATAACACTTTTGTACAGCTCTTGCATCAACACCAACTGGTAGTTAACACTACAGACTGCTGGGTGTGTGGCTTGATACCCCACACTATGGATAAAGGTATTCCTTATCTGGTTTTGCCTTTCAGCTACAATGGATCATTTCAGGCCCTTCAAACCATCTTTGCTTATGCCCTTGAGACCTATCCTCCACGTCCACCGCGTTCCACTAAATATAACTCTGCCAACAAAGCTTTAGTCCAGGGAATTATTGACATGATCAAGGACGTCAATAATACTCCATCTTACCCTAGAGACGAATTGCGAGTATATTTAAGTTGGAATACTTCAGAGTATCGCCTTAGTTTGGGAGAAAGCAAGCGTAAAAGCTCAACTCCAATCTGGGTCGTACCTCACCGAGGTCAGGTCTGTTTGCAAGGTAATGGGAGGAATCCGAGAGCTCAGCTAGGGAGAAGTGAGTGCGTAGAGACTTATGTGTTTCCGGCTGACTCTTCCCCTGCTTTTCTTACTGCTAGGGGTACTTACTTCATTTGTCGAGACAGAGCTTATACATGGTTGCCTGCCGACTTTTCAGGATCATGTTATATTGCTCGATTGTTGCCTCCGACATACACTGCTTCATCTGATTATCACAAGACCAGAGTAGCAAGAGGTGTCTTCAGCAAGGAAGATACAGCTGGTCAGGAAGCTGGAGACTTCTTCAAAGGCTTCCTTCCGTTTTGGGGGCCTATGGCCAATAGTAGAAACATACGTCAGCTAACACGGGTAGTTGAATCTACTATTACCGAAACTGCTGGTGCCCTTAGCAATCTGACAGCTGAGCTTCAGGCGGATAGACTCATGACGTTGCAGAATCGTATGGTTCTAGACGTTATACTTGCAGATCGAGGTGGGGTATGCAGAATGATCCAATCGAGCTGCTGTGTCTTTATTCCTAATAATGCTCCAACAGTCTATGAGGCGATCTCTAAGCTACACAAGATTTCCGACTCTATACACGTAGATAAGGGAAACTGGTCCTTTATGGAGTGGGTTTGGACTCTGATCTCAGCGTGGGGATGGAAGGTTCTAATGGTCATTGGTGTCATCTTAGTATTCCTATTCTCATGCTGCCTGATTATCCAGTGTGGTCCTGCTCTGTGTAGTCTTTGTGCTGCAACTTGTCTCAGAAAACCACCTGCGTTTGGAGAAAAGGCACGAGAAAGGATGATGATACAACAACATGTCACTGACCTGATGAGCATAGAGTTAGACTCTGACATAGACTGAGTAATTGCCTATGTAAGGGCAAAAGGAGGGTCTGAGGTTCCGTGACGATTTGAACCCGTGTTTTCAATATTGTCGGAAATACATAATATTGGTATCAGCGAACCGCAAATGATCCATTTAGCATATCCTGGTGTTTTCGCTATGCTACGAGCAAGAGCACTCCTTTTATGAACACATTTCTGATCTACCCACGGCATCCATCTTAGATCATGGCAGCCATTTTGTGTTTCTTGCCCTCACATACGCAATAACCTCTGATCACTTCAATTCGATTAAGGACACGTAGCCTTAGCCGGAGATTCACCTCTCTCATGACACGTGTACCTTAAACCAGATCACGCTGTAGCTGCATGACTCGACAAAGGCTGCCTCCTCTGCCCGAGGCCAGTCCTGCTAAACTGGTCTTCGTGTCCATTGTCCTGATCACGATTAGGCGGCCGAAGCCGGTAGCCTTGCCCATTTACAACCCACAAGCATCTCTTATCCCGCTTTCCTATCTTCCACACCTGCCTCCGTTCCTTTCTTTCTGAATCTTTATTAGGGGGAGGTAACGAAATTTACGATGAGGCGGTCCGGCTCTTGAATGCAATATTGACAAGGGATTGTGATGAACTAGTGGGAACCCCTCTTCGTAGATGTTTGGTATCAGATTTTATCAACGGTTCCTGTGTACGCCAAATATTTATTGTTTATGACACAAAGGTTTTGGGAATGTACCAACATGTGAAGAATTCGCCTGAAGGCCAAAATTTAGTATATAAGGAGCAACCCTCTTTGTACAATTTGAACAGGCTCCTAGTTACTGCCCATGCGTAGTTTCTGTGACTTCTGTGTCCCTGCAGTAATAAACCTTTGGTCTTTGACGCCACCATCGAGAAGCCCGTGTTTCTGTTCATTTGTGCACCAAGGCAGGTGGAACTCCGGGGTCTTCGGGTGTTGTTCCCTGACACCTCTGGATGGAACCAAAAAGTCCAGAACTCCAGGGGGTCTGCTGTCCCTGTTTCCTGGAAAGGTGCGGAGGGTGTCCCAATCCACAAAAAAGCAAATAGGGAGGAGCCTGCCAAGTACAGGCCAATTAGTTTAATCAATGTGATCCAGAATGTGGTTGGTAGGGTGCTCCTTATGAGGATAAGGTCCTGGAGGGAGGATATGAGCATCCTCTTTCACTATCAAGCAGGCTTAAGACAAATGGTGGGTACATTGGATCAGGTTTTCAGATTTTTATGATCCACTGGAAAGCAGTGGTGATTCGGAAAGGCAGTGTGTACCTGGCCTTTATAGATCTGAAGACTCAACAATACTGTAGTTGACACTGTTGAGTCTTTTGACTATCTGGGATTTCGGGTCTCCAAAGGTATGAAATGGAGTTCTCATTTAGCCAAAGGCTCCTTAGTCACAAACAGGTGTCTGGGGCTATCGTAAGAGAACAACATCTTTCTGTAAGTAGGCCAGTTGCCTTGGCCCTTCTGGTCAATGACAGCAAAGCCCTCCATACCCTCTGCACTGTATGGGGCCGAACTATGGGGCTTTGAGAATACCACCGAACTTGCTAGATCTGAAAATAAGCTCCTTAGAGATCTTGTCTCCCTTCCAATTTCTACCCCGCTGAAGCTCCGATATCAGGACATGAGAAGACTTCCAATCAAGGACATTGCACGCCTTTGCCCCTACTCTTTTTGGCACGCATTAGAAGGACCCCTGAGTTATCCAACTACGCTGCCGCCCTCAGTGAATTATTATTAGCTGATACAGGAAAACGGATCAAATGGAACACCAATCTTAGGCAGCTTCTTTTTGACACAGGTTTTGGGGAGGCTTGGACCAGCCGGATTCCGCCATCTAAGCAGGACCTAAAAAGTGCCTACTGGCAATGGGTACAGGTAGGAGAGACACGCAGTCCCAAAATGGGGAAACTCACTGAGATGTTTCTTGAGTAAAAAACCCATTCGTAAATTAGAAAATGTTCTTAATTTTATTCAAACACCTAGAGATTGTAATCTTCTTCGGTCCTCAGGATCAGTTTGACAACAATAGGGTTCCACCTCTTGACCTAACCAAGCCTTAACGAGCCGTATTGGCACAGGTCATTGGAAGGATCAAGTGAGGGAAGGAAAGAAAGGGAACAGCAGGGAGGAAGACCTGTAATGAGACGAACACAGGTTAATACCTTCACGTTTCTAAGTCTTCTTAACCTCTATAATACTATTGACTGCATATTGTACCTGCAACAAAAGATCAATCAATCAATCAATCAATCAATCATAGGCATTTATACCGCGCACTACTCACCCGGAGGGTCTCAAGGCGCTTGGGGGGGGGGGTCCACACTGCTCGAACAGCCAGGTCTTGAGCTTCTTCCTGAAGGAGAGGTGGTCTTGGGTCAGGCGTAGGTCGGGAGGGAGGGAGTTCCACGTCTTGGCGGCCAGGTGGAAGAAGGACCTTCCACCTGTTGTCGCTCTGCGGATGCGTGGGACGGCGGCGAGGGCGTGACTGGTCGAGCGGAGATGGCGTTTGGGAGCGTAGAAGTTGTGGCGGCTGTTGAGGTAAGTCGGGCCTTGGTTGTGTAGGGCTTTGTGTGCGTGGGTGAGGAGCCGGAAGGTGATTCTTTTGTTGATCGGGAGCCAGCGCAGGTCTCTCAGGTGTCTGGAGATGTGGCTTCATCTGGGGACGTCGAGGATGAGTCTCGCCGAGGCGTTCTGGATACGCTGGAGTCTCTTCTGGAGCTTGGCGGTGGTTCCGGCGAAGAGGGCGTTGCCGTAGTCCAGACGGCTCGTGACGAGGGCCTGGGTGACCGTCTTCCTGGTCTCGGTGGGGATCCACCGGAAGATCTTACGTAGCATGCGCAGGATGTTGAAACAGGACGAGGAGACGGCGTTGACTTGTCTGGTCATGGAGAGGGAGGAGTCCAGGATGAAGTCCAGGTTGCGTGCGTGGTCTGTCGGTTTGGGTGCGTTGCCCAGGGCGGGGGGCCACCAGGAGTCATCCCAGGCGGAGGGTGGGGAGCCCAGGATGAGGACTTCCGTCTTGTCTGTGTTCAGTTTCAGGCGGCTGGTCGTCATCCACTCGGCCACGGCTTTCATCCCTTCGTGTAGGTTGGCTCTGGCGGTGGCGGGGTCGTTGGTCAGGGAGAGGATCAGCTGGGTGTCATCGGCGTAGGAGATGATGTTCAGGTTGTGTTGGCATGCGATGGCCGCAAGGGGGCTCATGTTGACATTGAAGAGGGTGGGGCTGAGCGAGGAGCCCTGAGGGACGCCGCAGATGACTTCCGTGGCTTCTGATCTGAACGGGGGGAGGCGGACTCTCTGTGTCCTTCCGACAAGGAAGGAGATGATCCATTCCAGTGCCTTCTCCTTGATTCTGACATTGCTGAGGCGCTGCACTAGGGTGCGGTGGCAGACAGTGTCGAATGCCGCGGAGAGGTCCAGGAGGATGAGGGCCGCTGTTTCTCCGTTGTCCAGCAGGGTTCGGATGTCATCAGTGGCAGCGATGAGGGCGGTCTCGGTGCTGTGGTTGGCCCGGAAGCCTGACTGAGATGGGTCGAGGGATCCAGTCGTCTCGAGGAAGGCTGCCAGTTGCTTGTTGACGGTCTTATCGATGACTTTGGCTGGAAACGGGAGGAGCGAGATGGGGCGGTAGTTCTTGAGTTCGGTGGGGTCCGCCATTGGTTTCTTTTGTAGAGCGCTGAGTTTGGCGTGCTTCCAGCTCTCAGGGAAGGTGGCGGTGTCGAAGGAGGTGTTGATGATGTCCTGCAGGTGGGGTGCGATGACAGCTGACAGATAACAAGCTATGTCATTGTTCCTGTTATGAAGCTTGAGGAACACCTGGTTATTCACTAGATATCCAACGTGATAAAAGAAGGGATTGTTCGCCAGTCCAAACAAGAGACATAGTTATGCAATTAGGCAGTCTATTGCATTCAAAGAGAATGGGTTAGCTTCACCCAAGGAACCAATGTAATAAGGAATAGAATAACGATACCAGTAACCAGGCAGCAAATCATAGCGGAACCCCCTTGGCCAACAAAGCCGAGCGATTACCAGTGACAATGAAAGCCAGTCCTGACAGCTCTCCAACGGAGGACACTGTGCTAAGTAGCGGCTGACAATGCCTCTTGAGTTCCGCCTGTTAGGAATGGTGTGGCTAAGCTTGGCAAATGCTATGCTCACCAACGGTTAACTCACCGCCAGGTGGCAAAACCCACTATGAGGGGAAAGAGACAAAACGGAAAAGGCCATCACAACCTCTTCACCTGAATTAGGAGCCAGTAGTTATTTAGAGTGGATGGTGAAAAAACCCACTCAGGTTTTTATCACTGAATGCCGGTCCCAGCACTCGAGAGTAATTTGCCAGTGAAAGAGACTACGAGGACGCTGCCACTCGTCCTCGCAGTCCAATTCCAATTGAAGGTACCAGGGGAATAGGAGACAGTCGCAAAGCAGTGCGCCTCTCCTAGGAGAAAGATTTGTCGGCGTCCGGTGTCAATATCCGACGCCATTCCATTGCCGCGGTCACCATTTATGGCGGTGGCGGCTTGCCCATGGTCCGCGCAATGCCCGCCAGGAATGGAAGTCTTGATGTTGCGGCGGCTGCATATGCTCAGCGCAAGGCTCACCGGAAGGGGGAGTTCAGATACAGCGGTGGCCTGCGCATGCTCCGCACTAGGCCCGCCAGGATTCTAACAGGCACATGCATCAAGCAATTTAGGAATCACAAACGGTGCGAATCGCAAAATTTGTCTGTTTGCGATTCCCAAATCACTATTTGGGATGCATCATCCTAAAAGAGAAGAAATCGCTATTTTTGCGATTTTTCAAAGTGCGATTGCTTTTAAGGAATCGCAATTTTGCGATTCCTTAAAAGCAATGCATGAAACTGAAAAAAATTGTGATTTCGCAATTCGAGAGAAAAAATTACCATGAGGTTGGACCTCATGGTAATTTTGCGAAATGTGAAAAATATGCAATTTTGTGAATTTTTTTAACTTTCATGTTGTGCACACACACATGCCCATAGGGCATTTGTGTACACAACATATGTGCATTGTTTGATTTCAGGGGTGCAACAGGGTGCCCTTTGGACCCCCCTGCACCCTTGAAATCGCAATCTCAATTTGCGATTAGCTAATTGCGATTCGCAAATTGAGATTGTCTTCCCATTCATTCCTATGGGCCTCTAGGCCCATAGGAATTAATGGGAAGGGATTCCTTAATTGCGATTCGCAAAATGCTAATCGCAATTAAGGAATTCTAAGGAATCGCAATTTATTTAGCGATTTCTTAATGCATAGGCATTTGCAATTCCTTAATTGCGATTCCTTAAAAATCGCAATTAAGGAATCGCAAATGCCGAGATTGATGCATGTACCTGATAGTCCGGTAACGGCTGCACTCGCGTTTCCTCCATAGAGCACCCCGTTTAGACTGCTGACGGAAGGACAGGTAGGAGGAAGGAAGTCTGACAGGGATAGGGCGATCTACATGAAGATGTGAATAGGGATCCTCCCGTTAAACGAGGTGACAGCAGACTGGAATCGGCGCAACTTACCATCTGCACATTGCCCATGTTGTGTAGCCCAAAATGAGTCCATTGCCTATTTTTTCTTTGGTGCCCGGCCTATAGGATGGCAAGAGCCAAATGGCTCAAACCAGTCTGTAAAAGGCTTGGTTACAAGAACTATCAGGTCGCACTACGCATTTTAAAAACTAACACATCTTCTCTAACTATGGTCTGTGGTGTGGCCAAATACCTGGGCTGTGCATGGCTAATAAGAACAAAGCTCCTAGAGAAAAACAGTAGAGCGGCAGCCTACACGCATGTTACTTGATGTATCTGCTATGAACATTGTTATCCATGGTTTTAATGTAATTTTTTTAATATAATTTTTTATTGTAGCTGTATGTTGTATAGTAGGACTCATTCATTATGCTGTATTATAAGTTTTTTAAAATATGAATTTTGGATGTATATGCTTTTATGATACAGTTTTATCGAATAAAGCTCTTACTCCTACATTACAAATATGCGACAGGCAAGTGATGTTGATTATGGAACTATTCTCCAAGATATAAGAATTGGACTACTGATGATTATGGCAAACAAGCTTTGCAGACTCAATTACTTTTCAATTTGTTTCCAAATGAAAACGTAGTTTCTGAGAAAATATATATGAAAATTGCAGAAAACAAATCTGTATCTGCTTAATGCCAACACTGCGTGAGTGTTCTATATTCAAAGAACAACTTTTGAAACTGGAAAATGAAGTAATAATAAAAATGGAAGCCATCGATAAAATAGAGCATGAAGGAATCATTATTATTTTGACAGAAAAATTGAAGACAAAATTGGATTCTTTAGAAAAATTAATATCTAAAACTGCTGGTTTAGAAAAGAATCTATATGCATGTAGAATCTGTCGGATAATTTTGAGGCGTAATTTGGACTTAGAAAAAGGTTTAGTTAATGGAGCAATGGGCAAAGCTGTGGCTTTTGTTTATTATCAAAATAAAGATGGTATTTAATTCTTAAAAATTAAATTTGATCATATTGAAGAATTTAAACAAATTGGTCGTTGTTCAGTTCGTTTTCTGCTTGTAAAAGTTTTATATATATCCGTAGAAAACAGTTTCCAGTTTCTTTGGCATATGCAGTCACTATTCATAAATCTCAAGGTTTAAGTGTTGACAGTGCTTTGGTGAACATTGAAAATACTGTTTTTAAAGAGGGTATGGCATATGTTGCTTTGTCGAGAGTCAGAACATTATCTAGTTTGTTTTTGATTGATTTTGATGATACAAAGGTTATTGCAGATGCAAACTGTGTCAAAGAGTATAGGTCAAAATCCTGTATTTGAAAAGTGTGTGGTTGTTTGAAAAAGAAGGTAAGAAAATATCTGTACTGAAGGTGTAGAGAAGGGAAAAAAACAAGATAATGTTGCGATTGCAAGCAAAGAGAAAAAGGACACTGTTGAAGAGATTGTTGGTTATCAGTTTGAAAATAGTTCTGGTGTCAACTGCCATGCTAATGTAGTGGTCAATGTTGTTTTTTTTCTTTAAGGTTTGCAACAGCAAATTATGGAGAATCGGGTAAAAAAATGTTGTTCCTTGTTGCATTCTGTTTATGAAAAATTGAAAACTGATACAAGTAAAATACAAACCGTTTCTAATGTTCGTAATCTTTTGGATGTATGTTCTGGTTCTACACAGTTTACACAAAATATCCAGCAAGATGCTCAGGAATTTTTAATGTTTATGCTTACCATATTGGAAAATGAAGGTGGAGAAATAGAAAATATTTTTGGACCTTGTTATAAATAGGAACATTATTGTGAAAATTGAATGCATACATGTAGCACTAATTTAGACAGTGAAAGATTTCTATTTTTGACATTACTGGACTGTAAATCAGTGTCTTTCATTAAATTAATTAAAGCTGCATATCAAAACATAGAGTGTAGCAAATCAGAAATGTTATCAACTTTATTTTTACAAAGATATGGACAATATATAATTTTAATGATGCAACGTTGTACAGCTGATGGAAGAAAATTGGACACTTTAATAAAACATTTTGTAGCTACTCAACTATCAATATCATGAAGGACTTTTGTAGCCTTAGCAATAATTTTCCTTGATGGTCCTTCCACAACATCTGGACATTACACTGCCTATCTAAAAAGTGACAAAGTCTGGACTCTTTGTAATGATGCTGAGTTGGTTTTCAAACAACGTTTGCCTTACGAATTACCAAATTTCTACCTAATTTTTTAAAAAGCAAAAGTTTTAGGAAGATAATTTACCCTCGAGGAATTTATTATTATGATTTAATAGGATTACCATTGGACAATTTACATAAAAATGACAGCAAAAATACAATTTGGCCTCAAGGACAGGCATGTATTTGAATTATGGACTTTTTCTTGCACATTGTCTCGGTGTATATTTTTAACCGACAACATTTACAGTGTTAATAAATTTAAATTATAAAATTTATTTAGCAGTAACCATTTTATGTATGTGTGATTTGTATTATCTGGTATTTTACTGTGATGGATTGTTTTTTTTTTTTTAAACAATCTAATTGATTGGGTTTTTTTTGCCTGCTGTTATGTGATGAGTACGATTGAAATCACTGTTTGTAGTGAAATTCAATATATTCTGAGAACAGCAAAAAAGGGAAAGAAATTACTTTGCAAAATGTTAAAATTAGGCTGTGTGGTTACAAATGTATTATTACATGTTATAAATATTGTTTCTTTTCTTTTACAGATCCTAATGTATGTCCAATGTAAAATATGGAATTTACTATATTTTACATTATAAAAAACAACTGAATAAAATGAGTAGAGTTTTTTAGTTGTATTACTACTGAGGTAAGTCTTAAAATGCACAATGGACTGTGTTTGTACACAATTGAAAAAATGGAAGATTGATGGACAAGTTTTGTGCCAGAGATTTCCATTGCAGAAAGGTATCAAATAGGAGACAGCTTCAGAACACCTGTCTGCAAGATACATGGTGTAGTACACAATAGAGACATATGGTGGTCTTTTAGGTCCTGTTAGTTTTAGAATTATAAGAAATACAACTATTTAACTTAAATCACATCACTAAGTGTTTTTCCACATGTGGTAGTAGGCCCCATCCCTTTTCTTCAGTCATATATAAATATGCGGTATAAGTTTCGTAAAGCATAAGTACTTCCAAATGTATCTTGTTCTCTGTTAGTAGTACAGAAATGTCCTCCTATATAAGGAATAGGCATAGCCATTAACTCTCTTTCTTATTTACAAGTTGAGAAAAAGGCATTCTATATATCATATTATGTACAAATGTTGCATTCCTGTGCTTCAGAAATAACACAGCATGAAGTAGCTAAATTGTTTACAGTGTCATGCTGCAGCATTTCCTTATAGTTCTGCACTTATGCATTCACCATACATCACAAATGAATTATTTCAGTCAATTATGCACTACACATACATACATCTAAACGTTCACACACTATAAAGTTTACCTCTTTTTTAACCTGAGTAAGTTGTTCTGAAAATAACTTTTTTGTTTTGTTTTGTAATTTTGTATTTTTTTGTTTTTTTCGAACGATTTTTTTTGTTTTTTTTAAACAGGGAAACAGGATGAACAGAACCAAAAAACTATGAGGAGAAAAAGAAAAACTAAAAATGGTGGTTATCGATAGCCCGACAAACAAGGTCCACTGATTGTTCACCATAAGCAATGAGACGCCCCCATTTTACATAATTCATCCTGACTCGTCCAAATTGGGGACGTATATCTGGTGGTGAACCAGAAGTTGATGGAGCTGTCCCAGATGTGCTTGGTACAGCTGGTGGTGCAGGAGCAGTTTGATATAGCCTTCTCATCTCCTCTTGTGCATAGTTTAAAGTATGGCATGTCTGCAAATGCTTCTTCATACTAGCTGCCCCACACAAGCATTTTCTGTTGGGGTTTCCTCTAGAGAGGACTGCATTGCATATTTTGCATGTTACCTTGGTCACATTCACCTTTTTTAGTCCAGGTGGGAATGTGAAAAACTTTCACACACTAGATGAATACCTCTCTGGAGGGTTAGGTTGGGGAACACATTCCTGAGTGGTAGACTCTTCAGAATCTGATGAAGAAGGTGGATTTGTAGCCATTTTGAAAATTATGTGGTCAATCAGGTCTGCAAAGAGCAGAAAACAGCAGTTCTTCTCAGCAGGTCTTTCCGTAAGAAAAAGGTCTAAGAAGAGTGATTGACATGGGTGGGATACTTCAATACTTTGAATAGGAAGTCTAATGAACCAATCAAATCTCTTTTTTTGTGGTCACATGGGGTACGCATAGGGTGCGCGCACCCAACACGCACCAGCTCGCACCCAGATCGACTTTGCAAAATTGCATTCAAAAGAAATTTGCTTTTTTGAGAGTTAAAGAACATAATTTTTATAAGAACCTCAGATAATGTTTGCGGGAGTCGTGCACCCACAGCGTCCGATATGCATATGACTTCACGCTCTAAAGCACGTCCTTCACGTCGCCTAATACGTGAAATTTGCGTATGTGCCAGAAGTCTACACGGATCCTATGCAGCAATCCTAAAATGGTGGACACGTTTCGCGCAGTGAACGTGCAGGGTGCGCTTTGGGTGCACGACTCCAAAAAAAAGGAAAAAAAAAAATTTAAAACATAATTTAAGTATATTTTAAACAATTTAAATAGAATAAAAAATATATTTTTTTATTTGAAAAAAATCAAAAATATGTGTAATGTAAAAAAATAACATCTAAAAATAAAGAGATTAAAAAAATGTAGTTAAAAAATATGAAAAAATATACCAATAAATATATTTTAAAATTATCATTTAAAAAACCTTTGAAATTCACAAAAAAAAACATAGGTTTTAGACATGGTATAGTTAGGAATTAACATTTAAAAAACCTTTGAAATGCACTACTTATACACCTACATCGACATTACACACCAGCACTTATCCTATTCTCTTATGCAGTCATCCTGCTCACTTATGCAAACAATTGATCATACTTACATTTACTCAGCTATACACTTATACACACATCACTTTATTTATTAACATAAATAATAACTCATACTTAGTTTGTTATAAAATCACTATTACAAGCATACATTTTTCAATACAGTCACTGATACAATTACTGAGTCTTATGTATTCTTATTTATAAATAACAACTGTCACATACAGTGCCTTTTATATTTCTACTTTGTTGGATATGTATCATTGAGAAATATATTTACTCATCACCACACCCATAAAGAGATTCAGTCACCCAAACACGTGCAGTCTTAACCTCATATACCAACTAAATCAACTATTTACACATCTTTGGACAGTCACACACCTCCAACTCAACCACACACACACACATTCACTATCCCATACAAATACTCACTTAACTAATTAATACTAATATAAACTTTCACACACCTAGTAACCAACTTATGTAGTAGATTACACAACATGAGATAAAGTGAAGCAGAGATCCACACAATTGAATCACTATCCCATATATTTAGTGAGACACTTTAAATTAGTCATTTAAACAGTCAATCACAGTGCTACTAAATCCTCCATCGAGACATTTATGCATCCACTCATTCTTCAATGCATTTTGCTATATATATAATACATATTTAAATATAGAACCAAACAACATTCACTGGATGATGTCATCAGTGATGTCATCAGTGATGTCATCAGTGATGTCACTGACCATGTCATGATTGATGTAATCTGTGACATCATCAGTAGTGGATTGCGGGCGCGCAAGTTATAGTTAGTACAACCAACTATAACAGAGGAATTTCAATGGTTTTGTACGAGTGAAATGTCCAGCTAACTATAATATCCCTAAAACCTATGTTTTTTTCACTGAATTTCTAAGGTTTTTTAAATGCTAATTCCTAGCTATAACATGTCTGAAACGGGAAACATCCTTTACGACGCAACTTTTACAATGCAATGCCTTTACGACGCAACTTTCACAACGCAAACCATTACAACGCATTGCGCTGGGGGGCGCTCTAGGATAGGGAATACATTTAATTTACTATCCAACACCTTCCCTAGTGTCCACGGGGACCGGAGTTGGAATAGTAAATAAACTATTCACTATCCAGCACCCCAAAGCACTATGCGTTGCAAAGGTTTTCGTTGTAAATACCGCGTTGTAAAGGCATGCGTGGTAAAAGTATGCGTTGTAACGTCATACATCCGTAGTTTATATATATATATATATATATAATACACACAAACACACACGCACATGTGTGTAACGCTGGGTAATTCAATTCCAAAGTTTAAGTTCGAGAACAGTTCCCTTTTTGATATCACACACTCTAGAATAGCGCTAATACCCTAAATCTGCTTATCTTCAATCACAGTTTTTCCAGAAGAGATTTTTGTTATATGAATAATAATGTGCTACCCATGCTGAAATACAAAAGAGAGAAAACCTTTTGCAACTTTCGCAGTAAAGTCTTTATGCACAGGATTCACTAGTGCCATATACACTGAGCTGAAAAATGATAAAAGCCTTTTTCAATTCCAAGCACAGTATTACGGCTTTGGAATCAATGAATAAAGGCTATGGTCAGTCCTGACAAGAGCACCAGCTGAATGTTTGCACTGTGATCTAATGACCAGTTTGTCACAAACATAATTTGAATTGGTTCTTCCCGGTAGCTTGAAGAGCAAGACATAATTGCTGAGAGCACAAATGATGTGAACAACAATACCAAAGGTTGAGCAATGTTAAACTGGATAGAAAAGTGATATAGAAACAGGAGTCTTGTCCGGTGAGAAAACAGTGACACCATGTGTTTTGTGCTGGTATGTTATGTTATGTTAAAATCACTTATTAAGTGTGCGTACACCAACGGTTTCTTGGCGCTCAGGTGAAGATCGTTTCAGTGACGGGGAAAAACCTTAGGCAGAATATGCTTGAGTAAACAACCAAGTCTTTAATTGTTTCCTGAATTGGGCAAGGGAGGTCAAAGACCTTTTCTCCGCTGGGAGGGATTTCCCAAATTGAGATGCAAGGACAAGGAACCGTAGTCCGCCATATTTCTTCCGTTTGGCTGAAGGAATTTCCAAAAGATTTCGGTGGGAGGATCTGAGGTTTCGAAAGGGAGTATAATGGTGTAAGTAAATCAAGATAAAATCCGGGCCATTACCATGTAGTGCTTTAAAAATAATGCAGCCCATCTTAAAGTTGCAGCGCTTACTCACTGGGAGCCAGTGTAGGCTTTTTATTAGTGGACTAACATGATGCCATTTGGGCTGATGAAAAATAGGCCTAGCCGCCTGGTTCTGCACTAGTTCGAGGCGCCTCAGTTGGTATGCTGGAATGCCAACGTACAATGAATTGGTGTAATCCACGTGAGAGATCACTAGGGCTAGAGTGACCAAGATCATAGCTTCCCTGCTCAGGAATCTGCTGATTTTCTTTATTCTGCAGAAACTACCAAGCTGATTTGAGACTTCATGGACAAATCATTACTAAGAATGACCCCCATACTCTTCAAAGAGATAGCTGGCACAGGGGGATTACAAAGTTTAGGGGGCCAGAAGTTAGAATGCCAAGGGTTAGCCAACCCACATGCAAGGATCAGTTCAGTTTTCTCTGGATTCAACTTCAACTGGTTGTTATTCATCCAGTCACTTATAAAAACCATTGTATCTTGAACATTGGACTCAGATGAAGCAGATGAATTAACAATAAACACCAGTTGAAGATCATCTGCCTAATAAAAAATTCCAACCTTCCTTTCCCTCAACAAACGATTTAGGGGAAGACGATAAAGATTAAAAAGGAGTCCAGAAAGAGAAGAGCCCCGAGGTACCTCACAGGTAATATCTCTTTTATTAGAGTAGAAATTGGCAAGGCGCACCGCTTGTGTCCAATTTCTCAAAAAGGAGGAAAGTCACTTTAAGGCCAGGCCCTGAATTCCAGCATTGCTGACACGGTCGATCAAGATACCGTGATCGACTGTGTCAAAAGCTGCAAAAAGATCCAGAAGAATCAGGGCCTGGGTGGTGCCTATGTCCCCTCCCTCTTCGCATGACGATGACAGTAAGAATGACTGACTCAGTTGAAAGTGCGGGTCTGAAACCGGCCTGGCTGTTGTCCAGGACCTGGAAGTGTTCCACAAAAGAACTGAGGCAGTTGGCAACATGGGCCTCTAAGACTTTTCCGAGGAAGGGCAGCAAAGAAATAGGCTGATAATTACTGTGATCCGATGGATCGGCGCCAGGTTTCTTCAAAATTGGAATATTCTCTGCCCTTTTAAAGAATCCGGGACAATGCCAAGCTCAAGTGAATTATTCAGAAAATACTGAGGAGGGTCAGGGCATATGGTGAACGCTTCCCAAAGAATATGAGGGGGACAACAGTACAGGGGAGAGCCAGAGGTAACCTTTTTTAATGAATTCAAGAAAGTCTCCTCCAGGCCGGAGGGATTCTGTCAAGGTAGTGAGGACTGATGTCATTATTGGAGTCTAGTGTAACACAAGCCACAGAGGAAATACTAGCCTTGATGATGGCTATCTTATCTAGAAGTATGAGTTGAGAGAGTCGCATAAAGACTGAAAAGGGACTGGTTTTGGAATGACTCTATCTGGTTTTGAGAGTTGGTTGTCTATAGAAAAAATCTCTTTGGATTTATTGGATGCATTATTTTTAGAGAGAAGTAGTTAACCTTTGTTTGAAAAATCACATTTTTGTATCCTTTCATCGGGGCTAGAAAACAACCTTTTTTTTCTGGATGATAGCGACAACGCCATTGGTGTTCTGCTTGTTTAAGTTCAAGTTTCTTTAATTTAAGATCTTCCTACAACCACTGTTGAGCGTTGTGAGGTCTCATGATCTTGTTTTTTTAAGGGGGGGCGACACTGTCGCTAGCTGACTAAAGCCATAAGTTGATACTCTCTGCCTGGGTCTGAAAGTCCCCTGTTGTGGGGGGAGACGTGCTTGTTAGGCATAACCGAAATGGGTCCATGTCTGCTCTTCTCCAATTTCTGGACATTTGATTCTCTGTTTGTTGAAGTTTAGGAGAAGGAGTACATTGAAGAGTGAATCTAATCAAGTGGTGGTCAGACCAAGCACACAGAGTTATCAAAGGAGTGGAAATCTCCAAATTAGAGGTCAAGACTTGATCTAGGGTATGCCCTTTATTGTGGGTAGCGTCCCTCACATGCGAAGAGCAATTCATCCCAGAAAGCAGATCGACAAATTCCCTTGAGCTAGGGCTTTCCAGATTGTCACTAGGCCAATAACTAAAGTCCCCAATTATAATAATCCTCGTGTGGTTGATAACAATATGAGATATCATTTCTCCCAGCGCCTGATGAAAAGTTTTTTATAGACCTCCCAGGAGGTCTATAAAAATACAGGGCGCAAGTAAAAGATAGCTGTGGGGAATCAAATTTGAAAATCAAAAAGTCAGTAGAGGGCAAACGAGTGGCTTCTAAACGTGTGAATTGAGGAACCTTGTGGATTATAGCAGCAACCCCACCTCCAACTTTTCTCGTGGATCGATTAGCCTGAAGGATATGGCAGCCACCCGGAACTGACGCTAAAATATCTGGGGCACAATCATCAGTCAACCAAGTTTCAGTTAATAGGAGAATACAGGATTTTACGATAGTAAAAGTAATGAAATTTGAACTTTGTGTTTCACCAATGATCGAGTGTTTAGGTAGCAGACTGTAAGTCTTATAGGAATCTGACCTTTGTGGGGGAGAGGGGATGGATCGAGATAAATTCATGAAGGGGAAGGGTTCTAAGATTAATTCTGGGAAATCATATCTTTGTGTGAAGATTTCCGCCTGTTCAAGATTGAATTTAATGTTCCCGGTGATTTGGAATTGACCCTGACACAGTTTTAGCTCATTAGAGGAATATCCGTAAAAATAGGGGCAAAAGGGCTGGCCCCGGTCGCCGCGTACAGGCACGGACGGGCTGGCCTTTGGCGCCGGCGAAGCGTCCACTGCGGGCTCGGGAAAGCATTACGTTTGCCAAAATCCCACCAACCAGCCCACCAACCAGCAGGAAGTGGGGGTGGTCTGACGCATTAACAGGAAAAATGCAAAATGAAGGATACCAAAGTGGTCTGAAGTCATTAATTTGTACTTAAATACAAAACTTAAACCCTCCAAGACTTAAATGAGATGTGGAATTGAAATGAGTTTTTTTAGTGGAAATAAAATGAGAAGCAAGTGGTCATTGCAATGGTATGTTGTTTGCGTTATATCACTTTGATATAATCATGGTTAGAGTAGCAAAAAAACAGTGGAAGCTACAACCTTGGTTTTGAAAGAAATACATTTCATAACAGAGACAAGCTGAAAACCTTTTGAATTCACAAATATTAAAGCTGTTGACTTAAAACACTTACTTAAGATGCTGGAAAAAATACTGCATAGAGAAATCAATAAGAGTTGGAAAATAATGTAATTACAAAAGTATATAGATGTAGACAGGATAACTCATGGAATGCGAATTTTCACTATGCTCAACCATCTATATTTCAACTTAGAGATTCTCCAAGTATGGACATAGAATGATATGCAGTGTTCAAATATCGAAAAAAGTTTATATGAGAGTGTTGGGAGAAATTAAAGAAATTGAAGACCAAATAAAAGCAAGAACCTTATATACAGAACTAAGCAAATTACAAAAAGACAAAAAGACATGGATGGACCATTAGATAAATATGAAGAAACAATAAAACAAAGACAAGATACTATGCACAGGGTACCATCAACACCTTTGACTGTAGATTTTAGAATTGAAAGAAATAACAGGTTTTAGAAAAAACATTGAGATTTCATAAATTTAGGGAGAAATAAGTGGCTTAAACTCTACTATAACACCAGTAGTTAAATCTACTTTTTATAGGAAATGAGAATAATGTACTTAAACTGAAAACTAACAGGAAGGGGGGAAGGTCTGGCCCTATAAAGAGAAAAATGAAGACAAGAAGAGGTAAAAGAGAAAAATCAACAGTCTCTAAAATAATCAGCAATATAAATATAGGAGGAATTGTAGAAACATCTATTATTCTTAACCTGTCGAGTTGCAGTCTGACAGAAGATGAAAAGTCAGTTTAACCCCTTAGGTGCTCATGATGAAATAGTTCCGTCATGAGCACCAGTGCGCCTGTACCCATGAAGGAACCATTCCGTCTTGTGCACAGGCGGATAAAACCCTTTTTCTGTACAGCACAGTGATTTTCTTTTTTAAAATGTTTGCCTCGGGAGGTGGAGAAAAGCTTCCCCAGCCGCCTGAGGCTTTTTTTTTTCAATATAATGACGTCATTACATTGAAAATGAAACTAAGACTTAGTTTCAGTTTCATTATTTCAGTGCTCATTAGGCTATTTCAGCCCCCAAAACACTGATTCCTATGGTAGAGGTTATGTTGGGAAGGGGAGAATTTCACCTTTCCAATGGTACCCTTCTCCAGGGGATCTCTGCTTGGAGAATGCCACAGGAGGGTGATCCCCAAGCAGGGATCCACCCACTAGGCACCAGGGAGGTGGGAGTGGCTACTTGGGCAAGGCCCTGTGCTCCCCGCAGAAAAAGTGGGAGTATCAGTATTTCTGACCCCCGGGGCAGATGGGGTAGTATCCCCTAATCTGCCCCCTTGGGTCACAGAAAGCAGCCTGGACACCATGGATTATTTGTAATTAGGTTAGGGGTGGGGGCTGCACAGAATGGGCATGCCAAAGGCCCCACCTTTCCCCCCACAAAAAGGCAAAAGTCTTTCTGCCACCCCCAGGAAGCATATGGGAGAAATACTCCCTGATCTGCACTGGTGGGCAGGAAGCACACTAGGCTCTAAAGATTCGATTTTTTATTTATACCTAGGGGTGGGTACTGCCAAGAATGGGCACGCCAACGCCCCCACCCCACATGAAAATTGCCTGCCACAGTCTGTATGTCCCCCTGGGAGGCAGATAGGGGCAATAGTCCCTTATCTGCTCCGCAAGGGGCAGAAAGTCCACTAGGCACCAGGGATATTTTTCTTCCAGAATTCAGAGGTGGGGGCTGCCGCCGCATGGAAATGCCAATGCCCCACCCTACAAAAAAGCCACAGTCTTTCTGCCCCCCCCACAGGAGGCAGATGCGGCCAGTAGTCCCTGATAGGCCCCCAGGGGAGCACAAATCTCACAATGCAACAGGGATTATTCTTTTTTTTTTAAACATAGGGGTGGGAACTGCCCAGACTGAGCATGCCAATGCCCAGTACTTTAAAAATTGTCATAGTCTTTCTGCCCCAAGGAGGCAGATGGGGGCAAACCAATGCCCCCACCACCTCCCAAAAAATAACCAGAGGCTTTCTGCCCCCCCCCGCCAGGGAGGCAGAAAGCCCACTAGGAACTGACCTTTTTTCCCAATGTGCCTAGCTGTGGACTTTGGGGCCAAGCGCAGTCAGCACCTATGGAGACCTGGCAACCCTGTATATTTTTTAGAACTAGACACCGAGGGAAATCCAGGAGGGTGACTTGTGTGCCTCACACCAGGTTATCTTACCCAGAATCTCTTACAAACCTCAAATTTAGAAAAAAAAAAAAATCTGCATATTTCTGTGATAGATAGTTCTGGAGTCTAAGGGGAGCAACAAAATTCCACCAACTCAGCATTCCTCGAAGTCTCCTGATAAACATGGTACCTCACTTGTGTGGGTAGGCCTAGTGCTTGCGACAGGAAATGGCCCAAATTGTAACATGGACACATAACATTTTCCAGTGAAAACTAACAGTTCTTTGGCAATGTGCTGGTACCTAAGGAAACCTAGCTATCCTATACATCTTTTAAAACTAGACACCAAGTGAATTCCAGGATGTGGTGACTTGTGTGGCTGTCACCAGGTTCTGTTACCCAGAATCCCTTGCAAATTTCAAACTTTGTAAAAGAAAACACATTTTCCTCACATTTCTGTAATGGAAAGTGGATCCAAAAACTTCCACCCACCCAACATTCCCCACAGTCTCCTGATGAAAATGGTAATTCACGTGTGTGGGTAGTAAAAGAAACACAATGCCAAAACTGTGTAGAATGATTGCTTTTCTGACAAACGTCTGCCTGTCCCTGTAAGCTGAGAAGATGGTGATTTCAGCACCACAAACACTTTGTTGACACAATTTGCAGAAAAAAAGACGCTTCCTTCTGCAGCACGTGTTTCCCATTTAAAAATAAAAACAATAAATAGCTGTATTTTGGCAAATTTCTGGGTACCGTCTAGGGGAATCCACAAAGCCAGGGTCCCTTTAAAAATCTCAAGATTTTGGAAGGAAACGACACAAATTTGTTGTTGATACCTTGTGTTGATAAAAGTTACTACCCCAAGTAGCCAAAAAAAGACTTAGCATGGGGGAGGCCTAGCAGGGAAGGGGTTAAATAAAGTCTTCACCTTGTGCCCAATTTTGATTTGTCAGAAACCCAGAATTACCTATGCAAATTTATACAAAAAATGTAAAATTGTCAACATTCCAAGCAACAAAAAGGATAAAGGGATTGAACCTAAAAGACCAAGAAATAAGTAACAATTAGGGCTGTTCATTGAACAAATTTTAGATTTAGTTAATCTATATAACATTTCAACAGGCAAAGAACTACAAATTATGGAAAGTCAGATCTTACAAGAATGTGAGATAGCACTAACACTCACGCTCATACAAGAATTAAGAAGAAATCAAAATTGAGTGTAATGTGATCTCTAGATATTAAAGTGTTGGTGTTCTGTTACCTGGTATCAAATGAGTTGGAGAATTTGAAAAAGAACTACAATGGTATGCAGTTGCAATACTTACCATATTCTGAAAGAAAAGCTATTATCAAGCTCCAGGACAATAAGTAAATGTTTTCAAAGCAGTCAATAAATACTATAATATGGTCATCATTAACATGCTAGACTACATTCAAGAGGCAGAACTTCAAACAAAGAACACATCTAACTATATAAAAACTATTAAACAATCCAATAGAACAAATCAAACTACAGTTGAATATGAAAATGAAAGAATGGTTACAAAAGGAGATAATCAATGAGGGTGATTACATGTTTTTTAAAACAAATGATCAACTGATTCTGGCTTTATACTTCTTGCTGAAAATTCATTAGACATTGACAAGGTATTCTTATTGTATTTGCATGTGAGCCGTTGTATGAAAATATCTATAAAGTATGTGGATTGCTACCTGACTCCAATAGTGAAAAAGCTAAGTTCTTATATAAGAGATACATGAGATCCAGTACAGATTTTAAGTTATACAAGATAGAAAGAAGACTACCTGTTAGTAACAATTGATCAGAGGTGGGTGGTACACTCTGCTCCTCCAGCGAAGTTCACAGAGTTTTTTCCACTCTGCGATCTGCTTGGAGTACAGAATTTTGGAAAAACTCTGACAATAACACATGGCAGAGTTTTTTCTTGTGCACAGCTTTCCAACATTAAGCTGGTGAGAATGGGTGAGAAGAGCCAGAACTAGACTGCCTCGTGGAGAGATTTCTCAATGCAAGTGGCTGAGGCAAGTCACTCCGTTCGTATTGAGAAAGCTGCTTCTCGCATTGAAAAAGCTGCCACTCAATTAGAAAATCTACTCAAGTAAGTGGCAGAAGGAAGCAGTACCCTCAGGAGTGGGACAAGCTCCCGGTGCTAAAAATAACTAACAGCAGTGCAAAATACCAAACACCACTGTTCATGGAAGTCTGGGGAATCTCTCAGAATTTTTAGGTAACTCTGTGGCATTCCATGGAGTGAAACCCCATGAGTTCCACTCACCCCTACATTTGATGTAGTGCCTCTATACACATCATGAAAACATGAGAATGGATGAAGAGCAAGCAAATATTTTCTTGAACAACTTAATGTGGAAGATCTTGAACATACGACAATGCTCATGGAGATGGATGAACTGTGTTTATCAAAAATATATTCATGTTAAAACATGATATACCATGGGAATATAACTGTGAGTGAAGGAGGGATAAGTAGCAGCCACACTAGTGTTTATGAGGTCGTTGGTTTCTTGGCACATGGTTCCAACTTAAATAGTGTATCAGTAAGGGAGGAAGATATATTTGTTCAGTCCACTGTCTCCTCATGTGAAAACACAGGTATTTCAGCTAATCCCCCTGGGCAAGAAGCAGTTCCCACGCTTGAGGATGGGATGGAGTGAACATCCAATGGCACCAAGGTTATGTCATGGAATATAGAAGGACTATGGGGCAAATAAGAGCAGCTGGGCTGGGGAAATTTTATAGACAAGCATGAAATATGCCTTTTTCAGGAAACTTGGGCAATAAAATCCCCACAGAGAGTAGGTTTTGTTACATACAGCGAGCCAGCAGTAAAGGGTTTAAGAGGGAGACCATCTAGGGGTCTATGTATTTGGGTGGGCTACCATTTGGGGTATATAGTAAAGCGCCTTCACAGCCATTCGCCGGATATTTAATGCATCCTCATTTCTAAGGCTGACCTTCCCAAGTTGGCTATCATTAATGTATACTCCAGACCAGTAAAGTATGGGTATACATCACCGACGTTGGACCATTTGGCAGCCCTGTTGGAAACACTTTCAGGGGAAGTACCCTTCATCATAGGTGGTGACTTCAATAGCCACTTTGAGACCCTAAATGGTTTGCCTTTATCAATCTTGTCTGAGGAAGATGCAGCACTATTGATTCCGGCTGCTAATGCCTATCAAATAAGGGGATGGACCCCCCTGGTACTACAATTGACCTCCCAAACTCTAACCTTCTCACTGAGGACCTGTAATGGCAGGTTTGCTGACGATAATTCGGGTCATTTTACTTATAACAAACCAGTCCATGAATCTTTAATAGATTACATCCCAATACACACTGAAATCTGGCATAAAGCAACAAAGTTTCATGTTTCTCCTCGACCAGAAAGTGAACATAATCCCTTGGTTCTGAAAATGGATATAGCTGTCCCAGAATCAGGTCAAGCTATGGTACATGATAATCTAACTGTGGTAGGAGGAGGTAGACACATCCGCTGGGGTGCTATCGCCCAGTCCCAAGATACTATAAGCGAAATCTATCTATGAGTTACCCCCATGCTGGAAAAGTTAAACGTTCTTACTAGCTCTGGAGCTTGTGAGATCTTTAATTCAGAGTTAGCAATCCTCCATCAGGAATTTGTTGCAACACTGGTACCATTTTTTTATACTAATAAATTAACGAAGACCAACCGACCTAGGGGTAAAAGTCCCTGGTTCAACATGAAGTTTAGAGATGCTAAAAATGCACTTTAATATCCCTTAAAAAGTGTGATAGAGCAATTATTAGGGAAAGTAGGTCTTCCTTTAAAAATGTGATGTTATGGTCTAAAGCAGAATGGGAAATGGAAAGATGGCAGGCAATAAAAAAATGCTTTACACCAAAATGATTTTAGAGGCTTTTAGAACTTGATCCATTCGGGAGGAGTCGAGGGCAAGTCTGCCCTTGAGCCCAATATTTCCGAGGATGCCTGGTATCTTTATTTTAAACAGCTATATTTAACCTCAACAGGAGATGAACCCATGCATGGTAATACAACGGATATTCGAATTTTAGCCATTCCTATAGATCAATCCGCGTGACTTTGGCTGAGGTGTTCATTGCTATTGCAAAGTTACTACTTAATGAAGCCCCTGGGTTACATAGAATCCCAGGGGATCTTTACAGAAGTGAACAGGCAGAGTGGACCCCATACTTTCAATTGCTTTTTAACGTAATTTTTAATGGGATGTCACCCCCTGCCACATGATCGGGGGCCAAGATCATCCCAATTTATAAAAAGTGGCCCCCAATTGATCCTGTAAACTACAGGCCGATAAGCATGATAGACGTGTCTCAAAAAATGTATACCAGAGCGTTATTAGTCAGGCTACACAAATGGATTGAGGACCACAATATTTTGACCCCCCTTAGAAACAAAACCTCGACTATTGATCAGTTGTTTAGGCTACAACTGATCCACTGGAAACACATAGTCTTGGAGGGAGGGAGTCTTTACCTCATGTTCGTTGACTTAAAATCAGCCTTCGATATGGTTGACCTCGAACAGTTGTGGGGCATATTGCTAGATATGGGAGCCCCCGTATTTATGCCATCAGTTAAGGCGCCTCCATCTAGGGACTTTTGCTAGGGTGAGGTTCGGCAAGAATGGCAACTTGAATTCTCCATTTCATCTGCTTAATGTCCAACGCACAAGGAAAGCGAACTACGGTGACAGATGCTTTGTGATTTCCACGGCCAGATTATGGAATTCACTTCCACACACTATTAAAACTTCCCCCACCTTCCTTAGCTTCAGGAAGCAATTAAAAACCTGGCTGTTTCCATATTAAGATCTGTTAATTGTCACCATCTGATCAGTTAAGTGCCGAGACACCCTCGGGTATTTAAGCGCTATAAAAAATTGCCAAAACATAAACATAAACATTTTCCGTTGAGAAGGGGGTGAGACAGTGGTGTGTGCTTGCTCCGACCCTTTTTTCCCTCTTTCTCAATGGGTTAATTGAAGACCTTCTTGCAGTAAAAAGATATAGATCCTCCAAAACTGGCAGCTCGCAAAATTCCTGCATTAATGTTTGCGGACAATACCCTGCTCCTATTGAAATCATCTAAGGGAATGCAGCGTGTCTTAGACGAATTTGACCAGTTTTGTAAGAGGAGAAATTTGGTGGTTAATATCACAAAGACCAAATATATGGTCTTTAATGCAAATTCCACCAATTGCCCCCACCCTACTCTGGATGGTAGACCATTGGAAAGAGTCTCTATCTTTGATTATTTGGGTCTCTCTCTAAATGACAAAATGGGGTGGACCTCCCAAATTATCAACGCTAACCTAAAACTGAACCCAAGCTACTGGAGGGATCCCAACACTCTATAAAACTTTGGTTTTAAAGGTGATTAGTCCCCCAGCAGAAATATACAAAATTCAAGCCAGGGTATCAGCTATATATGGGGCAGAACTGTGGGGGGATTGCCCCGCGAAATCTCTCACAGTTACAGAAAACAATTTCATGAGACAGATCCTAGGCTTAGCTAAGAACACACCTATCACTCTGCTTAGAATGGACTGGAGGCGTCTCTGGAGCACTCCAGAACTGTCCCACTATAGAGAGGATTTGAAGGCTGTGTTGTTAATTACGGGGGAGGGTAAAATCCCTTGGTTGGCCTCTATTAGGGATTTGACTAGAGCATTGGGTTTGGGAGACGTATGGTCTATACCCGAAACTGCATGTGCCGAAATTTAATAAAAAACCCTAGCTTGTGCTCTGAAGGACTACAAACTGACACACACTGGGCAGACAGCTGTTACCTCTAGTTTAACCATGAATTCTTGGACTACAAGTGCCAATACAGATTTCAACAAGTGATTGACACTATGCAACCAGCATTAGTTAAAAAATTGTATTTGCAATTTGGGCATGGGACCCTCCCCCTAAACGCCCGCACAAACAAATGGGTAGAAGGAGCAGGCCACTTCTGTCCCGGGTGTTAAGAGGAGAAAGAAACTGTTATACATGTGGTAATCTTCTGTCCAGCATATAAGAGTCCCAGATCTAGGTGGGTGATCCAAGTTTGCAAATAACAGGTATTAGGAACTACAGAGAAATCTTTAGAATTCTAAAGTCAGATACTGACCCGGTTAATGTTGCTGTGATATCGAAATTTCTATTTGCAATGTGGTCCAGGAGAAGGGGTCTCCTTGGTCCTGGGGTTACTGACCTGTAATATTTGTAGTCGATAGATCCTTATTTAGGGCAATGTGCTAATTAGAAGGGCGACATTTTCAGTGTTTAAACTTCTGCCTAGAGCAACCTTTTAAAAATTGAGGGGAAATTGTCAATGGACTTCCAGATCACAAGTATAGCAATATATTATTTACTGGCATGGGTTTTGTACTTGTGATGTTCCTATTGGAAGCTTTTAAAACGTTTCTTTTAATTGGATTTTATTGTGTATATGTTAAGTTATATTTTTAAGACATATTTCTTAAATCTGTCCCATTCTGCTGCTCTTAATGGTATAATTCCCTAGGTGGAAAACTGTATTTTTATTGTGTATGTAGATCTCTGCATTTGTGAATTTGTCGGGGGCGCGCTTCTTTACTGATTGTTTTTTAATGCACTTTAATGGCCTCTTTGGCCGAATAAAGTTATTATGAATGATATATGCAAGCCAAACTGTGGGTATGTCATGGAGGTTTCATTTTCCACCAGGAAAAAATAATACTTTGGGCCTGCAGCACTGATTGTGCCGCCATCGTAAGTAGCACTTTAAGTAGATCTCAGGCCAGCCATTGCAGCCTGTCTGTGCAGTTAAACTGCCATGTCAACCTGGCAAAATAAACCTTTTGCCAGGTCCAAATTGTCTTTTTTAATATATATAAGTCACTAATAAAGAAGGCGCTGGACAACTCAATGTGCATGGTGCATTGCATTTTAAAAGTTGGACATGTACTCTTCAGGTTTACATGTCCTGGAAGTTGAAAACATTTTTTACTACTCCAAGGCATACGTCTCCCATGGGATAACATTTGAGTTACCTTATCACATTTTATAAGTGTCATTTCCAAGTGGAAAATAGTAGCCATTTCCTGTTTGGTGTATCTGGAATTATAATGAAAAACCCTAACTCATAGTAAGGCTGAATTTTTAATTACAAGTTTGAAAAGGCCACTTTTAGAATGTTAGCCTGTTCTTATCTTAGCCATTTGGTGGATGCAGCCTGTCTCTGGGTCACATGACATGGTGTAGGTGACAGTTTGGCTTTGTGTATTCTTCTTGGACAGCCACACACTTGCAGGAGTGCAGACGCTTACACTGTCTCACACAAAGCAACTCTATGGATTCAAAATAAGGTTGTAAGCTCTTAGGCGAGTTGGTACATTTAATTGGCATATTTGATGGGAAAAAACAACTTTTAAAGGTCTTATCCTTCCATATGATTGATGACAGTGTGGCTATTAGCTCCATTTTGTATACAAACAATACCCCATGCACATTTCCATAGTGTGTTTTTCTTGTCACATTGTTTAAGCCATTTCTTTGGGGATTTCCTGCTTATTAGTAAGTTCCTTTATTGTGTCTCTCATTTTGTAGGCTGAATTATGTTTCCTAAATGGACAAATAGCTCCTCATCATTGTTCAAGCCATATCAATGCCTTGTCCTCATCCGTATATTAATGTTCGGATTTAGCTGGTGGAGAAGCTGTATGCAATTCTCTTCTTTCTCATTTTTGGTTACCATATCAATTGCTTAATATCTCATTGTTTGCCAGTCTGCCAGATGATTGCTCTTATCATGTTTGACCAGTGCATCTGTGAGATTTTTATTTTGGACAGCCCTTATGTTTCTAAGATTTGTTTTGTTTTTGGGCCTGCTGTACTGCCAGCATATTTTAGCCCACATAGAAGGTCCAATATTTAAATGACATATTGCGATGCACAAGTAATTTTCGTATTGATCAATCAATCACTCATTCCGGGATTTGAAGAGTGCACTACTGGCTTATTGCAGTACGGACCAAAGTTGAGTTTATCCCTAAAGGCACGTAATGGTGCGACCCATGTTCATATTCCATAATTCTTGGGTATATTTTAGGGGTGGGCAGACATTTCCGTTCTGCCCACAAAATGTGCGATAATTTGCACTTTCAGCCTTCCGCAAAAAAGGCAGAAAAACGCTGCAAATTTCTGCACAATACCGCCAGGAATGCGCATCCGCAGGCTCCCGCGCAGTTTCAAAGAAGAAGCCGCAATCGGGAAGTTTGCAGTTGCAGTTTTATTTAACTTTATTTCCAGGCTGTAAATAGTTAATAAGGCGGGCAGGAAGGCGGAAGGCCAGCGGGAGGCGGGCGGGCGGGCTCTGCGAAATGGAAATATTGCGAAGAGGCACAGAGATTTGTTAAATCTCTGTGCCTCTCCGCGACAGTCCATTCCGCAAATTCCACCCACCCCTAGTATCTTTACGTAACCAGATTCCAAGATATTTTACGGGGCCTTCTGCCCAGCAAAGCGCATAATCAATCTCAATTGGGATAGTGTCATCAGTATGTGGGAAACAAGCAGGATTCTTCCAATTAATTTGTATGCCTGACAGGTCCCCAAAGTATGTAAGCTCCCGAAATGCTGGCTGTAAATTAGTTTGGGGATAATTAATATATAAAGTAATTTCATAAGCATAGTGTGATAATATTATCCCTCTACATTGGAAACCCAGTCCTTTTTCTTCGTGGTGGTACCGCAGATGCACTGCGAGCGGTTCCATCGCTATCGCGAAAAACAGGGGTGAAATGGGGTATCTCTGCCTCATAACGTGGTTTATATGGAAGACCTCTGTAATTTGACCATTGACAAAAAGGTGTGCAGTGGGGTCAGTGTATAACAGCCGTATCTACTTTATAAAGAGCAGACTAAATCCCAATCTTTGAAGGATAGCAAACAGGAATGACCACTCAAGAGAGTTGAATGCTTTAGTGGCATCCAGGAATGCGGCCACTGTTGTGAAATGCGGATCAAGATAAACCCGGATTGATCTGGCCAGGCATATGATCGGCAAACATTTGAGTTTGATTGACAGGGGCTGGGGGCTGGGGGATTCCATGAGACAGGGTGAGTCAGCACAGGGCTGAATAGAGCTATCTGCATGTAGATGGGTGGGAGGAGTTGCACCTGGGACCTGAATAGGGCTGGGCCTGCCTTCCACAATGTTGGCTCCACCTCCTGTGGGGCGTCTTATGTCCTTGGCCCACACTGTCAAAGGAAAGAAGGAATCTTGTCAACAAAGTGCTCCAAGACTGCACAGAAGTGGTTTGGATTAGACACAGACACAATCTGCCTCCAGAGACACAGGATTTGCTAGTATAAATATGGGGACCCAGACCCCAGAACTTTAGATCACTTTTTGGAAACAAGAAGAACCATTGCTGAGGAGAGGAACCAGAGTAACTGAGAAGGAGACTATCCCTAAGCTCAGTGCTGTTTGGGGGAGTGGACTGCAGTAGTAGCCTGATTGCCTAAAGGAGAAATGACTTTGTGCTACTTTCAAATCAACTTGTAAAGGATCTCCAAGGGCTTGAGATAGAGCTTGCCTCCTGCTGAAGTCTCAGGGACTGCAGACTTCACCAACCAGCTCACATGCCTTCCATTGCTGTGCATTTAGCTGTGCCTTCTGAGAGTCTGCGTGTTGCTGGGAGCGCGACTCAAGACGAAGAAGCGTGTCACTGCCATTGTTGTCGCATCACTGGAGAAGAGTGTCGCCGTCGCAGCAGATGCTGTCGCATCACCGGAGAAGCTTGCCGCCGCTGCCGTCATCGCATCAACCGAAGCGTCTCACATCACCGGAGCAGAGAGTTGCTGTTGCAGGAGACGCCATCTCATCACCGGAAAAGAGTGTCACAGGGCCTGTTGCATCTCCGAAGATTCATTGAGTCACCGCACGGTCATCAGGCATGCACGCATCATTGTCGCAGGAAGAATACGCCATTTTGTTTCATTGCACCGGATCTTCATTGCATCACGGCGCTGCAGGTCGCATGTACTCAGCAACTGGTCCCCACTGGCTCAGGCCCCCACTCAGGTGAGAAGACAGGCAGGAGAACCAAAGTGAGGAAAAGGGGTGTGCCAGCCTCTGCCCACCCCAACCCTCAGGTGGGGGAGGTGAGGTGAAGCACAACTCCGGGCTCTCACCATCTTGAGGATGGGAGGCCCTAGCCAATCAGGACTTGGCTCCTGCCCCTCTCCCACTGGAGAGTGGCAGAATAGGGGGTGTACTCACTCCAGGAAAGGGACCCATTGGTCCTTGACCTTTCCCTACCTGTAACAGCCCTGAATTTAGTATTTAGGGGCACCCTGAACTTTTCTTCCTCAGATCCCTATTATGAAACTATAAAGAAGAACAAGGAGAAGGAAGACCTGCTGTGCAGCTGCTAACAAGACGACAACACCAACTGACTTGGCCCCAGCCCTACTGGCCTGTCGCCCTCAAACCTGCTACTGCTAAACCTGGCATCTCCAGTGGTCAGAAACCTCTAAAATCCCAGAGGACCTGCCTACCTTGCTCATCAAAAGACTGGGACTCCCACGAGCAATGTTTCTACTCAAATATCTACAACCCCTGGTGCCAGCCAAGAACCGCGAATCCAGCACACTCTGCACCCGCCGAGCCCGGCCCATGCTTTAGTAAACAAAGACCATGAGGACATGCCCCTGGCAACTGTGACCAAGAATCCAGCACCCACTGACCCTCCGCGAAGCTCCTGATGACCCCTGCAGCCTCAACACCAGGGACCCCTCGAACCGCGACCAGCAGAGGGTAAGATTACCTGATGCCTAAAGACACCCCTGCACCTGGTGCCCCACGTCCCCCTGCGCCTAAATCCTGGGTGTCTACACCAACCTACAGCTTCCCAACTTACCTCTCGAAGTGGTGGTCGCACCTGAAGAATCTCCGTCCCGAGCTTGCAGCCTTTGTTCGTCACCCAGCTTCCCATTGAAAACCATAGGGCGCCCAACTGCCTGAAAGCACCCTGCACCCAGCCACCCCAGTGTTGCAGAAAGTATACCATTTGTTTTGTTCAACTTCCCCACTTGCCCTGAGCAAATGACAAGGAGCCCTGCTCCCACAGCCATGTGGTCTGCCTGCAAGCAGCCATCAACCGATGGCCCCTATCCGCCATAGGCTAACATCGGACCTACTTTCTCTGCAGCCAGCTGTCCCTATGCTGCTGAGGGTGTAACTGCTGCATATACCTCAACTTGGGAGACCCCTGAGTCTTACCCCAGAACCCTAAATCAGTCAGTTGAATACTTACCTGAAAGCCGATAACTTACATTTTCTCCGTAAGGTGGTTTTCACTTGGAAATTTTTCCAATTGACGAGTTTTTAAACTCTGAAATATTCTCTAAAAATCAGCTCATCAACAAAAATGAAATTACTCACCTAATACCGGGAGAGATCCCAGTGCTGGATCGTGATGCCCAGCACTGACCCTAAAAAGTAATTACAACAGTGATTTTCCGATAACCTGATTTTCCTCCACAGGATAACATTGCCTGGTTTTTACCAGAAATTCTTCCTAGTGTTGATTTTTGCAGCTTTAAAATATTCCTTAAAAATCGCCTACTTTACAAAAACGATTTCTTTCAACTGTTTACAGGAGATGCACCATGGCTGAATCCAAGATCCAACCCTGAGTAAGAAAAACATAAGTAAAGTAACTGATATTGAATTTACTTAACATATCCATTGAGCACAATGGGGCATATTACCAACAACTAGCGATAATTATCGCTATGTTGGTTTAGAGATATTTTTATCGCCGAGCTGCGGCGATTTTTATCACTTAGGAGCCTTGATATTATCAAAGTTTATCTCCTAAACGATAAAAATCGGCCGAAATGCATGAATATCGCTGAAAAGTCAGTGTTATTCATGCATTACCGAGCTAATGCTCTTAGCCATGTTATCCACCTACCGTTGGATAACATGGCTAAGAACTGCTCAGGGGCAGGTGTTAGCTTTTGGAGATATTTGCGCTTAGTTGGTAATAGGAGTTAGCGATGTTAGCGACTGTTTCCAGTCGCTAACATCTTGGCACGCCCACTTTGGATGTCATTAGTGATAAATATCACTGACATGCAAAGCGGGGCCCAAGATGGTCACTATCTCCTACTAGCTGTTGCTAACTGGTGTTAGCGACAGCTAGGTAATAGGGAGATCATTTTATCTCCGCTTTCTTGCCTTTTAAAGCCTAAAAAGCGGAGATAAACCCACTTGATAATATGCCCCAATGTTATTATTGTATTGAAGTTCGTGTTGCATATTGCACAGCTGCCTTTTGAGCCTGTTAGATCTCTAATAGATGTGAAACAGAAGGGTCCACAGAAACCAAGAAAATGGCTAAATTCATATGTATTAAGTAACTATCCCATTGTCTAAGGTACCTCTCTAAAATATCTTTTGTACCTTTTGTCCGAGTATTGTGGATGAAATGCACATCTTAAGCCTCTGGGTTTATCTCTGTCAAATAAGATGAAGACATTAAATAAATGTCTTACAAAGTATGGGGTCATTCATTAGCATCAATATCAAAACCATATCTGGAGGAAACATTAGCCCATCTCACCTTTGGTAATGATTTATGGATCTGAGAGACTAGTTTATTTATTTAGGATGCTGAGTTTTCTGGGTTTCCAGTTCCATGCTTGAGTCGCTCGGGCAGTCTTCGTTTTGCTTTGCAATTTGTGATTTGTTCTCTTCTTTAGCCCATGAAAAAAGAGGAACTGCAAGTCCCAGAATACAAGGAAACGCTCGGAACTGCCTGAGTCCCTCCTCACGCCTGGTCCTGGTAAGCCTGAGATCTCTGACCCTGCAGAGGGGGAAATTTGCGAGCTGTACTGTTTATCACCGATAGAGAGCTGAGCATTCTCCCATATCTTCGTATATGCTCTAATATTTTCCAAAGGAGTTTATGATAGGTTTGTAGGATGTACATTCCTGCAGCAACATCATGCACAGAAAGAAATTAGGAGGGAAAATGTTATCACAGTGCTAACAAAACACTGCATTTTTGGTGCCTAATTTTCTTATAGCATGATGAAAAAGTAATTTACATTTTTGGTGCATCAATGACTATAATATCATTTAACATGCTGTCAACACCTCGGATCACCTAAAAATGACATGTGAGATAATATACAAGCCCATCCATGAAGCCAAAACTTTCTTCTAGTGTGGCTCAATGGTTAGAGCGGCGGACCCTGATGACCAGGGTTCAATTCCCCACCTCTGCAGGTCTTGGGCTTAAAATTCCACGGACCTGATAATTCTCGCCTTGGTGCCTATTCCAATAATGGACTCCCACTCTGCAACTCTGGGCAATAGCTTGCTTAATCTCCACAACGGCACCCACAACGCTAAGGATGCCTGGCCTGCACCTTGGGGGTGCCCAGGAGTGGACGCCTCACAGGGAAAGCGAGGATGGGTTCCACAGCGGTATTCGTACAAGCGCCTTGAGACCCTTGCGGGTGAGTAGTGCGCTATACAAGTATCAATTTTTGTGCAAAATTGGAATTCAGAGTCACACTGGTAACATTCCTTCATCTATAAGCCGAAGCAATCAATTTGCAGTCAACATTCCAAACTGCGCAATCAATCATGATTTCACAGTTTTCTGAGATTAAAAGAGGTAGGAGTAAGTATGCCTGGAAAATTCCTCATGCATAGATTTCTGGGTGAACTCCTTTGGAATAGAACTCCTAAAACGCATGAATCTATGCAAATTGAAGTAAGAAACCTAAAATCATCAACAATTACACACCCTCGTTTATCCATGTTGTGAACCAGCCACGCTTTCTTTATCAGACAATGATGTTATTTTAACCATATACACCTTCACGCCACCGCCGTTCAATGCATCTCCAGCTACTTGCTACCCCCACTTATAAACGGAAACGACAAGGTGGACGTCTATTTGCTTACCTGGCCACCAGATTATGGAACTCACTCCCTTTGGAGATTCGCTCTTGCATGTATTTAAATTCAGGAAATTATTGAAAACGTGGCTGTTTAGGAGAGCTCTCGGCCTTGGTAGGTTCTAAGTAGTGCTATGAAACCCCTGGGTGTACGTGCGCTCTATAAGCAACTTTTAACATAACATAGCATAACATATCGTAATGAAATAATATGCAGACCTCCTCAGCGTTTCAGGAATGCAATGACTTAAAACCGTCAGGCTTCTCTCTGTGTTGCTGTTAAGCAACTGAGTATTAAATAAGGTATTTCGTTTTATGTTCCAGTTTTTTGCGTGAACGTGTCCCAAATATCACTGGAGCACTTGACATGAGCATCAATTACATTATACAATGTCAAATTCATTCTCATTTTAGGCACGGGGAGATTATGCTATTTGCCCAAAATCACAGGGCTCGAACCTGATCCCCTTGTTTCAAAGTCGGCAGCACTGGCCAGAAAGCCACACTCCCCTATCCAAGGTTGGCATGTGATTTGTGAATGTCATTTCGTGGTACCGGATGCGATAGGTTTGGATTGAGTTGCTGCAGCTAGCCATCCAATACATTCCATGTCATTTATTCATAATAATTTACAATGCGGACAATGGCCAAGTTTGCACTTAGCAGAGATCACTAAAATGTTCGATGCCATTGCTGAAGAACGATGGGAATTAGTGAATCACCTTCTTCCTGATGCAGTGCAAGTCAATCATTGTTTTATTGATTATGTGCCACCATCACTAAGACATAACACATCAGTCATTCAACCTTGCTTTTCAAGAAAGTGTTGTTCGTGTTTACCGTGGTAAATGATAGCTGCATGCACTTGAGCTGATTGCGCACGACCTATTGATGTTTGGGAAATGACAAATACACGTGCACCTTGATGGTAGGATGGGGAAATAACTGCTTCAGCCACACAGGCCTAAGGGGCAAAATACTGCATGTAGTTGTGAGATGTATCCTAGAGCATTGCAGTTGCTCTTCAGCTCTTATCAGCAGCTGGACCTGTTCCTTGCTTTTAACAATGTGTACACATAAATTCCCTCTTAGGTTTTTCAAGCTTGGCCTATGGCGTACAGAGAGCTAAAAAGCAAGCAGTGGATGACTTAAATAGGCAGCCAGCTATCTTCGGAACCAATCTACGTAGAGGCTACTAGGTATATCTAAAGAAACTAATCAAATAGCTCACACAACGCAAAATAACAAACGCATCACAAGAACGCAAACTAAGTAACAGTCAAGGGAAAGTAAAGAAGAGCTCGCATCAAAGTCCGTAGTGTACAATATAAATAATGCGACTGGGAAACTAGGTTAAGATATATCACAAGACTTCACTGGTTCAGGCATCTACCTACACTTCTACTAAGTTCACGCATGTTTAGGCGTTTTTATTGCCCAAAATGCAGTGGTAAAAATAAATCCATATTTCACAGGAAGCCATGTAATATGGAAAATATGACACGGTCCCTGTGAAATATGGGTTTCTTCATCATGCCATCTCCCAATCCCTTATATTGACCTTTAACATAAAAAATCAAACTACCCAGCAAGTATATCGAAAATATGTGCAACACATTCTCAGGCAGGAATATTTTAATCAATGTGAGCTAGAAACAAAGTTTCATGAATTTGAAAAGTATGGTAATTATGTGGCAAATTATGTGACCAATTCAGTAAATTCATGAATATGCAACGAGAACTACATTCACAGAATCGCAAAAGCAAGTCATCATCATTCTCCATTTTAATCCCCAAACTATTCAGGAAATGAAACAAAATGTAAACATTCTAATCCTGATCCCAAACAATGGCTATAGTTAGACGTACTCTGATAAAAGCAGATTTTTAGCATGTGAAATGGACAATGTACTCAGAAAAAATGACTCACCAAAAATAGCTAATATCAGAAGGCTTTTGGTCCTGTAATAAATGTAGAGTGCACAACTGCAGTAAACAAGAAACCAATTAGGATTAATAATGGCACGGTGTGGAACATAAAACAACATAATAATTGTAAGAGTAAGTTTGTAGTACACATAATATTAGTATGTCTGTGTGAAAAGAAATATGTGGGAAGTACTACATGTGAATTGTAAAAAATAATTCTGGAACACATTGGAGTCGCATCAAATAAGGATCGCAGCAATGTGGTTGAAAAACATATGAAAGACAATCATAACAGCAACTAGGAAGAACGGTATACACCTGTTACAACGCAACTTTTACAATATTTATTTATTTATTTTATTTTGTCAATTTGTAGGGCGCAACAGCTACCCAAGAAGGGTTTCCCGGCGCCTAGACACAGCTAGAAGCGAAAAGACAGAAACGGAGGGAACTAATGAGGGATTATTGTTCGTACAACCAGGTCTTTACAAGCTTTCTGAAGCTATGGTAGTTATCTTCCTTCCGAATGCTTGGAGGAAGCGTGTTCCACAGGGAGGGTCCAAGATAGGCAAAAGATCTGCCCCCTGATCTTACACGTTTGAACCTTGGTATACAGAACCATGCTGCTGTCTGGGACCGGAGGTTTCTCTTAGGTGTGTAAAGGCAAGCAAGGGATTGGAGGTATTTTGGGGCTCCTCCTGTTTTTATTTTGAACATGTAGTTCAAGGCCTTGAAGCGAACTCTGTTCTCAATCCTGAGCCAGTGAAGGTCTCGGCGATGGTTCGAGACACCAGCGTTCCTAGGAATCTTACACAGGAGTCTGACCGCAGCGTTTTGCGCCACTTGTAGTCGTCCAATAACAGATTTATTTGCGCCTAAATATAGGATGTTGCCGTAGTCAAGCCTTGATGTGATAAGGGCATTGACTACGGTCTTCTGAGTTGACATAGGCAACATCCATAGGATTTTTCTCAACCATCTGGTTATGGTGAGACACACTCCAGTAACTTTGCTGGCCTGCTTATCCATGGATAAGGCGTTGTCTAGTACAAAACCCAGATTTCGAGCATGGGACACCGGGGTAGGAAGAATACCCATCTGTTCTGGCCAATGCGCGGGGTTCCAGAGATCTTTGTCTTTTCCCAAAATCAGAATTTCCGTCTTGTCCCCGTTCAGTTTTAACTGGTTTGCTGTCATCCAGTTCAGTATTTTTAGTAATCCTTCCTTGAGTAGTGACGGGGAGTGGGGACAAGAATTAGACAAGGAAAAAATGATTTGGGTGTCGTCAGCGTAGTTCATGAGTGTGAGCCCTAGCTTCTCAACAAGTTCTACCAATGGTTTGAGATAGATATTAAAAAACAGAGGGCTCAGAATGGACCCCTGTGGTACTCCATGAGCTGCGGGTAAGGTGTCTGATTCGGCCTGTTCTGATGCGATCTGAAAGGTTCTGTTTGCCAGAAAGGATTTGATCCATTCCAGAGCCTTTCCTCTTATGCCATTTGTGTGTAGTTCTCTAAGGAGCGTTTCGTGGGAGATGGTATCGAACGCCGCGCTTAGATCCAACAGCACAAGTGCTACCGTTTGGCCTTGGTCAAGACGTTGTCGGATATTTTCAGTGACACCTAACAGGGCGGTCTCCGTCGAGAAACCAGCCCTGAAACCAGATTGCGAAGGATGGAGTAGGAGGTTTTCTTCTGCAAAAGTGGCTAGCGTGGAGTGTACGTGTCTCTCGAGGCACTTAGAAAAAGCAGGAAGCAGAGATATAGGCCTATAGTTGGCCAGTATTTCTGGATTAGCATTAGGCTTTTTCAAGAGCTTCCATAAGGCCGGGACAGTGGCGAGGTCGAGGGACAAGTTTAAGAGGTTGGCAATGATATTCAGGGACTGGTCATCCAATTGTTTTATGATTTTAATAGGGATGGGGTCCCTAGGGGAACCGGATTTGACAGTTTTTAGGATTCCTTTGAGATTCTCTAATGAGAGATTCGGCCAGGCTTCCAGCAGGTTTTTGTCAACAGTAGTGGGTTGAGGTAGGCTGGGGTTAGACGGAGGGGGAGGATCATCATTTGATATTTTAGTATTGATGTCTGAGATAATTTTGTCGATTTTCTCAGTAAAGAAGCAAGCTAATGCCTGACATTGTTGAGCGCTTAAGGGGGGTGCAGCGGCTGTAGTATGTGCGCCCGCCAATTCCTTAACTTTAGCAAAAAGAGTTTTGGGCATGTTAGTTGCTTCGGTGATTGCTTTTGAGACGAAGGCCGCTCTTGCCTTTGTACATGCCGCGTGATAGTGGTTTCTGGCTTCATGATAGCATTTTTTGGCATAAGGGTCGTACTTTTTACGCCATTTACGTTCTAATACTTTGCATCTAGACTTTTCGGTTTTAAGGCTGTCGTTAAACCATGGAGCCGGGGGACGATGTCTACTCCCTTTGGTTTGAGTAGAAGGCAGACAGCTATTAGCGGCATTTGTTAGCCAATTTTGTGTCTCAATTGCTACGTGGTCCATGTTGGAGTTTAGGCTAGGAGGGTTTAGTTTGAGTGCCTCATTTAAGGCGTCTATGTCGACTGACTTCCAATTCCTTCGATTAGTGGCAGTAATATTTTGTTTCGCTCTAGGGGAGGATGGAAAAGAGATGCTAAAGCTGATAAGGTGATGGTCGGACCAGCCAGAAGGTACGGTGGCGATGTACGTGAGTTCACTGATGTTAGTTATTATGGGGTCCAACAAGTGGCCAGCTGTATGAGTGGGGCTGGAGTTGATGATAGATAAATTCAGTGCAGCTAGATCTTCCAGAAAATTATAGCACGAGGGGATGGTGGGATCTTCCAGGTGTAGATTAAGATCACCTAGCAGAGAGAAATTGCTAGATGACATATAGTAGGGGGTAATAAGATTTGCGAAGTTTGATACCCATTGGGAGGGGTTACCTGGTGGACGATATATCAGAAGGCCTGACATAGTGAAATTGGGGTTCAAGGTAATTTTAAAAAGACCCGCTTCACAGTCTGGAATTAGAACAGGTTCCAAAGTACATTTGTAGTCTCTGTTAAAAATGATGGCTATCCCGCCCCCAACCTGTTTTTCCCTATCGAGTCTGGCAATGGCGTAATTGTCAGGGAGGGCAATAGCAACGTCTGGGCCAGCACTGTCATGTAACCATGTCTCGGTTAGGAAGATGGCACTAGGACATTCTTCAGTGAGGAGATTAAAAATTACATTAAAATTTAATTAAAAATAAAATTAAAAATTTAATTAAAAATACAACTACCTACCATTACAATGCAACTTTTACAACGCATACCATTACAACGCATTGCGCTGGGGGGCGCTCTAGGATAGGGAATAAGTTTAATTTACTATCCAACACCGTCCCTAGTGTCCACGGGGACTGGAGTTGGAATAGTAAATTATACTTACCACTATCCAGCACCTCTAAGCGCTATGCGTTGTAATGGTATGCGTTGTAATGGTCGCGTTGTAATGGTAGGTAGTTGTAATGGTATGCGTTATAACGTCATACATCCAGGAAGAACTTAAATATTATGCAATTAAAAAATGCCAGTGTCAGAAAGGGAAAGTAACAGTGAAAACCTTTTCGGACAAAAATAATCAAGATATATTTTAATACTGCAGACATTGAATCCGAAAGGCCTCAATCAAAATGCAGAACTGTATTTACAGCTACAATAAACTCAGGAATAATAATTTAAGGAGATCGAATATGAGAGACAAATCAGATTACTTGGTTACTGTTTTTCCACCCACTGTGGGTTGCACCACCGTCCAACAATATCTCTAATGTCAATAAATTTAAGGAAAAAATATCCATCCAAAGTATATTTGCTTTTATTCTTCTTTATTCACATTTCATCAGGCAGCCAACGCGTTTCGTGCAAAAGAACTTTGTATGGGCGTATAGTCTGTGTCCTGTTACACACAGACTTCTGCTTCAGTGCTTCCGGTACGGTAATTGGTTGGTATATTTGTTACAAGCCACTCGATAACATTGCCGCACGTCGTTTCTTAGGCACAGTAGCCGAAAATATACCAACCAATTCCAATTCCGAGCTTAAATCTAAAAAGCTGGCTCTTAGGTAGGCTGAGCGACACTAGAGGTTGAGGTACTGCCCTACTCTGAAATCATTGTATCTCACTTTGCTACATGATTATAAGAAATCTATCCTTCAGGCTAAATCGGATTACTTTACTTCAAAAACCCTTTTTTCAGCTAATAAGCCTAAAGAGATCTTTTCCATTGTCCACGATCTGTCCACTTCTGAAAGAGTCACCCTCAAACCTTCCCCCTCTCTCAACGAGTATTTTATTCACAAAGTTACTACAATCAAAGCCAGCATCCCCCTCCCCCCACCTAATTTCTCTTGTCCTGAGCCTTCTTCTAATTCCCACTGTCTGGAACAGTTCCCTCAGATATTTGGGGATATGTTCGCCTCCCTACTCACTAAAGTCAAATCTCGGTCCCCCTCCGACAGTTGCCCTGCCCATCTATTAAAGGAGATCTTCTCTGTCTGTCCAGACCCTCCGCTATTACTTCTCAATAATTCCCTCTCACAGGGGACGGTCCCTGACCTCTTCAAATCTGCTAAAATTATTCCCATCTTAAAGAAGACAGGAGCCGACCTGTCCTCTCTCTGTAATTTTCGCCCTATCTCTCTGCTTCCTTTTTGGGGGAAGATCCTGGAGAGTCATGTTACAACTTGTCTCAGCTCATTTATCGAGAATATGCACTTTTTGGACCCCCATCAGGCAGGCTTTCGTCCTGCACATTCCACAGAGTATGTCATCCACTCTGTATTGGATGAGCATAGATCCGGAGCCGATGCCAGCTCTTCTCAGGCCCTGGTTCTCCTGGATCTGTCAGCTGCCTTTGACACAGTCGATCACACCATCTTGATCGATCGTGTCAAAGGCGCAGGCATTCAGGGATCCTCTTTGGCTTGGATCACTTCATTGCTGGAGAACCGCCAGCAGGCCGTCCAGCTGGCTGGCTTCTCTGCTGCTCCTCGCCTTATTACCTGTGGTGTTCCCAAGGCTCGTCCCTTTCTCCTCTTTTTTTCAATATCTATATCTTTCCCCTCATCTCTGCACTCCAGAAATTAGATGTCACAGTGTTTAATTACGCCGACAACCTCCAACTTATCTTTAATATCTCTTCTCTTTCCTCTTCTGTTCTTAACTTTCAATCAGTCATGACTTTCATCAGCGACTGGATGAATTCCAACCACCTGATAAGACCAAGTTGGTGCTTACTGGTGATGCTTCCAGCCCCTGGTCTTCTTCTTTCTGGCCCTCTTCCCTTGGTTCTCCTCCCTCTCCCTCTGCTTCTGTCAAAAGTCTTGGTATTAGAGCAGTGATCAATCCATGCACATTCAAATCAGTGCAGTAGTTTCATCTTGCTTTCTTAATTTATGGACTATACATAAAATCTCCCGTTTCTTTTCTACCGCAGCACTGAAACTCATCTTCCTCGCCGTGGTCATATCCCGCCTGGATTACGGAAAACTCTGTATGTCGGTATCCCTGCATACGAGCTTCGCCGTCTCCAATTAATCCAGAACCAGGCTGCCAGGTTAGTCTACAAACTCCCAAAACACTATCATGTTACCCCTCTGCTGAAAACATTACATTGGAACGTTTTTTTTTCAAACTTGGATGTCTGATTTTTAAGGCCCTTGCCGGCACAGTGCCTGCCTTTACTACTGCCAAACTTAAGGCTTATGTTCCCCTTCGTGATCTTCAGTCTTCCTCTAAGCACCTTCTGTGCATTCCTTGCTACAGAAGGAAGAAACACGGTGGTAGAAGCTTCTCTTTTTTGGCCCCCTCATTTTGGAATACTCTTCCCCTCTGCATGCTACATGGATTTTCGCAGGGCTCTGAAGACTCAGCTCTTCTCGCAAGCCTTTGCCGAATAGGCGGCACCCCCGTCTCTCATGTACTTCCGTCCTCAGCGCCAAGAAACCGTTTGGTCTATAAAGTGCTTTATAAAACCTTTAACTTTAACTTTATGGTCCAATATATAGAGAAAATATTAACTATAGGAAAATAGAAATCACATGAATTGGATGTTGGACTATTCAGCAGAAAATAAAATATACTTGAAATTGAGATAAATATATAACATCCTTAACTGATTGAATTAAATCAAAGGTATGGAGACTTTACATAGAGAAAATAACAATGTTGAGAAACATGTTAAAATGAAGTATGAATATCCATTGGAGGATGGATAACTCAAATAAATTAAAAAAACAAGAAATGAAAAATGAAAATGAAGAAAGCTAATTGAATTAGTAAGAATAATATTCTAGAAGCTGGGTACACAGATGGAAAAATACCACAAGAACATACCCCACTGGAGGGCAGAGGAGATGGTTCAAGCAGAAAGAGGGATAGAAAGTCAAAACGTGGACAATAATACTGTGACTTGTTCTATATCGATTGTGATTGTTACTTACAAAAAATCAGAGAAAAGCAATGGGACCACTTTAATAATGAGAATTGCAGTAATGCCTCGGAAAAATTACAACGACAAACTCTTCCTTTTTTAATCCTATTTAATTATTAATTCACTATGGTGTATTTGCACAAACTTCAATTTGCTTTTTGTTGCATAATTGGCACCAAAGGAAACAGTCACTTTAACATTCATTTCCCTGACGGTTATAAAACTACAGGAACCATCATGCATTGTAAAATGGGAACTGATGTCACCTAACAAAGGGAAATAAATATTACACAGAGTTAATGGAAAGTTACCTGTGATCAAGGTCTGTTTAGAGACTGAAATGCATTGGGTTCTGTATTCACAAATATAAGTTTCAAGTAGGAGAAACTTGCAGGGAGTGCGTTCCGATTTTTCTGGAGTTTGGGCCACGCCTGCAATATTTTCATGAGTTCAACCACCCAACGCATTAAAGGTCTGCTCCCAGTCCTTGATCAGGGTGAACAAGGTCTGGGAGCAGACTGAAAAAAAATATATATATATAAATATATATATATGGTATACAGTCAAAATATTGAGTTTTTAATATCGAGTTACATAAATATCGAGTTAAAAATATAGAATGGACACAATATCGAATGGACAGAATATAGACTACAAAAATATCGAATAGAATAGCATTAATATTGAATCAAAAATATAGAATGGACAAAATATCGAATGGACAGAATATAGGCAACAAAAATATAGAATGACAGAATATAGACAACAAAAGTATAGAATGGACAGAATATAGACTACAAAAATATAGAATTGATAGATATTAGACAATAAAAATATCGAATTTGAGGTAAGAAAGTTAATATTAATTTTTAAAGTATTTTTTATGTTAGTATATGTGTGAAAAGTGTATATTTATTATATAATTTATTTTAATTAATTAATTTTATGGTTTTTAATTTTTGCGTGATATAATTCTGTAGCGGGTTGTGGGTTTATAGGGGAATAGGGTGGGAAGTAATTTAATTATAATTAATTAAATATGTTAATTTATTTATTGGTATTTATTTTGAATTAATTGTTAATTAAAAATTGATTGGTAATTAATTAAAATATAATCATTAATTATTTTATTTAATTGATTAATTGATAATTATGTTAATTTTATTGATGTATTTTCTGTAGCCGGTTGTGGGTTTATAGGGCAATAGGGTGGGAAGTAATTTATTTATAAATAAATAAATATTGTTATTTACTTATTGGATTTCTTTTGTTGAAATTTTTAATACTTTTTTTATTGTTAATTAATTATTTGTTAATTGGTAATTAATTTGTATTTTTATTTGATTAATTATTATATGATATAAAATTGTTAATTACTTTTAATTAATTTGTTTTTATTCATATATGAAGTATTTACTTTCCCTACTGTTGCACTCTTTGGAGTGGGAATAGTAATTTTTTCCCGTACGCTATCCAACACTTTCCCTACTGTTGCATTTTTTAGAGTGGGAATAGTATTTTTTACCCCTATGCTATCCAACGCTTTCTCTACTGTTGCACTCTTTGGAGTTAGAATAGTAATTTTAACTCTCCCGCTATCCAACGCTTTCCCTACTGTTGCACTTTCTGGAGTGGGAATAGTCATTTTAACCCATAGCGCTATCCAACGTTTTCTCTACTGTTGCACTCACTGGAGTGGGAATAGTCATTTTTACTCCTACGCTATCCATCGCTTTCCCTACTGTTGCACTCTTTGGAGTCTGAATAGTAATTTATACCCCTACGCTATCCAATGCTTTCCCTACTGTTGCACTCACTGGAGTGGGAATAGTAATTTTAACCCTCCCGCTATCCAACGCTTTCCATACTATTGCACTTTCTGGAGTGGGAATAGTCATTTTTACCCCTACACTATCCAATGCTTTCCCTACTGTTGCTCTCTCTGGAGTGGTAATAGTAATTTTTATCCCTACGCTATCCCACGCTTTACCTACTGTTGCACTTTCTGTATTTGGAACAGTAATTTTTACCCCTACGCTACCCAATGCTTTCCCTACTGTTGCACTCTTTGGAGTGGAAATAGTAATTTTAACCCCTACGGTATCCAACACTTTTCCTACTGTTGCACTCTGTGGATTGGGAATAGTAATGTTTACCCCATACTCTATCCAACTTTTTCCCTACTGTTGCACTCTTTGGAGTGGGTATAGTAATTTTTACCCCTATGCTATCCAATGCTTTCCCTACTGTTGCACTCACTGGAGTGGGAATAATAATTTTTACCACAACGCTATCCAACACTTTCCCTACTGTTGCACACTCTGGAGTGGGGATAGTAATTTTAACCCTCCCGCTATCCAACGCTTTCCCTACTATTGCACTTTCTGGAGTGGGAATAATAATTTTTACCCCTACGCTATCCAATGCTTTCCCTACTGTTGCACTCTTTGGAGTGGGAATAGTAATTTTTACCCCTACGCTATCCCACGCTTTCCCTACTGTTGCACTATGTGGAGTGGGATTAGTAATTTTTACCCCTACGCTATCCAACGCTTTCCCTAGCGTTGCACTCTCTGGAGTGGGAATAGTAATTTGTACCCCTACGCTATCCTACACGTTCTCTACTGTTGCACTCTCTGGATTAGGAATATTAATTTTTACCCCTACGCTATCCAATGCTTTCTCTACTGTTGCTCTTTCAGGAGTGGGAATAGTAATATTAACCACCCGCTATCCAACGCTTTCCCTACTGTTGCACTTTCTGGAGAGGAAATAGTAATTTTTACCCCTACGCTACCCAATGCTTTCCCTACTGTTGCACTCTTTGGAGTGGGAATAGTAATTTTAACCCCTACGCTATCCAACAATGTTCCTACTGTTGCACTCTGTGGATTGGGGATAGTAATTTTTACCCCTACTCTATCCAACTTTTTCCCAACTGTTGCACTCTCTGGAGTGGGAATGGTAATTTTTACCCCTACGCTATCCAATGCTTTCCCTAGTGTTGCCCTCTCTGGAGTGGGAATAGTAATTTTTACCCCTACGCTATCCAACACTTTCTCTACTGTTGCACTCTCTGGAGTGGGAATAGTAATTTTTACCCCTATGCTATCCAATGCTTTCCCTACTGTTGCACTCACTGGAGTGGGAATAATAATTTTTACCCCTACGCTATCCAACACTTTCCCTACTGGAGTGGGAATAGTAATTTTAACCCTCCCGCTATCCAACGCTTTCCCTACTATTGCACTTTCTGGTGTGGGAATAGTAATTTTTACCCCTACGCTATCCAATGCTTTCCCTACTGTTGCACTTTTTGGAGTGGGAATAGTAATTTTTACCCCTACGCTATCCCACGCTTTCCCTACTGTTGCACTCTGTGGAGTGGGAATAGTAATTTTTACCCCTACTCTATCCAACGCTTTCCCTAGTGTTGCACTCTCTGGAGTGGGAATAGTAATTTGTACCCCTACGCTATCCTACGCTTTCCCTACTGTTGCACTCTGTGGAGTAGGAATAGTAACTTTTACCCCTACGTTATCCATTGCTTTCCGTACTGTTGCTCTCTCAGGAGTGGGAATAGTAATTTTAACCTCCTGCTATGCAACGCTTTCCCTACTGTTGCACTTTCTGGAGTGGGAATAGTAATTTTACACCCCTACGCTACCCATTGCTTTCCCTACTGTTGCACTCTTTGGAGTAGGAATAGTGATTTTAACCCCTACGCTATCCAACAATTTTCCTACTGTTGCACTATGTGGATTGGGAATAGTAATTTTTACCCCTACTCTATCCAACTTTTTCCCTACTGTTGAACTCTCTGGAGTGGGAATTGTAATTTTTACCCCTATGCTATCCAACGCTTTCTCTACTGTTGCACTCTGTGTAGTGGTAATAGTAATTTTTACCCCTACGCTATCCAACGCTTTCCCTAGTGTTGCACTCTCTGGAGTGGGAATAGTAATTTTTACCCCTACGCTATCCAACACTTTCCCTACTGTTGCTCTCTCTGGAGTGGGAATAGTAATTTTAATCGCCCGCTATCCAACGCTTTCCCTACTGTTGCACTTTCTGTAGTGGGAATAGTAATTTTTAACCCCATGCTACCCAATGCTTTCCCTACTGTTGCACTCTTTGGAGTGGGAATAGTAATTTTAACCCCTACGCTATCCCATGCCTTTCCTACTGTTGCACTCTTTGAAGTGGGAATAGTAATTTTTACCCCTACGCTATCCCACGCTTTCCCTTCTTTTGCACTCTGTGGAGTGGGAATAGTAATTTTGACCCCTACGCTATTCAACGCTTTCCCTACTGTTGCACACCCTGGAGTGGAAATAGTAATTTTAACCCTCCCGCTATCCAACGCTTTCCCTACTATTGCACTTTCTGGAGTGGGAATAGTAATTTTTACCCCTACGCTATCCCATGCTTTCCCTACTGTTGCACTCTTTGAAGTGGGAATAGTAATTTTTACCCCTATGCTATCCCACGCTTTCCCTTCTTTTGCACTCTGTGGAGTGGGAATAGTAATTTTGACCCCTACGCTATTCAACGCTTTCCCTAGTGTTGCACTCTCTGGAGTGGAAATAGTAATTTTTACCCCAACGCTATCCAACACTGAGGTACCGTTTTTTATGGACCCGGCGGTGTCAGGGAGAACACCCAGAGACGTTGAGTCCTTCCTGTTTCAGACTACAGAAACACAGAGTCTTCTAGGTGAAGTCAAAGATCGTATTTATTGGCTGCAACCAGTAACAGGTATCCTAGAAGTACAACAGCATGTATGTTCTCAGGAGACTGCTCGAATTTACAGAACCAGCCTTCTCTTTTTATACAAAATAATGAGCTTCAGGGAAACATTCCTTGTTTTACAGTTGACCATACAAATATTTTTACTACAAAGAAAAAGCAGAGTCATGATGACAAGCCCACATTTCAGTTTGTCCAGTTCATGATAGATTACCCGGCAAGGCCCAGAACTTTCATCAGATATCGACGGACCCCTAATAAAATCGGGCACCTCCTCCTTGTAAAACAGGTCATAAAGAAGAAACAGGGACAGTTTTGTGTGAGATTAGACATAGCTTGTGTGCCATGAACGGTTTATGACATGTTGTGCCTTGATATTAATCTTGTTCGGCCACTGGGAAAGGGACTGCCCGAACAGGTTTGGCTTGAGGCAGTGGAGTCAGCTCGCCCAGGACACAGAGGAGTCAGCAGAGGTGTACGTGTCCTTTCAGATCGAATTCGGCCTTAGTTATTTGGCTATGTAAGGGCAATCACAAAATGGATGCCGCTCACAAAATGGAACCCGAGGGTTCAAGACGAACACTACGATTTCAGGGTGATTTCGTCACTTGATCTTGACGAAAATGCTTAGGTATAGTATTTAAGCCATTTCGGTCTGCTAGTACCAAAATCGTCATGGTACGATAATATTTATGACACGAGTGCAGAGCTTCGGTACCACACAATAGCAGAGTCCAGAAATTTGAGTACCACAGACCCTCCTTTTGCCCTTATATAGCCAATAACCTATACTCATGCAAATCTGAGTCCAGGTCTGTATTCATGAAGTCATTGAGATGTTGCTGTAACATCATCCTATTACTTAGTTCATCTCTTGATACAGGTTTCCTTACACAAGATGTAGCACAGAGGCCACATATTGCAGGAGCACACTGCACACACAGACAGAACAGGAAAAGGATGGCTAGGATCATCCCAATGACTATCAGAATCTTCCATCCCCAGGCAGATATCAGTTTCCAGAACCACCCCATCAAGGACCAGTCTCCGTCATCCACGTGAATGGATTCAGAGATCTTATGCAGTTTGGAGATGGGCTGGTATACTGTCGGAGCGTTATCGGGGATGAAAACAAAGCAACTCGATTGGATCACTTTACATACCCCACCACGGTCTGCAAGTATGACATCTAACGCAACCCTGTTTTGAAGATTCATAAGGCGATCCGACTGGAGCTCAGCAGTCAAATTACTAAGGGCACCGGCAGTTTCAACCACAATGGATTCAAACACCTCAATTGCCTTATGTTCCTGCTGTTCACCATAGGCCCCCAAAACGGCAGAAAACCCTTTGCAAAATCTCTGAATTCTTGTCCTGCAGAGTCTTCTTTACTGATGACACCTCTAACTATCCTTGTCCTATGGTAATCTGCCTCGGCCATGTAGGTGGGAGGCAACAGGAACGATACAAAACAAGTGCCCGAGAAACCAGGGGGCAACCATGTGCAGGCTCTATCATAGCAGATGAAATAAGTACCCTTAGCTGCTAAGAACGGAGGGGAACTTCGAGATGCAAACACATATGTTTCCGTGCAGAAGCTCTTCCCCAACTGAGCTCTGGGATTTTTGCCATTACCTTGCAGACATAGGTGACCCTGATGGGGTACAATCCAAATAGAGGAGGATCTCTTCCCTCGCTGCTTCTCACTCAAAGCTGCTCCATATTTCGTCATATCCATTTAACATAAGCTTGTAACTCATCTTTAGGAATCGTTCTGTACGAGTCAATTGTGCTGCTCATATTTGCAATTCCTACTACCAATGCTTTGTTACTTGACTTACTTTTCGTGGAATGTGGGGAATATGGTTCGATGGCAAATATGAACATTGTTTGGAACGCCCATAATGAACCATTGTAGCTAAATGGTAAGACCAGGTACGGGATACCCTTGCCTGTTGTATGCGGTATAAGACCACAGACCCAACAGTTAGTTGTGTTTACTACTAATTGGTGTTGGTGTAAAAGCTGAATGAAAGAGTTATTAATAAACTCTAATCTTCTAGAGGACTCATGTTCAGGCAGGGGGTGAAAAGAGTGCGAGGAAACAGTAGGAGGAGGTATGGGCTGTGTAGTGGGTACAAATGAAACTTGAAAAGTGTATAAAACATATCCTATTAAAAACATCATGACACCAAGCAACATAAAGATACAACATATTAACAATCTCTTCTTTGACATTGATATACACATTTAATCTTTAAAGTTCATTCGTTTTGCAGGATTCTCCATCTCAGAAAAATCCATCTGCTCTAATTTGCTGCCTGCGGTGGTAGGTTGTTTCTGCTGAAGAGTGCTTCTGTTAGTCCAGGGCAACTCCCTTAGACCAACCAGAAGTGTCGCTCTAACCGTCTTCAGCTGCACTCCAAAGACTTTGGCAACCGCGACCCTAGCAGCAGAACCAGATGGCGGTTTGAAAAAACAAAAAAGAGCAAGTTTCATGGATGAGAGAGCTGCACAATAAAAAGTAAAAAGAAAATTGTATTTGCCCATAGTCATAGTTCTTGGCCTTAAATTGTAACGGTTTCTGCCAGGTGCTGTCTGGTCCTGGAATAAGAGTTCAGGCTCTGTAGTGTTCAATCAAATTGATGGAGGCACAGCTTCTTGCAAAATGTTGTCGCTCTTTTTTTTTATACGTGCATCGCTAAAAGGTAGAAAACGAGGCACGGTCTCATCTTCAGAGTCAGCGATTCCCTCCTGGACCCACCGGTTATACGGAAGAGGCAGTGGGACCCTCTTACAATGAGTGCCGTGGACCCAATGTTTCTTTCCTTCTACTCGAACGGCAGATCTTGTCGAGAGAAGAACTAGATGAGGCCCGGTCCACCGGGGCTGGTCATTCTTTGTTCGCAGGAAATTCTTAACCACCACGTAGGATCCAGGATCGATTGGATGCCCTGGAGCTTCAGAGGCCTGAGGTAGAGTGTCGTGGACCTGTTGGTGTAAAACACACAATTTAGCCGTCAATTCATACAGATAATCCTTGCTATTAGGGAGAGTCCATCTGGCAAGGCCCCCGGTCCAGATGCTATATACCAGTGGATTTTTGGGCCCCGTTATTAACTTCCGTTATGAACTGTGCAAACGTTTATGGTCTAATCTCAACTTGGTCGAAGGCCATTGTGGTACCTATATACAAAAAAGGGGATAGACATGTACCCTCTTGTTATCGTCCTATCTCTTTGCTTGATGCCCTAATGAAGGTTGCGGGACACATTATCCTAAAACGTATGAATAACTGGACAGAGGAGGCAGATGTCCTCTCTAGATTTCAATACGGTTTCCGAACAGGTAGGGGTACGGTCGAACAGAGTTTAAATTTATATTTTTTAATTTCTAAATATGTCGAGGCTAAAAATGGGAACCTTTTTGTTACATTTATAGATTTAAGTTCAGCGTTTGACTGTGCTGACCATAACCAGTTATGGAGTGTTTTGGAGCACCTAGGACTGAACTTATCTATTCTTAATTTTATTATTGCTTTGTATAGGGATGCAGGGGCCAGGGTGCGGTATGGTCAGAGAGGGGAGTGTTCCTCAAGATTCACTATTGGCAGAGGTGTGAGGCAGGGGTGCATCTTAGCCCCCCTGCTTTTCTCACTCTACATAAATGCCGTTGGTGATTTCATGCAGAGCTTTGAATGTGATTACCCTAAGGTAGAGGGTCATGCCGTTCCAATTCTGTTGTACGCAGACGATGCGGCTATTTTGTCTCAAACAAGGTTGGGGCTGCAAAGGGCAGTCACTAAATTTACTCTCTACTCTCTTTATGAAAGAAAAGGGTTTGAAGGTAAACATTGCTAAGACCTTTTCCTTGGCCTGTAGCAAGGGAATAAAGAAACCCCCATGCCCGATATTCATTGAGGGAAAAAAGATAGACACTGTAGAACAATTTCCATATTTGGGTATTTGCTTTCATAGAAAGGTGTCCTGGCAGCCCGCTGTAAAAGCCAGGAAGTTTGCTTTTTCTAGAGCGATTGGCGCACTTCGAGATTTTGCTAGTAAAGTTGGGGGGAGACCAGTCAAGCAGCTTATTACCATTTACAAAGCAAAGTGCGTATCAACGGCAATCTATGGGGCAGGTCTCTGGGGGATCGATACAATAACATCAATCCAGAAGGATGAAAATAAGTTCCTTAGATACCTCCTAGGTTTGCCGAAGTCAACGTCCACCTATTTGACGCACATAGAGTTGGGGCTACCGTTTATTTCTGATACAATTAAGACTGAGCCCATTCTCTTATGGCATAAGCTTTGGACTACCACAGAGACGGCCTTTAATCGTGAAGTAATAGCTGATTGCCAAAAATTGGAGGGGGCAAAACATATAAAATGGATGTCTTTTGTTAAAAGGATTTGTCTTGAAATTGGCCGCCCGGAGTTTTTTATTGACCCATCGAGTTTGGAGCAAAGATCGAGGAAAGCCTTGAGAAGGCTCCTAATGGACCATTTAGAAGCCAAAAGATGGTCTACCCAAAAGGACAATACAATTGTATTGGCTTTTCAAAGGATCACTATGGTTCAGGGTCTTCAACTATACCTGGCAACTGATATTAATTGCTTTTCAAGAATGCTCCTCTCCAGATTTAGATTGGGCTCCTTTTTTCGGCTAATTACTTTCTCCTCCTGCAATGATTGGTCCCGAAACCTGCTCCCTTGCCCTTGTGATGATATTGCATCCCAATCTAATATACATTGCATACTTTTCTATAAATACTATCAAGTACCTAGAAAATCCTTACTGAAACCACTACTGAAGACCGGGGTTTGCGGTCTTGTAAAGATGCTTTTGTTCGCTTACAACAATTGGAGAATAGGGATGTGATATTTATTGTGGAAAAGTTTTTAAAATTGCTGCTAAGGTTCAGGAACTCGATATGATACATGAATTTCTATAACTATTTATTGTCTTATATACTTTTTAATACTTCTTTTACTGTTAATGTTAACTCCTTTGTTTCCTGTGAAGCTACGTTTCTCTGGCACTTTATAGACTTATATGTGGTTTTTAATTGTAATTCGATTATTGTAATGTGTGCTTTTATGATATCCTTGTGATTACCGAATAAAGCTTATTTGATTTGATTCATACAGATAATCAAGCAGTACAGGGTGTTCTATTTTGCTAAATCTGGTGGGCCTTGGCACTCCCCATATGTTGGCCGGGCGGCCAAACACAATTTCATAGGGACTAAGTCCCACTCTAGAGTGAACAGTCATTCTCGTTGATAGAAGTGCCAAGGGCAGAGCGTCAGGCCATTTAAGACCTGTGCTTGCTTGAATCTTGGTCAGTTTCAGTTTTAACATGCCATTATAGCACTCTACTAGTCCAGCTGATTGGGGGTGATTTGCAGCGTGGAACTTTTGCTGAATGCCTAGCCCCTCACACACTTTCTTCATCACTCGACCCACAAATTCACTCCCATTATCACTCCAAACCATTCTAGGCATTCCAAATCTAGGGAAAAATTCTTTGACAAGGGCTTTGGCTGTGGACAAAGCAGTATTGTCCTTCAGGGGGTATGCTTCGACCCATCTTGAAAAGACACAAACAACAACGAGTACGTATTTCAAATTGTTGCACCTTTCCATGTGGATGAAATCTAGCTGCGAAACCTCAAACGGATACGTTGGAGGCACAAAATGACCAGCTGGAGTTGGGGTTCCCCTACCAGGGTTGTATTTCAGGCATACCATAAGATTCTTGACCACATTCTCTGCACACTTAGGGATTCCACCATTTTGCCATACTGGAGCTAACAACTTACAAATCCCTTTCACGCTGATATGAGCCATTCCATGATCCATTGTCACCACTGCAAGCACATACGCATCGGGTAACAACCATCGCTGATGCTCTGACAATTCAATCCAACAACCATTCGCATCCAATTTACCCTTACTTTCTCTCCATTCATTCAACTCTTTCTCTTTGGCTTCAGCTTGAATAGACTTCACACTCTCAATTGTATCTTCGCACATACCAACATCAACAATCCATCTCGCAGGGCCTGCAACATACATTCGGCTCATTACATTCCTAGCAGTTTCTTTCGCAACTTCATCCGCAAACGCATTTCCATGACCAACAAAATCTGTAACCTTTTTGTGCGCACTGCATTTCACAATTGCAACCTGTACGGGCAAGGTCACTCGAGAAGCTCATTTATCAACTGACCATGCTGGATCTTAGCACCATGCGAAGTCAGGAACCCACGTTCTTTCCACAATCGTCGAAAACTGTGAGCCTCACCAAATGCGTATTGGCTGTCCGTGTACACGTTCACTCGTTTTCCTTTCGCCAACACACATGCTCTTGTAAGTGCAATCAACTCTGCTGCTTGCGCTGAATTGTGGGGGATACATGCAGCTTCAACAACAGTATGCAAAGTCGTCACAGCATATGCTGCAGTCGTATCACCATTCGACAACTTGAAACACGAACCATCAACCCACAAAGTACCATCACACTCTGGAAGAGGAGTGTCCCTGAGATCTATCCTCCCTTTCGTCTCTTCCTCTGCTCTCAGAAAACAGTCATGCTGATCTTCACTATCATCGTCTGTCTCAGCTAAAATCGGCAACAATGTGGCTGGGTTTAGTGTATTGCAACTCTTTATGTGCACATGACTTGCCAACAGTGTCAGCTCATACCCTGACAACCGAGCACTAGTTAAGTGCTGTGTCTTTGTTCTGTTTAACAGAATGTCCACTGCATGCGGGACCATCACAATTAGCATGTTATTCATTACTAACCCAGCAGACTGTTGAATAGAGACAGCTGCTGCCGCAGTGGCTCTCAAACAACTTGGCAACGCCTTAGCTACCGGATCTAAAGTCGCCAAAAAATACGCGCATGGTCGCTGTTTGCCCCCAACAGACTGTGTCAGAACTGACAATGCGCAACCTTCTTTCTCATGGACATATAATGTAAAAGGCTTACTGTAGTCGAGGATACCCAACACAGGAGCCGAACACAATGCATCACGCAATTCGGAAAAACTTTTCTGACACTCTTCAGACCACGGAATGGGATTCGGTGTATCTTTACAAGTTAATGCCACCAAGGTGTGGCCAATAAGGAAAAATTCGGTATCCATTGTCTGCAATATGATGTAATGCCCAAGAAAGCACGCACTTCTCTCTGTGTCCTTGGGACACTCAATTTTGCAATTGCCTGAATTATCTCTGGGGTCAGTTTCCTTCGCTCCTTCGATAAGAGGTGACCTAAGTAGGTTACTTCTTGTCGACAATATTGTAACTTTGAAAGAGAGACTTTGTGGTGCAAATCACATAAATGACGCAACGACAATGTGGCTTCTTTACAAATATCCTCAGTATCTGCAGCTATTAGCAAATCATCGACGTATTGAATAAGGGTAGCGCCGTCAGGTAAAACAATCCTATCAAGCTGTGTTTTTAAAGCCTGACTGAATATTGATGGACTTTCACAGTAGCCCTGAGGAGAGCGTTTGAAGCAGAAACTCTGGCCTCCTAAACTGAAGCCAAAAATATCCCTGCTCTCCTCGGCAATCGGGATGCTGAAGATAGCATTCTTCAAGTCAATCACTGAGAACCAAGTGGCTGAAGCTGGAATCATAGTCAATAGGTCAGTGATATCAGGGACAACGGGAAACTGAGGCACAACAATCTAATTGGAAAGGGGAGACCGCTCGGTCACCCCGAACGTATGGATGGGTGTCCCGATCCCCCGGGAATCCGTTGCGGGCGGGAGGCGTGTCCCAGCCGGTCTGCCCATAGCAGCGTGGCCGGAGCATGCACCTACCGCCCAAAAAGGGTTGTCCTAAACACCAGCCCGGAAGTCCGTGTACCGATGGGAGTGATGAGGGTGCAGCCCCGCCTTCCCGCTGCTGGATAAAAGGCGCGGGAATCCAAGGGAGCGTCCTCATGTGCCTGCGTTCTGAAGGCTGCACCACTCGTGAGCCCTCAAGGGAACACGCTGCAGTTTTTTTAAATAAGCGAGGGGTGTGTTGGGGTTTCAATAAGGGAACGTGTAGCAGGCCACAAGGAACGTGTAGGTTCAGGCACGCGTGCTCCAGTTGTGGTAACACCTCACACCCTGAAACTAGCTGCCGATCCACGGCCAATGGCACCGGAGGCAAAGGGGGTACCAAGCAGGATTGATACGGTGCAACGGAAGTCCACATCTTCGCCCGTAGATATCTTGGCTTTGACCCCTTGGCTGAACAGATACCCTGATCATGCGTCCACCGGGATTCTGCGAGATGGCTTCTCATATGGCTTCAGGATCCCGGTGGGTGATTTTCAAGGGACCGCCTATTGTAAGAAACAACTGTCCGTTCAGCACAACCCGGCGGTTGCCGCTAAAAAGATCGCCAAGGAGGTTAGGTTGGGGCGAGTGGCAGGACCTTTTTGTGACCCACCAACGGCCGATTTTGTATGCTCCCCATTAGGGGTGGTGCCAAAAAGGTACCCGGGGGAGTACTGGCTCATTCATAATTTGTCGGCACCAAAAGGGGCTTCTGTCAATGAGGCGATCAACCCTGAGATTTGCAGTGTAAAGTATGTATCTTTCGATGACACAGTGGTGCTGTTGAATCGCTTAGGCCCCGGTGCATTGTTAGCAAAGTCAGACATTGAATATGCATTCAGGTTGATTCCTGTGCATCCCCACGATCAACGCTTGTTGGGTTTTACGTTTCAGGGGAAATACTACATGGATATGTGCATGCCAACGGGTTGTTCAATTTCGTGTGCCTATTTTGAAATGTTTAGCTCATTTCTGGAGTGGGTGTTCGCAAAGGCCACAGGGCACCAACATGTGATACATTATCTTGATGATTTCCTCTTTCTCGGCCCAGCGGGCACTCTGGACTGTGCACTGGCATTGCAGGACTTCTGCGTGCTCGTCCGGGGTTTCGGGGTTCCATTGGAGCCAGGTAAGACAATGGGGCTGAGTACCTCCCTGGAGTTTTTGGGCATAGAACTAGACTCCGTGGAGGGGTGCTTCCGCCTGCCGGCTGAGAAGATCGCCAAATTCATGGCTTCCTTGTTGCAGTGTCTCCGGACCAAGAAAGTGACATTGCACCAATTACAGCAGACAGTGGGTCAGCTTAACTTTGCATTAAGGGTGATATCGATCGCTCGCCCTTTCTCTCGATCCATTGCCCAGTCCATGGTAGGCCTCAGGGAAGGGCACCACCGAACGAGACTGTCGGCGGAGGTTCGCCAGGACATGCTCATTTGGCTGGCATTCCTGGCGGACTTCAACGGCCGAGTGGTCTGGAGCAAACCCCCAGCCTCATCGGCGGAACTCGGCTTATGGACCGACTCGGCGGGCAGCGTGGGGTTTGGTGCGATCCTCGGAAACCGTTGGTCGGCACAAAGATGGCCGGCATGGTGGCAAACAAACAGTTTGACGAGTAACATTGGCTTTCTAGAACTCTTCCCCATCTGGGTGGCTCTGTCGGCATGGCCGGAGTATTTCAGAGACTGCTCGGGGGTATTTAGGTCCGAATAATGCAGCTGATGCGCTCTCTCCTTTCAATATGCAGGCTTTCAGGGATTGTTTACCCTCAGCGGAGTTAGTGGCGGCACCATTTCCCGAAGCACTATGGCAAATTGGTGGCAGCCAGTTTAGCGCCCAGGACAAGGAAAGCTTATGAAGGGGCGTTCCGCTCATACTGCGCCTTTTTGGGTCCTGCAGGGGAGCATAGATGGGGGCAGGAGAAGTCCTTTGTCCAATTTTTAGTGGCACTTCATGGAGAAGGCCGGTCGGCGGCAACCGCAATTCAGTATAAGGCCGCCATATCATTTATGGCACAGCTCCATAGGATCAGGGACCCAATGGACTCCTTTCTAGTCAATAGGCTCTGCGCGGCTGGCGGCGCTTATAAGGATGCAGAAAGGATAACAGGCACCCAATAGGATTTGATAAGTTGACCACCTTGCTTGCTAAACTAGAAGAGACATGCTCCTCGCCTAGCGAGGTAATACTATTCCGGGCAACGTTCGCATTGGCGTTCTATGGGGCCCTGCGGGTGAGCGAACTAGTGGCGGCAAATAAGAGAGATACGGAAGGAGGTCTGCGCAGGGATCACATCCAAGTAAGGGGTGATTCTCTGCTGATCACGATAGCCAGGTCAAAGACGGACCAGGAGGCCCACGGGAATAGTGTTGTGTTGCAGCGCGCTCCAGGTAGTCCCGGTTGTCCAGTGAGGCATGTTGAGGCCTACCTAAAACAAAGGTTGACAATGTGGGGGTGGGCCTTGCTGCGACATACGGACGGCACCCTGTTGACAAGGTTTCAGTTTCAGAGGGTGCTGGCAATTACGATTGCAGCAGCGGGCTTCAACCCAAGTGATTCTGGGACTCATTCATTCAGGATAGGGGCCGCTACAGAAGCTACGGCTCTAGGTCTGCAGGCAGACGAGGTGAAGCAGTTAGGCCGTTGCTCTTCAAATTGTTTCAAGAGGTGCGTGCAACTGCACATGTTGTAAATTACTGATGAAGTGCACTCACGCTTGTTGTCTTTTGTTTGGATTACAGTTTCACGAGCCTGTGACGCAGAGCGGAAATTGGGACCGGCCCAGTATTAGCTAACCACCGCATCAGGATTACGGAATGGAAGACGGGTGGTCTGGGTCGTGGGCCACTCATACGTGAGGCATATTCAAGACAGGTGATGCGATCCACACATCTGAGGAATATGGGTTCAGGGTGTCCTTCCATGGGAAGGGCGGCCTCTGTATTAACCGACTGCAAAGTTTTGTGGAGGAATTATTAGGGCGGCACAGGTCACCGCCATCTGTAGTCATAGTGCACTATAGTTGAGCACATACTTTCTGTAGTTAGCTGGTTAGCAAAAAGGCTCCCGGGATGTACGATTGCCTGGTCTCACATGATTCCCAAGAGGGTATGGCGGGGTGGTTTGTCCATAACAGCGTTGAACCATTCGGTAAAGAGGGTCAACAATAAAATGGAGAAATTGTTCCGCTCTGCTCATCTCCAAAGCATATCTCATGGGTGCATATGGGGCGATCACTGTTATTCTGATGATGGGGTACACCTGTCCAGGGTGGGTAATGATTTACTTATAGGAGACATGATAGCTTGGCTAGTGGGTTTGAGGAGACATGACCTATAGGAGGTGTGGGGGGGCCAGATAGTCGGTCAACTCTCTGGCCTGTGGCGGTGAGGTCATGATCGGTGAGCAGTGATTTCAAGGTCCCTAGGGGGGGCGCCACCCACTATGGATGGGAGCGCCCGGGGGAGGCGGCCATGGGCCCCTCCCATGGGGGTGGGCGGCACCCAGTACGGATGGGTCACCCAGGGGGAGACGGCCATAGGCCCCTCCCAGGGGGAGACGGCTATATGCCCCTCCCCAGAATTTCCCGGGGGCCGGATATCCGCTCCGGCGGAGTGCGGGGAAAGGGGGGGAGTCCACGCTGTCCTTCTTACGGATACCTTGCACAGGAACTCGGACGACCTTAAGATGGCGTCGAGTGAAAGGGGGCCCCCACGACAAGGGAAGTTACAGTTGGCTGCGAGGGTAAAGTCCTCTGCATTCTTCAAGTCAATCACTGAGAACCAAGTGGCTGAAGCTGGAATCATAGTCAATAGGGCAGTGATATCAGGGACAACGGGAAACTGTGGCACAACAATCTTATTGACCTCCCTAAGATCAATCACAAATCTGTAAACAGGTGGCTGGGAAGGATCAGTACGCTTCAAAACCGGCAGAACAGGACTATTACAGATGTTGCCTCTTGTCTCTTCAATTACACCTTTCTCAATCAAATCATAAATAATCGCTAACAATGCCTTTTCACCTTCACTAGGGATCTTGTATTGGGGAATGCGCGGCATTTTAACATTGGCTTTCAGTGTCACAACATATGGCGCTATTTCCAAGAGACCCACATCATTGGAGCCAGTAGCCCAAAGAATGTCCGGAAGAGAAGACAATTCTGTCGGAAGTTTATCCTTCAACAAATACATTGGAGAAACCACTTTCTTACCCAGTGTAAGTTGTACTCCCGAAGGAGAACAGTACAAAGTCGCATATAACCTTTTCAACAGATCTAGTCCCAACAAGTTTTCACCACAACCTGTTGTAAGAATGAGGGGTGCTTCGAATTCACAAGGTCCAGCAGAAAGGGACATAGGACTAGAAATCGGGATCCTAACCGGGGCGCCAGAAAAACCTACTGAAACATTCATTTCGCCAGACAAAGGTGCGCCAGGGAGTTTTGAGTGCATAATAGAACTCTTTGTAGCACCAGTATCCAACAGAAAAGGCTCTGACACACCTGATGTAATCACCTCAACATAAGGCCCACTCGGATCTACTGGAACTGAAACAACTCCCTCTCTTTGTCCATGGCTGTCCTAGCAATCATCACCTTCCATATTCTCATCTTCTGCATAGTAGTCATCAGCATAGTATTGAGCCGTCCTAGCAAACGCGTTATTCTGCTGATCGAAACCATTCATAGAATTCTGAGGCGGGAAGGAACGAGCGTTCTGGGGGAAATTTCAACGTCCCCTACCTCTAGGAGCTTGTTGAACGCCTCGACCTCTTGCACCAGAAGCACCATTTGTACACTGTAACAAAACCGGGCAACTACTCTTGAAATGACCCTCTTCTTTACAATACGCACACTGATTGGGACCATACGGTAAACGCTGTTGAGAAGACTCGTTTCTTTGCGAGTTCCTCGAATATTGCTGAGGTTGCTGGTAGTCGCGCTGACTATTATTACGGGGTGGATAAGCTTGCTGTAGAAGGACTTTAGTTTTCAATTCCTTAGTCTTTTTATCCGCTCTCTCTAACTCATCTTTACGCCTATTCTCATAGTACTGGGCCGTGGCTAAAATCTGGGCTGACGTGGAAACAGCCCAAGCACTCTCAAAATCCTTCAACTTATTACATAATTCAGGAAGCAAATTATGTACAAATTTGTAAACAAACAATCTTTGGCCGCCCTCCGTAGACATATCCTGACCACTATGATCTACAAAAGTCTCCTCAAACCTTGTGAAGAAGTCAGACACAGTCTCATCTTTCTTTTGTTTGCATGCAGACAACTTGTCCCAATTAACACGCAATTCAGGCATTAAAGTCTTCATATACGTAATAATCCTACCAGGAAGTTCTGCTACTAAGGGCTCGGGTTTAGCACCACCAACTTGTCTAGCATCAGCAGCGGCAATATTTACCCATGTGTCGCCTAACTCTTGATCATGATCCGCATGATGAATCTTTCCCCATAAAAGCTGTGGAACAACATTTCCAAACAACATGTCGACATCGGCTAAATTCATGATACAGGAGCCTGCAGTCTGTGATAATTCTTTGTAATATCCTGCATGATTTTTACGGGGATCAGGCAATGTCTGCTTAAGAGCCAAAACTTCAGCTCGCTTCCATGGGACATGTACCCACACACGCTGAAAATGTGGCAAAATGGCTGGAATAACATTTGCGTTCCCTTCCCTCCAAACTGGGGGGACCTCTCTCATGGGATATTGTCTTGCCTTCTTCTTAACCTCATAGTCAAACAACGACTGGGAAACAGTCTCACTTCTAAACGACAACAATGTTGCAACTGCTTTTTCAACATCAGAACCCACAATTGTGCCCTTCGCAAACTCGAACCGCACACGATACAACTCAGACATATTGCGTTCCAAATCATCTTCCTCCAATTCCTCACAAAGAAAGACACACATTTTCTCAAAGACGTATCTCTGCTTCGGTGCTTCCCACTGATGGAAGACATCCATAATAGATTCAAAATCATATTGTATCGGGTCTGTAACCCATTTATGCTCCAAACGATCCAATATCTCTTTCTCTCTAGAGTCAGGCATTTGACTGCGTGACTGTCTATGCTCTGTAGCAGGGGACATACCCAATTGTCCCAACAAAGGAGAAAAGAAACCAGAAACGGCAGCAGACATTCGCTGTCTGGCAGAAGGAGAAGAAGAAAGAATAGGGGAAGATGGGGAAGAATCCGGAGTCGGAGCAGGAGGAGCATTAGGAACAGACGTAGAAGTAGCAGGCAAAGGCAAAATTAGCGGCCCCTGAGGAGGCTGGGCCAAAGGAATGGAAACCAACGGAAGAGGAGCCGGTTGTGGAGGAATCACAGGAGGCGCAACATTCAGAGGTTGTACGGCCACGACTGGTGGCGGAGGTGCCGTAGCATTCTGTGCATAAGGGGGTGGTGAACTCAGGAGATGTGACATTAACGGATCTTTCTCAAGATCGTTCCTTGATTCCTGTTCTTTAGTTGGCAAGGCTGGGTAGCATCTATCTACCGCTAACTTCTTTACTCGTTTCATCTGTTCGCTTTCTTGTTCTTCTTCATTATCCCTAAATGCAACAGCAGCTTGTACTATTGACATACCTCGTTCTCGTTTATTTTTCTTTGCTAATTTCATTTCTCTCTGTTTGGCTTCTTTGCGCCATAGGCGAAAAGAGTCAAACATCGCCGGCCGGGCTTTCTTCTTAAAAAGTTTAACCTCTAGATTATCCAAGATTTCTGTGTCAAAGCTACCATATTGAGGCCATTTTAAAACACCATCCTTTCTGGTGTATCGGATCCATACTTCGTTATATGTGATAGGGCCTACGCCATGCTTCACATAGAGCTCATATGTTGGAGTTCCAATCGGAGGAACCGGACACGAGTCCTCCAATCGGGAGTCCCTACTACAACCAAGACAAAACAAATTCCCAAGTCTGCTAAAACCAGGCATCTTCGCTCTCTAGTCTAGCTTCAAACTTCAAAGGATTATCGAATACAATAGTCTTGTGAGTCCTTTGGCTTTGGCACTTGCAAGTTCCAAATCAAAGCGATCCCAAAGGGATACCAAACTAAGAACCAAACTAAGGACTGGGAGACGCTCCGCTTATACTTAACTGAGATATCGATGACGTCACCAGAAGACTCGTCTATCGTTTCGCTCTACCAATCATCAAGGGTCCAAAACAGGGCGATAGTCAGGGCAGCAGTGCTTCGTAGCCGTCGGGACGCGAGGAACCTCACAGCAAAGACCTTCGGACCATGTCGACATACAGGGGTCTCTGAAGTGGTTGGCCGTCCTCCGGAATTTTCACACAAAGCTCCTCACGAATCTCTGGCTTGGACCGGTACCGCTGATACCGCCCCACATTGGGCGCCAACTGAGGTACCGGGTTTTTATGGACCCGGCGGTGCCAGGGAGAACACCCAGAGACCTCGAGTCCTTCCTGTTTCAGACTACAGAAACACAGAGTCTTCTAGGTGAAGTCAAAGATCGTATTTATTGGCTGCAACCAGTAACAGGTATCCTAGAAGTACAAACGCATGTATGTTCTCAGGAGACTGCTCGAATTTACAGAACCAGCATTCTCTTTTTATACAAAATCATGAGCTTCAGGCAAAAATTCCTTGTTTTACAGTTGACTATACACATATTTTTACTACAAAGAAAAAGCAGAGACATGATGACAAGCCCACATTTCAGTTTGTCCAGTTCATGATAGATTACCCGGCAAGGCCCAGGAACTTTCATCAGATATCGACGGACCCCTAATAAAATCGATTTCAGGGTGATTTTGTCACTTGATCATGACAAAAATGCTTAGGTATAGTATTTAAGCCATTCTGCGAGTACCAAAATCGTCATGGTACGATAATATTTATGACATGAGTGCAGAGCTTCGGTACCACACAATAGCAGAGTCGAGAAATTTGAGTACCACAACACTTTCTCTACTGTTGCATTCTCTGGAGTGGGAATAGTAATTTTTACCCCTATGCTATCCAACGCTTTCCCTACTGTTGCACTTTGTGGAGTGGGAATAGTAATTTTTACCCCTACGCTACCCAATGCTTTCCCTACTGTTGCACTCTTTGGAGTGGGAATAGTAATTTTAACCCCTACGCTATCCAACAATTTTCCTACTGTTGCACTCTGTGGATTGGGAATAGTAATTTTTACCCCTACTCTATCCAACATTTCCCTACTGTTGCACTCTATGGAGTGGGAATAGTAATTTTTACCCCTTTGCTATACAACGCTTTCTCTACTGTTGCACTCTGTGGAGTGGGAATAGTAATTTTTACCCCTACGCTATCCAACGCTTTCCCTAGTGTTACACTCTCTGGAGTGGGAATAGTAACCTTTACCTCTACGCTATCCAATGCTTTTCCTACTGTTGCTCTCTCTGGAGTGGGAATAGTAATTTTAACCTCCCGCTATCCAACGCTTTCCCTACTGTTGCACTTTCTGTAGTGGGAATAGTAATTTTTACCCCTACGCTACCCAATGCTTTCCCTACTGTTGCACCTTTTGGAGTGAGAATAGTCATTTTAACCCCTACTCTATCCAACACTTTTCCTACTGTTGCACTCTGTGGATTGAGAATAGTAATTTTTACCCCTACGCTATCCAATGCTTTCCCTACTGTTGCACTCACTGGAGTGGGAAGAATAATTTTTACCCCTACGCTATCCAACACTTTCCCTACTGTTGCACTCTCTGGAGTGGGAATAGTAATTTTAACCCTCCTGCTATCCAACGCTTTCCCTACTATTGCACTTTCTGGAGTGGGAATAGTCATTTTTACCCCTACGCTATCCAATGCTTTCCCTACTGTTGTACTCTTTGGAGTGGGAATAGTAATTTTGACCCCTACGCTATCCAACGCTTTCCCTAGTGTTGCACTCTCTGGAGTGGGAATAGTAATTTTTACCCCTACGCTATCCAACACTTTCTCTACTGTTGTACTCTCTGGAGTGGGAATAGTAATTTTTACCCCTATGCTATCCAAAGCTTTCCCTACTGTTGCTCTCTCTGGAGTGGGAATAGTCATTTTAACCTCCCGCTATCCAACGCTTTCCCTACTGTTGCACTTTGTGTAATAGGAATAGTAATTTTTACCCCTACGCTACCCAATGCTTTCCCTACTGTTGCACTCATTGGAGTGGGAATAGTAATTTTAACCCCTACGCTATCCAACACTTTTCCTACTGTTGCATTCTGTGGATTGGGAATAGTAATTTTTACCCCTACTCTATCCAACTTTTTCTCTACTGTTGCAATCTTTGGAGTGGGTATCGTAATTTTTACCCCTACGCTATCCAATGCTTTCCCTACTGTTGGACTGGATGATCAAGTCATTTTTTGACAAAACACATCACAAATAAACTTTGGAATACACTCGAGAGCGAGTCCTTCTTCTAGAAGACTTTGTGTGCAGTAACGTTTCCGGGAGACCTACCCGGTGTGTCTAGCCACCTGCCAAAGGGCCACTGACTTGAGAAAAATTGGTCGTTGGTGGAATATATTGCGCAGAAGTCTGACCGCCGGCCGCTACTCTGCCTGAAGCTTTGCAGATCATCATATGCTTTGTGCTTAGGATCGGACAATTACCCGCGCTGCCAATCAATCAATCAATCAGTGACACTTATAAAGCGCGCTACATACCCGTAGGGTCTCAAGGCGCTGGGGGGGGGGGGAGGTTGAGCCGCTACTGCTCGAACAGCCAGGTCTTCAGCTTCTTCCTGAAGGAGAGGTGGTCTTGGGTCAGGCGCAGGTCGGTCGGGAGGGAGTTCCAGGTCTTGGCGGCCAGGTAGGAGAAGGACCTTCCTCCTGTAGTCGCTCTTCGGATGCGAGGGCGTGGTTGGCTGATCGGAGGTGGCGTTTGGGAGCGTAGAAGTTGACTCGGCTGTTGAGGTAGCTCGGGCCTTGGTCGTGTAGGGCTTTGTGTGCGTGGGTGAGGAGGCGGAAGGTGATTCTTTTGTTGACGGGGAGCCAGTGAAGGTCTCTCAGATGTCCGGAGATGTGGCTGGTTCGTGGGATGTCGAGGATGAGTCTGGCTGAGGCGTTCTGGATCCGCTGGAGTCTCTTCTGGAGCTTGGCGGTGGTACCGGCGTAGAGGGCGTTGCCGTAGTCCAGTCGGCTGGTGACGAGGGCCTGGGTGACGGTCTTCCTGGTCTCGGTGGGGATCCACCAGAAGATCTTCCGTAGCATGCGTAGGATGTTGAAGCATGCCGAGGAGACGTTGTTGACTTGCCTGGTCATGGAGAGGGAGGAGTCCAGGATGAAGCCCAGGTTGCGTGCATGGTATGTCGGTTTGGGTGCGGTGCCCAGGGCGGGAGGCCACCAGGAGTCGTCCCAGGCGGAGGGAGAGGAGCCCAGGATGAGGACCTCCGTCTTGTCCGAGTTCAGTTTCAGGCGGCTGGCCGTCATCCACTCGGCTACCTCTTTCATCCCTTCGTGCAGGTTGGCTCTGGCGGCGGCGGGGTCGTTGGTCAGGGAGAGGATCAGCTGGGTGTCGTCGGCGTAGGAGATTATGCTGAGGTTGTGTTTGCGTACGATGGCCGCGAGGGGGCTCATGTAGACGTTGAAGAGGGTGGGGCTCAGAGATGATCCTTGGGGGACGCCGCAGATGACTTCGGTGGCCTCTGACTTGTACGGTGGTAGGCGGACTCTCTGTGTTCTTCCGTCGAGGAAGGAGATGATCCATTCCAGCGCCTTGTCCTGGATTCCGACGTTGCTGAGGCGCCGTACTAGGGTGCGGTGGCAGACCGTGTCGAATGCCGCGGAGAGGTCTAGGAGGATGAGGGCCGCTGTTTCTCCTATGTCCATCAGGGCTCGGATGTCATCGGTGGCGGCGATGAGGGCGGTCTCGGTGCTGTGGTTGGCTCGGAAGCCGGACTGTGAGGGGTCGAGGGATCCATTCGTCTCGAGGAACGCAGCCATCTGCTTGTTGACGGTCTTCTCGATGACTTTGGCTGGAAACGGGAGGAGCGAGATGGGGCGGTAATTCTTGAGGTCGGTGGGGTCCGCTGTTGGTTTCTTGAGTAGAGCGCTGAGTTCGGCGTGTTTCCAGCTCTCAGGGAAGATGGTGGTGTCGAAGGATGTGTTGATGATGTCTCGCAGGTGGGGTGCGATGACAGCGTCGGCCTTGTTGAAGACGTGGTGAGGGCAGGGGTCGGTCGGTGATCCGGAGTGGATGGAGTTCATCGTGCGGATGGTGTCTTCGGTGCTGATCGGGGTCCAGGCGTGGAGGGTGGTGGTGGGGGGTGGTTGTTCGGTCATGGTGTGCGTTGGTTGGTTGTTGAAGCTGTTGTGTATGTCCGCGATCTTGTTGTGGAAGTATGAAGCGAGGGAGTTGCAGAGGTCTTGCGATGGGGTGATGTCGTTGTTTCCTGCGCTGGGGTTGGAAAGCTCTTTCACGATGTTGAAGAGTTCTTTGCAGTTGTGTGCGTTGTTGTCCAACCGGTCCTTGAATGCTGTTTTCTTGGCGGCGCGGATCAGCTGGTGGTGTTTCCGGGTGGCAAGTTTGAAGGATGTCCTGTTGTCCGGTGTCGGTTCCCTTCTCCAGACTTTCTCGAGGGCTCGGCAGTTCTTCTTGGAGCTCTTGAGTTCGTCGGTGAACCATGGGGCTTTCTTGCTGCCGGGTCTGCTGGGCGGGGTCCTCAGTGGGGCGAGTTCGACCGCGCAGTTGCTGATCCACTTCGTGAGGTTGTCGGCGGCCTGGCTGGGGTTCGCTGAGCTGGCAGGAGGGTGCTGGCTCAGGGAGGTGGCGAGCTGGTCTGCTGTGATCTTGTTCCAGCTTCTACGGGCGGCCTGTTGCTGGTGGTGGTGGGTCGTTGTTTTCTTGAAGGTGAAGTGGACGCAGCTGTGGTCCGTCCATTGAAGTTCTGTGGCGTGGCTGAAGTCGATGTCCTTGCTGGATGAGAAGACAGCGTCGAGTGTGTGTCCGGCGAGGTGGGTGGGGGTGGACACCAGTTGCTTGAGTCCGAGGTTGGCGAGGTTGTTGAGCAGGGTGCTGGTGTTGCGGTCGTTGTTGTTCTCCAGATGGAAGTTGAGGTCTCCCAGGAGGATGTAGTCAGCGGAGGGGAGGGCATGTGGGCTGACGAAGTCGGCGATGTCCTCGCTGAATTGTGTACATGGTCCAGGGGGTCGGTAGATCAGGGTGCCTCTGAGGGTGGTGTTCGGGTTGGTGTGGATCTGGAAATGCAGGTGTTCGGCGGTGGTCAGGGAGTTGTCGGTGCTGGTCGTGAGACGGATGGTGCTCCTGTGGATGATGGCGATGCCTCCTCCCATCTGGTTGGCGTTTCGGTCCCTCCGGACGATCTTGTAGCCCTCTGGGATGGCGATGGCGATGTCGGGAGCTGAAGAGGCGTTCATCCAGGTCTCCGTGAGGAAGGCAACGTCTGGAGCTGTGGTGTCGAGGAGGTTCCAGAGTTCGATGGCATGTCTGTGGACGGAGCGGGTGTTGAGCAGGATGCACTTGAGGTGGGTGCTGCTGGTGTTCGGCTTGGTGGGTGCTGGTGCGAGGCAGGTCCGGATGCAGGTGAACTTGCAGGCGTGGCAGCTGAAGGGTCCGTGGGTACGTCGTGGAGAGGCTTGATGGCATTCTGGGAGTCGGCCGGTGTTGAGAGCGGTGAGGGTGGTGGCGGAGTACGTCAGGCGGGTCGGTCGGGGTCCTCGTGGGCCAGGGGTCCTGGCACTGGGCGCGGTCCAGGCGCGGACGGGCATAGACGGGCTTACCTTTGGCGCACCTTCGGCGCACAATCAGCGCGCCCGCTGCGCGTGACCGCTGCGCGTTCGCACGGTCGCCATTTAAGGCCAAGTGCGCGGGTGGGTGGAGCAGCTGGGAGGCGGGAGCGGGGAGGGTACAGAATAGAAAAAGGGGCGGGGAAAAGCGGCGGTGGCGGGAAGGGAGGGCGGAGGGCGGCGAGGTAGGCGGACAACAAGGAAGGAAACCACAACACGGGGGAAATAAAAATTAAACAGAACGGGCACAAATTCTCGACAAAACAAGGAAAAAACCAAAGTTATACACAACAGACACAAATTTTAGACAAAACAAGGGTAAAAACAACCGCAGCGGCGCCAGCCGGCAACCGGCAAAACGAGGCAGCAGCGAGGCAGAGGGCAGGCAAGGGGCACACGCAGCAGCTGGTGGCCGTGCGGCGCGGGGGTGTCCCACAAGTGGGTCACACTCACCTGCGTCGCACGGTCGCCATTTAAGGCCAAGTGCGCGGGTGGGCGGAGCAGCTGGGAGGCGGGAGCGGGGAGGGTACAGAATAGAAAAAGGGGCGTAGGTGTCTTTTTTTCCCTTCCGGGGAGCGTGGGACGTGTGAGGGGAGTGTACCGTTTGGAAGAAGACATGTCCTTTCCCTCTCTGCTCCATAGCTTTAGGAGACATGATCTTTGTGCAAGCGTATTCATTCCATTGATTAGCTAACGATCACTTAAGCATTCCAGGACTTAAATGACCAGTGGGAAAATGTTCATGGAACATGGAAACGAGGTGCCGGTAAACAATGGAATCCTAAACACAAGATATTTGGTCCACATTATTATCTATGTGGGAGCAGGAACCTCCAATTACCTGGAGGGGAAGAATACAAAAGAAATTGCGGTGAGAAAGTGCCCACCGCTTTGTTTAACAATCGTTGTTAGTGCATTTCCACTGTGAAGTGCATTTTGACTCATGGATATGCCTGTCAATCAGTATGAACATAGAAGCAGAACATCGGGCGGCAGCAGCTACATTGTTAGCCCGTGCACCTGGCATAGGAGCTGGTACAGCGAAACCAACCAACAACACAGACACTTCACTAAATGCTAAATTAAGACGTCTAGAAAAATTGAAAAAAGCGAAACAGCTAAATGGTGGGAAGCAATTTCATTGCAAGATTATGTGGTTAAATCAATGGTACCTAGAGGACACTGCATTTATATCATGCCGTCATATGAATCCCAGAACCCCCACATGCTTCAAAATTGGCAGGAGATTTCAGCCAACAGCTCATGGAATATGTTAAACATGCTAAACAAGTATGCATGTGAGGATAGGGACCATATACTAACTGAAATTAGTGCATTGGAAGATGAACTGTCCAAAAGCAGTGATCAGGACACTATCAGTAAATTTATGACAGAGATGAAATTAAAACTACAACATCACAAAGAGAATATAAAAAATTGTAAACAAAGAAAGCTCCACAGAGATTATGTGGACTATGAGTCCGGCCGTATTTTGACATATAGTCATAAATATGACTACTTATATGATGACTTACCACAAGGAGGAAAAAACACACAAGAACCTGTTCCATTAGAAGTAGAAAATCCAGTATCAGAAACCAGCCAGTCTGATACAGATGCATCTATCTCAACAGTCAGCTCAAGATCTGACAAGAACCAAAAAGAACAGCAACTTTTTTAAATGAGTTCAGAGTCCTAAGGAAAGGCCGACAAATACTGAGAGCAACACCAAAATCACCCCCAAGAAGAGAGAGAGTGCCTCAAGGCAGAGGCAGCGGAAGAGGAAGAAGGAAGGGAGGAGTAAACGAAAAAGAAGAAAACAAAGGGAATCAAAAAACCAACACAAAGGAGCCCATGGGAAACAAGGGTAGTGGCTCAAGAAGCAAGAAGTAATGGATCCGGACACGGTAAATAAAACTATTATAAATCTAAGTGAAAAAGAACTCACATTTTCAGAAAAAAGTACATTGTGTCTAGGTCTTATATTCTGCGCAACGCAAATTTTTAACTATGCTGACACACGTATTGATCTATTCCAATTTGCCAGGAAATGTAAACTTAAAAAATGGCATACCCTTTACAAACTGGACCAAAGCAACCAACTGTCCGTTGAGACTAACATCAACCACCCTTTTCCCAATTTAAATATTGCAGATGCAGAAATACTAAGAGATATGCACTATCTACCCAGGGGATCTGATTCTTTGATGACTAACCAAAACGAATAATGGGACATTGATATCCCAACTGACTTCACTACATCTACAAAATTCAAACCTATATCTATCTTCTTTCCCAACCTCCCCCATGATAGCATAGACACTTTTTAAGAGGTGGTCACTCAATCCCTACTCCAACTGAAACATCAGACCAACAAAGGCAGAAACTTCTAATATAATCTGTCCATCACCCAAAGAAAATTTTTGAAAACTCTGGAAAAATGATACAAACATCATCGTCCGCCCTGCGGACAAAGGAGGAAATTGTGTCCTCTGGGACAGACAAATATATATCGTAGAAGCACAGAGACAACTAAATGATCGTAACTTCTATGAAAAACCAAACATGGACAGGGATAATTACAGTATTATTGAAATTTGGAACAAACTTAAAGAGTGGGAAGAAAAAAGCTACATCACATGGGAGGAATACTGCTTTCTCGAATGTGACTACCCCAAACTTTCTATCCTATATCTTTTACCTAAGATCCACAAAAATGCAACCATACCACCAGGTAGACATATTGTTCCTCCATTGGGAGTACATTTCAGTATGTGTCCAAGTATGTCGACCATTTCCTTCGTGATTATGTTACAGGGCTGCCATCATATGTGGAGGATAGTAATCTCAAAGAGATTGAATGGGAATATACAGAACTTATGCTAACTATAGATGTAAATTCCCTGTACACGATCATTGATCATGTACAGGGCATTGGATCATGCCACCATTACCTCAAAAGAAGACCTATAGAGTACTTAGAACATGCCAAAATGCTCCTTGAGATGATACACTTATGCCTCACTAATAACTTCTTTATGTTTGATGGTTCAATCTATAAGCAAACACTTGGCACAGCTATGGGCACATGTTTTGCCCCAGGTTTTGCCAACCTCTTCCTGGGCAAATGGGAGGAGGACATAAAAGCTGACCACAGCTTAACTTGATCCTTTGGCAAGTCAAAATTTGGCTTCACTATTTAGATGACCTTTCTATATTCTGTACAGACACTGAGGAGAAGGCCATTGAGTTTATAGATAAACTCAATTATAACAAGTCCAATATCACTCAAATCAGTAAGATGAGTAGACACTCTATAAAGTTTCTGGACTTCCGGATAGTACCGCAAAGTCATAATCTTGAAACTATCCTTTTTTGTAAGACTACCACTGGCAACACCCTGCTCCAAGCTCTCAGTAGCCACCCAGCTACCCTTAAATGGAGTATCGCTTATGGAGAGCTACTGAGAGTGAGAAGAAATTACAGCACCAAAATGGCTTTCCACAAAGAAAAAGACACCATGGTCCCGGGATTTAGTGACAGAGGGAACCCTAAATGGGTCCTCCGGAAAGCTATTGACAGAATAAACCAAATAGACCATGTCCAATCCTTGACCAATGCAAAATATACCAACACTGATACAACCACCAATGATGAAATGCACTGAGTTATCCTTACATATAATGGAAACTCAAGACAGATACAGAAGATATTGGCTAATAAATGGGATATACTTACTAGTGATCTCATCATTTGTCATACCTTCCACCACAGACCTAAAATAACATATAGGAAGGGCCCCAGCCCTCCGAGAGTCCTTCTTCTAGAACACTTTGTGTACATATATATATATATATATATATATATATATATATATATATATATATATATATATATATAATATTCACTGAAAAAAACAAAGGTTTTACACACGTTATAGTTAGGAATTAGCATTTAAGAAACCTTGCAAATTCACTGAAAAAACCATAGGTTTCACACACGTTAAAGTTAGGAATTAGCATTTGAAAACCCTTGCAAATTCATTGAAAAAAACCATAGGTTTCACACATGTTATAGTTAGTTATTTCACTCATACAAATTCGCCCGTTATAGTTAGTTCAGTTAACTATAACTTGCGCGCCCGCAATGCACTGCTGATGACGTCACATATTACATCACTCATGACATGGTCAGTGACGTCACTGATGACATCACTGATGACATCATCCAGTGAATGTGTGTTTTATGGAAAATTAGATATGTTTTATATATGTACATCTAAAGGTCGATGGAGGACTAAATGGGTATATAAATGTCTAAATGGATGATTTTTTTGTAAAATTGATTGTATAACTGACTTATTAAGTGTATCTTTATGAATACAAGTATTCCAGAGTAATTTTTAAATATTTAAATATCTGTATCAGTGTCTCACTTTATGTATAGGTGGCTGCATGGGTTGGTGAGTAGCTACATGAGTGTCTATATGGGTTGGTAGTTGTTTTTTAAACTAGCAGTATGAATGTTTGTATGCTTCGGTGGGGAATATTACTTAGCGCATAGATGCATGAATGAGTGACTCACTGTTTGAATTTAATTTGAATTTAAAATTACTTTTAAAGTGCACGTTCGCCAGCGGCTTCATGGCGCTACAACAAACAGAGACAGGGTGGGCAAGCCCATACATGATAAATAATTCAGATTATGGGGGGAGTAGTTTAATTAAAAGCTTTAGAAAACAAAAGGGTCTTGAGTTGCTTTCTGAACTGGGGATAAAGAGTCAGGGTCCTAAGCTCAAGGGGGAGGGAATTCCAGAGGAGAGGGGCAAGGGTCGCAAATTTCGAACCGCCCCATTTCTTCCTCCGAAAACGCGGGACCGTAAGAAGGGACTGGGTGGATGAACGGAGGTCTCTAGTGGGGACGTAGGAGGTAATCTCAGAAGAGATAAAAGCTGGAGCCGTGCCCAGTCTCGCTAGAAAGGTGATGGAAGCTAGCTTGAACTGGACACGCTCGCGAACGGGGAGCCAGTGTAAAGATTTAAGGAGGGGGGTGACATGGTGAAATTTGGGTAATTTGAACACCAGGCGGGCCGCCTGGTTTTGGACCTGTTGCAACCGCCTAAGACTATATGCAGGTATACTAGCATACAGGGCGTTGCCGTAATCCAGGCGGGAGATGACCATCGCCAAGGTGATCAGTTTAAGGGCTTGAAAAGAAAAGAAACGGGACACCTTGCGTATAGTACGCAGTGAAAGAAAGGCAGAGGACACCACGGAACTAACCTGGGAGTGAAGAGTGAGTTGTGGATTGAGCTTGATACCTAAAGTTTTTACTGTATGTGTTTTGAAGACAGCATGTGTGCAGGACTGTATGGGTGGATGAGTGTGTGTATGGGTGTATTAGTGAGTGAATGACTGTCTCAATAGTATCTTTATGAGTAAGTACATATGTTTTAAATGAGTATATGTGAGTATTTATGTTTATAAGGGAGTATATATGAGAGTGAGAGATTGGAAGAGTCCCTGTATAAATAAGTATGTGTTTCTATACATGATTATTTAAGAGATTAAGTATGTGTATGTTTCTGTAGAAGTAAGTGTAGTGATGTGTGTATAGCTGTATATGCAAGTAAATGGATGTGTATTTGCATGTATGAGTATGTGTGTGAGTAACTCTGGATGAGTATTGGTGTGTAACAGGATGTATAGGTGTATGAGTACATAATATGATTGAGTACATGTATGAGTGACTATATAGAACTGTTGGTGTCTGAGTGGATGTGTATGTAGATGTTGGAATTACTGAATAGGTTGTTGTAAGTGGTATTGGTATCTACATTTTTTTGAAAATGTTAGTTTCTATTTTTGAATGCGTCTATCAAAAGTTATATTAGGGTGAGAGGAGGTCTGCCACAATTTCACAAGGATGATGTCATCAGTGATGTCATGAGTGATGTCATTTGAGATGTCATGAGGGATGTCATGAGTGATGTCACTGACCATGTCATGAGTGATGTAATATGTAATGTCATCAGCAATGCATTGTCGGCACGTGAGTTATAGTTAGCTGAACTAACTATAACGGGGGAATTTCAAAGGTTTTGTATGAGTGAAATGTCCAGCTATCTATAACATTTGTGAAACCTATTTTTTTCAATGAATTTGCAAGGTTTTTGAAATGTTAATTCCTAACTATAAAGTGTGTGAAACCTATGGTTTTTTCAGTGAATGTCAAAGGTTTTGTAAATGATAAATATTAAATATATTAATTAGTGTATGTCTTTCTTTTTATACTAATTTCTTATATTTTTTTATATAAATATTTATATTTATTTTATGTTTAAAATTATATTTCATATTCCTATTGAAAAATAATAACAAAACTAAATTGGAAATTATTTTTGGGATTATTTAGTTTTTCAAATATATTAAAATTGAATTCTATACAATTCCTTTTTCATTGTTTTTTTTTGGTAATCGTACCGTACGCGTACGTTAACACCAAATTTGGCAGAGACGTAGAGTTCAGTTCGCAGATTGTGTTTTTTGTTAAATGGTGTAAATCCATTCAGTAGTTCCTGAGAAAACCCCTATAGACTATCCATGTAGTGTTCTATGCACCGGGAAACTTGTCTTTTGTATCTTCAATTCCCCAATCTGTATCCTTACACTTCCAGTAAACACTATCACACTTCTGTTTCAGTATTGTAGTGAACATACAGCACTATGTGCTTATCCCTACACTGTTCTAAAAGAATCCATTCGCTACATTAAAACACTAATCAGCAGATGTACAAGAAGTGGTACATCCCAAGAGATATGCCAGATATTGTGTACTGTGATATCACCTCCTTCTGGCACAAGGCTTTATAATGTGATGCACCTTCCAGATGTGTCACATTGTAAATACTACACACCATGGCACATCTTTTGCACCACTAGTGCTTCACAAAAGTGACGCAACGGCTGTGTTAAAAGAGGCACAAGGGGGTTGTAAAAATATTGCAGAAAACATCAATAATGGTATATATGCTGTGACTGGTTCTGAAGATGCTTGGTGAAATAAAGAAAAGGACATTTTGATTAATCAAATCAATCCTGACAAAAGGAACTTACTATTTATCTCTTTTGCAACTCTTCAAGCTGTGGCGTTCAGAATAGGAATTACTTGGAGATTTTCAGAGCTACAAAGATTTTTTCAACACATCTAAAGATATTATAGAATGTCCTGTTTTTGCTAATTATATCAAAATGTTGAACGACAAAATTGAGCAAGATGCTACAATTGCAGCTGAGATTCCTAGAGACAGTTCTCAAGAGTCAAACTTCTGCTCCATTGAGTCAGGATCCACTAGGAGAACCAATTGTTAAAAATGAAGCAGCAACTGCTATGGAAGAGCTGGAAACAGCAATCTATCAAGCTCAAGAAGATGTATCAAACTTAGGAAACTTGGAAGAACAACTAAATATTCAGCAGGAGCAAATAGTGAAAGAACAGATTGACTATGGATTACTTCATGAAAAGAAAGAGTACTCTTGCTCATCCTTTCAACCTATCCGAATGTACATGAGTGGACAAGCTGGAACAGGAATACTTTTTTTAATTAAAGTAATTACATCTTATCTACAAAAAACAACAGAGTCACATTTGTCTTGTGTTGTCACTGCTCCAACTGGGACGAAATGCCGCCATGATCTAATGGTGTTAACAATTGAAACATCTCAGAGACTTTCCAAATTACAGTTGGAAGAAATTGAGGCTTTGGAACAGGCAATTTCTACAAATCAATTGATTACTGATGCTAAGGGTTTATTGGAAAAAGTCCAAAAGGAGATCGGAGTGTTTAAAAATTACACAATAAATCAAAAAACAGCTCAATTTGACAAGGACAAAAAGAATTTCAATCTAGATAAAGTATACCCTTTCCTTCAATCAGATTTTTTTACTAGACCAGAGGCAAGGAAACATTTACAAGATTATCAGGGGAGATCAACGCACAATTTCAATACTTTTTCGGATACGTCATCATCTGGAAGTAGTAGCGAAGGATATAATCCAACCCCTCGGAGAAATATTAATAGACGAGTAGGGTTCCAACAGCAACATCAAGGATTCCAAAAACAACATCAGGGATCGTTTTTAGGCAGAGGCCAAACGAAACCCCGTGGAAAAACAAGATTCAATCAGCAAACATGGGAGATGTTGACGAGATGATAGAATTACAAGAACTGACTCCCCCTCCAATTTTTAATTTGTCTAACAAAATTCTAACAACTGAAGAAGAAAAAATCTTGAGAAATGGACTCACATTTGTTCCTACTAAACAGACTAATTTTGTCAAATTAAAGACAGAAGTGATCGAATTTTGCTGTAAAGTGAGGTTAAAATCCTTTTTTTCAGAGAAATATGTATCTTTCATCAAATGAAACAACGGGATTACGGAATAAATCAACCTTTTGCCCTCCCACCAGTAAAGTACCAAAAGAGGTAATAACATTTGAAAGAACTATACTATCTGCGGTGACCAATATGGAAACCAAAAAGAAATGGATCAAACATAATATATCCATAGCAGAATCAGAGGCACTAAGCAATTTGAAAAAGGATACTTCGGTCATTTTAAAACAGGCCGACAATAGCGGCTCAATTGTAGTCTGGGACAAGGAACTCTACTTCAGTGAGGTAAAAAGACAACTTAATGACGGGACTTGCTATCGGAAAATAAATAAGGATCTAACATCTGACCTAAAAAATGAATTACACAAAATCATTGATGAGTGTTTTGATCAGGGTTTCTTAGGTAAAAAGGAGACGGAATATCTAAAAATCAAACACCCTAGAACACCCTTATTTTATGTGTTACCTAAAGTACACAAAATGAAAAAACTCCACCAGGGCGTCCAATAGTGTCCGGTTGTGAATCTTTATTGGAACCGATCTCCAAATATGTTGATTTTTTCCTAAAACCTTTTTTACCTTTTGTTAAATCATTTGTACAAGACAGGACTGATTTTATCAAAAAACTGAATATGATTGATTTTGAAACAAATAAACATCTGATGGTGACAATGGACATCACGTCACTTTATACCAAAATTCCACAGGATGAGGTCATGTATGTTTTGGAGGTATTTCTAGAAGAAAGAGAGACCCCACAAAATACCAACAGTCTTTATCTTGAAACTTGTGGAGTTCACTTAAAAAGGAACTATTTCAATTTCAACTGAGAATTCTTTTACCAAATAGGCGGTGTGGCGATGGGATGCCCATTCGCCCCGGAGTTGGCCGTTCTATTTATGGAGAAATATGAGGAGGCTTTTGTCAATCAGAATAATCCCTGGCACAGAGGAAGATCTGAATAAATTTCATGATTGGATTAACAACAGAGTGGCAATAATCAAATTCAATTTGGACCATTCAAAAAAAAATGCAATTTTTGGATGTTGAGGTTTACCCCTCGGAAGGGTGGCTAGTAACAACACTCTACAAGAAACCGACGGACAGAAATAAGTCACTTCACTTTAAAAGCAACCACCCTCGGAGCCTCAGAGACAATCTCCCTTACGGGCAATATTTAAGAATTAGACGCAACTGTCAATACAAGGATGAATACAATAGACATGCAGAGAATTTAACAACTAACCTGTTACAACGTGGTTACCCAAAAAAACTCCTAAAAAAATCTTTAGAGAGAGCTTTGTGGACACCACGAGAAAGTTTGCTAGAAAGAAGAATAAAAAAAGAAACTGACAAGATGGTCTTGGTTTCGACATTCTGCCCCAATTCAATTGCATTAAAAAAGGTGGTAAAACAAAACTGGCACCTACCAAAAAATGTGGATAAAGCTTTTACAAAAGAACCACTGTTCACATTTAAAAAGAACAGCAGCATTGTGAATCAACTAGTGAGAGCCGCCCTACCAAAAACCACAAACTACAACTCCCTTGATCCTTTGCAGACCCGGAAGTCAACGCGATAGTGACGCGGCGTCTTCGATTGTGAAGGAGACCAGCTGTAAGCTCCGTGCCAGGTTTATTGAAGGTACACTATGTTTGACATCTGTAAACTTAGAGGCAAAGTCCCAGACTAGCAGAGAGGTTGCTATCATACATAGGAAATGTCAAATCTTTTACATCCTGTTTTTCTTGCTGATTCGTTCTAGGCGGAGGCACACGAAATCCAGACACAGACGCCTGCGCTCTCCCGCCAGGTAAGACGCATTCGAATCTTGAGAGCTTCTTTAAACAAAGTCCCACAAATCGGTAATCATGGTTCCCCTCCCCCCTTCTTTCAGTGAGTGGAGAGGCAGGGAAGGCTTTAAACCAATACAACACGAACATATAAAATAAAGTAAGTGGTGAGCACATGTGATTTCTGAAAGTGGCTTTACACATGAAGTGTGGCAGGTTATGTCATTGCACGATTCTTACCTTAGATAATCTGTACATGTCGGGGGCTTTTTGATTCTGTCCACACTCTGAAATACAAGAGGTAAGATAAGGAGTACCTAGAGTTATGGAGTAGGCTTCACCTAAGAAAGTTTTCTTTCTTTCTTCACAGACACCGGTCCTGATGAGAACTCCAAAATAATACAAGTTTGAAACGCGTATACCTTTCAGTAAGCCAAAAAATAGAAAAAGGGTTCCAAGAATTGTAAAAATAGATCCCCTTTTGAGAAAACTAACTGTAGATGGCTTAACTGTGAATAATTTTATTACAGTACTCATTTAAAAAGCATATTGTTTTTGTTGTTTGTTGTGTTATGTCAAACGAATGAATGGTGGCTTGAATGTTTCACTTTTTTGAATTGTATATTTAAACTGTATTTTTAATAATGTAAATATGAATGTTGTTTTTCTTTGTGTACACAAGGTCTTAAAAAATTTGAATTTGGCAAATTGATATACCAAATTGGTGAATATAAAAATAAAATATAAAACAAATACAAGAAGTGATAACACACACGAAACCTGGTGTTTAGTTCAGATGTTTTGAGAAAATAGTTTAGGCGAAGTAAATAGCGGCACGTGCATCTCTTTTGTTCATTATAGCTTGTGGGAAGCTGTGCTGTTGGGAGTCCAGACCCAGTGGTGTTTTTTTCAACTGGGTTGGCAGCACACAATATTAAAGTAATCACTTTACACTGTCTATTAATTCGACCAGCAGAGCATGAAAACAAATTGGAATACCACAAGGTATCTGGAGAAGCTTGTTGTGAAGTTTCAAAAGTCTTGAAGAAAATGAAACTTCTAATTATTGATGAGTTAAGCATGGTATCAAACTTAAGGCTTGCCTTTGTGCATTTAAGAATGCAGCAAATTCTTAAAACAGAGTTGTGATGTATTATTTGGAGGAAAACATGTCCTAGTTTTTGTAGATCTACTACAACTAAAGAGACATTATGTTATGCCACACCATAGCAGACTTATGTCTGTATCGACTAGTGCTTTTGATCACCACTGCGGACAGCAGGGTTCACAACTTGAATTCAGCTTTACATTTACACTACAGACAGCATTCAAGTTGCAAATTGATTTATGAAAGGCAGAGACAATTGGCTGTACTAAGTACTGCTCTCAAATGTACACTGCGATCAACAGAGTTTACTGCTTGATACCAGGAGCACATCAGCACTACAGACAACATAGAATTCAGCTTTGATTTATTTAAGGCAGAGACAATTGTACTATGTACTCGGATTTTGTTAACTGTGACAAAAAAACATTAATCGATGTTTGTGTCGAGTAGTACCTTCAATCGACATTGCGGACAGCAAGGTACACAACTTCAATTCAGCTTTACATCTACACTACGGACAGCATTCAAGTTAGCCTTGATTTATGTAAGGCAGAGACAATTTTGTTAATGGATGCCACAAAAAACGTCCCTCAATGGCTGTACTAAGTAATGCCTTCAAATGTACACTGCCATCAACAAGTTCACAGCTTGATACCAGAAGCGCATCAGCACTAAAAACAACATAGAATTCAATCTCAATTTTATTTAAGGCAGAGACAATTGGACTGTGTCCTCAAATTCTGTTAACTGTACAAAATAGCATTCATCGATGATTGTGTCAAGTAGTACCTTCGATCTAGATTGCGGACAGCAGGGTTCACAACTTCAATTCAGCTTTGAATGTAAATTTCTCTTATCTGTGCTGAGAACGGCCTTTGAACAATTCTGCGCTCAGTAGAGTTGACAACTAAATACCAAGAGCGCCAGCACTACAGAAAACATTCAATACAATCTTTGAACAATGTCCTCAGATTTTCTTGAAGTTTGAACAGTAGGAAATGCAACCTTCATTTATTTAATGCAGAGACAATTCTACTATATGTCTTCACATTTTGTTTAAATAAGTGTCAAAGAGCATTCAGCTATGTCTGTTAACAACTGCCTTCAATCTACACTGCGCAGGGAACGTACAAGCTGAGCACCAAAGATACTACTTTCTCAGTGCACCATAAATCATCACCAAGAAGAGTGATTAGTTTTATGTCACAGTGAAAAATACTGTCCCTTTTAAAGGGAATTGATGCAGAATTCAATCGACTAAAGACATTACTTCAATTACTGTGCCTCCCCCCGACCACGCATCATCACAGAGTACGTTCAATCTCAGCGCCAAAGGTATTACTAGCTCAGTGCACCAGAAATAATCACCACATGACTGTATTGAATGAGATGACTTATTTAGAATAAAATATATCATATACTTCAACTTACTTCTGTGAATGAACAACCAATATTTATTGGAAAACTTGATTTTAAAGACTTTTCTACCAATGCGTCCTGCTTGGACCACGCATCATCTTAGACTCCACAGAACTTTGTTGCTTCAGGTGCCACTAACTCGTTCCACCACTTATCATCACTGCCTTCACACACACTAAATTACCAATATTGTGCAGCTGTAATCAATGTCACATAGTCATGAGCTCTTTCTAACCGCTCCCTCCTGCCATCACCAAATGGCCGTATTCAGGCAGAATTTAACTGATTCTTCATTCATTACGTATAAAGTGCAGTACCAAATAAAGTAACCTCCCTCAAACCTACACAAAACCGCCAATGGCCCTTACTAAGCCAGAATTCACAAGACAAAAAACATTACTATCAGTATGTCCTGCCCGGACCACACATCTTCGCAAGCTCCACGGAACCTTGTTGTTTCAGGTACCACTAACTCAGTGGAAACCAAACTAAGTCTAACACCTATTTCATATTCTGATTCAAACTCAATGCCATTTATCAAGCCTTTTTGTTGTAACAACTACCCCGGCCAAAGGCAGTGGGAAATTTGCACACTTGCAGCCTTTCTTGGCTGGGGTTATCAATTATTCTTCTATATGGATAATATGTATCGCAATATCTGTATTAATACAACAGGGAAAAATATTGAACAATTGGTGTACAAAATGTTGAACATGAATCCCTAGTTGTTTTAGTTAATGGCGTTCCTACTAAGAGTAAGAAAATCTGGCACAAATTAGTGAATTTTATGAAAGTGAAAAAGGCAACGTTGTATCTGCCAAAAAATAATCAATACTATAAAAATGTGTATTTGGGAGAAGAAGAAATAACTGTAGAAGAAGACAGTGATTCCACATCTGGACAAATTGAAAAAGTAGATGAGTCCAGAACTAAAACCAAAAAAATGAAACTGGAACCCAAAAAGTGTCCACCAGGAACAAAAGAATGAAAAAAAAACTAATGTTGAGGATAGGGATGCTCCTGCTTCCTGCGTTTTATGTGATGGACAATACTATTGAGTTACTCCAAATGAAAGAAGCAAAGGGAAGTCCCATAAGTGTATGGGAAAAAAAGCTTGAAAGCTTGTTTCCCTCAGATGTTTCCAACAGGAAAAGAAGGACGATATGCTGAACGACCTGTAAAGATTCCTGCATCTTAATACCACACATCAAGATTGTATGCAGAAGATCCAAGATTTCGACAATGTATTCCGTATTTGTTTCATCTTTTGTTTGAGAGTGACTTGTCTGGACTTTCTTACGCAGTCAACCATACATTGAAAACAGGTGTACATCTGCAAAATGTTTCGGCAAAGGAATTTATGGATACAGTACACTAGAAAGATAATGTTTTGAAATCCCAGCTGATTAATCTCATGGCATATTAGCGTGGTACTAATGAGTACTGGTACTATCGTCATGGAGAACTTAAATGTATGCTAAGGAACTTAGGAGCTCCTACATGGTTCCTTACTCTAAGCTGTGCTGAGTACGCTTGGGGTGATTTACTAGAATTTCTTCGAGAGGCAAATCCAAATATAGTAAATATTGAATACAAGACACCTAGCGAATTGTGGGGTATATTACCCAGCAATAGCTATAATTATCGCTATTGCTTGGTTAGAGACAAAAATGTACCGCTGAGCTGCGGCAATTTTTATCTCAGATAAACCTTGGTATTACCAAGGTTTATCGCAAATGCGATAAAAATCGTCCGCAATGCATGAATATCGCTGAAAAGTCAGCGATATTCATGCATTACCGAGCTAATGCTCTTAGCCATGTTAGTCACTTAGAGTGAATATCTCCAAAAGTTGGTAATAGGAAATTGCGATGTTAGCGACTGTTTCCAGTCGCTAACATCTTGGCACGCCCACTTTGCATGTCATTAGTGATAAATATCACTGACATGCAAAGTGGGGCCCAAGATGGTCGTTATCGCCTACTAGCTGTCGCTAACTGGTGTTAGCAACAGCTAGGTAATAGGGAGATCATTTTATCTCCGCATTCTTGGCTTTTAAATCCAAAAAAGCAGAGATAAACCCCCTTGATAATATGCCCCTGTGCTCTTTGGATCCAGTTAATGTATGCAGGTATTTCAACCATAGATTTGAAGCTATGATATCTTTCTTCACCAATAAAATAAATCCTCCTCTTGGGAAGGTTTTGGATTTTTTCTGGAGAAAGGAGTTTCAAGCGAGAGGTGCTCCTCACATACATTTTCTAATAGGGATCAAAGATGCTCCCAAATTTGGAACTGAGTCAGATGATACTGTGCTGTCTTTTATTGTAGAATATGCTACATGTGATATACCCAAAACTATACAAGATAAGGACTTAAGATAACAAGTCTTACGATTCCAAAGCCATCGTGGGAAATACTGTCGTCCAAAGTACAAATCTAAGGACAAATTCTACACCAAATGTCGTTTTGGATTTCCATGTCCTGTAATGTCGAAAGGAAGAGTGAAAGGTTTTATGTCATCTTCGAGACATAGTCTCACAAGAAAGTCTCCAAAAAATACCTACAACTTAGAATGAAATGAAGAGTCAAAATACATAAATGACTACAACCCAGTCATTTTGTCCATGTGAAATGCTAACATGGACATTCAATATGTTGCAGACAATTCCATTGCTGTTGCTTGATATTAATATCCTACATAACAAAATTGGAAAAGACAGAATTGAAGGAGATGTGAGAAGAGATTTCCCACAAGAAGAGTCTAAGTAAGAAAATATATAATTACAGTTTAAAGATGTTATCTCATCGAGAAATTAGAGCATATGAATGTTCAGATCGCTTATCATCTGCAAGTCTTTACTCAAAATCTAGAAGAATCATTTGGGTGAGTGTAGGTCTTGCTGCAACACAAAATCAAGTACTTGCATCTGTACAAAAAATTGAATATTTAGCTGAAAAAGATCCAGAAAGTATATGTATTGTAGTGTATTGGTTCATTTTCCAACTGTTGAAAGATCCCTCCCATTTTATTCATTCTACTTTTACTTTGTAAGAAGTACCATCTCTTCTGAGAATCCTGTCAAATAGGAGGAAGATCACCATAATAATAGCAATGGACTCATCTTCCAGCTATTCTTCAGAAGGAGATTTCATTCCTGAAGAGCCTCCAAAGACGAAGAAAGAAGCTCTAATTTGGAAGGTATTTACTTTCCCTAAAGGGCAAAAAAGGTTAATGTTCCGTTAGTAACCTGTAAAATTTGCAAACAACTCTTTCAAGGGGTGACCCATCCAAAAAACACTCATTTGGCTCACCAAATATAGTGCAACACGTAAGCAACCTGCACACCATCAACTTTCCTTGAGCTGCAACACAAATCTTGATTTTGGTAAACTTAAACTTCTATGCATTTATTTAGATGAACTTTTGTGTTACATGGAACAGTCTATCAACCTCATAAAAAACAGGAAACACGAGCATCACTATCCTCCACATTAGTCATTAGACATTTATCGAGCTGGGCCTGGGGTGGACTGGGCCGCCGCCACCCCTCTAATAATGGCCTGGCTGGGAGGCAGCAGCAGTGACACCACGTCGAGTGTCACGAGTCCTCCTCTGCTCGAGCAAACAGTTCGTAGTACAATCGACGACGACAGTCTGTCTGTCATCGCAGCACAGGCAGCCAAAAGAGAGCATGCTCACGTCAGTTCCCGCATTATATGGGAACCATGGGAGCTGACTAAACCAAGCCCAGGTCCATCATAGGTAGCGTTTTCGCGCTCTACAAGAATGACGGCTCTGAGGGCCCTCCCATTGGCTAATATATTGGCTTCCAGGCTGAGTAATATCAAGAAGCCAATCCGAAGCCCTCAGGATACTTGAATCAGACAGTACAACATTATATGTGGTTGGTGTAGCAAAATATCTGGCGTGGTCGTGGTTAATTCGCACCCGATCTCTATTGGCTACTGTATTATAATGAAATTATGTATATCCATAAATTGTCTTTTTGCGACATACAGTATGTTTTTTAACCTATGGAATGTGTCCTTTTAAATTGTAATAATATGTTGTAATTTTATGACCTTTTACTATGTATTATTCGACATCTAATGTTTAATATGTATTTTTAAAAGTATTTTTATAAGTAGTATTTATTGTATAGGGTTAGGTGAATGCTTTTATGACAAAATGTCGAATAAAGCTTATAAATTGAAAAAAAAAAGAATTGAAATATCAAGAAAGCTAAGTGGTGACATCTGGGGAGTGTGGGTGGGCGTGACCTGTGCATGTGCAAGTGTGAGTGTGTGCACCAACAATTAACAACAGAGACAGACGGGGCGGGGTTATCATGTGCGCAGAGGCAGACCCAGAATCAGATCTCCAATGAGTGACCACTTGTAATCATTCTTGTAGCGCGCCCTGTGCTCTGATTTGAACCTGGGAGGGTGATCGCACCATACTTTGTACTGCTAATCATACTCAGTGAAAACCCGCACATACGCTACAAATACGCTTTGAAGTTCCACGTCACACCAAAGCTTCCGTGTGAAGTCATGTACGGCGTCCTGTAGGTGAAAGGCGCCAATGTTTTCAATTGTTTAAAAACATATATTTATGCATTTAATGTACATACTAAGGATAGAAATTATCTGGGATATTTATAAAAATATTTTTTTAAAACTTTTAACAATCGTATATTTCTTTTAAAAGCAATTACAAAATTGTGGTGGAATGTCATGCGTACTCGCATCATAAGAGTACCGTAAGCCCACCGTAAGCGTACGCAAAGCCATGTGACTTTAAAAGAAGAGATGTGATTGGTTCATAACACTTCCTATTCCAACTATTGAAAGTTCCATCCCATTTTAATCATTCTACTTTGACTTTCTAAGAAGCATCTCTTCTGAGAATATTGTCAAATAGAAGGAAGATCACCATAATAACAGCAATGGACTCATCTTTCAGCTATTCTTCAGAGGGAGATTTCATTCCTGAAGAACCTAAAAAGAAGAAGAAAGAATTTGGAAGTTTTTTACTTTTCCTGAAGGGCAAAAAAAGGGTAATGCTCCAAAAGTAACCTATAAAATTTGCCAAACAATTCTTTCAAGGGGTGATCCATCTGAAAAATACTCTTTTGGCACAGCAAATATGGGGCGACATGTGAAGAACTTTCACCCCAACAACTTTGCTCGAGCTGCAACACGGAGGTTGCAGGACAACCCACCTGCTACTACACCAACCACATCAACTGCTGCAGCAGCATTTTCAGCAAGCAGTCCACACCCACAAATTGATGCTGATTTTGGTCATTTATTGCGATTAGCTTTTGACTTACCGGAAACAATATATCCACCTGATAAAATGCAGTAAGCAGGAGCATCACTATCCTCGACATTAGTTTTTTTTAAATGATCTTGTAATTGGTATCAACTACCCCAGCCAAAAGCAGTGATACATTTGCACACTTGTTGACTTTCTTGGCTGGAGTTATCAATTATTCTTCAATTTCATATTCTGATTCAAAGTCAAGGCCCTTTATCAAGCCTTTTTGTTGTAGCTACTAACCCAGCCAAAGGTTAATGCTCCAAAAATAATCTTTAAAATTTGCCAAACATCTCTTTCAAGGGGTGATCCATCAAAAAAAATACTTCTTTGGCACAGCAAATGTAGTGCGACACGTCAAGAACTTGCACTCCAACAACTTTGCTTGAGCTGCAACACAAAGATTGTAGGACAACCCACTTGCAGCTGCACCAAGAATGTTAACTACTGAAAAAGTATCTTCAGCAAGCAGTCCATACTCACATATTGATCTCGATTTTGGTAAACTTAAATTTCTATGCATTTATTGTGATGAACTTTTGTGTCACATGAAACAGTTTATCAACCTCATAATAAACAGGAAATAGGAGCATCGCTGTCCTCAACATTTATCATTAGAGGATTCTTTAATTTTTCTTTCAAGTTGTCAACTTGTTCAAATCTTCTTTCATATACAGAGCCACTTTATTTCTTCTTCCAAGTTAAGTGACAGGAAATGTCAACGTGCTCATTCCAATTACAAGGCCTCATAAGAGCCCTGTGCATTTGCGTAGAGTGAAAAGCTAAACAAAGTCACTTTAAGTCTTCTTCAAAGTTGCTAGGCAACATGAAATGTCAACTTGCTCATTCAAATAACAAGGCCTCGTAAGAGCCCTGTGTTGTTATTTTTTGTAACTACGTCACCGAGTCTGGAGTATGTAGTTTGCGCTTCTGCAGCCTTCCTAGCATGTGGCTGACAGACTTTATTTCTTCTACCAAGTTGTCAACTTACTCAAATCTTCTTTTATATTTCACTATGGTAGGCACAGAAACTAGCATCCAATGTTGATAGTGGAGACATCTGAACGTTTCGTCATCTTGAGGGGAGTGTGCAATCATCCCAAGGTTATGTAGAGTACGTATTTTGTATGAATGCCTTCAATGCCGAACGTTGAGCTGACGACGGCGAGGGACTTCTACTCCTCAACGCCGATTGGCTACTATGTCCCATGTTGGACACATCTGTGTAATGGGCTGGAAATCCAAACATCCTACAGGACACAAACTTTATTTTATGTTCCAAGTTGTAAACTTGCTCAAATCTTCTTTCATTTACAGAGCCACTATACTTTTTCTTCTAAGTTAAAGAACAGGAAATGTCAACTTGCTCATTCCAAATACAGGGCCTCATAAGAGCCCTGTGTTAGTATTTTTGTAACCATGTTACCGAGTCGGGAGTGTGTAGTTTGCGCTTCTGCAGCCTTCCTTGCATGTGGCTGACCTTTCTTAGGCTCCCTCTACGGGCTCATTCTTTACAATTCCTTTTTACCTTATTTAGCATTTGTGTAGAATGAAAAGCTTAACAAAGCCACTTTAATTCTTCAAAGTTCCTAAGCAACATGAAATGTCAACTTGCTCATTCAAATAACAGGGCCTCGTAAGAACCCTGTGTTGCTATTTTTTGTAACTACGTCACCGAGTCGGGAGTGTGTAGTTTGCGCTTCTGCAGCCTTCCTTGGATGTGGCTCACAGACTTTATTTCTTCTACCAAGTTATCAACTTGGTCAAATCTTCTTTCACATTTCACCATGATATGCACAGGAAGTAGCATTGAAAGATGATAGTGGAGACATCTGAGCGTTTTCTCGTCTTGAGGGGGTGAGGTTCCGTGACGATTGTAAGTGGTGTTTCCGACTCGCACGAATATGGTCGAGTCTGGTATCTATGAACCGCAAATGACGAGTTTAGTGGGTGTACGCAGTGTCGCTGTACTAGCCCGAACCGTTCGTTTGTTTCGTGGGTTTATCTATCTGTACCCACGGGTTCCATCTTAGATACGGCATCCATTTTGTCTCTTGCCCTCAAGTAGCCAGCGAACGGACGCTGTCCATTTCACGACCCTGGGATTCCCAAGACACTTGCGGAAGACACATTTTCTTTGAAAGTGTCTTTATGATGAGGAGATGATACTGTAAGGCAGATGGCCCCGCTCGAGGCGCATCTTGCCGTGCCGGTCTATTGTCTTAGCCGTGCATCTCATTAGGCACGTCCCTTTGATGCCTGTAGCTCGTGTTTCCCGATACCTCCCCTTTTACACCTTTTCCGATCTCCCCACTGTTTCCATCTTCCTCTGCACCTGTTCTTGTTCCTTCTTCGATCTGTTTACTGCCGATTGGAATGTACTAATAGTGGGAAGATGGGTTTTTACAGTTGGGAACCGCCAAATGTTTCCGTACTTATGTTCCGGACCTTGAATACATCAAAGCAACCCCTCTCGGGAATAATGATGGGAACCTAGTTGTAAACCTTTGTGTACCATGTTAGCCTATGAGAGAAATGTGTATAAAAGGAGCGATCCACAGTAGCAAATTGAATCAGATCCCGCGAACTTGCATTCTATGTACTTCACGTGACTTCTGTGTTCCCTGCAGTAAATAAACCTCGAATCTTTGACGCCGAAGGAAGTGTCCCGTGTCTCTGTCATTTGTACGCCGGAACAGGTTACCCACGAAGGTTTTAGGTGTTGTCCCCTGGCACCGCTGGGTCTTAAATAACCCAGTCCTTCAGTTGGCGCCCCCGTGGGGCTGCATCAGTGGTACCGGTCCAAGCCCGACGATCGTGAGGAACTTCGTGTGAAATCTCCGAGGGAAGGTGCACCCCGCTTCATCGATCCTATTGTCGAAATAAGTGGCCCGACGACTTTTCCCACGAAGATTCCCACCTCCTGACGGCTGCGACGGACTGCTGCCCTGACTGTAGACCTGTTTTGGCGCCTGGCGTAGACCTTGGTAAAGCGAGACGATTGACGGGCCTTCCTGGTGACGCCATCGATCTTTGAGTTAAGTATTTGTGGGTCGCTCCCAGAATTCTTGGTTGTGGTTGCTTAGTTGTTGCATGGTTCCATTGCATTTGTGGTTCTTGGTATTTTTGTTGTGATATTTGACGACTGCAGCCGCCAAAAACCGAGGGTTTTTGCTCTTCGCAGGGACTTGTTAAATCCCGTAACCCTTGACGTTTGTGGAACTCGGCTAGTGTGCAAGATGCCTGGTCGCAGTACTCTGTTTAGTTGTTTCAGATGTTGTGGTACGGATTCCCGACTGGAGGACTCTTGCCCGATACCTCCGGTTGGTACTCCCACTTATGAGCTCTATAGTAAGCATGGGCTAGGCCCGATTGTTTTTAATGAATATTGGATTTGTTACACCAAAAAAGACGGTGTCCTTAGTTGGCCACCCCACGGTAGTTTTGAGACCCCGATTCTAGATAATCTTGAGGCTAAATTATTTAAGAAAAAGTCAAGGCCGGCCATGTTTGATGCCTTTCGGTTGTGGCGTAAAGAAGCCCGACAGAAAGAGATCAGACAGACTAAACGTAATCAGAGAGATGGTGTTGCTACTATTGTAAAGAAAGCAGAGCAGTTCCAGCGTGATAAGGAGGAAAAGGAAAAGGAAGTATTTGATAGGCTTCAGCGTATGTCTATAGATAAATGCTATCCTGCTTTGCCTACGGAGTCAGATAAGAAGGAGGAATCAGTTGAGGATCCTTTAATGTCCTATCTAATGAAGTCACCACCTCCGTACGCACAGGATACCGCAGCTCCTGCGATTCCTCCTGTACCTGCTCTTGTACCTGCTCCTCAACCTGTTCTTCCGACTGTTCCTGCTCCTTTGCCTACTGCTGTTCCTACTGCTCCTCCACTTGTACTTCCACATACTCCTGCTCCCGCTACTGCTCCTGCTCTACTTACTCCTGTTGCTTCTTCTGTTTCTACTCCTTCTCTTGTTACTACTCTATCGTATACTTCTCCAACTTCTCGACGTCGTACCCCTTCAATGGCTGCTAATTTCGCTAATTCTCTTGGTCCTATTCTTGAGTCCGCTGATTCGGACGGTCCACAAAGACGTAGTCAGCTCCCTGGTAATAGGGAACGTGCCGCGTTGTACAATATGGCGATGTCATGGATGTTGCACCCCTATAGAAATCCTCCGCGTTCGGTATTGAATACGTTTAATCAATTCAATATACCGACACAGAGGTATGTTTTTGAAGAAATGTGCAAGGCGTTGCGTGATCAAATATCGGCGGATGCATCGGAAGATGTATTAGCTGCTTTGACCAACTTACAGCTTCAGTTTTCGAGCGGCATGGTAGTGGGTACCAATGTTCGACGTGCCATCGAGCAATTATTGGCCCTCCGTCCCTCTCCGATGCCTCAAGCATTGTTCGTTGAGGATATTAAACGACAGTCAGATGCACTTGGTCAGTACCCCCTGCGCGAAGTTCCGCCAGTGTGGATGCCGGGTGATGCTAATCACCCTCCGCCGATCCTGCCGCACTTCTAGAGAGTATGGATTCATCTCCCGTGGAAACGATCGGAAGTGTTACAGGTGAAGCAATCTTTGCCTGACCCTCGCAAAAATCCTGCAGGGTACTATAAGGAATTGTCACAACTCGTTGACGCTACGATAATGAATCTTGCCGATATCGATATGCTGTTTGGCAATGTCGTACCGCAACCGGTATGGGCTAAGATTCGTCAGGAAAATCATCCAAACTAATTAGGTGGTGATTGGGCTGCCCTTGTAGCGGCGGATGGGTTGCAAACTGGTGGTGCTAAACCCGAACAGTTGATTGCTGCTCTTCCTCAGAGAATAATTACCCTAATGAAAACACTTATGCCAGCTATGAGGGTGAACTGGGACAAATTGTCAGCTTGTAGACAGAAGAAGGACGAGAGTGTCTCTGATTTCTTTACGAGATTTGAGGAGGCATTCATCGACCATAGTGGTCAGGATATGGGCACTGAGGGTGGTCAGCGATTGTTCGTGGATAAATTTGTCTCTAATTTATTGCCCGACTTGAGCAATAAATTGAAAAATTCTGAGAGTGCGTGGGCTGTCTCTACTTCTGCTCAGATATTGGCTACTGCACAGTATTACGAGAACAGAGAAAAAGAAGAGAACGATCGCGCTGATAAAAAGACGAAAGAACTTAAAACTAAAGTGTTGTTGCAGCAGGCTTATCCTCCGCGTTCGAATCAGAATGATTCGCAGCAAAATCGATCGCAGCCGCAATCAAACAGGTCGCAATCGCGAAATGACTCCTCTTCCCAAAGATCTTCGCTAGGGTACAATCAGTGTGCCTATTGTAGACAGGAGGGTCATTTGAAATTCAACTGTCCTGTTCTGAATGATCGTAATAGTGGTAACACATCTAGAGGAGGCCGTGGTGGTTCTCAGCAGACATCACGTGGTAGGGGTCGCGGTGCTCAAAATGATCGTTCAGATAATTCGTCAAATTCCAATAATTGTTTTGATCAACGTGGATCATCGCAAGGACGATCTGCGCAGTACAATGTAGAGGATTATTACGTCGATCAGGGAACTGACGACAGTAATTACTAAGATAGCCATAGACAAGGAGAGGGAGTGGTATCAGTTCCGGTTGATCAGAGAGGGCCTTACGTCGCAGTTGCCACATCGGGCGTCGTTGAGCCTTTTCTGTTGGACACTGGTGCAGCGAAAAGTTCCATAATGCATTCGAAACTCCCTGGCGCACCTTTGTCTGGCTTAACAAATGTTTCCGTTGGATTCTCTGGCGCCCCTGTTAGCAATCCAGTTTCGTGCCCTTTGCCCCTTACAATTGGGCCTCGTGAGCTGAAAGCTCCGTTGATTTTGACCACTGGTTGTGGTGAAAATCTTTTGGGCCTGGATTTGCTAAAACGTTTGTATGCGACTTTGTACTGTTCTCCTGCGGGAGTAAAGCTTACTTTGGGTGAGAGAGTCGTCTCTCCAATGTACTTGTCTCTCGATAAGCTTCTACCGGAATTGAGTTCTCTTCCTGCATCTTTGTGGGCAACAGGTCCTAATGACGTGGGCCTGCTTGATATCTCCCCTTATGTTGTTCAGCTGAAATCTAATGTGCAATTGCCACGTATTCCCCAGTATCGAATCTCTCTTGATGGTGAACGAGCACTGTTAGTGATCATTTATGATCTGATCGAGAAAGATGTTATTGAGGAGACCCGGGGAAACGTGTGCAACAGCCCTGTACTGCCTATTCTGAAACGTACCAATCCCTCGAAACCACCTGTTTATCGTTTCGTTATCAATTTACGGGAGGTAAATATAATTGTGATTCCTCAGTTCCCTGTTGTGCCTGACATCACGGCGCTACTGACTCTGATTCCAGCTTCTGCATCTTGGTTTTCGGTGATCGATCTGAAGAATGCTTTCTTTAGCATTCCGATTGCCGAAGAATGCAGAGACCTTTTCGGTTTCTCTCTTGGTGGCCGTAGCTTCCGGTTTAAACGTGCTCCTCAGGGCTACTGTGAGAGTCCATCGATTTACAGTCAAGCCTTGAAGGGTCAACTGGATGCGTTTATGTTGCCGGCTGGTGCGGCCTTAATCCAATACGTCGATGACTTATTGGTGGCTGCAGATACTCAGGACATTTGCAAAATTGCTACGGTATCGTTGTTGCAACATCTCTGTGACTTACATCACAAGGTGTCACCTTCTAAACTCCAATATTGTTGTCAAGAAGTAACCTATCTAGGTCACTTATTGTCAAAGGAGGGAAGACGGTTGACCCCAGAGAGAATTGCAGCAATTACGCGAATGACTGTGCCAACAACCCAAAGAGATGTGCGTGCCTTTCTAGGTATCACGTCATATTGCAGGCAATGGATTCCAAATTTTTCATTGCTAGCAAACCATTGGTGGCTCTTACGTGCAAGGATGTTTCAACTCCTTTACCATGGACGGAAGAATGTCAGAAGAGTTTTTCTGAATTGCGTGACTCATTGTGTTCGGCTCATGTGTTAGGTACCCCTGACTGAAGTAATTCGGGGTTCCCAAGGCCTACACGCTCCGGAGATAACCCACTTACACTCAAGAACTGTTGGCACGGAAACTGTAAAAGGCAAAGAACAAGTTTATTAAGACCCCATGGGGTGGTGGTACACTCAAACAGCACCCTTCGGTAATGCAAGAGGTATCACACCGAACATCGGTGTGACCCCGTTTATATACAGTTTTGGGGCAATAAAAGATAGGCGGCACAAGTTAAGACACATTTTAGGGACATATATGGTCATGTTTTGGAATACTGCCAGCTCATTGGAGGGGGCACAACTCCGCTGGTCAGTTTGGTGCACATTCCTGAAGGTTTACGGGTCAGTGGGAACTGCGCATGTGTGGCTTGACCAGTACTAAAAATAGCCTGTTGCTGGGCAGACAAGAGTGGTCAGTGGAACGGACAACGGACTAAAGGGCATGCCGGCCACGAGGCCGCTCATGATCTAAGATGGCCGCCGCAACATTCAAAATGGCGTTATCGTATATAGCCAAGTTAAGGAGGACAACGTGTAGGTTCAGCTAATCGCTAATGCGGCCGGGCCAATTACGACAGACGACCCTTTTAGCGTTTAGCTGAATCTACCTCATAATGAACATAATCAGGATGTTCGTCCTCGATGTCTATTAACATAATTTGTGTTACCTCTTTGTGCAGCATCATTTTGTCATGGACAAGAGCTCGCCTTGATGGTAAGCAAGCTGATAAACACATTGAACATAAGGCTGGGCCACATTGAATACATAGGCATATAAAAAACATTGCTCCCACAACTATACAGAGAATTGTCAACAGTTTCCAGCCCCAAGTTGCAATCATAGACCAGAACCATCCCGAAAGTGTCCAAGTTCCATTGTCCGGGTGTATTTCAGCAGCTATTTTATGAAGCTTGGAAATAGCATCATACACAGATGGAGAATTGTCCGGAACGTATACGCAACAGCTGCTTCCGATAATTCTACATGCCCCCCCACGATCAGCCAAAACAACATCCAATACCATTCGATTTTGGAGGGTGACAATTCTGGAAATCTGTAGTTCCTCGGTAATATTCCCCAGGGCAATGGCAGTGTCATTCGCAACAGCCTCGACAACACGTGTCAGTCGTCTGATTTTCCGGCTGTTCAGTGCAGCCCCCACAAAGGAGAATAGTCCCAGATTAAAATCCACATACTGTTGTAATGCAGTGTCCGTTTGGTCAATGTCCTCCAGGGCAACAGTTCGTTTAACCCTATTCAAAACGAAGTCATGGTACAAAGTATAATCATTGTGGTACATCGGAGGGGCAATGAATACAGGGGGTAACACAAACGATACGTAGCACATACCCAACCACCCCATTGGAAGCTGATGGTAGCCCTTCGTTCCACAGATAAAGTATGTATTTCGTGATGCAACAAATGAAATGCCATTCGGGCTATCAAACGTGAGAGTAGTGTTACATTCGCTTTTTCCCACTGCAATCGAGCCCTTATTCCTGATACATAAATCGGCTTTTGTAGCAATGACATTTATAACGTGGGCACTAGATACATTAACGTTCCGCTGATTGCTGTATACACGTGGGGCAGACACATTGTCAGGCCTATACTCCTCCCATTCGAAACGAGTGCCCTCAGCCCGGGGAAACCCATCCTTGTCATGGGAACATACTTTATTCACACGGAAAAGCACCCCCCCCCTTTAGTTGGCCATCTCAGAGTAAAGAGGAGGGTGTACCAGGCGTTGCATGACCCATTATGTGAAAACGGGAGTGGAATAAGTGGGGTGGCCCCTCTCTTCTGGTGCCCAGGCAACATCCCACACACCCAGCAATTCGAGGTATTGGTCATGTTATGTGTGTGGTGAAGAATCTGAATGAAGCTGTTATTTAAGTACGTTTTGCGGTGGCGCTCTTCATGGAAAGGCAGTGTAAAATGAAAATGTTCAGACGGTGCCGGGGTAATCGGCAGCAAATGTTCATGTACAGGCACCACAAGTTCGACTACCCAGGCTATAACAGCTATCACCACAATAGTCAAAACAAAGAGAAAGGCACCCAATATTTTCTTATCACGGGATGCCGTTGATGCCATAGTTCAAGAATGTTCGTGCAAAGTCTCAAATGGCACAAATTGTTCACAAATTGTTCACAAAGTCTCAGATACACGTACGTGTATACCTAAAAAAGAAAAATGCGGTGCTGAACTCCGAGGTAGCCGTTGTTTTCTTCTCCGGGCCAAGACGGGTGTCGCTACTCTGGCAGAACTGACCCCCCCCCCTTGGAATTCCCGGTTTCCGTTTCACAAACCTGGAGCGGTAACCAACCAGTCATTAAAAAGGGCAAAAAAAATCTTCTTATCGTGGACGCAAGTTGTAGCGCTCTCTTCCGGTAGCAGATTGGTCCGGGAAGGCTCCCTCAACTTCGGCCGACGTCACAGCTGGGCTCTTTTCTTTCTCCAAGATCTCCTTATAATCAGTCAACACAGCAGGAGTCACCAGATCCGGAGAGACACAGCGACAATGTGTCGAATGCACCCACCGCTTCCTGTTTGTCACTCGTACTGCGGTACGGGTCGCAAGGAGGACCTGCTCGGGGCCCTTCCACCTGGGCTCCAAACTGCTTGCTCTCTCAAACGAGCGAACCATTACATGGTCACCAGGACGAAGATCATGGCCCTCTCCAGTACAGTTGTCAGGGAGCGCTTCTCGAACCTGTTGATGAATAGAGAGCAAATCATTTGTTAATCGTGCCAAATAATCATTCATCATAACTCAAGGCACATCATGTATTAATCGCGGCTTGGGCACCCCCCAGATATTCATAGGGCGGCCAAACACCACCTCATAGGGCATAAGGCCAGTTCGTGAGTGGGGTACTGATCTAAGAGAGAGCAGCGCTAGCGGCAAAGCATCTGGCCACTTCAACGATGTAGACGCCACAATTTTGGCCAGCTTAAGCTTCAACGTAGCATTGTACCGCTCGACCAAACCTGCTGACTGAGGGTGGAATACAGCGTGGAACTTCTGCTGAATCCCTAACCCCTTCAGTACATATTCCACAATCTTTCCAACAAAATGGGGCCCATTATCGCTCCACAAAAATTTGCAAACTCCAAAGCGAGGAAAGAATTCCTTAAGCAACACCTTAGCTGTTGTCAAAGCCGTATTGTCTTTCGTGGGGTAGGCCTCAACCCATTTGCTAAAAGCACACACCACCACTAGGACGTACTTCAGGTTATTGCAGCGCTCGAGTTGGATGTAATCTATTTGAAGCACCTCAAACGGTGCAGAAGGTGGAACGAACCCTCCTTTCGGAGTATGGGTCCCCTTTCCAGGATTGTGTTGCAAACATACCAGGCAGGTCTGCACTACTCTCTTTGCAGTATTAGCAATCTCGGGATGTTCCCAAACTCGTGTTAAAAGTCGAGTGATTGCAAGAGCTCCGACATGAGCCAGTCCGTGTGTCATCTGGACCATCGCCTGTAAGTAAGCCGCAGGCAATTTCCACTTCTCCAAGCATATGCTGCGGAAGTCGTACCATCTGGCAGCCTTAAACACGATCCATCAACCCACAGTTCCCCATCCACATCTGGAAGTGGCACATCCTGTAAGTCGACACGACCCTTTGTCTGTTCCTCAGTCAGGAAAACACAGTCATGATGTTTTTCTTCCTGACCCTCCTCGGCCGGATAGGGCAATAAAGTGGCAGGGTTCAAAGTAGCGCATCTTTTCAATGTAATATGTGGCGCTAAGAGTGTCAGCTCGTATCCTGTTAGCCGTGCACTCGTAAGGTATTGAGTCTTTGTTTGGTTTAACAGGGCATCTACTGCGTGAGGGACTAACACCAACAATTTGTGTGATAACACTATGCCCTCACTCTGTCGTATGGCTACTGCTGTTGCTGCTACCGCTCGAAAACACCCAGGCAACCCTCGTGCTACAGGATCCAAAATGGCAGAGAAGTATGCACATGGTCTCTGCTTATCCCCGTGTAATTGCACTAACACTGACAACGCGCACCCATCATTCTCGTGCACGTACAATGTGAAAAGTTTCGTGTAGTCTGGTGTACCTAACACGGGTGCGGAACAAAGGGCCTGCCTCAACTGCTCAAAAGCTTTCCGACATTCATCTGTCCACTCAAGAGGCATTGGTGTAGCTTTGGACAGTAATGCTAACAAAGGTTTTATGATATGTGAGAAACCCATGATCCATTGCCTACAAAAGGACGTCAACCCTATGAAGGCACGCACATCTCTCTGCGTGCGGGGGACTGGTGTGTCTAAGATTGCTTGAATTCGATCAGATGTTAATGCACGCCCCTCCTTAGACAACAGATGACCGAGGTAGGTCACCTGGGGTCTACAGTATTGGAGCTTTTTCTTGGAAACCTTGTGATTGTGTTGTGCCAAAAAGGAAAGCAACGCAAGCGTACTCTGTTCACATTGCGCATAGGAGTCAGCGGCAAGCAGAAGGTCATCCACGTACTGGATGAGCGCAACGCCAGACTGCAATTTAAAGGAATCTAGTTGCCGTTTCAAAGCCTGGCTGTAGATGCTAGGGCTTTCAGTATATCCTTGGGGAACACGACAAAATCTATACGATTTATTATTGAGTGTAAAACCAAACAGATATCTGCTATCAGGGTGAACAGGGATGGAAAAGAACGCATTCTTTAAAGTCAATAACGCTAAAGGTGGTGGCCGTCGGTGGAACCAAGGTAAGCAAAGTCGTGATATCAGACACCACCGGGTATTGGGGAATGACAATTTTGTTGATCTCACGCAAATCAATAATAAATCGATAGATCCTGCCATCTGAGTCTCTCTTAAGAATCGGTAGAATAGGGCTGTTACAAACATTATAAGGGACCTCCTCCACAACCCCTGCAGAAATCAAATCCTGAACAATATGTGTCAATGCAATTTCACCTTCTCTCGAAATCTTATACTGTGGCACTCGTGGTAGAGGGGCCCCCTCCTTAACAGTAATGTGTATTGGTGGAATACGCATCTCTCCCACATCCGTATCTGATGTCGCCCACAACGTGTGCGGTAGAGAGGCCAAAGCAGGGATGTCTAAAATGGCATAAAATCTGTCAGGGTCAGGGTAATTGTCATTCAGAATAACCCGCACTCCCTCTGGAGCGCAACGTATTGTCGCTCGAAAATATTTAAGCAAGTCAATGCCCAGGATATTGTCTGGGGTATGGGGTGATAACAAAAATTGGCCAAAACTAAAGTATTTGTCAATGCATAGTGCAAGGGGCTTGGACAATGGGCTGGGGGAGGGTGTGCCATCAAACCCTACACACGTAATCATTTCGCCAGACAGGGGAGCCCTCGGAACCAAGTTTTTCGACAAAGCGCTACGAGTAGCTCCTGTGTCGACTAGAAATTGATCAGTAGAACCCAAAATACCCGCTGTTACATATGGACCTTGCTGATCTACCGGCACTTCAACTGATTCCTTACCCCATCCTACGCAATCCTATGCATGCACATAATCCTGGTGTTCCACATTCTCTCCTTCCGAAATCTGATATTGATTCCGTCTGTCAAACGTATTTTGTTCGTCCTGGCCACGGCCCCTCTCCTCAACCTGTCTATGATCACCTCCGCCACCTCTCGTTCCAGTATAACCTCCTCTTGACCTTCCACTTCCTCGACCACGCTGACTACGCTGTTCACGAAGTACCGGACAATCTTCGGCCCAATGCCCAAACTCCTTACAATAAGCACACTGATCCTCCGCAATGTCCGTACGACCATACGATGCGTTTCCTCCCCCTCGTCTACCTCTATCATTCCCTCCACCCTGTGTTCCCCGAACCTGCGCCAACATCACCTTCATTTTCAATTCCTTCGCCTTTTTCTCTACACTTTCTTTAGCCTCCACTTCCTGCCGCTCATAATACTGAGCCATAGTTAACAAGGACGCAGGGGTCGCCGTGGCCCAGGAACTTTCGCTCGACTTCAATCGCTTTGCAATCTCTGGTAGGAGATTAGCTACATACCTATCTACAAACAAATGCCGACCCGTATCGTCAGTTAAAGATTGACCACTGTAATCATGAAATGCTTCCTCGAAGCGTGTAAAGAAATCTGAGACCGTTTCATCGGGTTTCTGCTTGCACGACGTTAGCATGGTCCAATCAATCTTTTTGGAGGGAACAAGCGTTTTTAACTTATTCAAGATAGCTGCCGGCAGATCTAGAATTAGCTGGCAAGGCTTACATGTTCCCCCCAATATCGTTTCATCATTATTTTTACGAATTTGCCGCCACATATCAGGTGGTAATATTAGCCCAAAAAACAAATCTATATCCACGAGAGTCATCACACAAGACGATATAGCCCCCTCCACCCCCTCATAAAATGCCGCTGGATTCTTCCGAAGATCAGGTAAAGAATTTTTCAATGCCATGACATCTGCTCTATTCCATGGCGTATAAACCCAATTATACACAAAATACCCTTTCGCATCCTTCGATAATTTATCTTCATCCGTACCTGCCCCTTTTGGCGGAACATACAAAGGCGCGGCTTCACGCATAGGCATAACATGCAACGCAGAACTCTTATCTGAACCACGGAGAGAACACTCTTTGGCCTGCCCGTTATTCTCCAATTCGGACTCCTTTTGCCTCCTTTTCCGTTCCTCCCTCAATCGGGTTGTCTCATCCCGCAGCTTGATCAATTGCGCAAACAGGTCATCAACATCTGAAAGATCAAAATCACCTTTAGTCAAATTTTCACGATACACTGACAACGCTTTGGGTTCAAACATATCAGACAGGTCACGATATGCGCCTACAACTTCATCCGCCAGACTAGACAAAAAATACATCAATTCAAGATCCGTCCACCCTTTCTTTTCTGATAACAATTGCTCCTGAGTAACACTACGCTTATTCACTTTACGAGCCCAACTGCGTAGATGAGCGGACCTCTCCGTAGTAAACCTGAGAGCAGATACACCCTTCTTGCCCAACTGATCTTGTCCATCGTCCTCTGAATCCGCAGCCGGAGCCGTCTGCGAAACGTACGGAGGCGGTGACCGATCTAACAAAGAAAAATCATCAATTTCATTATTAAGGACAGGATAAAGTGGTCGGCGAATAGGAAATTGACCAGTCGTTTGCAATTTACGTTCCCGTTCCTCCCTTTCTTTCTTCTCCTGAGCCTCCTTTTCCTCAAGCTGTAAAGCCTTATCCCGAGCAGCCTTGCGCTGCTCTTTGTCCGCCAAGGCAACTTCACGCTTCATTCGCTCACGCGCCGCTTTCTCCCACATTCGCAAGCAATCAAACATATTTTGTCTAGACCTGCGTTGAAACAGACATTGCTCTACAAATTGTATCTTACTTAAATCAAAGGACCCGTGTAGAGGCCATTGCAATTCAGGATCGGCCTTGGTGTATTTATGCCATAATTTACTGTACATAATAGGGGGAAGGCCAAATTTTATGTACATTTCCCTATTTGGTGTTCCCTCTGGGGGAGCCGGCTGTGCTTCTGCTAACCTAATTGAGGTACCTTCTCCAAGACAACACATTCCTCGGAGTGTGCTGAAAACAGGCATGTTCAAAAAGTATCACGAAAGCGTGACACCGGGCAAAAATGGCACTTACAGTTCTTCACACGGTTGTGCCGCTCAAAGGAAAAAAAACAAAGTTAGAGAAACATCTCTACATGCCTGCCTATGTGAAGTGCACTACACATATAAGTTCAAAGATCACAAATTCACAATGTTAGCTAACTCAAATCAAAGGACGTAGATCGTAGGACTTCGGCAAGCGTCCGAGGACTACCTTACCGATCACAAAGCACAGATTTTCAGTAAGCGTCCGAAGACTACCTTACCGAACACAAATCATAGGACCTCAGTAAGCATCCGAAGACTACCTTACCGATCACAAAGCTTACCCAAATTCCCAAATGTCCAGATTCCAACTGCCAAGGTCTTGTAAGCCAAATCAGCCAAACGGCACTTTCTCAGCGCTGCAGACACTTCGAAGACTCAGTCGGAGACCGGCGCCACCTGGAAGGTCAGATCGGAAGGAAAGGAAAAAACACCGTGGCAGCCAAGACTCGGGTCACTCGTGGCAGCGCGCGCCCATGGCGGGTTTCCAAGCCTTCATCACGACCTCTCATTCGGGCATCCGAGTCGCCGATGAGTCCCACCAGAGTCGCCAATTGAAGTAATTCGGGGTTCCCAAGGCCTACACGCTCCGGAGATAACCCACTTACACTCAAGAACTGTTGGCACGGAAACTGTAAAAGGCAAAGAACAAGTTTATTAAGACCCCATGGGGTGGTGGTACACTCAAACAGAACCCTTCGGTAATGCAAGAGGTATCACACCGAACATCGGTGTGACCCCGTTTATATACAGTTTTGGGGCAATAAAAGATAGGCGGCACAAGTTAAGACACATTTTAGGGACATATATGGTCATGTTTTGGAATACTGCCAGCTCATTGGAGGGGGCACAACTCCGCTGGTCAGTTTGGTGCACATTCCTGAAGGTTTACGGGTCAGTGGGAACTGCGCATGTGTGGCTTGACCAGTACTAAAAATAGCCTGTTGCTGGGCAGACAAGAGTGGTCAGTGGAACGGACAACGGACTAAAGGGCACGCCGGCCACGAGGCCGCTCATGATCTAAGATGGCCGCCGCAACATTCAAAATGGCGTTATCGTATATAGCCAAGTTAAGGAGGACAACGTGTAGGTTCAGCTAATCGCTAATGCGGCCGGGCCAATTACGACATGACTACAGCAAGCCATTTACATTATATGTTCACGAGAAGGAAGGTTGTGCTTTGAGTGTCTTAATGCAACCTTTTGATGGTAAGCAACGTCCATGTGCATATTTTTCCTCGACCTTGGACCCGGTAGCTAGAGCATTGCCGAGTTACTTGAGAGCAACAGCGGCAGCTGCGGTGTCCATCCGACAATCAGCAGGATTGGTCATGGATAATATGCTTACGGTGATGGTTCCGCATGCAGTTGACACTCTTTTGAATTGTACGAAAACTCAGCACTTGACGAGTGCGAGGTTGTCTGGGTACGAGTTGACGCTTTTGGCAAGTCATATTCAGATAAAACGTTGTAATGTTCTGAACCCGGCGACTTTGTTGCCAATTAGCACGGAGTCAGATGAAGTAGCAGAACATGACTGTTACTTAAGGACTGAGGAGGAAACAAAAGGTCGAGTGGACCTTAAAAACACTCCTTTGGAAGATCCAGATGGAACTTTGTATGTGGATGGTTCATGTTTTAAATTGCCGAATGGTGATGTGACTACTGCGTATGCTGTTGTAACTTTGAATACTGTTGTGGAAGCTGCAAGATTGAATCAGAACTCTGCCCAAGCTGCAGAACTGATTGCCCTAACTAGAGCGTGCGTGTTGGCGAAAGGGAAACGTGTGAATGTGTTTACCGACAGCCAATATGCTTTTGGCGTCGCTCATAGCTTTGGACGATTGTGGAGAGAGAGAGGTTTTATGACGTCGCATGGCACGAAGATTCAGCATGGACAGCTTGTAAATGATCTTTTGGATGCACTTACGTTGCCCAAGCAGGTAGCGATTGTTAAATGTAGTGCACATCGTAAGGTGACGGATGATGTTGGTCGTGGTAATGCATTTGCGGATGAGACTGCTAAGGAGACTGCCCGGAACCTTAGCACCAGAATGTATGTGACGAGTTCGGTTAGGTGGCCTGCGGAGACTGGTATGTGTGAGGACACTATCGAAAGTGTGAAGGCAATTCAGAATGAGGCCACTGAGACTGAAAAGACGAAGTGGAAAGAGAGTACGGGAAAGTTGGATGCGAATGGTTGTTGGGTTGATTTGTCGGAGCATAAAAGATGGATGTTGCCAGATGCGTATGTGCTAGCTGTTGTGACGATGGCACATGGGTTAGCACATATTAGCGTGAAAGGTATTTGTAAGTTGCTGTCCCCTGTGTGGAAGAATGATGGTATCACGAAATGTGCTGAAAGATTGGTTAAAAACTGCATGGTATGTATGTTGTACAATCCTGGTAAGGGAACCCCAACACCTCCTGGCCATTTTGCTCCCCCTTCATGTCCTTTTGAGGTGATTCAACTAGACTTCATCCATATGGAGCGATGCAATAACCTGAAATACGTTTTAGTTGTGGTTTGCGCGTTCTCCCGATGGATTGAAGCCTACCCTCTCAAAGACAACACTGCCCTGTCGACTGCGAAAATCCTACTGAAGGAATACTTTCCTCGGTATGGAATGCCTCGGATTGTATGGTCTGATAACGGAAGTGAGTTTGTGGGGAGTGTGATGAAGAGTGTGTGTAAGGGCCTTGGAATTAATCAAAAATTCCATAGCGCCAATCATCCCCAGTCAGCAGGTTTGGTTGAAGGGTATAATGGCACGCTTAAACTCAAGCTAGCGAAGATTCAGGCTACGACTGGTCTTTCGTGGCCTGACGCCTTACCCTTAGCTTTGTTGTCAACAAGGGCGACCGTACACTCCAGAGTAGGGCTCAGTCCCTATGAAATAGTGTTCGGCCGTCCTGCGAATGTTTGGGGGGTCCCTAGACCGGGAGTGTTTTCTAATCTTGAGTACCCAATGTTGATTGATTATCTTCATGATCTGACTGCTAAACTGAGGTTAATTCACCAACAGGTTTACGAAGCACTGCCGACGCAGACGGAGGGTCCAGGCCACCAGCTCCAACCAGGAGATTGGGTGGTTACTCGCAATTTTGCCCGAAAGAAGAATCTGGAACCCTGTTTCACTGGACCTTTCCAGGTCCTCCTTGCCACGAGAACTGCCGTTCGTTTGGAAGGGCGTAAAAATTGGGTGCATGCCACCCGTACTAAAAAGGTTCCTATACCTTTACCGGAAGACTCGTGGGTGAGGAAGGGCATTGCTTCAGCTGAAACCGAAGGATTGCAGGCTTTCGTACCTTTTAGCGACGCACAACCTGTCGGAGAATCCTCAGTGCAGCAAAAAGACATTGTTGAACATTTGCCATCACAAGACTCAAGATCTGAACATTTGACTGATCAGCAGAGCTCTGTCCCCCCAGCGGATCCTCTGTTTGACGAACAGACACGTCCTGGGAAAACTCAATACTTTTTGCGATCCAGCACCAGAGACTAATACATTTTTTTTCGTTTTGTCCCTCGACAATTGCATTATTTCGTTTGCTACGATCAGTCTGAACACCCGTATTATTGTGATTATTTTTGTAAATATTGAGTTTCGTTCCACATGTGTTTTTGCTTCCACAGCCGAGAGACTTTTGTATATACATTGTGAATAAGACCGTAGGGCCGCGCGTGTACTTCCTTCTGGTTAGTAGGTCTTGACGCTAGGTTAAAGACCGTCGGTTCCTGGGAACTCCTAGGGATTGACTACTGCTACACAGAACGAAGTGCGTCAAGAAACGTTGCGGACGGTCGTAGGGGATGGCGTTTTCAAAGCTGATGGACTTGGAAGAAGCTCAGGCGCAAAGCTTCAAACTGCAACAACTTATTCGTACCAAATGTTTTATGTTTCAAGTGTTCCTATTGTTTTTGACTGTTTCTGCACTAATGGCGGGTGGGGTGTATTACATGATGTCGTACTTCTTCCCTTCTGCCATACCTACTCCTACTTCTGACCCTAAACTTACCTCCACTGCATCCCCTCATTCTTTCCATATCTTACCTGAACACGAACAGGCTAGACGTGCAGAATTCAGAAATAATTCCTTTATTCAGCTCCTTCATCAGCACCAGTTAGTGGTTAACACTACTAATTGTTGGGTGTGTGGGTTAATGCCACATACCACGGATAAGGGAATTCCATATCTGGTCCTACCTTATAGTTCCCAGGGTTCAGCTGGAGCATTCCAAACAATGTTTTGAAGCGCACTAGATTCTTACCCCAGTCGAGAGCCACGTTCTCCCTACTTTGGTCCCGGCTCGTATCAAAAGCCTTTGTCTATAGCGATAGAGGATCTAGATGGAGATATCTATGAGCCGTCGCTCATCCCAGAGGAAGAGGTACAATCCTATAGGGTCCTGAGTAAGGTCGAGTATAGTGCGCTCACGAGTGAAAAACAGCTTAGAAGCTCGCCCCCGATATGGGTCGTACCCCACCTTGGTAATTTCTGTTTATTGGGTCGTGGCCGAAGATCGAGAGCTCGTCTTGGAGAGAGTGCTTGCTCCGAGACTTATATCTTGCCGATGCTCTCGTCCCCTGTGTTTCTGGCTGCCAAGGGTACATACTTTGTCTGCCATGATCGTGCGTATACATGGTTGCCCTCCGACTTTGTGGGCTCATGTTTTATCGCAAATCTGTTGCCTCCGACGTTCACTGTAGACGCAGACTATCACAAGACTAGAGTTGTGAGAGGCGTAATTAGCGAAGATGACACTGCCGGTCAAGAGGCAGGAGACTTTTTCAAGGGTTTCCTCCCGTTTTGGGGACCTATGGTTAATAGTAGGAACCTGAGACAGTTGACTCGAGTGGTGGAATCAACAGCTAATATTACTGCCAGTGCCCTTGGTAATATCACCACAGAACTTCAGGCGGATAGGCTTATGATGTTACAAAACCGTATGGTTTTAGACGTGGTCTTAGCAGATCGAGGTGGAGTATGTAAGGTGATCCATTCGAGCTGCTGTATTTTCATTCCAGATAACGCTCCGACTGTCTACCAAGCCATCTCAAAGTTGCATAAGATCTCTGAATCCATACACGTGGATGTAGGAGATTGGACGCTACTTGGGTGGTTTTGGGGCCTGATGTCGACTTGGGGTTGGAAGATTCTGATGATCATCGGAGTTGTTGTGGCGTTCCTGTTCACGTGTTGCCTTTGTGTGCAGTGTGGTCCTGCCTTATGTGGCCTCTGTGCTACGACGTGTATAAGACAGCCGCCTGTTACCAAAGGAGCTCGGTTGGACAGAGCTATGTTACAGCAACATCTAGATGGTCTGATGAATATCGAGTATGATTCTGACTAGTGCTTGCCTACATGAGGGCAAAAGGAGCGTCTGAGGTTCTGTGACGATTGTAAGTGGTGTTTCCGACTCGCACGAATATGGTCGAGTCTGGTATCTATGAACCGCAAATGACGAGTTTAGTGGGTGTACGCAGTTTCGCTGTACTAGCCCGAACCGTTCGTTTGTTTCGTGGGTTTATCTATCTGTACCCACGGGTTCCATCTTAGATACGGCATCCATTTTGTCTCTTGCCCTCAAGTAGCCAGCGAACGGACGCTGTCCGTTTCGCGACCCTGGGATTCCCAAGACACTTGCGGAAGACACATTTCCTTTGAAAGTGTCTTTATGATGAGGAGATGATACTGTAAGGCAGATGGCCCCACTCGAGGCGCATCTTGCCGTGCCGGTCTATTGTCTTAGCCGTGCATCTCATTAGGCACGTCCCTTTGATGCCTGTAGCTCGTGTTTCCCGATACCTCCCCTTTTACACCCTTTCCGATCTCCCCACTGTTTCCATCTTCCTCTGCACCTGTTCTTGTTCCTTCTTCGATCTGTTTACTGCCGATTGGAATGTATTAATGGTGGGAAGATGAGTTTTTACAGTTGGGAACCGCCAAATGTTTCCGTACTTATGTTCCGGACCTTGAATACATCAAAGCAACCCCTCTCGGGAATAATGATGGGAACCTAGTTGTAAACCTTTGTGTACCATGTTAGCCTATGAGAGAAATGTGTATAAAAGGAGCGATCCACAGTAGCAAATTGAATCAGATCCCGCGAACTTGCATTCTATGTACTTCACGTGACTTCTGTGTTCCCTGCAGTAAATAAACCTCGAATCTTTGACGCCGAAGGAAGTGTCCCGTGTCTCTGTCATTTGTACGCTGGAACAGGTTACCCACGAAGGTTTTAGGTGTTGTCCCCTGGCACCGCTGGGTCTTAAATAACCCAGTCCTTCAGGGGGCGTGCGATTGTCCCGAGGTTATTTAGAGTATGTATTTTGTATGTATGCCTTCAACGCGGAACGTCAAGCTGACGACGGCGGGGGACTTCTACTCCTCAACACCGATTGACTACTACGTCCCATGTTGGACACATCTGTGTAATGTGCTGGAAATCCAAACATCCTACAAGACACAAACTTTATTTTGTGTTCCAAGTTGTCAACTTGCTCAAATCTTCTTTCATATACAGAGCCACTTTAATTCTTCTTCCAACGTAAGCGACAGGAAAAGTTAACTTGCTCATTTCAACTACAGGGCCTCGTAAGAGCCCTGTGTTGTTATTTTTTTTAACTACGTCACCGAGTCGGGAGTGTGTAGTTTGCTCTTTTGCAGCCTTCCTTGCATGTGGCTGACATTTCTCAGACACTCTCTATGGACTCATACTTTACAATTCCTTTTTACCTTATTTACCATTTGTGTAGAAGGAAAAGCTTAACAAACCACTTTAATTTTTCTTCAAAGTTGCTAAGCAACATGAAATGTCAACTTGCTCAGTCAAATTACAGGGCCTCGTAAGAGCCCTGTGTTGTTATTTTTTTAAATTTACGTCACCCAGTCGCATGTGTGTAATTTGTGCTTCTGCAGCCTTCCTTGCATGTGTCTGACTGACTTTATTTCTCCTACCAAGTTGTCAACTTGCTCAAATCTACTTTCATATTTCACCATGATAGGCACAGAAAGTAGCATCAAAAGTTGATAGTGGAGACATCTGAGCGTTTTGTCGTGTTGATGGGGACGTGTGATTGTCCCGAGGTTATGTAGAGTATGTATTTTGTATGTATGCCTTCAACGCCGAACGTCGAGCTGAGGTTGGCAGGGACTTCTACTCCTCAATGCCGATTGACTACTACGTCCCATGTTGGACACATCTGTGTAATGGGCTGGAAATACTAACATCCTACTGGACACAGACTTTATTTTTTGTTCCAAGCTGTCAACTTGCTCAATTCTTCATTCATATTTCCATTTTAACACACACACACATTTAAAAAGATCTAACTTTATTATAGAAAGCATTACAGTTATCAGTCGTTTTCCTGCCCAAGCCCTCCTCCATCTTTTGCAAATAGGAGAGGTTACTTTATTTTGTGTTCCAAGTTGTCAACTTGCTTAAATCTTCTTTCATATTCCTATTTTTAAAACACACACACACCTACATTTAAAAAGTTCCAATTTTATTAAAAAAAGGCAGCACAGTTATCGAGCGTTGTGTTGGAGATGGCCAAAATATTAATAATTTATATTAATATTATTTAAAATGTTCTATTTCGACTATAAGGCAGAAGAAACTCAGTTGTGGTCAAGGAGTGACTCCCCAGTTCAAAAAGTCACTTAATTTTGCCATAATAGAGAAATGTTCACTTTCTGTGTCGCATTTTTGTGCTACGCCACATGGCTGTTCCTGGCCTGTTTTCTTGAAAATCATGCATGTCTAATGCTAAACTTAATGTAATGTGCTCTTTAATATTCATGGTGTGACCAAAGGAGGTGCGAGGACGATGGTAGGAGGGCAGGAAGTTGATGGGGTAGTAGCAATAATGCTGAGGTACATTAAGGGATCTCAATTAATATTTTAAAGCCCCAGGGGGTGGCAGTCCCTGGGGCTGAAGGAGCCTTAGAGCCCCCCCCCCTCAATTATTGTTTTAAAGCCCCGAGGGATGGTGGTCCCTGGGGCTGGGGGGGCCTAAGAGCCCCTCCACACATATACATTTACATTTACTGCGAGGGTACCGAGAGCCCCACTCGAATATATATTTTTAAAAGCCACTGAGGGTGGGTTTACGGAGTGGTGCAGGGAGGGGGCGTGGCCTCCTCCCCAATCCCGTATTTTAATTTTTTTTTAGAAGGAGGGCTGTGCAGCCCCCCTTCTTTTTCTTTTTTTGAGGCCCTGGGGACCCCATTCCCCAGGGCCTGACCCTCAAATATTTTTATTTTTATTTTTTTAACGGGAAGGGGGCCGTGTGGCCCCCCTCCCGTGGCTAATTCCAAACCCCGAGGACCCCAACCTCCGGGGCATGCCACATTTTAAAAATATTTTTAAGGAGCGGGGGCTCCTCCTCAAGCCACTTAAGGCACCGGGGACCCCATCACCCGGGGCTGGCCTGCCTTTTTTTTTTTTTTTTTTATATTTGTGGAGGGGTTGCATGGCCCTCACCCCGACCACTTCTGGCCCTGGGGACCCCATCCCCCGGGGCCTGGCCCTCTCCGTTGGGGACCATGATGGGTCCCCAAGCACCCCATGGTACCTGCCGGCTCCCCGCATCCTGCGAGAGCCGGCATAGCTGTTCTGCATGGGGAGCAGCTAACATGCTGCTCCCCATGTAGAAAAGTAATCAGCTTTGATTTTTGAAAGAGAGCAGGATTTCTGCTCTCTCTTTCAAAAATCAAAGCAGTTTGCTATGGTAGGGCAGGAGCCTCAAGGCTCCCGCCCTACCATAGCAAACTACAGTGTCCCAGGGGAGGGCACCCTGGGACACTGCAGGAGCCGGCCCAAGGGGGTGGTGGTCCCCAGGGCCACCACAAGGCTCCAGGAGGGGGGCCGCGAAGCCCCCTATCAACATTTAAAAGCCCCGGGGTGGTGGTCCATCACGGAACCCCCAATTTAACTATGTTCTAAATTTGTGGGCATTACAAAGGGAGGCATTGGAGTTGAAAAAATTAACGGTAAAAGCACATTACCTTTTTAAAACCACGCCGTTGATGGAACCTTACTTGAAAATTGTGACTAGGCCTTTCCATCTCATACTCCTTACACGCTTCCGTTTTAACTTAATTTACCTTTCGCTAGGGAACTCCAAGGGGTGGTGCAGGCTGGAAGAGCTAGGGCCATGCACCTGTGATAATTTCTTAGTCCAGGACACAATGCATCTAATAATGTTCTGTGATTTGTATAGCGACATCAGGAAGAGGTTTCTTTTTCCCTTACTAACAAGAAAGGGTTTCATCCAAGTTAAGCCAGCCTTATTGTACTTACAGTTATTAAATGATCCCAATGAGATTTTTTATATAGCCAGTTTTCTTATGGCAGCTGTTCGCTTCAGAAATAGCCACGTGGAGAGCCCATAACTAATGCGGTTTTATTTCTTATTTTATCTTTTTATATATTGTTTTCATGATTGGTATTTTAATTGAGATTTATAACAAATATCTTGGATGTATTGTCACTTTTGTCCTGAAATGCACTTTACCTGACCAGTACTGTATTGCGTTCTTTGCACATAGACTGCTAATGCCGGATTGTATTATACCATGGACACTTTATATTGTATTTTTGCATATATATGTATGTATTTCGTCTTTGTACTTTTATGGTTTTAACTTAACCGAATAAAGTGGTTTGACTGACTGACTAAAACTATGTAGTGTCCTGGGGAGGTAGCGGACCACGGGGTGTGTTGGGGTGCTTGAGCCCCCCCACAGGTTTTTTTCTTTTTTAAAAGAAGCCCCGGGATGGCAGCGGTCCCCGGGGCTGTGGGGGGCTGTGAGCCCCCAGCAAACATCATAATAAAGCCCTGGGGGTGGTGGTTCCCGGGGCTCGGGGGGCCTTAGAGGCCCCCCTCATTATACATTTAAGCCCCGGAGGTGGCGATCCCCGGGGCTGCAGGGGAGCTGTGTCTCCCCCACTATAATACATACTTTGCCCCGGGGGGTGGTGGTCCCCGGGTCAGTGTAGGGGGGATTGCCCCCCCAACACTTTATTTTTATAAAGCCCCCGGGATTTGCCCCCCCGGGCGCTAATTAACATTAAAGCGTGGGAGCCGCAATTCATTTTTTGGGGGGATCGGCAGGGTACGGGTACCCTATGCACATACTGCGATTTAAAAAAAAAAAATTGGGGACCCCCTGAGCAGGCCTAGTGGGTCAGGGTGTTTCTACCCTGCCCCCTTTCCATCTTTTGCATACTTGTTTTTCCGTTTTCTTGTGCCTCGATTCTACTGAGACACAAGATGGCTGCCAACACTTCCTGGTTTTGACTGTTGGAAGACAGTTGACAGCCAATTAGCAAGCCGCTTGTACTCGTAAGGGTACTCTTATAATCCTAGGACGGTACTTCGTCCATAGATATATCGATGATTTTACTTATGATTTTCTCAGGAACTACTGCACGGATTTACACCATTTAACAAAAAGGGTCATCTATGAACCAAACTCTACCTTTTTTCCAAATTTAATGTAATTCAGTTCAGCAGTTCGGGCTGTAGCCCGTTTTAAAGGTCCCTATGGAAAATTGCATAGGGATAACACGTTTTGGGAACCCCCTTTTTTCTCGCCCGGTTCACAAATCACCCCCAATCTTTCAGGGAAGGACCGAAGTGGAGCAGACCATTTTCTTGGAGAATTTTGCGAAGATTTGTCGACCAGCGCCGACGTTATTCCAAATAGAATGTTGCGGGTTTCCTATGGAAACTAGGTCCTAACTATAACTACCTACTGGCGACCATTCTAAATTGGGGGATTAAGTCCCCTTGAATACTGGGGGTCCCTGGGGGCCAACTAGCCTAAAGGAACCTCCACTATGTGCTAGGGGGTTGCGTTGCAGAGAGATGTAAAAAGGAGCGTTGACTCATCACACCTCTCTGCAACGCAGCCCCCTGGTACACACTGGAGGTTCTTGGTGGGTTACTTGGCCTCCAGGAACCCCCAGTATTTAAGGGGACTCAATCCCCCAACTTAGAATGCAACACAGGCGCGTTTGCACAGTGGTGAAGGGAGGGGGCGGGCTTGAGGTGATGTGTGTGTAAACAAACCCTGTTGTGCCTTTCAAGTTGGAGAATTAATTCCTCTTCAATCCAGAGGTCCCCTAGGGGCCAACTAGCCCACCAGGTCCCTCCCGTAAGCGCCACGGAGCTGCGTTGCAGAGTGTTGTAAAAAGGGGCATGGCATGAACACCTCTCTGCAACGCAGCTCCCTGGCGCATAATGAAGGTACCTGGTGGGCTAGTTCGCCCCTAGGGGACCTCTGGTTTGAAGAGGAAGTTGACTTTTATCACCAAGCAAAAAAATCCGCTGCGTGCGAATTTGCGGATTTTCGGTAAATTTGCGAGAGTTCGCGGATTGGGAATTTACCGAAAATCCACAAAATACGCAAGCGGAACGGATTTTCCGCCCATGCTTACTGAGTATCGCACATATTTCTTTATTCATTGATATTGTTAGAAATTAGATATCTTGAGGAAATATAAGCTACTGTGATTTATTGGACTGAACATGTTGAGAAAGCAAGCAATAAACATTAAAAGGTAGCAGGGCATCCTACAAGGCCCTGCACGTCTCATTGAGAACAACTAACCATAAAGTGAACATTAAACAGATTGAATTTAGGCTTAATACGTTATACACAATTAATTTCAGTGTCTCCAATATCTGTACATCAGATAAGAAACAGCTGAGCAGGTCACAAATGAGCAGCATTCAACAAATGGCCACAAACTGTTAAAGGAATGTTAGGTTTAACAAATTGTTCACTTTTTGCAGACAAAAACAGCACATCTGTCTTCAACAGCAGCAATCTTCTCAATAACTTGAACGTTAAAGTCTGGAATTTTTTTAACTTGGTCTCTCTCTATGGCGAGCTTTGCTAAAGCATTCAGATTTTCCTGAATCATGGTGTTCCCCTAGAATGTCTTAATTCTGTTTAAAGTGGAGAAACATCATGCCGACTCTGCTGTTGTCATAGGAGTGGTAATTACTATGTTTAGTAAAGCCACTGTCTCTGTAAGTGACTTTTCCATATTAAGTGTCAGAATGAAAGCCAGCAAAGAAATGGCACCAGTGGCCTGCCGGTATACACTCATTCCGTACAGCACAGACAACCCAGTTTTCAGGTCCTCTTTTTTGAGCATAGGATACGCTGCCACAGCCTCATTCAGAGCTTGTTCAGGGAAGTGTTTTTCATATTTTGCAATGTGTTCACGAAATGTTTTGTAAGGGAAAACGCTCTTGTGCAAGCACAATTATAATGTCACATATCTCCTTTGTAATTCGGACCAGACTGCTGATGTTTTTCCTGTTTTTTGAAAAAGTAGAATCCATTGGCAGTCTGCTACCTAAATTGTCAGTGCTATCTTTCACTTTGCTCATGCTGGTAAAAAAGAGACCGGTAGGTATTTGCACAAAGACAATATTTATTTCTCGTTTTTGGAACTGGTTGTACAAATTGTTGCCATGATACATTCTGATGTGAAATAAAAAAAGTAAGAACTGAAACTTTCTGTCTTGCAGTGTTCTAGCAAAGCCACAGGCTTCATTCCAACTTATGAATTCAAAGTCTTTATTGGCTTTTATGGCATCAAAACATTTCTCAAGATCATCCCTATGTTGACACATTAGGTTGGTTGTATGTATGTTAAAAATTCCAACCAGTTGAGCGTTCCCATGGAAGCCTTTTGGCCACAATCTCCTGAAGTACTTCCGTTCTTTTGGGGGAATGTGAAAAGAATTTTGCTATGCCTCCTACATCAAAAAAGAACATGTGTGCCTCAGAGATCTTTGATACTGCCTGTTGCATAATAAGAATAAGTGTGTGGGCGTAACAGTGCACATAATGAGCATTGGGGTACAAATCTTAAATTTTTTTCTGTACTCCTCCAAGGCTTCCACTCATTAAGGTTGCACCATCATAGCTTTGTGAAATACTTTTTTAGAAAGCTCTGGAAAAATCAAGTTCAGTTCACGCAGTATAGCTGAAGTAATGGAAAGGGGCGACCACTCGGTCCCCCCGAACGTATGGCAGAGTGCCTCGATCCCCCCGGGAAGCCATTTTGGGCGGGAGGCGCGTCTCGGCTGGTATGCCCGAAGCGGCGTAGCCAGGGCGCGCTTTTTCCCGCCCTAGAGTGGGCTGGCCTAGACACTGACGCGGCTGGCCACGCCCTCGGGGCAGGCAGGGGCGGGTTTACGCCCGCCCTGAAGATGGATAAAAAGGGACGCAAGACCAGAAGACATCCTCTTGTTCCTGTGCTCTGAAGCTGCACCTCCTCGCTGCACGTGAGCTCGAGACGGAACGAAGAGCCAATTTTGAGCGTTTTAATCGTTCTTGTTTGTTTTACAGTTACTTTGGTGGAGAATGCCGAAGAAGGTGGGAAAGCGCATGACTACTGACCAGATGCTGCGTGTTCTCATGAAGGAGATGTCCGAGCTAAAGAAGCGGGTGGACAAGAATGAGGAAGGGGGTCCAAAACGTCCTTTGGCGGGAGCAGCCCCGGGAGGGAAAAACAAGAGGCCCAGGAGGGGGGCAGCGGGTGAAGACATCCCGGGTCCCAGTGCCCCGCTCGAGGCTCCAACTCCCGTGCCGGAGGAGGGGAATCCAATTCCCGTTGTGGTCACCCCCGTGTCCGAGGATGATATGCCGCCCGAGCTGGCAGCACAATTGGCAGCGTGGTTGGGTAAAGGTAATGAGGGCGCCACGGCTGTCGATGCGCAGGCGCTGATAAAGCAATTGCGTGAGAAACGGGAAGCGGCCAAGGTGCCCGTGCCGGCTGCAGTAGGGGACAAGACACCAGGGACGATTGCGACCACAGAGGCAGCGTCAGGTGCAGGTAAGCGGCCATTGCCGATCGCGAGGGATGAGTCAACACCCTCTCGGAGAGAAAAGTTGGGGCAACATGTTCCTTTGGCAATTAAGGAAAAGATTTGGGCGGGGGAGTATGTGAACATTTTCTCACTGCTTGTTGATCATTATGAGGTAGAGCATGTAAAGAGTCAGAAGGATCTCATGCATCCGAGTGTTTGGCGCGCAAAAATGGCCGCCTTTAAAGTGAATGAGAATATCGGCAATTGGGGCAATGCTTGGGGAATCTTTACATCAATCTTGGGGGAACGTAGACCTGAGTTGCTTTCCGAGTTTCCAATCTATCAATCACGAATCATGGGGTACTCGACATCGCACCAGGGTAATCATTGGTTCTGTTACGATAATCTGTTCAGAAAGGAAAAAGAGCATAATAAAAGTTTAACCTGGGATTGTTATGATTCCTTGACTTGGGATAAAATGAAGGAGTCAGGAATGTTGAAAATGCCGTTGGTGGGAAGTAATGTTGGCGAATCCTCCCGGCAATATGCGGGGACGCCCTTTCGATCAGGTACGGGTGCCGACGATTACTCGAAACCTGCCGGCAATACCGGGAAAAGGGGTTTCTGCTTTAATTACAACAGAGGTAAATGTACTAGACCCCAGGGATCGTGTAAATTCAAACATGAATGTAGTGGTTGTGGGTCGTCCCATCCTGAGTCCTCGTGCAGAGCCAGAACGGGTGATAATGGGGGGAGAGGAGGTGCCAAACAGGTCTAATATAGTCCGAGGGGCGCCTTTACCTACCCCAATTGATACCCTGGCGATGATTCCCTGGCTCAGTGAATACCCGGATCGTACTTCTGCTGGGGTGCTGCGGAATGGTTTTTCGTACGGTTTCCGCATCCCGGTAGGGGACTTTCAGGGTGTGGAAAAGTGTAGAAATCAACTTTCCGTCCTGCAGCATACGACCGTAGTACAGGATAAGATCCGGAAAGAGGTGACTCGAGGTCGGGTCGCCGGCCCGTTTAGTGTACCCCCGGTCCAGAATTTTGTTTGTTCTCCCTTAGGGGTAGTCCCCAAGAAAGACCCCGGTGAGTTCCGACTGATTCATAATTTATCAGCTCCACGAGGTCTTTCCGTAAATGATGCAATCGATCCAGAAGTGTGTTCGGTGCGGTACGCATCCTTCGATGAGGCCGTAGCCATTTTAAATCGCCTGGGGCCCGGGGCGCTGATGGCGAAGTCAGATATCGAGTCAGCGTTCTGATTGCTCCCGGTACACCCAGACGACCAGCGTCTCCTAGGTTTCATGTTTCAGGGTTGTTATTACATGGATAGGTGTATGCCAATGGAGTGCTCTATATCCTGTGCTTATTTCGAGAAATTCAGTAGTTTTCTACAATGGGTCTTCACAAAGAAAACAGGTTTCCAAGATGTAATGCACTACCTTGATGATTTTCTGTTTCTTGGGGCAGCCGGGGATCTTGAATGTGGCCGGGCCTTGGCCGAATTTTGTGTGTTAATGAAACAGTTTGGTGTGCCATTGGCGCCGGGTAAAACAGTGGGTCCTACGACTTGCCTCGAGTTTCTGGGGATCGAGTTGGACTCCATTGAAGGGTGTTTCCGTTTGCCAGCTGAGAAAGTGTTGAAGTTCAGGGCTGCGCTGCAAGTGTGTATAAATGCATCAAAAGTTACGCTGCAACAATTACAGCAGTTGGTGGGACAGTTGAATTTTGCCCTGAGGGTAATACCAATGGCCCGCCCCTTTTCCCGTTCAATTGCCCAAGCGATGGTCGGCCTTAAAGAGTGCCATCATCGCACGAGACTATCGGCCGAGATCCGCCAGGACATGCGTATTTGGTTAGCATTTCTGGCGGACTTCAATGGTAGAATCGTCTGGAATGAACCAGCCGTGTCTTCTGAAGAGCTGGGGCTGTGGACAGATTCAGCAGGAAGCATAGGTTTTGGTGCCATCTTCGGCACGAAATGGTCGGCACAAAGATGGCCGACATGGTGGCATGAGAATGGTCTGACGAGTAATATTGCTTTCCTGGAACTGTTTCCCATCTTGGTGGCCTTGAGAACATGGCCCGATGGGTTCAAAGATCACTCTGTCATATTTTGGTCTGACAATATGACTGTGGTCGAGTGCATCAATAGTCAGGCAGCACGTTGTAAACTGATTTTAAGACTGCTTAAGGAAATTGTTTTACTATGTATGCAATTGAACGTGCTATTCAGAGCAAAACATGTTCCAGGGGTGATGAATCAGGCGGCTGACGCACTGTCTCGTTTTCATATGCAGGCTTTTTCGGGTTTCCTCCCCTCAGCGGACCCAGAGCCGGCACCCTTTCCCGAAGCTCTCTGGTCTCTCGGTGCCCCGAACTTCGTCACCTCGTGGGAGAGAGTCTAGCACCAAGGACGAGGAAGGCATACGAAGGGGCGTTTCGGGCCTATTTAGCCTTTTTGGGGAGTGATAGAGAGCGACTTTGGGGTCACGAGGAAGGGGTAGTGAATTTCCTGATGTCCTTACGTAGGGCTGGGAAATCGGTGGCTACGGCCCAGAGGCATCGTGCTGCCATTTCCTTTGTTGCCAGAGCACACGCTATCCAGGACCCAACAGCGTCTTTCGTTGTACAGAAAGCGCTGCGTGGGTGGCAACGCCTTGAGGGTCGCAGAGTAGATGAAAGGCGCCCGATAGGTTTGGATAGATTGTCCCAGTTGTTGGCCACACTCCCGGCCACATGTTCATCTCAGTTTGAGGCGGTGCTGTTCCGAGCCGCTTTTACGCTAGCATTTCACGGAGCAATGCGGGTAAGCGAACTAGTTGCAAGGAACAAACTGGATGTGGCAGGGGGTTTGTGCCAGGAACACGTTCAGATCAGGGGAGAAACAATGACTGTCTCCTTTGTAAAATCCAAGACTGATCAAGATGGGATGGGTGACTGCGTCATCATACGCAGGATTCCTGGGTCCTCCATATGTCCGGTAAAGTGTTTAGAGGATTACCTAGCACGAAGGGTGGCATCATGGGGGGGGACTTTGTTAAGACACGCTGACGCCACCCCACTGACGAAATTTCAGTTTCAGCGGGTGCTTGCGATGTCAATTGCCGCTGCGGGCTTGAACCCGGGCGAATTTGGGACCCATTCCTTTCGGATAGGGGCTGCTACGGAAGCTACAGCCAGGGGTCTTAATGTTGAGCAAGTGAAACGAGTGGGGCGTTGGTCCTCCTATTGTTACAAAAGATACGTGCGGTTGCACATGTTGTGAAGCTGTAATAATGTACTCACGCTTCTTGTTTTTTGTTTGGTTTTCAGTTACGCAAGCCTACGAGGCGGGGCGGACTATGCAGTCGACCCTACACCGGGCCAGCGGTCAGACATCACCGGCTGTGAAAAAGGAGGTGTGGGTCGTGGGCCACTCATACGTGAGGCGTGCCGCAGACGTATTCAAAGCAGGTGACATGATTCACGTAGCTGGGGAATACGGGTACAGGATGTCCTTCTACGGAAGGGGCGGTCTCTGTATTGACCAGTTTCAAACATTTTTCGAGGGTTTGTTAGGGCGGACAAGGTCACCGCCGTCTATAGTTATAGTGCATGTTGGGGGTAATGATTTGGTCACCATCTGTAGATGACTACTCCTGGAGGCAATGCTTTCCACCGTAAGTTGGTTGGCGAGGAGAGTTCCGGGGTGCACCATTGCATGGTCCCATTTGATTCCACGAAAGGTGTGGCGGGGGGCTATCTCTATTCCTGCTTTGAACCATTCTGTTAGAAAGCTTAACAATAAAGTGAGTAGGTTGTTCCGTTCCAGGACATTGCATTCTATTTCTCATAGCTGTATTAATGATGACAGTATGTATTCGGGGGATGGTGTGCATTTGTCTTGGGTGGGGAATGAGTTACTCTTAGGAGACTTCTTAGCATGGTTAAAATCGTTGAAACATGACCTTTAGGTAGGAGTTGTGTGGGGGGTCCGGATAGCCGGTCAACTATCCGGCCTGTGGCGGTAAGGTCATGATCGGTGAGCACTAATTGGAAGATCCCTATGAGTGGGCGTCACCCAACACGGATGGGAGCGCTCGGGGGAGGTGGCCTTTGGCCCCTCAACGGGGAGGCGGTCCCTTCTAAGGATGGGTCGCCGAAAGAAGAGGAAAGGCGGTCAAGGCCCCTTCCTGTGTAGGAGGGGTTACAGCCCCCTCCTGGGGAATTTCCCGGGGCCAGTGACATCTGCGACGGCAGATGCGGTAAGTTGTGTGGGGTTGGGGGGAGGTCTACGATACCTTCTAGATACCTCACACGAGTCTTCGAACGACCTTTAACTGGCGTCGAGTTGATAAGTGCCCCCGTCAAGTCAAGGGAAATTGGTAGTAGTTGCACTTGAGTACGCCTCAGTGCTGTCGCCCCTCCAAGTGGGGGGGGTATGTCTGGTTAGGGATCTTGACACCGGTTACGACCTTGCCGTTGGCCCTTAAACGTTAGGATGTACAATTTCAATATTTCAAGTAAATGTTTTGTAGGATGTTAGTTCGGCTAGGAGAACCTCTGTATTAGAGAATCTGTTAAGGTTAGCCAAACATCGCAATGTGGTATGAAATTGTACATTAATGTTTAAATGTTTATAATTTTTTGTTTTAATAAATACGGCCGGGAGGGTCACTCCCTCCCACTTCCAAAAACTTCAAGAACTGTTTCCGGTTTCCCTCCTTTGGGGATTGTGTTGAGAGGGGGTGGCGGGTATCTCAGCCATATGGAAAGGGGCGACCACTCGGTCCCCCCGAACGTATGGCAGAGTGCCTCGATCCCCCCGGGAAGCCATTTTGGGCGGGAGGCGCGTCTCGGCTGGTATGCCCGAAGCGGCGTAGCCAGGGCGCGCTTTTTTCCGCCCTAGAGTGGGCTGGCCTAGACACTGACGCGGCTGGCCACGCCCTCGGGGCAGGCAGGGGCGGGTTTACGCCCGCCCTGAAGATGGATAAAAAGGGACGCAAGACCAGAAGACATCCTCTTGTTCCTGTGCTCTGAAGCTGCACCTCCTCGCTGCACGTGAGCTCGAGACGGAACGAAGAGCCAATTTTGACCCACCCACCAGCCCCTGAGGACAGCCAGTTGTTTTAATAAATTTGATCAATTATTCTATTTCGTTTACAGGTTATTGTAGTGTTGTGTTGATGTTGAATGTGTAATAAAGATTGGTCTAATTTTACAAGTTTGCGATTAAAGAACTTCGGATGTAAGGTCCATTTATAAACAGGCTTTTTCGGTCATAGTGGCCAATGTAGTTTCGTTTAGTTAGCATTTGTCGTATTTATTTTGGTCGGGCGGTAAGGTCATGATCGGTGAGCACTAATTGGAAGATCCCTATGAGTGGGCGTCACCCAACACGGATGGGAGCGCTCTGGGGAGGTGGCCTTTGGCCCCTCAACGGGGAGGCGGTCCCTTCTAAGGATGGGTCGCCGAAAGAAGAGGAAAGGCGGTCAAGGCCCCTTCCTGTGTAGGAGGGGTTACAGCCCCCTCCTGGGGAATTTCCCGGGGCCAGTGACATCTGCGACGGCAGATGCGGTAAGTTGTGTGGGGTTGGGGGGAGGTCTACGATACCTTCTAGATACCTCACACGAGTCTTCGAACGACCTTTAACTGGCGTCGAGTTGATAAGTGCCCCCGTCAAGTCAAGGGAAATTGGTAGTAGTTGCACTTGAGTACGCCTCAGTGCTGTCGCCCCTCCAAGTGGGGGGGTATGTCTGGTTAGGGATCTTGACACCGGTTACGACCTTGCCGTTGGCCCTTAAACGTTAGGATGTACAATTTCAATATTTCAAGTAAATGTTTTGTAGGATGTTAGTTCGGCTAGGAGAACCTCTGTATTAGAGAATCTGTTAAGGTTAGCCAAACATCGCAATGTGGTATGAAATTGTACATTAATGTTTAAATGTTTATAATTTTTTGTTTTAATAAATACGGCCGGGAGGGTCACTCCCTCCCACTTCCAAAAACTTCAAGAACTGTTTCCGGTTTCCCTCCTTTGGGGATTGTGTTGAGAGGGGGTGGCGGGTATCTCAGCCATATGGTTTATTCACTAGAGTCTCTCAAATATATGAAACCATAGAACCTCTCCGCCTCTCCACAACTTTACTGTCATTGTCAAGGTACTGAAAGCCTAATATGGACTGTGTTTTTGAGGACACATCAGTGGTGCCATCAGCCTGAATAGCCACAAAGTCGGTGTTTTGCACCTGTTTACCAATTTGGCTTCTCAATATTTCTGTGAGTTATGGCGGGTTTACAAACCCACCTAGAGGCGCACTGTGCACTTGGTGTGTTACACCTTCACCCTTTTCTAAAATAAATTTTCTTTGAACTCTATACCAGAAAACAATTATCTTTTTTAATGCATGATACTCATTATTTACTGTGCATACTTATTCACAATGTTGATTATTTCATCATATAAACAAATACATCATGATATTTGATTACACTTTAGATCATACATATACATTATTACATTCCTTCATTATTTTTTGAACATTACAATTTTCTGATTCTGCTCTATGCATTTCGGTACACTATGGTACCTTCATCAGGGGCCAGTCTGAAAAAAACAAAAAATATAGAGAGATGTAAGTATATTGAAATTACTAGAACGCCCATGGGTGTAGTATTATTAATATGACAAATCCTACCTGTGTAAACAAATTGCCGTGTTTGCGAGCTGAAATCAATAGGAGATGAGTGAATATTCGTGTTCTCTCAAGTAATCTTGCTACTACACGACTGTGATAGCTGACTTTCTCTTTGAAAAAATACATATAATAAAGCTTACCGTATTCTTAACCCTGTTTTACTTTGGATAAGCTGTGAAGGTGAAATAATCATAATGTTGAACTCTGTCTGATAAAGTATAGTATATCTATTTTAAATATCTTCGAAATCAACCAAACATACCTGTCGACTCACTGACAAAATAACTTTATGCTCAATGTAGCCATTGAAACATATGTATGTACCTCAGTACTTAGATGAATGCTCTATAAAATAAACTGAAAAAACGCCTTAAGTTACTGCCACTAATTGGATCAAGAAAGCTAAGACTTTCTTACAAAACACTGCGTATTCCACTTTTACCTGTGTACATGTCTATTCCCGTCCGTAAATCTCCAGAGTGTTCAGAATCGCGTTCTGAATCGCCGCCATTCCCGACTCAGTCTTACAAAGCTCACATCTCTGATCCGCCTTAAACATAAAGAGCGGACAGAAAAGACTAAGCTGCCTTGAACGATTGTATCCGCGGTCGCCATCTTAAGCTGAGGAATAATATCACTGAAGGCTTAATGCAAGATTGTGTCTGCGTCTTCAGCCGGCAATGCATTAAAATTTAAAGATTTGCGATATATATTGCTTAAGTTGTGTTGTTCATTGGAGGAAAAAATTGTTGTTATAAAAATTTCGATGGGCAGATGATAATATTATGGTATGAACAATTGTGGGTGCAATCTCGATGGAGTGCACGATCATAATATTCGACTAATGTGGTAATTGCTGCCCCCATGGGGAACTATATTTCCTCTGTATCCAAGATATCCTGATTTGGTTAAATTCAAATGTATATAATGTTCAGCTGGTTTGTGGGCGAGCTAAATATGTTGTCCTAACCGTGTTGTATGTGATGAAAGCATACGTAGTGAATGCAGTGACAAGTGTTACTTTGATATTTGATACAATTTACACAAGTAATGGCTCACTGTTAATGCAATAATCATTGTCAATACAGTTTTGTGCCTCGCTGATAAGGAGTTGACAGACAATAATCATTTGCTGCTATATGATACTGCCAATTGACCAAGTGAATGCAGTGACAACTGTTAATTTGATATTTGATACAATTTACACAATAATAGCTCAGTGTTAATGCAATAATCATTGTCAATACAGTTTTGTACCTCGCTGATAAGAAGTTAACAGACAATAATCATTTGCTGCTATATGATCCTACCAATTGACCAAGTGTCTTGTACATAAATGCTATTTGACCACATTCAAGTTTGAATCTAAGTTACATTGTTATATAATGCATGTTTGGAGATTGCTTTAATATACCATATCTCAGTTGTCGAATAAGGCATTATCTGCTGTTGAGTGCTGAGATATCTAATGCGTCCTATACACCATCATCATTAAACCACTATGGGGGGTTCAATAAAGAGCTTCAACTTTCTGTATTTTATGTTTCCAAAAACTGAGTTTCGAGGTAACACGATAAATCATACCTATCATTAAGGCCAATTGGGATCATGGTATTAAGATGTTTTAGCCAATATAATTCGCGTTGTAGCAATCTTTGGTCATTGTCTGTTCCTGGTCACATGTCAACTTTTCGATGATAAGGTAACACATTTGTGAAATCATGTGTTTCGCATTTCTCCAATGCGTAACTAATGAAGAAGATAGATTTAGATTACGTATTCTGCTCTTGTGCTCTGTCAGTCTGATTTTCAGTTTGCGTTTGGTTTTACCAACGTACATCATCCCGCATGGGCATTTAATTCCATAAACAACATTCTGCGCATTGCAGTCACTTGTGTGTCTAAGTTTGATCTGTGCTCCTGTTGTGGGGTGTGTGAATGCATTTCCAGTGATCACATTATTACAATGCGTGCAGTTCTGACAACGTACTGTGCCTTTGTGCAATGATATCTGTTGGGTAGTATGTTTCTTTTGATGTTTAAATATTTGCCTACGGTTTTGTCCTCTGGTGTAAGCATACATTGGTTTGTCTCTGAATATGTCTTTGAACTCAGCTTCTGAGGATAGTAATTCCCATCTTTGGTTTATGATACTTTTGATAGCTTTAGATTGTGTAGTGTACTTGGTGACAAAAACCATTCTATCACCGGCTGTTTTGGTTTTAGATGTAAGTAACTCTTGTCTATCCATCTTCATAACTCTGTCAATGTTGGCTTGTAGTTCTTCCTTAGGGTAGCCTCTGTCCTCGTATTGTTGTGCTTGTTCTTGCAACATTGTTATGCATGTCTTTGGGTCTGAGCAAATTATGTTGATCCTGATAAACTGAGAAAGTGGAAGATTCTTTACCAGACTCCTGGGATGAAAACTCGTGTAGATCAATGCGTTATTGCGATCTGTAGGCTTGGAATACAGTTCGGTCTCAAATCCTGTTGTTTTCTTGATTATTCTGACGTCCAAAAAGTCCATCACACTATTGTCAATTTTGTGAGTGAATTGTATTCTAGGATTCACCTGATTGAGTTGTAAGATCAGTACTTTTAGTGCGTCTATTGTATCATCCCATATTAAAAAGATATTGTCAATGAACCAACAATACATTTTAATGTTTCTCCATGCATTGGTATTCATCAATTTGTCTGCCTCGAATTGAGCCATAAAAATATTGGCGTATGCAGGAGCCCCTGCAAATCCCATAGAAGTACCAGATAGTTGTGCAAAATATTGATCTTTCCACTGAAAATAACTGTTGTGTAAACAAAACTGAAGAAGTTGCAATAAGAATACTTTATCTGTGGATACATCCTCCATTTTGAGAAGTGCCCATTCGATTGATTCCAGACCTGATAAATGTGGGATCGGGGTATAAAGTGCTACAACGTCAATTGTGCACAAAATCCAATGTTCCTGAAAAACCTGTTGCCTTATGGATAATTTATTCAAAAGGTCTGTTGTGTCCTTGATATAAGAACTCCATCTTTGCACGAATTGTTGCAGAAAATAATCCAAATATCGTCCGAGGGGGTTGAAAATCGACCCGCACCCCGAGACGAATGGTCTAAATGGAGGGTTGGTCAGATGTTTATGGACCTTTGGGATCATATATAGCTTAGGGCATCTTGGATGCAAGGTCGTCAAAAAAGCTTGTGTGTTGGTGTCGATCCATTGTTGGTCAATGGCATTCTGTAATAGTTCTCTCAGGATTTGTTGAAGTTTTACTGTGGGATCACTATCCAGTAACAAATAGGTGTTAGTGTCTGTTACATGATCGTTAACTTTCCTCTCATAAAAATGAGTGTCCATAATTACCATGGCTCCACCTTTGTCCGCAGGCTGAATTGTAAGATCTTGATTATTTGCGATGTTTTGAATGATATTTGATTCTGCCTTCGTGAGATTGCATTGTCTTTCTTTCTTGAAATCCAGAGTTTGTATATCCTTTTTAACCATGATTTCAAAGGTGTCCAGCATTTTATGAGATACTGGCGGTAGATATATGCTCTTTGGTTTGAAACGTTGTGCCTGATTTTCAGTGGTCTGATCTGTAGATTCAACCACATTTGTAAAGAAATGCCGCAGTCTGAGGTTTCTCATGAACCGATAAATAGCTCCCTCTGTTTCCATTACATTTGCTTTTGTTGTAGGTACAAATGAAAGCCCTTTGTTCAACACTGTGATTTGCCGTTGTGACAATGTTACAGAAGAGATGTTGATGATTAAACCACTGTCCTGCCACTCCTTAGTGATTTTCCTGCCATTTCCTCTCCTGGTTTTGCGCCGCCTGTTGTTGCTTCCAACTGATGTGATGATGGTTGTCCTTGATTCTGTTCCTGGGACAAAAAAGCTACATTGCCACTGGTTGTTGCTACTTGTGAAGCCTCAATGCTAGTAGATGTTTTTGTGTGCACTGGTCCTCTGCTGATTGATGTTTCTTTATCTTTCACAAGACTTTCTTCAGATGAGTGAGCTGTTGGCGTGGTCTTTTTAGGGTGAAACTGTCGGCGAGCATAAATATCTGCACACGTATAAACTTTGTTCAGTTTATAGTCAATTGTATCTCAATATTTCTAGCATATACTCAAGGAGTTCATTTTGTATTGTTTTAGAGGTGCCCTTAAAGACTGTAGGACTTGCTAAATGTGCTTCCGTTTCATTGTCTATGCTTGTTATTAAATCCACAAGGCCTCTGAATATTCCAGGATTTGAGGAACTTTCAGATCCATCATGATGTCCAAATGACAGTTCAAAAGCACCACAGAAACAGATGCAATCAATTATTTTTGATAGTATGTATCTATTCCTATCAACTGCTTCATTGTGTTTCTGTAATGTTTTGCGGGCTGGGTCGTTTATGTGGTGCTCAATCGTGTCTCCCAAAATTCTCAGTCTCGTCAGGTTTTCCATATGGATTCTTGTGTGGGCATGCTTCTTTATTTTGTTTCACAAATGCTTCAAGTCTGTTACTCCTTTTTTTGTACAAGGAATGTCACCACCAAACAGCAAGCAAGGGAAGCACAACAGAGAATTTGTTGATGCGCTCCCTGTAATCCAGTCACATTTTTGTGTACCAGGTGTTTGAGAATGTACGTTTGTAAGCCTTCCCTCTGTCCTTTTAGTTTTAAGTTAGGCCGATCAGGTCCTAATTGCTTTAGATTTAGTTTCTCTTCAAGTTTCTGTCCAAAGAATGCACAATGTATAAGGTTTGGTGCAATAATATCAAATTTCAGTTTAAATAAATATCTTGTGCATTATCGCAATATAACTCCAACAGCTCCCCTTTGCGCAACATGACTGCTAAAAATACAGCCTTACTACCTGCTGCCTCTGTGTGCCATACTGGTTTCTGAAGGCAATGAAACAGACACTGATAGAGGGCCTATAACAAGGCAAGGGATAGATGGTGCCTTTAACAACCGTTGTAGCCCAAAGCATGGGGCTATAAGACAATTAGTAAATTCCATCCACTGAGGGTACAATGTTAACAATTTAGGAAGAAAAAGGGTTATACCCACCCTTATTATCCCTGAGCCAATTCATTGTCTTCAATGGAACTCTCAGCATTCAAATCTATCTTTTAATATGGATTACACAGTTTGATGCCTCAAATAGATATCGATGTGTGCCCACCCACCACAGTGGAGAAGTGTGGCTCAATGATTAGAGCGGCAGACCCTGATGCAGAGGTCTAGCCCGGGACCAGGGTTCAATTCCCCGCCTCGGCGGGTCTTGGGCTCAAAATTCCACGGACCTCATAATTCTTGCCTCGGTGCCTATTCCAATCATGGAGTCCCACTCTGCAACTCTGGGCAATAGCTTGCTTAATCTCCACAACGGCCACAACTAAGGATGCCTGGCCTCCACCTTGGGGGTGCCCAGGAGTGGACGCCTCACAGGGAAAGTCAGGATGGGTTCCACAGCGGTATTCGTACAAGGGCCTTGAGACCCTTGCGGGTGAGTAGTGCGCTATACAAGTATCAATTTACAATTTACATTTACATTTACACCCCGCTGCCATGTAGAGTGACCACATGCCTAGCCCTAACTCCAATGTAAAATTATATAGTGTCAGTTTCCTTACCTTTTACACTGGTATATGCTGGGTTGTGGGGGTGAATGTTCTTTGCCTAAAATTTAGGTAATGCTTGTCAGGCTTTACCCGGTGATAAAAATAAAAATATATAAATTTAGTCAACCAAACACAGATGGACCTCTCACAAATGAGACAGCGCCCCTCAGCCTTCACATGCAGGAACCAGTCTGTCCGACAACTCATCTATCCACACCCACCTACTTAGTCATGGTTTGCTCCTCCTTACATTAAACTTGGCAGCTGGCCCTAGCCCAATGTTGGCAGGCCCCCCAGACTTAACAGTGACAGCCATCTCAAGGGCAATGCTAACAGCACTCGCAGAAGCAACATTGGCTGCAAATTGCTGGCTGCAAAAATCCGAAAGTAATATCAGTAAATCACTCCTTTAGTGTTGTTATTAATGCTGTTTTTTATCAGAACCCCAAACGACTGAGTAATTCAACAATTTCCTTAAGCACTAAATTCAGACACAGCTGAAGGACATCTAATGCTTTCGTTTTGAAGAAATAATGTCAGAAGTGCAGAAAAACAAAAAGTGCAAGGAACCTGTATCTTTATATATCTGCCCACCACTGCCCCTTCTCACTCCCGCCATCCTACCACCTCCTCCTACTGCGAATAGACTCCCTGGTATCCAGTGGCGTTGGGGTTGGCATCTAAAGTGCACAGGCTCGAACTGTTGAATGCTGATAAACAGACAGAGTGCTGTTGCAGTTACATCACTAAGTCCTGGCCCAGGCTAAACAAAATGAATACTTTTTGTGTTTCTAAAATGGAGTATTGATGCCAGTGATGGAAATGGACATAGTGAAGTAACTTATAATATGATATTTTTTTTGTATCACAATACAACCAGAGACCACTAGACCATTTGTTTTGCTTTGTTAGACTACTTAAAACGCTGTTATTCCCTCTATAGTGTGCTCAAAATTGTCTAAAAGTGGAAGCAAAATTAAGGCCTATCCCTCCAAGTGGAGATTTTAGGTCCAGCCCAATGGTAATCTACCAGATTGTGCAAATGGTCTGGTACCAAATACTTATTGTCAGGTTAGAAAGAACTTACGGTGGATTTATCCTTCTCAGATTGGTAAATAAAAAAGTGTTGTCGTGCACATGAGGAAAGTGCGCTCCTACCAAATGAGTTCATACTGTAAAGCATTCTAATTTTTTTAGATGAAATACAACCTGAACAAAAAGTATTTGCCGAGCCAATACATCTCAAAGGTAAGCATTTGTTTCAGCTGCCACAGAGCTCTTGATTAGCAAAAGAATGTCATGTCTGGGTCAAAACTGTACATCTTATCAATGGTTCTCGGCCTTGTTCAGACAAATGGTGTAATGTTAAGCATGGGCGTAAAATCCGTTCCGCTCGCGGAATTTGTGGATTTTCGGCAAATTCGCAATCCGCGAACTCTCGCGAATTTGCCGAAAATTTGCAAATTCGCACGCAGCGGATTTTTTTGCTTGGTGATACAATATTGCAGCGCGCGGCGTTCACTTACCGTCATTCAGCGTTTGCAGAGTTGTTTTTCTCCATATTTTGCGTGTGCTGCACCATTTTGGATCTTGCTGCGGGATCCCGCGGGAGTTTGGCGAACGTGATTACGTCATCGCGGCTTGCCACCTTGCACAGCACGCATCGCGATAGTTCGCAATTGCGAACACGTAGATGCGGCGGGCAGCAACAATCTCGCACTCGCGAAATTGCAAAATTTGCAATTCTGCACAAGACATCCGCAAGCAAGCAGCATAAACCTTCTGAAAATGATGATTTTTATCAGAATAACTCCTCAGGTTGACATTTGACTGCACTTATTTTTGCAAGGAGTCAATTTTGGGGGGGGGGTGGGAGGAAGGAAGTGCCCCACAGTCTCCAACTTCCTGTTCCTGTCCAGCAGGCTCCTCCCAGTGCTTTCTTCATGTGCTGGTCACTTTCATTTGGATCTTGACCTGGAAGGATTTCTTTTTGTGGATGCTGCTGGATATTTGGATTTCAGGCCTTTTTGACTTTCTTTGGATCACTTTTGGATTGGAAATCAAATATCACAAATAAGTTTGTTTGGGGCATTACAGTTGCTGCAACTAAAATTTTGGAACTTTTTCAGAACATTAAATAACATAGATTGTGGGTAGCCACAGTATCCAGTAGGACCAGGGTTAGTTATGGGTGCATGATAAAACTGTTTTGTTGAATTTAAACATGATTGAGGGCATGGATGGCATGGGATTGTGCTGTTTTTTGTGTGTTTTTTAATTTTTTTGGCTGCTGTTGGGGCCTTTTGCCCAGGGGTACCAAGTGGAGCATGGACTGAATCTTTCTGTGGGGTCTCTTTAACGTAAACATCATGGAGGGCATGAATAGCATTGGAGTGTGGTGATTTTTGTGTGTTTTTCGATATTTTGGGATGTTGATGAGGCCTGTTCATGTGGATGGGGGCCATTTTGAGTGCTGGTACAGGCAGGGCCTGGCCATGTGCTGGGGGGCAAGGGGCTCTTTTGAAGGCAGGCAGTGTTCTCAGGCCTGCACCCATTTTGCCTAGCTTTCATCCATTATGCCCAAGGCTAGTGAGTGGTGCATGGGCCTAGTCTTTCTGTGGGGTGACTTGCACTTAAACATCATTGAGGGCATGGATGGCATGGTATTGTGCTGTTTTTTGGGTGTTTTACGATTTTGTTGGCTGCTGTTGGTGCCTTTTGCCCAGGGGTACCCAGTGGTACATGGACTGACTCTTTCTGTGGGGTCTCTTTAATGTAAACATCACGGAGGGCATGGATAGCATTGGATTGTGGTGATTTTTGTGTGTTTTTTGATTTTTTGGGGTGTTGATGAGGCCTGTCCATGTGGGTGGGGGCCTTTTTGAGTGCTGGTACAGGCAGGGACTGGCCATGTGCTGGAGGGGGAAGGGGCCATTTTGAAGGCAGGCAGTGTTCTCAGGCCTGCACCCATTTTGCCTAGCTTTCATCCATTATGCCCAGGGATAGTGAGTGGTGCATGGGCCTAGTCTTTCTGTGGGGTGTCTTGAATTTAAACATCATTGAGGGCATGGATGGCATGGGATTGTGCAGTTTTTTGTGTGTTGTTCGATTTTTTTGGCTGTTGTTGGGGCCTTTTGCCCAGGGGTACCCAGTGGTGCATGGACTGAGCCTTTCTGTGGGTTCTCTTTAATGTAAACATCATGGAGGGCATGGATGGCATTGGATTGTGGTGATTTTTGTGTGTTTTTCGATTTTTTTGGGGTGTTGATGGGGCCCGTCCATGTGGGTGGGGGCCATTTTGAGTGCTGGTACAGGCAGGCCTGGCCATGTGCTGGGGGGCAAGGGGCCATTTTGAAGGCAGGCAGTGTTCTCAGGCCTGCACCCATTTTGCCTAGCTTTCATCCATTATGCCCAGGGGTAGTGAGTGGTGCATGGGCCTAGTATTTTTGTGGGGTGTCTTGAATTTAAACATCATTGAGGGCATGGATGGCATGGGATTGTGCTGTTTATTGTGTGTTTTTCGATTTTTTTGGCTGCTGGTCGGGCCTTTTGCCCAGTGGTACCCAGTGGTGTATGGACTGAGTATTCTGTGGGGTCTCTTTAATGTAAACATCATGGAGGGCATGGATGGTATTGGATTGTGGTGATTTTTGTGTGTTTTTGATTTTTTGGGGTGTTGATGCGGCCTGTCCATGTGGGTGGGGGCCATTTTGTGTGCTGGTACAGGCAGGGCCTGGCCATGTGCTTGGGGGCAAGGGGCCATTTTGAAGGCAGGCAGTGTTCTCAGGCCTGCACCCATTTTGCCTAGCTTTCATCCATTATGCCCAGGGGTAGTGAGTGGTGCATGGGCCTAGTCTTTCTGTGGGGTGTCTTGAATTTAAACATCATTGAGGGCATGGATGGCATGGGATTGGGCTGTTTTTTGTGTTTATTTTTATTTTTTGGGGTGTATAACTGATGTTACTCTGTCTTCCATTGCTTTTAGGTGCACAAGAGAACCACCAGTGCCAGGAAGAAGTCCTGCTGCGGTGTGTCCAGCATAACGCCACGCGACATCACGTGTGGCCACAGGCAAGACAACTCTGCAACTCGTGCAACTGCTGCCTGCTGTTCTGACATCTGAAGAAGATGGCCCCAAAAAAAGTTACCTGTAGCTCCTCTAGCAAGAAAGTTGCCAGTAAGGAGCAGAAGAAGCAAGTGGTGCCACTTACCAAGGAGACTGGTGTGCTGCCCGTCACATTGTTTGGGAAAAAAAAGTACGCCTGCAGCAGCACCGGGGTCTGCTGGGGACCTAGCTGGGAGCAGCACCCCCGCTCCATTGGGCTCAGTGCCACCACCACCACGCCAACTTAAGTCCAAGCCCTTGAGTGCTTTAGAGGCAGCAAGTATAGTTGTTCAATCACCATCGACCAGTGATGTTGGCTCATCGCAAGAAAGTAGCAGCATCCCTCAATCAACACAGGTTGTTGTAACTCATCTGACGAGTGTTCAACAACCACAGCCGCAACAACAACCACGTGTGCAAGTACAAGCCCAAGTACATGTGGAAGGAGAGGCAGCGCAAGGAGATGCGCAAGCAGAGGTGGATGGAGCGACACAAGTGCCCACAATAGTTGTTCCTCCCGAAGTAGGGGCACATCAGGAAATCGACATTCAAGCCGAGGTATCATTTGAGGAATCCACTCCTCCTGATCATTCATTGTCTTCCAGATCCTTAGCAAGGAAAAGATCAAGGATGGTGTCTACATCTTCTTTAAGCCCCCTTCCTTCTGATGATATGGATCTAAATTGGGAACCACCACAGCCGTCTGAGAGTGAGGCACACCATCATCTGACAAAAGTAGCTAAGCGTAAAAGGAAGGTCCCCGAAACTCTTGTACTTATGGAGTGTGATGATGACGCTGAAGAAGAAGTGGCGTATACTCCTGCTGATGGAGACTCTCACGACAACAACGCAGTCATCATAAATGTCACTCCAGGCTCAGCGGGCATGCAGCAAACAAACATTTTGACCCTAGTCCGAAATGCTGCTGAGCGTGATGTTGGCAACGTGGGAATGGGACCACCACCAATGCAGTTAACTAGTACACCACCACCTACCGCTTCCATATTTTCTCGCCAGAAGGGACCTCCATCCACCTCCACCTCCACCTCCATTTCCTCAATTAGTGGTGCTGCAAGTGCACAACGTAGTAAAGTTCAGCAACACACATCCTCCACTTCATCTGGCACTAGCATTACCAGTATCGCCTCCTCCGCGCCCCACAGACATTTGAAGTCCGCAGTTTGGGACTTCTTTAGTGTTAGCACAACAAGGGAAAACATAGCCATTTGTACCATTTGTAAGCTTGGAGTTAGTCGTGGTAAGCTTGGTACCAACTATGATACCGGAGGCCAGAGAGGTCATCTTGAGAGACAGCACACTGTCAAATGGCATGCACACCTAAAGGAGATCAAGGAAGCCCGAATTGCAAGTCAACAAACTGTATCCGTTGATGTTTCATCTGATGATGATGAGGATGAAGAAGCGTCAAACATTTCTTCACTTACACCCAGTACCCCTGTCAGCAGCACACCCCCTGCAAGATATATGAGCCACACTAAGAGTGTGGGAGAGAGTGAAACACCAATGCGAAAAAGTTCATCATCACCGAGCGTTACTGGGTCGAAAAAGTCATCATCATCATCATCCCGTAAAATCATGGTCCAGCCCACCATTAGAAGCATGTTGTTTTCAGATGCGCCATTTGAACGCAACCACCCAATGACACATCTGTATAACACTACGCTGGCTAAAATGCTAACTCTGGACCTTCTCCCTTTTTCTTTTGTGGAAGGGGTTGGTTTTCTTGAATTAGTGGCAACGCTTTGCCCTAAATGAAAGGTTCCTAGCCGGTTCTATTTTGCCAGAGTCGCGGTTCCAGTACTACATGAAGATGTGCTGGAGGTGATTGGGGCAGCTTTGCAGAAGAGTGCTGTTCACACTATACATCTGACAACAGACATGTGGACCAGTTGCCAAGGCGTTGATTACATGTGCGTCACTGCACACTGGGTCTCTTTTTCAGGGGTTAGAGCAAAGCTAAAAGCAGGTGTTGACCCGAACAACTTTTTTAAAGCTGCTCGGAAACATGCAACACTAGCCATGTTTGGCATGGAGAAAAGTCATACAGGAGTAAACATTTTGCAGGAGTTTAACACAAAGGTCTTTTAATGGCTGTCCCCAAGAAAACGCAAGATTGGTTATGTTTCCATGGATAATGGTGCCAATGTTGTTAAGGCCATGGATATTGGTAACTATTTCAGAGTGCTGTGTTTGGCGCACTATATAAACCTGATTGTTAAAAAATTCTTGCGTGAAGAAAGTCCAGTGTGCGAGTTACTGACCACCTGCCGAAGAATATGCACACATTTCAACCACTCTTTTAAGGCCCGGAAGCATCTGAGGGGCCTGCTACATGAACGTAAACTGCCAGTGAAAGCACTCATCCAGGAGGTGGCAACACGTTGGAACTCAACCTTCTGCATGCTTGAGCGTCTGTTTGAGCAGTGTGAGGTAGTCGATCAGTATTTCTTTACACAGGGTGCAGCTATGAAGGACCAGAGGATACATGCAGAGCAATGGAAGCTAGTTCAAAGCCTGACAGACATGCTGCGTCCTTTTGAGGTCTTCACACGTGCAGTCAGCAGGGAGGACTGTAATTTGGGAAAAGCTATCCTATTGTTGCGCATGCTGGAGCACCAACTGTTGGCGGTGTCTTCTATGTTTCAAAAAGATGAAGAAAAGCTTTTGATTTGGCGGAGAAATTATTAGAGTGCCTACTTTGCGATGAACGTCTTCAAAACATTCACACAGAACAGCATTACACTTGTGCTACTATTCTGGATCCACTGTACAAAAAGGCACTGCAAGGCAGAGTATTCTATCCCTTTGATGATGCAGAAGTTACAAAGTGCAAACATTGGCTAGCTATGTCAGCCATGAGGTTCGAAAGAGAACGGCAGGAAATTGAAGGAAAAGGCAGTACATCAGCATCAGCAGGCCATCCCGAGTCAAAAGAATCCTTTTCTGCATCTGTGGCTGTGGCAGAAGTGAGCGATTTTCCCTCTCAGCCATTAAAGACACCAGCAACCGGATCATCTGCACCAGACACAACAGTAACATTGTGTGAAGAAGAGGATTGGCTAACTTGGCTTGTGTTTGCTTCTTAAAAGGTCCCAGCAAAAAGTAAGCAAAGTGGAGGAACCGTGGAGAACCTTGAGTCGATGGTGCAGGAATATCTGAATGACTCAACAGAGGTCTATGTTCATGATGACCCATTGGCGTATTGGCATGGGAAAAGAGAATTGTGGCCAGAGATCACCAACCTGGCTATAAATTACTTGTCTTGGCCACTCACAAGTGTGTCTTCTGAACGTGTTTTCAGTGCTGCTGGTGGCATTGTAACTTTAAAAAGGACCCGCCTCTCGCCCAAAAATGTGGAGAGGTTAACAATGATCAAGATGAATCAGCACCTCATACCACCAGATTACAAAATACGAGAATACACGCAGGAAGAAGACGAGGATGAGGAGGACACCGTTTAGATGAGGGAAGTTTTTCTCTGTTAGGTGACCTACTCCTGCCTGAATTCGCAGAGTATGAGGACGAGCTCTTTGAAGGACTGGGTTCTTTAAGACCCAGCGGTGCCAGGGCACAACACCTGAAACCTTCGTGGGTAACCTGCTCCGGCGTACGAATGACAGAGACACGGGACACTTCCTTCGACGTCAAAGATTCAAGGTTTATTTGCTGCAGGGAACACAGAGATCACGACAAGTACACAGCGTGCAACTTGGGGAGACTGCTTCAAATTGGTTCTGTGGATCGCTCCTTTTATACAGTTTTTACCCATAGAGTTACATTGAACACAAAAGTTTACAACCCGGTTCCCACCATTATCCCCCAGAGGGGTCGCTTTGGTCACTTTGAAACACATGAGGTCCGGAACATAAGTGCGGAAACATTTGGCGGTTCCCAACTGTAAAAACCCATCTTCCCACCATTAGCAAATTCCAATCGGCAGTAAAATAGATCGAAATAGGAACAAGGACAGGTGTAGAGGAAGACGGAGACAGTGGGGAGATCGGAAAGGGTGTAAAAGGGGAGGTATCGGGAAACACGAGATACAGGCATCAAAGGGACGTGCCTAATGAGATGCACGGCTGAGACAATAAGTCCGTGCGGCAAGATGAGCCTCGAGCGGCGCCATCTGCCTTACAGCAGCATCCCCCTCGTCATAAAGACACTTACAAAGAACATGTGTCTTCCGCAGATATCTTGGGAGTCCCAGGGTCGCGAAGCGGACAACGTCCGTTCGCTGGCTACTTGAGGGCAAGAGACAAAATGGATGCCGTATCTAAGATGGAACCCGTGGGTACAGATGAAAAACCCACCTAACAAACGAACGGTTTAAGTTAGCACAGCGAAACTGCGCACACTTACTAAACTCGTCATTTGCGGTTCATAGATACCAGACTCGACTATATTCGTGCGAGTCGAAAACACCACTTACAATTGTCACGGAACCTCAGACGCTCCTTTTGCCCTCATGTAGGCAAGCACTAGTCGGAATCATATTCGATATTCATCAGACCATCGAGATGTTGCTGTAGCATAGCTCTGTCCAACTGAGTCCCCTTGGTAACAGATGGTTGTCTCATACACGTTGTAGCACAGAGGCCACATAAGGCAGGACCACACTGCACACAAAGGCAACACGTGAACAGGAACACTACAACGACTCCGATGATCATCAGAATTTTCCAACCCCAAGTCGACATCAGGCCCCAAAACCATCCAAGTAGCGTCCAATCCCCTACATCCACGTGTATGGATTCGGAGATCTTATGCAACCTCGAGATGGCTTGATAGACAGTAGGAGCATTATCTGGAATGAAAATGCAGCAGCTCGAATGGATCACCTTACATACCCCACCACGATCTGCTAAGATGACATCTAAAACCATACGGTTTTGTAACGTCATAAGTCTCTCCGCCTGAAGTTCTGTGGTGATATTACCAAGGGCACTGGCAGTAATATTAGCTGTCGATTCTACCACTCGAGTCAGCTGTCTCAGGTTCCTACTATTGACCATAGGTCCCCAAAACGGGAGGAAACCCTTGAAAAAGTCTCCTGCCTCTTGACCGGCAGTATCCTCTTCGCTAATTACGCCTCGTACAACTCTAGTCTTATGATAATCGGCATCTACAGTGAACGTCGGAGGCAACAAATTCGCAATGAAACATGAGCCCATGAAGTCAGCGGGCAACCATGTGTATGCACGATCATAGCAGATAAAGTATGTACCCTTGGCAGCCAGAAACACAGGGGACGAGGACATCGGCAGAATGTAATTTTCAGTGCAAGCACTTGCTCCAAGTCGGGCTTGCGACGTTCGGCCACGACCCATAAGACAAAAATTACCAGTGTGGGGTACGACCCATATCGGAGGCGAGCTTTTAAGCTGCTTTTCGCTAGTGAACACACTATATTCACCTCTACTTAGGACCCTATAGGCTTGTACCTCTTCTTCGGGAATAAGCGAGGGATCATAGATCTCACTATCTAAATCCTCTATTGCTATCGACAAAGGTTTTTGATACGAGGTAGGACCAGAGTAGGGGGAACGTGGTTCTCGAATGGGGTGGAAACCCAGTGCGCTTCGAAACATTGTTTGAAATGCTCGAGCTGACCCTTGGGAACTATACGGTAACACCAGATATGGAATTCCCTTATCCGTAGTGTGTGGCATCAACCCACACACCCAACAATTAGTAGTGTTAACCACTAACTGATGCTGATGAAGGAGCTGAATAAAGGAATTGTTGCGGAATTCTACACGTCTAGCCTGTTCGTGTTCTGGTAACATGTGAAAGGAATGGGGAGAAGCAGTAGAGGTAAGATTAGGGTAAGGAGTAGGAGTAGGTGTAGCAGGTAAGAAGTAAGACATCGTGTAATACACCCCACCCGCCAATAATGCAGAAGCAGTCAAGAACAATACAAACAGTTGGAATATGAAACATTTGGTACGACTGAGTTGCTGCAGCTTGAATCTGTGGACTTGAGCTCCCTCCAAATCATTCAGCTTCGAGAATGCCATTCCCTACGACCGTCCGCAACGTTTCTTGACGCACTTCGTTCTGTGCAGTAATAGTCAATCCCTAGGAGTTCCCAGGAACCGACGGCCTTTAACCTAGCGTCAAGACCTACTGTCCAGAAGGAAGTACGCGCGCGGCCCTACGGCCTTCAATGCACAATATATATGTATGCAAAAACAAAGTCTCTCAGCTGTGGAAGCAAAAAGGTACAAGGAATGAAGCTCAAAATATATGTACAAAAATAATTATAGTAATACGAAAGTTCAAAACTGATCACGGAAAACAGGGTAATGCAATCGTCGATACAGCAAAGCAAGATCTTTTTATTTGTCCTTAGTGCGAGATCGCAAAAAGTATCGGGTTTTCCCAGGACGTGTCTGCTCATCAAACAAAGGATCCGTTGAAGAGACAGCGTCCTGCTGATCAGTCGACTGTTCTGGTCTTGAGTCTTTTGATGCTAATTGTTCAACAGTGTCTTTCTGCTGCGCTGGGGATTCTCCAACAGGCTGTGCGTCGCTAAAAGGCACAAACGCCGGCAATGTTTCTGTTTCAGATGATGCAATGCCTCTCCTTACCCACGAGTCTGCTGACAATGGAATGGGGACTTTCTTGGTGTGCGTGGCATGCACCCAATTCTTCCGCCCCTCGAGACGGACTGCAGTCCTCGTGGCAAGGAGCACTTGGTAGGGTCCGGTGAACCTCGGGTCCAGGTTATTTTTGCGTGAAAAGTTCCTTGTCACCACCCAGTCTCCGGGCTGGAGCTGGTGGCCTGGACCCTCCGTCTGCGTCGGCAATGCGTCGTAAACCTGTTGGTGAATTAACCTCAGTTTAGCAGTCAAGTCATGTAGATAATCGATCAACATTGGGTACTCAAGATCAGAAAACATTCCTGGCCTAGGAACCCCCCACACATTCGCAGGACGGCCGAACACTATTTCATAGGGACTAAGCCCTACTCGGGAGTGTACAGTCGCCCTAGTTGACAGTAATGCCAAAGGTAAAGCGTCAGGCCACGAAAGACCAGTCGTAGCCTGAATCTTCGCTAGCTTTAGTTTAAGGGTGCCGTTGTACCCTTCAACCAATCCAGCTGACTGGGGATGATTGGCGCTATGGAATTTTTGATTAATTCCAAGGCCCTTACACACACTCTTCATCACACTTCCAACAAACTCACTTCCGTTATCTGACCACACGACTCTAGGCATTCCATACCGAGGAAAGTATTCCTTCAGTAGGATTTTCGCAGTAGACAAAGCAGTATTATCTTTGAGGGGATAGGCCTCGATCCATCGGGAGAATGCGCAAACCACAACTAAAACGTATTTCAGGTTATTGCATCGCTCCATATGGATGAAGTCCAATTGAATCACCTCAAAGGGATATGAAGGGGGAGCAAAACTGCCAGGAGGAGTTGGGGTTCCTTTGCCAGGATTGTACATCATACACACCATACAATTCTTCACCAGACGTTCAGCACATTTCGTAATGCCATCATTCTTCCACACCGGGGATAACAACTTACAAATACCTTTCGAGCTAATATGTGCTAACCCATGCGCCATTGTCACAACGGCCAGCACATACGCATCCGGTAACATCCATCTTTTCTGATCAGACAAATCAATCCAACAACCATTCGCGTCCAACTTTCCCGTACTTTCTTTCCACTTTGCCTTTTCAGTCTCGGTGGCCTCATTCTGAATTGCTTTCACACTCTCGATAGTGTCTTCACACATACTCGATTCTGTAGGCCACCTAACCGAACTCGTCACATACATCCGAGTGCTAAGGTTTCGGGCAGTCTCCTTAGCAGTCTCATCCGCAAACGCGTTACCACGACCAACATCATCCGTCACCTTACGATGCGCACTACATTTAACAATCGCAACTTGCGTAGGCAAAGTTAATGCATCCAAAAGATCATTCACAAGCTGGCCATGCTGAATCTTCGTACCATGCGACGTCAAGAAACCTCTCTCTCTCCACAATCGTCCAAAGCTGTGAGCAACACCAAACGCGTATTGACTGTCGGTAAAAACATTCACACGTTTCCCTTTCGCCAACACAGACGCTCTAGTAAGAGCAATCAGCTCCGCAGCTTGGGCAGAATTCTGATTCAACCTTGCAGTCTCAACAACAGTATTCAATGTTACAACAGCATAAGCAGTAGTCACATCGCCATTCGGCAACTTAAAACATGACCCATCCACATACAAAGTGCCATCCGGATCTTCCAATGGGGTGTTTTTAAGGTCCACTCGACCTTTTGTTTCCTCTTCAGTCCTCAAGTAGCAGTCATGTTCTGCTACTTCATCTGACTCTGCGCTAATTGGTAACAAAGTTGCCGGGTTTAGAACGTTACAACGTTTTATCTGAATGTGGCTTGCCAAGAGCGTCAACTCGTACCCAGACAACCTCGCACTCGTCAAGTGCTGAGTTTTCGTTCGATTCAAGAGAGTATCGACTGCATGCGGAACCATCACCGTAAGCATATTATGCATGACCAATCCTGCTGATTGTCGGATGGAGACCGCAGCTGCCGCTGTTGCTCGTAAACAACTCGGCAATGCTCTAGCTACTGGGTCCAAGGTCGAGGAAAAATATGCACATGGACGTTGCTTACCACCAAAAGGTTGCGTTAAGACACTCAAAGCACAACCTTCCCTCTCGTGAACATATAACGTAAACGGCTTACTGTAATCAGGAGTACCCAACACAGGAGCCGAACACAATGAATCACGTAATTCAGAAAAACTTTTCTGACATTCTTCCGTCCATGGTAAAGGAGTTGAAACATCCTTGCACGTAAGAGCCACCAATGGTTTCGCTAGCAATGAAAAATTTGGAATCCATTGCCTGCAGTACGACGTGATACCTAGAAAGGCACGCACATCTCTTTGGGTTTTTGGCACAGCCATTCGCGCAATCGCTGCAATTCTCTCTGGGGTCAATCTCCTTCCCTCCTTTGACAATAAGTGACCTAGATAGGTTACTTCTTGACAACAATATTGGAGTTTAGAAGGTGACACCTTGTGATTTAACTCACAGAGATGTTGCAGCAACGACACTGTAGCAATTTTGCAAATGTCCTGAGTATCAGCAGCCACCAATAAGTCGTCGACATATTGGATTAAGGCCGCACCAACCGGCAACCTAAACGCATCCAATTGACCCTTCAAGGCTTGACTGTAAATAGATGGACTTTCACAGTAGCCCTGAGGAGCGCGTTTGAACCGGAAGCTACGTCCACCGAGAGAGAAACCGAAAAGGTCCCTGCTCTCCTCGGCAATCGGGATGCTGAAAAACGCATTTTTCAAGTCAATCACCGAAAACCATGATGCAGAAGCTGGAATCAGAGTCAGTAGCGCCGTGATGTCGGGCACAACAGGAAATTGAGGAACCACAATTTTATTTACCTCCCGTAAATCGATAACAAAGCGATAAACAGGCGGTTTTGAAGGATCTGTACGTTTAAGAATGGGCAGCACAGGGCTGTTGCACACGTTTCCCCGAGTCTCTTCAATAACATCTTTCTCGATCAAATCATAGATGATCGCTAACAGTGCTCGTTCACCATCAAGGGAGATACGATATTGGGGAATACGTGGCAGTCGCACATTAGATTTCAACTGAACAACATAAGGGGAGATATCAAGCAGGCCCACGTCATTTGGACCTGTTGCCCACAAAGACGCAGGAAGAGAACTCAATTCCGGTGGGAGCTTATCGAGGGACAAATACATAGGAGAGACAACCCTCTCTCCTAACGTAAGCTTTACACCCGCAGGAGAACAATACAAAGTTGCGTACAAACGTTTAAGCAAATCCAGGCCCAAAAGATTTTCACCACAACCCGTAGTCAAAATCAACGGAGCTTCTAGCTCACGTGGCCCAATTTTAAGGGGCAAAGGGCGCGAAACTGGATTGCTAACGGGGGCGCCAGAGAATCCAACGGAAACATTTGTTAAGCCAGACAAAGGTGCGCCAGGGAGTTTCGAATGCATGATAGAACTTTTCGCTGCACCAGTGTCCAACAGAAAAGGCTCAACGACGCCCGATGTAGCAACTGCGACGTAAGGCCCTCTCTGATCAACCGGAACTGATACCACTCCCTCTCCTTGTCTTTGGCTGTCCTAGTAATTACTGTCGTCAGTTCCCTGATCGACGTAATAATCGTCTACATTGTACTGCGCAGATCGTCCTTGCGATGATCCACGTTGATCGAAACAATTATTAGAATTAGATGAGTTATCTGAGCGATCATTCTGAGCACCACGACCTCTACCACGTGATGTTTGCTGCGAACCACCACGACCTCCTCTAGATGAGTTACCATTGTTACGTTCATTCAAAACAGGGCAATTGAATTTAATGTGTCCCTCCTGTCTACAATAAGCACATTGATTGTACCCTAACGAGGATCTTTGGGAAGAGGAATCGTTACGTGTTTGAGATCGGTTCGGTTGCGACTGCGATCTATTCTGTTGGGGATTATTCTGATTTGACCGCGGAGGATACGCTTGTTGCAACAACACTTTAGTTTTGAGCTCTTTCGTTTTTTTATCAGCACGGTCGTTCTCTTCTTTCTCTCTATTCTCATAGTATTGTGCCGTAGCCAATATCTGAGCCGAAGTAGGAACGGCCCATGCACTTTCCGAATTTCTCAATTTATTGCTCAAGTCGGGCAATAAATTCGAAACAAATTTATCCACGAACAATCTCTGGCCACCCTCGGTGCCCATATCCTGACCACTATGGTCGATGAATGCCTCCTCAAACCTCGTAAAGAAGTCGGAAACACTCTCATCTTTCTTCTGCTTACAGGCTGACAACTTGTCCCAGTTCACCTTCATAGCTGGCATAAGAGTTTTCATTAGCGTAATAATCCTTTGAGGAAGGTCAAGAATCAACTGGTCGGGTTTAGTAGCAGCTACTTGTCCGGCGTCTGCCGCTACAATGGCAGCCCAAGCACCACCTAATTCAGCCGGGTGATTTTCCTGTCGAATCTTAGCCCATACCGGTTGTGGTACGACATTGCCGAACAACATATCGATATCGGCAAGATTCATTACCGTAGCATCTACAAGCTGTGATAATTCTTTATAATACCCTGTAGGGTTCTTGCGTGGGTCAGGCAAAGATTGCTTCACCTGTAACACCTCAGAGCGTTTCCAGGGGAGATGTATCCATATTCTCTGGAAGTGCGCCAATGTCGGAGGTTGAGCATTTGGATTTGCTGGTATCCAAACCGGCGGAACTTCACGCATAGGATATTGGCCACACTCGTCTGGTTGTTTTTCAATATCCTCAACAAATAATGCATGAGGGATGGGAGCGGGACGAAGAGATAGCAATCGTTCAACAGCACGTCGAACGTTGGTATCCACTATCAGCCCATTTGCGAACTGAAGCTGGAGATCAGACAGAGCGGTGAGCACCTCGTCAGGCGCATCGGCCGCTATTTGATCATAAAGGAACTTACACATTTCATTAAACACATATCTCTGTGTTGGTATATTGAATTGACAAAATGTTTCGAGGACAACACGGGGTGGACTTCTCTGAGGATTTACCATCCAACCCATCGCCATGTTATACAGCGCAACGCGTTCTCTGTTTCCAGGAAGCTGACTACGTCTCTGAGGACCATCAGAACCAGCGGACCCATGAACAGGTCTGAGCGAATGGAAGAAGCTAGCCGCAAGAGGAGAATTGCGACTACGAGTAGAGGGAGAAGCATACGATACAGGACTAACAAGAGAAGGAGTAGAAACAGTAGCAACAGCAGGGGTTAACAAAACAGGAGCAGTAGCAGAAGCAGTAGCGGGAGCAGGAGTATGTGGAAGCGGAGGAGCAGTAGGAATAGAAACAGACAAAGGAGCAGGAACAGTCGGAAGGGCAGGTGCAGGTTGAGGAACAGGCGGTGGAGGAATAGGCGGTAGAATAGGTACGGCAGGGACCACAGGGACTGCGGTACCCTGTACGTACGGAGGTGGCGACTTCATAAGATAAGACATTAAGGGATCCTCAACTGGCTCTTCCTTCTTTTCCGACTCCGTAGGCAAAGCAGGATAACATTTATCTATAGTCATATGCTGTAATCGGTCAAACACTTCCTTATCCTTATCCTCCTTATCTTGCTGAAATTGCTCTGCTTTCTTCACTATGGTAGCAACATTATCTCGCTGATTACGTTTATTCTGTCTGATTTCTTTCTGTCGGGCTTCTTTGCGCCACAACCGAAAGGCATCAAACATGGCCGGCCTTGACTTTCTTTCAAACAATTTAATCTCTAGATTATCTAAAATCGGGGCCTCGAAGCTACCATGAGGTGGCCAACGAAGATCGCCGTCCTTTTTCGTGTATTTAATCCAGTAATCGTTAAAGGTAACTGGGCCTAGCCCATGCTTACTATAGAGCTCATACGTGGGAGTTCCAACCGGAGGTATCGGACACGAGTCCTCCAATCGGGAATCCATACCACAAGGTCTGAAACAACTAAACAAAGTACTGCGACCAGGCATCTTGCACACTAGCCGAGTTTCACAAACTTCAAGGGTTACGGGATTTACCAAGTCCCAGCAAAGAACAAAACCCTCGGTTTTTGGCGGCTGCAGTCGTCAAACAACACAACAAAGTACGCTAGCAAAGTGTCACCGACAAAAACACTCACACAGCGTTAACAACAAAAACACTCGCTAAAGTGTCAACAACCAAGAACTCTGGGAGCGACCCACAAATACTTAACTCAAAGATCGATGGCGTCACCAGGAAGGCCCGTCAATAGTCTCGCTATACCAAGGTCTACGCCAGGCGCCAAAACAGGTCTACAGTCAAGGCAGCAGTCCGTCGCAGCCGTCCGGAGGCGGGAATCTTCGCGGGAAAAGTCTTTGGGCCACTTATTTCGACAACAGGATCGATGAAGCGGAGTGCACCTTCCCTCGGAGATTTCACACGAAGTTCCTCACGATCGTCGGGCTTGGACCGGTACCACTGATGCAGCCCCACGTTGGGCGCCAACTGAAGGACTGGGTTCTTTAAGACCCAGCGGTGCCAGGGCACAACACCTGAAACCTTCGTGGGTAACCTGCTCCGGCGTACGAATGACAGAGACACGGGACACTTCCTTCGACGTCAAAGATTCAAGGTTTATTTGCTGCAGGGAACACAGAGATCACGACAAGTACACAGCGTGCAACTTGGGGAGACTGCTTCAAATTGGTTCTGTGGATCGCTCCTTTTATACAGTTTTTACCCATAGAGTTACATTGAACACAAAAGTTTACAACCCGGTTCCCACCATTATCCCCCAGAGGGGTCGCTTTGGTCACTTTGAAACACATGAGGTCCGGAACATAAGTGCGGAAACATTTGGCGGTTCCCAACTGTAAAAACCCATCTTCCCACCATTAGCAAATTCCAATCGGCAGTAAAATAGATCGAAATAGGAACAAGGACAGGTGTAGAGGAAGACGGAGACAGTGGGGAGATCGGAAAGGGTGTAAAAGGGGAGGTATCGGGAAACACGAGATACAGGCATCAAAGGGACGTGCCTAATGAGATGCACGGCTGAGACAATAAGTCCGTGCGGCAAGATGAGCCTCGAGCGGCGCCATCTGCCTTACAGCAGCATCCCCCTCGTCATAAAGACACTTACAAAGAACATGTGTCTTCCGCAGATATCTTGGGAGTCCCAGGGTCGCGAAGCGGACAACGTCCGTTCGCTGGCTACTTGAGGGCAAGAGACAAAATGGATGCCGTATCTAAGATGGAACCCGTGGGTACAGATGAAAAACCCACCTAACAAACGAACGGTTTAAGTTAGCACAGCGAAACTGCGCACACTTACTAAACTCGTCATTTGCGGTTCATAGATACCAGACTCGACTATATTCGTGCGAGTCGAAAACACCACTTACAATTGTCATGGAACCTCATCTTCTTCCCTGACACCAAGCCTTGAAAATGAGTCAACGAATCAATAACTTTTTATTTCGTCCTTATTCACTTTTATTCCTGTGTGTCTGTCTTTCTTTGTTTTGCAAAATCTATATAAAAAAACTTTAATCACCTAATCACAAAAACAAGCCCATCAGCAGAACTGTCTTCACTTATTTGCCTATTGATTTGAAGGTGCAGCAGTCTGCATTCCTCAGGTTCACAAATTCACAAGAACATGCTCCTCTATCCTCCTCCTCCAGACTCCTATTTCCCTCACAGCAGATAGCTGGATTACGCCCAAGGAAGAAAGACTCTGTACTTGTGGGGGTGTTCTACTTCTTTGCGGGTGAGTTTACGGCTCTGGGGCCATTGCTGGAAAGGTCTAATACCGGATAAAAGTAGTTTGGAGAAAATCGGAGCAGAAAAAAATGTTGCGCTTTTGATCACTTGCCAGTCTTTGGGGTGCTGTTTGGCAGGCTTTTAGGTTGTTGTGGGTGGGTTTTGGTGTCTAGGAGCACTGCTGGCACAGTCTAATGTTGATTGCACTTGTTTTCCATGAAATCCATGGTGGAAAAGCAGAGTTAGGCCTAGCTGCACAGCGCGTTTGGACAGAATTCCAGGTAGCAGGCCCATTTTTTTTTTAATTTTTTGCCAGTTTTGGGGTGTTCTGCTTTTTTGCGGTTGGCTGCAGGGGTCTGGGGCCATTGCTTGGAATGTCTAATACAGGATAAAAGTGGTTTGGACCAAATCGAAGGCGACATTTTTTTTTGCGTTTTTGCTGACTTGCTTGTCTTTTAGGTGCTATTTGGGGGAGTTCCGGGTGTATGTGGGTGGATTTTGGGGTCTGGGAGCACTTCTGGGTATGGATACCTTTGATTGCAAGTGGTTTGAAGAAAATCCATGGTGGCAAAGGGGAGTTAGGGCCTAGCTGCAGAGCACGCGTGGAGTGATGTTGGAAATTTGCCTGAAAATTACTAAGTCCCCATTTTTGTAGTTTTGCTTTTTGGCTGTTTGTGGGTCTTCTACTTGTTTCCACCTTGGTTGGTGGCTCTGGGGCCATTGCTGGGAAGGTCTAATGCCGTATAAAAGTGGTTTGGACAAAATTGGTGGTGACATGTTTTTTTGCATTTTTGCTGACTTGCTTGTCTTTGAGGTGCTGTTTGGGGGGGTTCCGGGTGTTTGTGGGTGGGTTTTGGGGTCTGGGAGCACTGCTGGCACAGTCTAATGTTGATTGCATTTGTTTTTCAGGACATCCATGGTGGAAAAGTGGAGTTATGACCTAGCTGCACAGCGCGTTTGGACAGAATTGAAAGAAGGTCAAAAAATATTGCTTTTTGCCTGTTTTGGGGTGTTGTGCTTTTTTGCGGGTGGGTTGGCGGGTCTTGGGGCATTGCTGGGAAGGTCTAATACCGGATAAAAGTGGTTTTTGCATTTTCTGACATTTTGCTCACTTTAGCGTTTTCGGGGGCCTGTTTGGCGGGCGTCCTGGTGTTTGTGGGTGGGTTTTGGGGTCTTGGAGCAACGCTGGGCATGGATACTTTTTTTTGCAAGTGGTTTGAAGAACATCCATGGTGGCAAAGGGGAGGTAGGGCCTAGCTGCAGAGCGCGCATGGAGTGATGTTGGAAATTTGCCTGAAAATTACTAAGTCCCAATTTTTGTAGTTTAGCTTTTTGGCTGTTTGGGGGTCTTCTACATGTTTCGGCCTGGGTTGGCAGGTCCGGGCCCATTGCTGGGAAGGTCTAATACCGGATAAAAGTGGTTTGGAGAAAATCGGAGCAGAAAAACATTTTGTGCTTTTGATCACTTGCCTGTCTTTGGGGTGCTGTTTGGCGGGCTTTAAGGTTGTTGCGGGTGGGCTTTGGGGTCTGGGAGCATGGCTGGCACAGTCTAATGTGGATTGCATTTGTTTTTCAGGAAATATATGGTGGATAAGGGGAGTTAGGGCCTAGCTGCACAGCGTGTTTGGACAAAATTGAAAGAAGGCTGAAAATATGAGATTTTCCATTTTTGCTTTTTGCCTGTATGGGGGTGTTCTGATTTTTTGTGGGTGGGTTGGCAGGTCTTGGGGCATTGCTGGGAAGGTCTAATACCAGATAAAAGTGGTTTGGAGAAAATCCACGCTGAAAAGCATTTTGGCACATTAACTTAGGGCTCGTTAGGAGTAGCACTAGCAGCAGGATTGCATGTGTTTCGGGGTGTTATAGATTTTTGCAAAAGAGTTCTGGGGTCTTAGAGCACTGGTGGGAATGTGTAATTTTGGTTGCAAGTGGTTTGAAGAAAATCTATGGTGGGAAAGGCGGGATTTGGCCTAGTTAAAGAAAGCGTTTGCCACTATTCTTAACTTAGGGCTCGTTAGGGTTAGCAGTATTGTATTGCATGTGTTTGGGCGGGGGCTGTTTGTGGGGGGGTTTGCGAGTCTTGGAGCGATGCTGGGTATGGATACTTTTGCTTGCTTGCAAGTGGTTTGAATACAATCCACGGTGGGTAAGGGGGTATTTGGGCCTACTTTACTTTCAAAGTATATTTTGTCACCATTTTCTACTAGGCCTCGTTTTTTGAGATCTGATTGGGGGTCTTCTACATTTTTGCGACTGGGTTTAGTAAGGGTCTGGGAGCCCTGCTGGGAAGGTCTAATTTTTTTCTAAAACACAGTTTACAGTACCCCTAGCTTGAGGGGAAAGATCCGCCAAAATAATTCGCCCATTCTTATTTATCCTTCAAAAGGAGACTCAGACAGAGTACGCACTTTTAAAAATATTGTACTGTCTATTAGGAAACTCAAAGTGTGACTTTTTGCACTACACAGCGTACATACCTTACATTTATTTGTCAGTGGTGTTCTAATATCACTTCCTGTTTTTCCATCAATAATTACAGGACGGGTTTCAGCCTGTGCAATGGGAAAAGAATGAAGTCAGGCTTCACATTAGCGAGCCGCAATTCAGCATCCGCCAGGCAGGCAGTGGACAGGGTGTCTTCTGGTCACCAACATTGATGGACGGAGCTTCAAATGGAATGGAGGAGTCCCGCTAATAAGAGGAATGGTTGGATGCATCTTACAACTAACACACAGAATGCCGTCAGCTGTCAACACAGGAGCCGCGCTGCTATGTCAACATTCCATAGCGAGCGCCGGCTGTCACATGGGCTGTACCAAGTACTGCTGAATGGGATGGGGGAAACATGAAGCAAGGGAAATGCAAACGATGTAAGATACAACACACCATCCTCCCTATGGGAACAGATAACAGTAGGGGAGAAGATGCAGATGGGAAGATGTTCGGCCCTCCCAAGGGGATAGGTGATAGGGCTGTCACCTCCCTGTCCAGGCTGTGGGACCACCTCGGGGGACCTGCTAAGCTAACAAGGCTCTCCTACAAGAAGCTATCTCATTTGGAAATGTTTATGCCACTGGGGGGCGTTCCGAGGTCTGTCACTCCTCCTGTCTGTTCTAGTATCCCTACTGATGTCTCCACCCTCTGACCTTGTCCTGTGAGACCTGGATTCTTCCCCTCCAGCCGGCATCACCCTGTCAGGACTCCACAGTCTACCATCCTCCATGACTACCGAATTCTTGTTTCGTATCTTGATTGTACTGGGGGCATAAAACTTGTCACCCCCTATTCTCAGTCTCTCAGGTTTCTTTACATAGACTCTTTGTCCTTGCTGGAATCCTCTCTCCTTAACTCCCTACTTCTTGTCGTACCATTCCTTGTATTTGCGTTGATTGGCCTCAATCCTCCTCTTGATCTCCTGGGGGTTGACCTCCTCTATTTGTCTTCTTCCCATCCAACTGGGTGTGAGTATGGTGCCAGCTTTCCTCCCCCTCAGTAACTCGAAAGGCGTGCAACCGGTGGTAGACTTTGGCGTGGTATGGTATGCCCACAACATGTCTCTTATCACTTCTTCGATGTTCTGTCCTGCTTGCTTGGTTAACTGTATGCACTCTTTCACCTTTCGGTTTACTCTCTCCACCTTGCTGTTTGCTTTGGGGCAGTACAGAGGCGGGCGAACATGTACTATAGAAAAGTCCTTGAGAAATTCCTTCATTTTCTCTGAGATTAGCTGTACGCCATTATCTGTCACCAGTGTCGCAGGCACCCCCTCTCTTGAGAACACCTCTTTCATGAACTCAATGATCGCTCTGGTGTTCACGTTGTGGACAATCTTGCATGTTACCCAGCTTGAGAAGTAGTCTACCATGACTAGTAGGTACCAGTCTTGGGGCCCTTTGCCATGGATCAGTCCGGCTATGTCAATGCCTAACTTGTTCACGGAGCTTCAGTTACTTCCACTGGTGACAAGGGTGCTCTTCTCGTGGTCTTAGACTTGTCACTTAAACTGCACGCGTAGCAATCACGCACTTTGCCCTCCATTTCACTGTCCATCGTTGGGAACCAGTAGTCTGTACGAAGTCTAGCTTTGCTCAGGCTTCTGCCTAAGTGTCCTTCGTGTGCCAGATCCACTATTTGGTTCCTTAATGCTTCTGGAGGGACTAGTTTCCCGGATTTCAGTATAAAATCTCCTTCTACTGATAGATCTTCCCTCACATTCCAATACGGCTGGATCTCCGTTTCCATGTCCTTGCACTTCTTCGGCCATCTCGTGAGTATATGTCTCTTCACCTTCTTCAGTGTTTCATCTCGTTCCATCTGAGTTTCCCAAGTATTCCTTTCTACCGCTGCTAAGCGCAACTCCAGAATTGAGTCACCTCTCAACTCTTCTTCCACCTCTTCCTCTGCCGGCGCTCTCGACAGGAAATCAGCTACCCTGTTTTGTTGTCCAGGAATGTAGGATACTTTGAAGTTGTAGGCTTGCAGATCCACCGCCCATTTAGCTATACGGGGCGTCATGCTTTCCATGTCTTTCTTTGTGAACAGTGAGACCAATGGTTTATGATCGGTCTGCACTTCAAAAGGAGTTCCCCAGATGAAAACTTTGTAGTGGCAGACTGCCCAATAGACCGCTAGAGCTTCTTTCTCTATGGTAGAGTAATTTTTCTCTGATGAAGTTAGGGTTCTTGATGCAAAGGCCACCACGTTGATTTTGCTCCCCTCTCTTTGTGCCAGGGTGGCCCCAATACCTCTGTTGCTGGCATCCGTTGAGATGATGGTCACGCCATTTTGGTCAAACTTTCCTATAAACGGGGCCTCGATGATGGCCTTCTTTATGCCCATCATTGCCATCTCTTGCTCTTTACCCCAATCGAAGACACTGTCTTTCTTGATCAAGTCTCTTAATGGCTGTGACACCATTGCAAAATCCTTAATGAACTTGGCCATGTATTCAGCAAGACCCAGAAACGATAGTATGTCCTCTTTGCACTTGGGAGTGGGGGCGTCTCTCACTGCTCTGACAAGGTCATGCTTAGGCTTGATGCCCTCTTCAGATAAAGTGTGTCCTAGGTAGTCTACAGAACATACTCCTAGCTTGCATTTTGAAGGTTTGGTGGTGAATCCTACCTCTCTTAATTTTTCCAACACCTCCTTTGCCATCTCCTGGTGTTCAACCTCACAACCTCCATAGATCAGTATGTCATCTTGGAAACAGAGGGTGTTCTTACAGTCCTTTAATACATGTTGCATGACTCTTTGGAAGGCCGCGGCCGCTGACGCCAAACCAAATGGCATACGCAGGAACTTAAAATTGCCAAACAGGGTTGTGAATGCAGTGAGCATCTGAGAATCCGGGTGAAGTTTGATTTGGTAATAGGCTGAGGACAGGTCCAGCACACTGAAATACTTTGCCCCCTTGATCGTGCTCAGCATTTCGCCTATCCTGGGAAGGGGAAATCTGTCCACCAGGATGTTCGCGTTGAGGCCTCTCAGGTCCACACAGAGTCTTATATTGTTCCCTCCATCTTTTGCCGTGATCACAATCGGGGCCAACCAGGCAGAACTTTCAATCTCCATGATGACTCCCTGACTGACCAGTCTCTGAAGTTCCTGCTGGAGGGGTTCTCTCATGCGCAATGGTATGGATCTAGTCTTGTGCACTACAGGTTCAGCCCCCTCCTTAAGAATGATCTTGTGCATATAATTCTTGAAAACTCCCAAACTGTCACTGAACACCTCCTTAAACTCTTCCGTGAGATTTCCTGCTATGCCCATGGGATCAATTAACAACACCTGTTCTTTGTTATTCGGGTCTAGAGTAATACCTAACTGCTTCTGGTGTTTCCAGCCCAATAGAGTTGAGCCACTAGAGGATACATACACCTTACCTACAGTATGTCTATCCTTAAAGGAGATTCTCATAGTCAACATGCCCTCTAGTGGGATTTTTCCTTTGTTGTACCCCTTGGGACTGATGTCAGGTTGCATCAATTTCACAGGATGATTTGCACATTTTTCCTCAAAAACATTTTTATCCACCAGGGTGTAGGGGGAACATGAGTCAGCGTACATACTAAACTTCACACCATCCAGTAAAACATCACATTTAGGATACATGTCCACATCATCTTCTTCCTCTTCACCTACTTGGAAAATATAGGATCTCTCCCCTTCCTCACCTTGTGTGGATTCCTCAATAACATGCACTGCTTTACCTGGAGTTTTACACACTTTAGAATAATGTCCCCACCTGTTGCACTTTCTACACTGCACGTTCCTAGCGGGGCACTTCCAGTTACTTGCCAAATGATTGGGACTGCCACATTTAAAACACACCATAGGGCCGGACTTACTGCGAATCACCTCTTTGTTCTTGTCCCCTAGTTTGCAGACAGTTTCTCCCTCTGTGCTAGAATTGTTTTCTGCCCTCTCCTTGTTTGTCCCCTCAGGGGATTTCATTTCCCTAATACACCTCGCGGTATGTTCTAGTCCCTTGGCTATGTTAATGGCTTTCTCTAAGTTGGGGTTCTTGGTGAGTAATTCCTCTTGAGTCTTGGTGTCATTGGTGCACCTCACCAGTTGGTCTCTGATCAATGAGTCTGTGAGTTGCCCAAATTCACATGTGGCTGACAAACCTCTCAATACTGCTATGTAATTGCTCACTTTCTCTTCCCTCTTCTGCACCCTCTTAAAAAACTTATGCCTTTCCATCACCACATTTATTTTTTCCTTGAAGTGAGCCTCTAATTCCCTCAGTGTGCTTTCATAGACATTAACACCTTCCTCCACTTCCTCTTGGTCATCCTCCACTAACCTCCCTGTTATATCTTCATAGATCTTCCTCCCATGTGTACCTAAATTGTGGAGAAGTATATGCTGTTTACGTATATTGGTGTAATTGCTACCTCCTATGGCAATTAAATATGATTTGAAAATACCTTCCCACCTCCTCCAGGGAATGACAGGTTCTCCTAACTCATTAAGGAAGGGTGGAGGCTGACTCATACCAGCACCAGCCATTGGCATACAGTTACTTTACTTTCCAAAATGACCTTTCCTTTACTTATTAACGAAATTGATGAGTAATCTGCAGGCAAATATTCTTATTTAAAGATAATTCAAATGTGCCAACTAGTAAAACCACAACTTAAGCCCACCATTAATAAAGTTCTGAATATCTAGGGAAAACAGCAAAACAGGATACTTAGCAAGTCCCCTTTTTACTTCCACAGATCTTGTCTCAAGACCAATGAGACCGCTAGCCTCCACCCACTGGCGGGACCTTCCTGTGTAAACAACTTCCCCTCACAAAATTACTTCCAGTCAAGTCGAAATAACTAGAGGGAAGGATACGGTGAATCCTCGTTGGCTGTTGAGCTCTTCCACAACGTTATTGTACAGTTTCTTAAAGGCTAAAGCTGAAACGAGCGGGGGATCTGTCAGAGGCTCGTAATTCTTGGTATGAGGAGACTAGACGGAAAACGCGCCGCCGCGCACCAAGGTACCGACAGGGTGTTGATTTACTTCTCAAGCACACGCGCCGCAAGCTCTGAGTTCTGTATATGAGCGGTGCGCAGTGCGTCTCCAAATCTGTCGCCAATTCCGCCGCCTGCCTTTATTGCGATCGGAAAGTGTTACCGATCGCCTCACAACCGTTGTCCTCGCCTTCGCTCTCTTCACCTCTGCGCCCCCTGTGCCCGGTCAGACACACGAACTAGATCTGAAACGCGCTGATCCCTAGAGCCAGGACGTAGCTCCCCTCAAAGTTCACAGCCATGGACAAAACGGAGGTCGAGGTGCCCGACCCGACACCCGAATTCAATTCCAAACCACACTGACAATCTTCCCTATGCCAATGCGCTAGGATAGAGTCAGTATCATGTTATGTCTAAATCACTCTTACTTGAGCTTCTTGGTATTCCGCTTGTCCATGTGATCAGTCTTTCACTTCGCTGGCTCCGTTAAAATTACTTTTACTTCTTTCTTCGTCGACAGCAATGAATTCACCCCAGGGAGACGACATCCACTGTCCCTGGCACAGTTTTCCTTCTCCTCGTCGCCAAGAATTGTAGTAATCAAGGAACGCCGTAGTTTGTGAGTAGGTTCTTTATTTGATAAGTTAACACACAGAATGCCGTCAGCTGTCAACACAGGAGCCGCGCTGCTATGTCAACATTCCATAGCGAGCGCCGGCTGTCACATGGGCTGTACCAAGTACTGCTGAATGGGATGGGGGGAAACATGAAGCAAGGGAAATGCAAACGATGTAAGATACAACACAATGTCAAAGAAATTCAACGCAAGTACTAGTTAAACTTTCAATACTTTACCATTTGTTAGGCTACATTTTGGCACTGTTCTAGTGTACTGTTGCCTGCTAAATTCTCTATCGTACCATTCTAATGCTACGGTAGGGACAAACAAGGTTTCATTTTCTTTTTTTTCGGATGCTGCAACTGCCACTGTGTAACACCACAAGTACCACAGCAATAATGACATTTCATCCGCCCAGGATTGCCAACCTAAATCGCCATTTCGCGTGCAGCCAGCCCTGTGCCTAGCCCTATTTCCGAACACAAATTACAGGTAAGATAAGCGTTTGGAGGAATGTAGTATAATGGAGTATTAGGAGAGACGAGAGACTGACGGTCCTAGGACTATTAAATTCACTTACTCTGTGAGAGGCACTTAGTTTTGAAAACATTTGGGCCATTAGTACTTACACAACTTGAATTAAAATGCCACTTAAGTTTTAGGATTGTTAAACCCCCCCCCCCCTCCACCAGCCTCAAAAGCAGTAAAAACATGTATGCTAAGATAAAGTTTAAAGTATATTTATATATCCCTAACATAAATAATCTCCCGCAAGACCCAACCCACCCCCCTCCCGAACCCCAATGAATGTCCCTGAAAACTAAGTCCAAAAAAGTAGAAAACCCAACTCCCAATTCCCACCCCCCAGAAGTCTTTACAAAAGGGGCAAGGGACAGTCTCCTCCTACTGCTGGCTGCTGTTGACTTTTCGGGTCAGGTCGGCATGCTCCTTCCGGAGGGTCTCGAGCAGGGTTTTGGTGTTGAGGAGCTCCCGCTCGAGGTCGGAAACCCTCAGGGAAAGCGGTGCATCCTTTTTTTGCAACTGCTGTTGTAGGGCAGCTGATTTCTTTGGTGCTAGGCGGTCGCCGGTGGCTGCGGTACCCCGGCTCCGTACCGCTGGAGGCCTGATGTGCTGACTGGCTGACCCAGGTAGCGCGGAGGAGGATGCAGATGTCACTGTGGATGTTGTTGACGTACTCTGCGTGTCCTCCTCCGCCTGGGCCACCAGCCGCCGATATTCGGCGACAGTGGCCTCCAGCTTCCGTTGCCGGGCCCTTTTAGCCAGCTCCTTCCGTGTTGGTTTGGAAGGAGCATCTATATGAAGAAAGAAAGACATAGTCTGTAACCAATGCTCTTTAAGATTAACACAAAATGATTCAGCAGAAAGTTATGTCACAGTAGAACTAGCAACTTGCAAGCGCAATACATAACTATTGTGGCTAGTATCTATCTAACTGCCCACTTCTTCATCCTTGCTCTAACATTAGTGGGAGTTTAAGGAATCAATTCTAAGAGCACTATGGACTCACTCCATTAGAGTCGACTATGACAGTACACCAGTCTTATTCTTCTTCTTCTCTCTTGTTTAGCAAAATTGGTACGTTAACTTCTGCAAGCCGGCATAATGCCAGCGCAGTCAACTTGCACCCAAGAAAAACAGACGCCCGCCATGATGAGTGAGACAGACATGCGTTACTGTACCAGTCCAGTGCATGCAGGTGGTGATGCTCTTTTTCCATTATGGGTGGCACTGAGAATACTCTGTTACAAGGGCTACTGCTTAATTAATTTAACTTTCACCCTACAGTGCCAATGAATACTAGAAAAGGAAAATGAAGAAGATAAATAATCTGTTTATCTATCACTGCACATGGTATGTATTTGCTTACATATGGGATGACTTTAGGTGCTTTGCTTTTTATTGAGTGAACAGTGATACATCCACAAATGAATGACCGAGTTCTACTAAACTTATTAACAGAGGTAGTGAGTGGCCATCATAATAGCCAGATATATGCTGTGCTTGCAATACAAGCTACTGCTACTATTCATGGTAGTATTCGGACAAAATTACAACTTCTTTTCCTTGCCTTTCCTACACTGGGACGGACGTGCGGGTGCTGTGTTACATGCTCTTCAAAGTAACACTTAGTTCCTCCAGTGACCGTCTACTCTCTCTAGATACACATATGCTATCTAAGAGTCAGATAGTACCATGATCCAGGCATCCATCCATTCAAACTATATGTCAATCATTCTTCTTCATGTCTCTCATCTGGACAAACCTTACGTTTTCTCACGGGGAGCACACTATGCAGTCTGCAATCTCAACAAAAGATTGCAGAACAAAAGAGGCACCATGGTGTGGCGTATATTAACAACGTGACGCATATGGGAGATGCATCACGTTGTAAAGCCCTGCACCATCAGGGGGGCGTTCCGGGGCAAGGAAGGACGTTCCTGCGCAGGAACCCATCCTAAAAGTGGCTGAGGGAAATCTACAAGATTTCAATCAGTCGCTTTTAGGACAATGATGCGTGACTCAAACCCTGCGCCTGCGGCTTGACGCAGCATTGGGGAGATAGGGCACCCCAGAGCATTGCTGGAGCTGCGCCATCTTTGCGACACAACTCCAGCAATGCGCCGCCTTTATGGCACAGATGCGTAACGCTTCGGTGACGTTTTGGGACCATGGTGCGCCGCATTGTAAATACGGCGCACCATGGGTTGTGGTGGCGTGGCGCACAATTACTGGCTCATCCCTTCTACTTTGCAGGGATGCGCTGGTAATTAAAAATCTGACCCTTAGTGTCTAGCATTACGCAGTTCTTTAAACTACACTCATACATAATTTCTCAGGCCAATGAAATGAACACAAAATTGAAAACAAATATACATAGTAGCAACGCTAATGAGAAGGAGAGCAGTGCACCTGAAATGCACAGAAGATTTTGAAATAAAATTTACCTACAATGTAATGAGCAGCATTATTGCTCTTGATAAAAAACAAACAATTGCCATATAATAACACACAGAGCAGGAGAAAACAGAGTAGTGAAGAAATAGCTACTACTACTCACCAAGTCCGGGGATCTCGAGGCCGAGCAGGTCGATCAAGTCGCGTTCCCGGTCCAGGAGATCGGTCCAACGGTGGGTGGCTTAGTTGTAGGTGCGCCGGACCCGAGAGTGTTGGTTCATAGCCCTGCACACCTCTCCCACCGCTTCCGGCACTCCCGGATCCCGTAGCCGCTAGCGATCTTGCCGGCTGCTGCCATGATGGTCCTGGAGAGGCAGAGCTGGACATAAAATACTAGTGCGGCCACCTCCTCCGCGCTAAAGATCTCCCGGGCTTTGACCGTCTTCCCCCCTCAAACTCCCGCACGGGAGCTGGGCATGGGGTGCGGGACCCTTCCCCTTCTCAGGCTGCTTCCCGGCTCCCTTTACCATGGTCTGGGCAGAAAGGAAGGTAAATAATAAAGAAGAAATAGAATAGGGAAGAAAAAAAGAAAAGAGTTTAAAAAAGTAGTTTAAAATTAACCAAAAGTAGCAGAAAACACAAAAATATACAGGTAGAAAAATAGAGGGATAGATAATAAGTAAAATAGATTAAAAAAAACTTCAAACAAGCAAAGGATGGCAGAGACTGACAGAGGATACAGAAAGCATGCCCAGAACCATAGCAATGAATGAAAAACAAGATGGCCGCGCCCGTTCACGACCGCGTGGGTAAGTTCGCGCAAGATTTTCCTCGCGATCACATGTGAACTTGTACTAGCGAGCCGCACACTTTGTGAGATTACACATAGCGCCCGGAAACGGAAATACGTTACGCTAACAAGATGGCCATGCCCGTGAACGACGGTGAGGGTAACTTCGCACCTTTGCGCTATAAGTGGCTCACTAAAACGCACAAAACCTTGCGAACTAACACGCCGCAAAAAACAAATCGCATATTCGCACGAATTCGCGGCTTCTGAATTCAATCTCGCGCAAATTCACGCCCCGTGAATCCCGCGAAATTGCAGAAAAACGATATTTGCAAAACTGAATGCACTCAGCAGGTGCAAAAGTTCAACCTCATCATTAGTAACCATTCCCTGTAGTGCTTCCTGAGGGCCTCCTCCAGAGTTCAGTTGCCTACTTGCAACTATTCTATGACCCTGCTCTGACCCTCACAGCAGGCTCACAGAATAGCTACAAGTAGGCCACAAAGGTCCTGTGAAAAAAAATTTCACTGCAGCAGAAAGCAATTACAGATAAGGAAGCAGCTGCCAGACTCAGTGACACATTAATCAACCCCAAATTAATTCATGTCAGTTGAAGCAGGGCAGGTGTGCTTTTCCCCCCATAATCTACAGTGATGAACCAGAGGGTGGCAATGATGTACCAGAGGGTGGCATGGGTGAACCAGAGGGTGGCAGTGGAGAAACAGAGGGTGCTATGATGAACTAGACGTAGATACAACATAGGCACGACCGTTGCGATCCAACAAGTAAGTTTGCGTTTGCGAACTGGTACAAAACCCTTGCAAACTGGCAGAAACCCTTGAGAACACAAAAAAAAAGAAAAAATCTGAAAATTTGCGAGAGTTCGCGGATTTTGCGGACTGTGAATTCGTGAATACGCAAATTCGCGAACCGCGAATTCACTAAATTCGCCCATGCTTAGCAATGGTATATTGTTCTTGAGATAAAAATAAAAAGCCATTGTCCTACTTTGAAATATTGACACTTTTATTACAAATTCACCAAATCATCATATTTACACTAGTTATATCTCCTAAGATACCTGCGATGAAAAATAAAAGAACAAAGCAAATACATTACTGACAAACACATTTAAAATGCACAAAATCATCAAATTTACATTAATTCTATCTCCTGAGGTACATGTAATGAAAATGTTAAAAGAAAAAGCAAATACATTACTGACAAACACATTTTAATTGCCTGCCTTAGGGGATGGTGGGTGGGGAAAATAAATGATGGGCCCCTGGTGGCCCGGGTGCTGTGCCTGTGGGGAGCGAATGAACAAGGGACTGTTCTGTTCCCACACCCCCTTTTAATGGGTCTAAACCGGTTAGACACCAATGCTGGACACCGGCGTGGACCGGAAGCACTAAAGTGCTTTAGGTTAATGCCCACCGCCTATTGGATGCTCATGGGGAGGTGGAAGTGCTTCCACTTCCTCCTTTACCCCTAGGACCGGTCCGACCGCAATAATGGCTTTGCACGCTACTTAGCGCTTGGCCTTGCCCATATTACCTAGTACTCCCCAAGTCCCCTTTTTACCTTTTGGACCCACAGCCCTTTCACGGATGGGGTATCTATCTCTCCTTCAAGGCAAGCATTAAGACCACACCAATTTTGGATTAGGGGGTGTAACCCCCCCAGCCATATTTATTACACAATTTAAAAAAACAGTAGTTATTACCATTGTGTACAATTACGCAGAGTGTCCAAATACATTGATAGACAGATGATGTCACGTGGCTAACCTTAACAACTCTAATACGGTGTACAGACAAAATATCGACTCCAAAATATC